>NC_062284.1:70709600-71324767 GCF_902655055.1 Lutra lutra
CAGTGGTATTTACAATAGCCCAACTATGGTACAACTCAAGCATCCATCAACAGGCTAATGGATAAATAAGATGTGGTGTATTTATACAATAGAATATTAGCCATAAAAATGGAGATCTTGCCACCTGAACCAACATGGGTGGACCTAGAAGACATTATGCTAAGTGAAGTCAGTCAGAAAGACACAAAACATGATTTATATGTGGAATCTAAAAAATGAAAGAACTGAACAAACATAATAGAAATGGGCTTATAAATACAAAAAACTGGAAGAGAGGTGGGTGGGAAGATAGGCCAAATAAAAAATAAAACCATAAAGCATTTTTATTACTTATTTACTATTTTTTAAAATTTTACTTATTTCAGAGATTGAGCACCAGCTGGGGTGGGGAGGGCATGGGGAGGAGGAGGAAGAGGGGGAATAGAAGGGGAAAGGGGCAGAGGGAGAAGCAGACTACTCCATGCCAGGCAGGGAGCCTGAAGTAGGGGTCTATCCCAAGACACCAGGATCATGACCGGAGCTGAAGGCAGATGCTTAATCAACTGAGCCACTGAGAGGCCCCTCATTTCAATCACTATATTGTACACCACAAATCAGTAACACTAAGTTAATTATACCAAATTTTAAGTTAATAAAAATTTTAAAATTTCAAAGGAAAAAAAAAAAAACTAAGAGGACCGTAGACTACTTTATCACATCCTTTCCTGAGCAAAGGGCAGGTGCCATTTGGGAAACTGGCAAATCGCTAGGTTGAAAACGATCACCGAAGACAGAAATACAAGAAGCTCCATTCAGGGGGCACCTGGGTGGCTCAGTGGGTTAAAGCCTCTGCCTTCGGCTCAGGTCACAATCCTAGGGTCCTAGGATCGAGCCCCACATCGGGCTCCCTGCTCAGGGGGGAGCCTGCTGCCCTTCCTCTCACTCTACCTGCCCCTTTGTCTACTTGTGATCTCTGTCAAATAAATAAACAAAATTTAAAAACAAAAAAAAGGCTCCAGTCAGAAAAATGGAGAAGAAAGGAATCAAGTTTGGATAGTGTCTTTCTTAAAGGCAGGGGAAGGGGAAGAGAGAGAAGAGTGCAGAGTGGAAAGAGAATCTTCAGCAGGGTCCATGCCCTGCCAGAGCGACTCAATCTCCTAACCCTGAGGTCAGGACCTAAGCCAAAAATCAAGTCTGACATTTAACCCACTGAGCCACCAAGGTGCCCTGAGATAGTGGCATTTAAGTGTAGCTAGGAGAGGTGTGGCCAGGTCTTTACTCAATTGGGGGAATCTGGGCCTCTTGATGCTAAAGGAATATTCCTTAGGCAATGCTTTTGAGTCAAAATGAGAATAAAAACTATGAGCTCCTTCCAATCAATTTCCTCTAACTACAGAGGGCCCTTAGGGGCCAAATGCCTTAAAAAGGGCTCAGGTCCTTTCTTAAGAGTGCCCAGGTCTGGATGATTGAAGAACAGCACACAGGCCAAGAAGAATGCAGGAGTTAATGCTAACAGCTCGAACTGTTCATAGAAGGTCAAGTTTCTCCTCCACAAACGGGGCCAATTTCCTCACAACAGGGGATGCCAACTGCCAACAGGAACTAAATTTCCTGTCTTCCTTAGTTTTGTTTTTTAAAGATTTTTATTTATTATTTGACAGAGAGACAGCAAGAGAGGGAACACAAGGAAGGGGAAAGAGAGAGAGGGAGAAGCAGGCTTCCTGCTGAGTAGGGAGCCAATAGTGGGATTCAATCCCAGGACCCTGGGATCACCACTGGAGCCTAAGGCAGACACCTAACGATTGAGCCACCCAGGTGCCGCCCCCCTCCCTTAGTTCTTTTCTTAACAGCTGGTTCCAATACTGTGGCCAAATTCATTCTGTAACTTGGGTCACTGCAGTCCTTGATTCAAGTCCAGGAAGGAAGGGAGGAAAAGACCAGAAATCTAGCTAAGAAACCAAGAGGCATGCTCTCCTCATACTGAAGGGTGGGTGGGCTTCCCTTGATCACTGACAGGGTTCAGGAGCTGCAGGGCAGAAATCAACGACCTACAGCTGAAAGCCCAGGCACCTGGTTATCACGCAGTGAGGGGCTGGGTGCAAAGGGCTGGAAGTTAAGGAACCTTGAGTCAACACCACCACTGGGTGCCTGCGCACACTCCAACACTTCTGCCCGCCCCCCCCCCCCCCCCGCTCTTCCTAAGAAGTGTGGGGGGCTGGGCAGGGGGATGCCTTTTCACTTGTTACGGTTTTACGCTGCTGCTCTCCACCCTGTAGCGCGGTGGGGTCCGTCTCTCCAAACGTTGTTTAACAGGCAGAGGAGAAAGAACCCACCTGGCCCAGGGCCACCCCACTGCTGACTTTACCAGTTTGGGGATCTCTGTGTGAGCGAAGCGTCCAGCCCTAACGTGGGCGCATCCTAAAACCCCTAAGACCCGCAAGGGTAAGACCAAAGTGTGCCAACCAGGTCGTGCGCAGCTGCTTTAGAATGGGTTAATAGCGGTCTAGCGAGGGCGGTTTCTGCCAGTCTGACCTCTAGGAGAGAAAACCAGACTTAACACTGGAAATCCTCGTCTTGCTGAAAGGAACGCCTCACCCGGCTGACCCCGCGAGCCTCCTCCCCCGGCCGGGCCATTCGAGCGCACCCCCGGCTGCCCACCCGACCCCGCTCCCCGCGTCCCCCCGCGCTCACCCAGCCGCCGTGCGCCTCCAGCCAAGCGCGGTGCTGCCCTGTGAGCCGACGGCAGAGGAAGTCCACCAGACGCCGGCAGTCCTGGCGAACGTTGGCCTCCCACTCCCCCAGCTCCAGTTCCTGGTCCGGCCCCAAGTTCGAGCAGGCCCCCGACGGCGGGCGCTCCAGCAGCGTTCCCGCGAAGGTCAAGAGCGCCACCACACGGCCCCAGCTTAGTGCTTGGGGGTGGGCGAGTATCTCCCGCTCCACCTGAGCCACCAGCTCGACGCGGTTGCCGCGGTAGCCGCGGTAATCCGACAAGAAGCGCTCGTGACGCTGCCGCACGTCGGCGGCCACCGAGCGCAGCACCGCGGCCTCGCGCGTAGAGGGCGACCGCGCGGGGGTGCCAGGGCCGCGGGCGCAGTACTCCAGGTAGTCGGTCAGCAGCTGCGCCGTGCGCTCCCTCAACGCGTCCGCCATGGCCCGACCTCTCCCCGCGCCGCCCGACCCGACCCGGTTTTCTAGGTCCGGCTGCGCCTCCGCCCAGGGAGGGGCCGCCACACCCCTCCCCGGTTCGGCCCCGCAGTTGTTTTTCTAGGTCGGGAGAGTAGCCTCTGATGGGAATCCCATCCGCACCTGTTCCAGCCCCAAAGGCCAGGCCCCGTGGTGTGCACGCGCTCACAGGGCGATAAGAGACTGAATGAGGCTTCTTTTGGGGGTGTGGGGGGGTGATTATTGTTTAGCTCTGGGGCCGGGGACTAAGAACCCAGAGGGGACAGTCTGGGAAGTTGAGCCAGACTTTTGCCTCCTCTTAAGAAGAGGTTGACAAAGGCTACCCACAGCCCTCCACTGACGACTCCATTGCGAGGATCATCATCTCCCGACTGGACGGAAGCCGCAGGTGTGTGTGCTGGAGATACCTGCCTGGGGATCTGGCATATGCGGCAGGAAACGGGAGACTGCTGCAGGCTGCTGGAGTGCCAGTACTGGCTGTATCCATTCATTCACTGGTATTTATTCAGAGCCTGTTAGCGCTGGAATGTAATGCAGAACAAGGTGTGTGGCCCCTGCTCTCAAGAACCCTACAGTCTGGTGCTGAAACAAAGTAACAGCCCCCCACCGCAGAGTTTAATTATCACTATAGCCGGAAGAGCTGAGTACCCAGCTCCAGCATAGTGGCTGCTTCCAGTAGCTACCATTTCTATATTGCTTAGAATTCTCTTTATTTTTTACTGGCAAATTCCTCAGTATTCCAAGGCTCTGTTACAGTTAGCATTTCTTTTTCTTTCTTTCTTTCTTTCTTTTTTTTATAGATTTTATTTACTTGACAGAGAGAGAGAGAGAGAGAGAGATCACAAGTAGGGAGAGCGGCAGGCAGAGAGAGAGGAGGAAGCAGGCTCCCCACGGAGCAGAGAGCCCGATGCGGGGCTCGATCCCGGGACCCTGAGATCAGGGCCCGAGCTGAAGGCAGAGGCTTAACCCACTGAGCCACCCAGGTGCCCCTATAGTTAGCATTTCTTACATTAACCTTTCTCTGTTCATGATACTCTATGGCTTCTTTCTCCTGATTGGTCCCAGACTGACACAGGATTGCTATTAGCAGTAAAAATTCTGTGGGTGCAGTGGTCTGGATTATGTTGCAATATCCCACTCAGGGTGAAAGAGGAGTTGATGCCCCTTGTTTCACACCAGAAAGAGGCGGCAAGACATTTGGGAGGTCCTTTCGGATTTGGGTGACAACATACACCATGTATGAGTGTGTGAATTTGACCCATCCTCAGGCTGGTGGATTGGGAGGAACAAGAGAAGATTCTGTAGTACATTTAGGCTGTACTACAAGCTGCTCTACCACCTGGGTCTTATGCTCCACCAGATCCAATGATATGTGATGTGCCAAAGAGGAATCCTGTATGGACACTCCAGCAAATGCCAATAGGAGAATTACAGCACAGACCTCTAGGTTTTCAAAGCAAATCTGTGTTCTTCTCTGCACATAGCTATTCTCCTTTCAAAAAGCACGTTCTGACTTGCTACTCGACCTTGGTAGAGCCTGAATGGCTAACCATGTGCTATCAGGTGACCATGTAGCTTGAGCTCTCATCGTGTGGATGTTGTCTGACCTACCTAGACATAAGGTTGGGCACGCACAGCAGCAATCTGTGCATCTCTCTGTATACAAGACTGAACTCAAGCAGGTCCATTAGGTACAAGTAAATTGCATGAGTAGGTGGCTCAGAATCCTGCAACACCAATTCTTACTGCTTTGCCTCCTCCCTCATTCCATGCCTATGGCCTCCAAGGGATTGCTTATGATCAGTTGACTGAGCGAGAAAAACTCAAGCCTGGATTACAGATGGGTCCACATGATGTGTGGTACCACATGCAAGTGGACAGGGGGAGCAGCACATCAGGGGGGACTGTGAAGACACTGGTAAAGGAAAATCTTCCCAGTGGACAGGGATTCCAGCCAGGTATTTAGCTGTCCACTATGTCTGGAGGGACAGATGGCCATAGTACCCACCTACACTGGTTCTTGGGCAGTTGCTGATGGTTTGGCTGGATGGTCAGGGCCTTGAGAAGACGAGGCCTGGAAGATTGGTACTAAGGAAATCTTGGAAAGAGTTATTGTCTGGATGCCTCTGAATGGGTACAGACTGAAAATATTCATGTCCCATGTGAATATCAGGAGCAGACTCTTAATAATCAGACAAACTTCTGTGCTCTGTGGATGTCAGAGAGCTTCTTTACCCAGCCAGCTTGGTGCTGATTCTGTGAGTCTGCGAGCAAAGAGGCCACGGCAGCAAGGAGAGTGTATGGCAACAATGGGATTCTCCCTACAAAGGTTGAGCTGACCATTGGTACTGGTGGGTGCCTGGTCTGCCACATCAGGGGTTCGTGTATAGTGAGCCAAATGAATTTCCTCAGAAGGGATTATAAATCTCTGTGCATCAAGCTCCCATTTGAACTCTTTTTGACATCTTATGGGTTCCTTGCGGAGTTAAATGTTTTTCTATGTGGTCATATTTTATTTGCCAGGGACTCATGATTTTACCTGATTAAATATAATATAACGTTATATTTTAGCAACAAGCACAGTTTTTTCTTAGATTTGGAGTAGTTTGGTGGTGAGTGGTGATTCCTCTGGCCTGGCCATTGGCTAACTCCTAATAATTATCAGGTGAACCAAACAGCAAATGAAATGAGCCTCTACACAGAATTTCTGATCCACACCATGCAAGGAAGCAGTTTGCAGTCAGATTTGGTTAAAATCCTTGCTCTGCCACTAAGGAGCTGTGCGACCATGAGCAAATTATCCAGCTCTTCTAGCTTCAATTTCCCTAAGAAATGGAGGTCATAATTGCACCATCCAGCTGTTACAAGGATTATGTGACTTGGTGTATGCAAGGTGCTTTGCACAGTGCTTGGTACATAGGGCAAGTTCTTTACAGAGAAATTTTTATTATAGGTATGAACTAACCAGGGTTACTATGCTCACTTGTCCTACTTTTAACCAAAAATCAAAATGTAATATTTTGGTAAGCCTTACCTATCTGGTTTCTTGGTTTTGTTTTTTTAAATACTGAAAATACCTACAGAGTACCTACTATTTTTCCATATATCTATAGATTCAGCAGCTTTATTGTGATAAATGTGCAGCCATCACCACTAATTCCATGACCTCAAAGGAAATCCTGTACCCATTGGCAGTCCCTCCCCATTCATCCCATCTGAGCCCCAGGCAACCACCAAATTACTTTCTGTCTCTGTGGATTTGCCTGTTCCGACTATTTCATGTGAACAGAACCACACACTGTGTAGTCCATTGTGTCTGGCTTTTTTCACTCAGCACAATTTTATCAAGGTTCATTCACGTTGTGGCATGAACCAGGACTTCATTCCCCTTTCACTGCCAAATGATATCCCGTTGCCTGATATCCCGCCCTTTGTTCATCGGTTCATCGGTTGTTGAACATTTGAGATGTTCCACTTTGGGCTACTGTGCACATTTGTGTTCAGGTTTCTGTGTGGGCATGTTTTCATTTTTCTTGGGTTACAGACCGAGGGGTGTGAAGCCACCTATTATTGGGGAGCACAGATAGGTTAACCTGTGCTTCGTGGTTCCTGGTTTACAATAAGGCCAAGTGTTCACCAGTGGTGTATAGGTTAGATAAGCTTAGGTTCGAAGATGGGCGTTTTCTGTTGTCACAATCTTTGTGTAAATGCTCGCACCATACTTACCTTTAGCTCTTCATAGTTATTTTTGAGCCATGAACAGAGCATCATTCCTGATCCCATCCCCTCATGAGAGGGTCAGCATCCTTTCTACAATGACACAAACATACTCACTTCATTTTTTTGTCACCAGAAATGGGGGTCAGCCCTCAGTGGAGACGGACCAGTCCCGAAGGCCAGCCTAGCTCCAGCCACATCCCATCTAGAGAACAATGGGTCTGTGGTATGCCTTGAAGAGTGGCCCGATTCTCTCCTACCACAGGTGAGATGGCGAGTGGTTTAGCCTCATGTTCTTGCAAAGGATCCAGAGGGACAAAAAGATTAACTGAGTGCTTTCCCCCACATTGCCTCCTCAGAGTTCCTGGCCCACCTCAGTCCTGCCCAGTCCAGATCTCCAGGAACTGTATATTTTTAGGACCTTTTTTTTTTTCCTTTAAAGATTCTATTTATTTATTTGACAGACAGAGATCACAAGTAGGTGGAGAGGCAGGCAGAGAGAGGGGAGGAAACAGGCGCCCCTCGGAGCTGAGAGCCCGATGCGGAGCTCCATGCCAGGACCCTGGGATCATGACCTGAGCTGAAGGCAGAGGCTTTAACCCACTGAGCCACCCAGTTGCCCCTGTATTATTTTTTTAAAAAAAGATTTATTTAAGAGAGAGAGAAAGAGAGAACAAGCTGGGGGAGGGGCAGAGAGAGAAGGGGAGACAAGCAGACTTCCCACTGAGCAGGAAGCCCGTTGCTGTGATGCTCAATCCCAGGACCCTAAGATTTCGACCAAGGATCAGACGCTTAACCAACTGAGCTATCCAGGTGCCCTCAGGACCTGTATTTTTAACCTGCTGTTGACCTGAGCAGTTTTCTCAGCAGGCAAATTTGGGAGATGCAGATCTACAAATTCTTGCTCAGCCAGCTCTCCGGGGCTCAGAGGAAGCCAGTAGACAGCAATAGGGCCCCGACTCCAACCCTGGTTAATCTAACCTATCTGCTGCGCTTACCCCCAGGATCCCAACTGCCCTCCTCGGAAAAGCTTTTCATTAGTCCGAAGACCCCAGTTGGTCTCTAGCCTTTCCCATTGCCTCTCTGTGTCCCCTTGGAACCTCCTCTGAGGGCCTCTCCTCCAACCCCTCTCCTCAGTGACCCTCATCCTTATCCCCCTTTTTTCCAAGCTCCTGTAAGGGTATTCTCGCTCAGTGAGGCTTGAGAAGGGTTCATTAGCCCATCAGCTGTTTCAAAGTAGAGTTCCAACCCTAAGACCCTTTCGGGGGGGTCCCCAAGATCAAAATTATTTTAAATATGTAATAATACTCACCCTTTCTCTATATGTGTGTCCTTTAAGACTCTCATCTCACTCTCTGCGGAGTTATCCAGAAGCTCCTGATATGTGGGGAAAGCACCACCAGTGGGATGTGTGCTTCTGTATTCTTGTGTTTTACTGTTTTCCTCAGCTTTAATTTCTAATATGATAAATATTGATAGATATAACCCACATAACCAAAAAGCTCAATAATTTTTAGGAGTGTAGAGGGATCATTAAGACCAAACACTGGAGAACCAGGGGCCCAGATGAACCTCTAATTGGTGACAGTGACTAAGTGACTAATTGGAGACATGCGTGGGGGCTGCTTAAGGAGCGGGAGGAAATGAGGGAGGGCTGAGGGGAAGAAAGAGCACAGGAAGGGGAACCAGGAGGATGGGAGGAGATGGGGGTAGGCGTGGGACAACGAGAAAGAGCGAGAAGGGAGGAGGGGGAAATAGGAAGGGGAGGGATGGTGGACGGATGGAGGAAGCAGGGAGCCAACCCTTGTTGAAAACAAGCCAAAGACTGAGGACGGTGCTTTATGTATTTCAGTGCCGTCCCTCCACACGCCAGCGAGCTGAGGCTGAGAGGGCTTCAGATATCACGTAGGCTGGAACTTGGTAGAGTTGGGTCTGAACCTAGGTGCACATCGTTTGGGCCCACACTGTCCCCCTCTAACTTGCAGCAGAGTCCGGGTATCACCACTGCCCCCTGCTTGCTAGCTGGCCAAGCAGCCATGAGAGTCTGAGATACAAACACCTTTATGACCTTTCGCTGCCTTTATGATGGAGGGAAGGTGTAGAGGAGGTCAAAGGGTGGAAGAGGGAAGTGGGTTTGGGGTGTCTGCCTCTGGCTCATTGCGGGGTAGGCTGGCAGCCGGGCCCCACTTCGGTGAGACCGGCCGCCCACTCCAAAGCAGCTGCCTTGATTTTGATTCACAGGCATTTCCCATAAATGGCCATCACTGCAGCCCTCTGTACCTGACCCCCGTTCCTGCCTACGCCTGGTCTCTGGCTGCGCACACCTAAGCGCGTCTGTGTGGACCCTCCACCATAGCTGGTTTGGTAGGTTTGCCCCCAAGTCCCCTAAAAAAAAGGAAAACTGACTACAAAACTCCACTCAGCATTATTTTCAATATGCAAAATAAAATTTATTACCTGGAGTTAGCCTTGGAGTCTCCACATGGTGTGCCATATTACAAACCAAGTGTTTCATGGATAAATACTAAACAACACCCACTGTGAAATCAAATGCTTCCAGGGGAGGTGGCTTACTGCCCGTGGGGATAAGTGAGTGTTCTAGGGAATACTTCACAGGTTCCCCCCCCCCCCCGTAGCTTTTTTGATTAGAAAGTTATGGACCATTTTTGCACATACACTGAAGATGCTCTCTGCCTCTCCAAACATCTAACCTTGAATTTGCTTCCCTTTAGTCTTGGTGACTTTTCTTCTGTCCTGTCCTCCTTCACTACTGGAAGGTCCAGATCAGAGTGCAGAGACACTAAAGGGTCTGTAGGGGAGAGGAAGACCGGGAGCAAACTCTGGGACCTCTTGGGAGTGGAGCTGGGGAATCCCGTGAGAGGCACCCTGGGACCTGATTCCTTCAGCAGCTAGCTGGAGTTGGGGAGATCCTTTACCCTTTCCTTGAGCCCCTGCCCAGCCTGGAATCCACTGGGGAAGAGGAGAGGAGTGGCTGAAAAATGGGCCATTTGGACCAACTTCCTCCTTCCCTCTGGGCTCTCTGGAGTTAAGCAGGGGCCTTGTACATTTCTCTCTCTATCCCAGGGCGCGCTGTGTAGTAAAACCCTCAGTAAAACGTTTGCTTGGACTGGATCTAATCACCATATTTACTTAAAAGAACTGATGGAAAAGCTAGCCTGTTTTTTGTTTTGTTTTGTTTTGTTTTGTTTTGTTTTGAGGAACTTGCCCATTAGGATACCTGCACAAGTCGTTTTGAGGGTGGGCCAGGGAACACGTCCTGATGTTTGCAGGCCAGCCAGGTCCAGACCTGTCTGCTGACCAGACCCTGCGGCAGCTCTGGACGGTCTCTCTGAGTAGCAGGGCCTGGAGCTGGGCCCACAGGGCCAGAACCACGACTAGGAGTGGGGGCAGGCTGGAGCAGGGCCCAGAGAGGAGACTGGATGATTCAGGGTTTATGGGCACCACAGGAGCCCAGAACACCCACAGGGCAAACCTCAACCAGGTAAGACTTCCAGTGTGTGAGCTGACCTGCTATTTCTCCAAGGAATGCATGCTATCTTAATGAACAAGGAGTTTTCTAAAACGAAGAATAAGCCTCAATGCCTTAAAGACGAGGAAAAGAAGGGATCTTAAAACAAAAACACTTGATGTCTTCCAGAAGGAAATGCTGATTTTCAAGTAAAGACAAGTAGTTTGTGTGTTATTTTTTTCTCCATAGAAGAGAAGCAAAGACATTATCGCCTGGGACCTATCAACTAATTCATGTAATTACATTTTCAATGCAATAAATATGAATATACTTCATATGGATATGATCTACTATGACACCTGTAGTATCCTGAGTGGATACTACTAATTCTAATACATCTAATACTATGAGCAGGTTTTTAAATAAGTTTACTGTCTGTTCCCACACAGAAAGGTTTTGCTCTGAGGAGCCTTTGTGTCACAAACAGCATTCAGCTTTTCCCTCAAATGACAGGAAATATCCCGTCCAAGGGAGCTGTCACATCATCACAGAAGTCCTAAAGCAAATATCCCATCCACTCTATGTGCATCTCTCCTCTATTTGTGACAGTTCACACAGAGGGAAATATTTGACCTGAAAAAAGACAATGAGAGACTGAAAAAGAGACTTTTACAATAAAAACATATTTTCAAAAGGGATTGTGTCTGATTACGTTCAGAATTTGAATTTTCTTCTATCACAGACCCCTCAACACGGTCTGCCTCGTGCGGTCCGTTAAGGTCAGCACTTCTAGAGGAAAGTTCCAAAAGGCACAGGGCACCCTGAGAAGAATCAGATTTTAGAGTGCTCTGAAAACAAATGTGGTTCAAGGAAGTACTAGGGGATTTATTAAATGCTGAATCCGTGTGGTAATAGAACGCGTGGAGATCATATGATTAGAATAACCTTAAAAATGGATACATTTTAAAAAGTGTTCAAAATGCAAAACACTGGACTTGAAGGTGTTCTAGTGCTGAAGGCCCACACCAGATCTTTCCAGGGGTGATCGTTTTAAAGGTAATATCGTCTGGGCTCCTTTAAGCTACATCGCAATAACCCTCAGGTCCTCTACAGGAAGATCTATTTCCATTTGGCGGTTTCAAATTCTACCCTTAGGTGCCTATGTGTGCATTGTGAGGAGACGATTAGGCCCAGACCTGCAAAGCCACAAAGAGATAATTGTTAGTCCCTTTAGTTAAGGACTTGTGAAACTTGAGTTTAAAAAGATAAAATCAAGGTCAATCTCACACACACACCCCAAAATGAAGCACACACATTTCTTGGATGGTAACACCTTACTCCTGGCTACTCAAAGGTGCCTCTTCAGCCCTGCCTCTTCCCCTAGCTCTGCTCAGTCATCCAAGGGGTATCTGCGGGGGACACTTAGGCTGAGTACCAAACCATCTGTACTCACACACGTCCTTGAGTCATTCACGTGACTTTACTAATTCAGGAAACTCTTGCCCTGGAAGAGGAGCTCACAGATTGTTTATTTCAGAACCTCACAGAAATCTTTGGTTTATCCCAAGATTAGACCACTCAACTACTCTCTTTAGAAAAGACACTCACTTCTCAGGCATACACAGAGCATCACAAATGATGGTTACTTTCCAAGACTGTCTTCAAAATCCTCTCCCTCCCCCAACTATGTGTCCAGCAATCTTTTTTTTTTTTTTTAAAGATTTTATTTATTTATTTGAGAGAGAGAGAGAGAGAGAGAGCATGAAAGGAATGAGGCCAGCAGGAGAGGCAGACTCCCTGCCAAGCAGGCAGCCCGATGTGGGACTCGATCCTGGGACTCCAGGATCATGGCCTGAGCCAAAGGCAGTCACTCAACCAACTGAGCCACCCAGGCGTCCCTGTGTCCAAGCAATCTGAAAACTACTGTGCCACAAATTTGTCTAAGCCTAATTCAATCCCTCCAACTGGTTAAATCAGACCCCCTCCCCAAACCTCATAAACATCTCTGTTTTCCCCTTCTGAGATGCCACTGAGACTGTCAAGTTTGTGCTCTGTCCCTAGTGAGATAAGAAATACACTTAGCTTTGCTTTATGAACAGGCATTTTGGAGGTATTTCTGGGAAGCCAACAGCCAACAAGTTCATTGAGCTCTTTGAGAATCTGATGAAAACCATGAGGGCACTTTCTCCAGAAAAATGGATACAGGACATGTGAGTGACCTATAATTTCAGGGGCTTCACGGGTTCCCTAAAGCCCCTCTGTGGGTCTCACAAAAGTATGTCACCACGGAATAGAAATGTCCCACTATTGGGAGTGAGACGGGCACCCTGTGGTTTGCCAAAACCTAGAGTCAGCAGAATCCTACTTTCAGGATCAAAGGGGGCTGTTTGGATCACCTGGCCCCATTATTACCTCAATTACATGCTGATACATGGTTGTTTCAACCTATGCTCCAATACCTGCACTGACGGGGGACTCATGACTTCTCTGAGGCAACACACCCCGTCTGTGGCCATAGACAGAGCTGAAATTAGAGCTCTGTCTGGCTGATGTCACCCAGGCTGACTCTGAGCCTCTGCATTAAGGAAGGCCAATCACTCCTCTCACACACAGAGTAAAATAACAGAATTTCTCTTACTCTTAGGGTATGATCCCATGATCCTGAGCAAAAAGCAGTCCCATCAGGGGAGACTCGGAGAGTACTAACGCGGTTTTCATGTCCGAACAGGATGGAGACTCGGGACCCCTTCAGAACATCCCAGACATTGATGGTATAATCATTGTATCCAGCAAACAGCAGGCGCCCTCAAAGCAGGAGGACAGGATGGTTACTGAACCGGTTCTTCCCATCCATTTTTCTTTTTGTGACGTTCACTCACACAATCGGCAGTCGCTTGCTCATTCATTCATTCACTCATTCAGCCCACTGTGATTTAGTGCCCCCTATGTGCCAGGCACTGTGCTTTGCCCTGGGGCTTCAGAGAAGAGAGCCGAGTCGCTGCCCCTTGAGGAGGGTGCTGGTGGGCAGGCAGGCAGATACGGGAAGGGACACACGGTAGCCCATGGAAGAGGGATGATAATGGAAGTGCTTAGCTGTGTGTAAAATGCTATGAGATCATGGAGGAAGGAGGATCGAGGAGGGCACTGCACAAAACTGATAGGAGTTGTCTCTTGGAGGCTGAGGCAGAGAAGGGAGGCTGGAGATGCTGTAGGCAGCGGTAGCAGCATGCAGGCAGAAAAGCACAGATTTAGACTGGGGGGCTGTGTCTGGGGAAACTGGTCCTGTCAGAGCAGTCTTAACTTTTACTAGAAGCCTCCCCAGCAGTGAGGGCAGAGGGGCCATGAGCTTCTAGGCATTAAGAAAGGGTCTCTTGCTCCCCTCCTCTGGAAATGTCCCTTTTCAGGGATGAAGGGGAGGCCAGCAGGCTGAGGAGGAAAGCCTATGGAGGGCCCCACAGATGTGAAGCTGTGTGCATCACTGAGGAACAGCAGTAGGTGGCGTGGCCTTCATTTCCCATAAAATGAAGTGGGTGGGGAGGCTGCTTCGGGTGGGGTGAGGGATCATGGAGGAAAATCAGGGCAGACGCAGACTGCTTAACGGGCTGGCTCATGGGGAGTTCCGCTGAGGGAAAACTTGATCAAGAGCTGGGTTTCGTTTAGGTCCCGGCGTACGGTCCAGGGAGAGTTTCTGAAAGAATATCTTACCACTGAGGGAGAAGTCCACACTGGATGCTCCAAATATGATACTGTCTTTGGAGTAGACGGCGACTTCCCTGTCCGCCCGGAGGTCGTAGAGGCGACACTGGGGTGACAAAGAAGACAAAGAAGCACTTATTTCTTCTTCTTCTTTTTTTAAATTAATTTGACAGACATCACAAGTAGACAGAGAGGAAGGCACAGAGAGAGGGGGAAGCAGGCTCCCCACTGAGCAGAGAGCCTGATGCGGGGCTGGATCCCAGGACCCTGAGATCATGACCCGAGGTGAAGGCAGAGGTTTAACTCACTGAGCCACCCAGGAGCCCCAAGAAGCACTTATTTCTGGCTCTGGGTTAGGGAAGAGAGGAGCACGGGGCTATTGGCAGGAGCTGCTGGCTTGTGAAGTTTGGGGGATGAGGGAAATACCTCGAGTTTTCTCCCCTAGTATTTTCTCCCTTCATCCCAACTCCTAGTACTCTAAACAAATCAGTGGAGATTCAAAGAAACAGCAAATACAGAAGATTTTGGGGGGATACAAAAACAAAAATGAAACCCCTCTTTCTCTTCTGAGAAAGGATACACATTCATTATAGAAAATACAGAAAAACTCAGAAATGCCCAAAGAAGGAAACAAAAATCACCCTAAATCCTAGTACTGACTAACATCTAGGCTATTTCCTTCAGTTTTACTTCCATTTTATGTTTGTCTTTACATGCAGTGGATATTTCACGAAGACTTCTATTAACATCAGGTTATGAGCATTAAATAATCTTCAGAAACACATGACTACCATGGTTGTTGAATATTCCGTATGCAGATATATTAAATCTGTTTAGCCATACCCTCTTAAGAGTTTTGCTTGTGTCTAATTTTTCTCCTTTACAAATAAAATTTTGATGACTGTTCTTACATATCTCTGATGTTTTCTTCAGAATAGTTAAGGAACAGAATCCCTCAGAATAAAATTGTTTTACGAAACAGTATGACTGGGGGAACGTGGGTGGCTCAGTGGGTTAAGCCTCTGCCTTCGGCTCAGGTCATGATCTCAGGGTCCTGGGATCCAGCCCTACATCGGGATCTCTGCTCAGTGGAAAGCCTGCTTCCCCCCACCCTCTCTCTGCCTGATTCTCTGCCTACTTGTGATCTCTGTCTGTCAAATAAATAAATAAAATCTTTAAAAAAAAAAATAGTATGACCAGATCAAAGGGGAGGTATATTTTGAAAGCTCTTGGATCATATGGCCAGACTGTTTTTCAGAAGGATGGAAGCAAGAGGCCTAACTCTTTAACCACATCATGTCCACAATGTAGCATTTCACGTCTAATCCAAATGAGCATGGGTCCCTTAAGCTTGCAGTTATTGGATTACAGGTGGTCTGAAAATGTTTTCAGGAGTTTATTTGCCATTTTGGACTTCCTACTTTGTAAACAGTCTAGATTTTATCAAACTCTTTCAAAAAATTGGGGTGTGTATCTTAGTGATGATGCAACCTCATTCATATCTAAAGGATTTCAATTTGGTCTGTCATATAGATGGCAAGAACTTTTCATAGATGTATGCTCTTATATTTTGTTATACGTTCTTTGGCAGATGGAAGTTTTACATTTTCATTTTTCAAAAAGATCTTATTAATTTGGTATTTATTTGTCTTCTCTCTGGCAAACCCTGAACCAACCACTTTCCCCAGGCTGCCTGGGGAGGTATAGGAAAAGGAACATATAGGGCATGGGAGAAATAATAACACATGGGAGAAATAATAAATACCAAAAATATTTACTTATAGCAGTATTTTTTTTTTTTTTTAAAGATTTTATTTATTTATTTGACAGAGAGAGATCACAAGTAGACAAAGAGGCAGGCCGAGAGGGAGAGAGGGAAGCAGGCTCCCTGCCGAGCAAAGAGCCCGATGCGGGACTCGATCCCAGGACCCTGAGATCATGACCTGAGCCGAAGGCAGCGGCTTAACCCACTGAACCACCCAGGCACCCTATAGCAGTATTTCTTAACAGGAAAAAACCCCTGAATCTAAACTTTCAAAAATTAACTAGTTAAGTACACACTAGCCCATCTAAAATACTATTCAATTGCTAAGAAAATATAATGTAGATTGGCTACATTGGCATGGGAAAATGTTTACAGTCTATTGCTAAGTGAAAACAAATTATAAAGCATTTTGTTCTAAAATAAAAAAGAGAGGAATTCACCCAACTGTGACTTTACTTGGGTTGGGAGATTAAGATATTTAATCCCCTACCCAAGTTTTCCTCAATGAATTCACTTTATTATGGTAATCAGAAAAACATTAATTTTGAAAAATAAAATTAAATCACTGCATTTCTCTTTCAAATAGGAAAAGTTCTCATAATTTAGAAGCATACCGTAGCATCATCTGATCCTGAAGCAAAGGCATCTCCGCTTGGGTAGTACCTGCAGAGACACAGTTTGGATAGAAAGCACTTTATTTGGGGTGGTGATTCTCAATCCTGGATGCCTGTCAGAATCGTCTGGAAATCACTGGGAAAGTAGTCCCATGCTGGGCCTGTGGAACCAGAGTTGGCATCTGCACTGCGACATAAGAACCACTCATTATAGAGGGCAGAAGGGGAGGCTGATCTGGCTGGCCCACTGGCCTCTAGTTTTCTTCCGGTAAGTAGGGGACAGTGACAATGGCTTTGCAGAGTTTTGGTGAGGAGTAACTGAGATAATGTGTGTATTTGCACCAGGCACTGAACACAGAGCAGGCTGCCTGTAACCATAGTTTCCACTGATCTGGGACTTGGCTCAGCTCTGGGATAAGAAGTGATTATCTGCATAAGACACTGGGATTGCAAAGACAAAGCTTCATGCAGATCTCTGCATGGACCACTGCCTCCATGTGAGACTTCTGGCAAAGGACTTCACCTTGCCCAGCCTCAGTTTCCTTATTTGAAAAGTGAGGATGATAATGCATTTTCCCTTTTGTAAAGACTGAATAAGATAATATGGGCAAAGAACTTGGCATGGCCAGATGGAAAGCATTCAGCAAATGTTACTTATTACTGTTACGTTCATTCTCTTCTCGGTTATCAGGCTTCAGAGGGAGAGAGGAGTCTACACTGAGACCTAATGGATGTTGGAGGAAGAGAGATCAGGGTAAGGGGAACAGCACAGGTGAGAGAATGTGCATTTTAAGGATTGAGTATATAGAGGTTTAATTTATTTCTGTGGCTTTATATTCTATCCAGCATCTTACCAACTTCACTTAATATTTGTATTAATTTCCTTTGATTTTTCTAGGTAATTATTGCACATTTGTCAAAAGCTACAGTCTTTTTCCTTTTTCACTATCCTACAAGTGAGGGTAAGGACCTAGAAATTTTTACTAACATTTCTACTGCTCATGTAAATAAGCACTGCTACCTTATTCTTCCTTTTAAGGGGAACAGGTCTACTGTCTTTCCCACTAAGTATAGTGAAGATTCTTGGATGATTATATTTCAAATACTATCTTAACGATGCCATTTTCCAAATTTACATGTCAAGTCCTTGCCTCTCTCTTGGGAACCAGTTCATAGATCCTGCTACCTACTCAACATTTCTACTTGTGTATATAATACGCATCTCAAATGTAACTATCCCAAAACAGAGCTCTGGAATGCATATACGACAACTGCCTCCTACCTCTGATTCCTCCAGCCTTCTCTGTCTTAGTAAATGGACCCCTGCTTACTGCCCCTTATAAAAGCGTTGGGTTCCCAAGCTCAGGATTCTTCTTCTGTAATGGAACCTCTCCGTTTCACCCTGTGGAATTGGGGCTCAGGCAACCAGCACAAAAATGCTGATACTCTGGCTGCTGCCATTGCTAGGAGTAATAAACTGTCCTTCATCTTGAACCCAGGAGTCTCGTGTCTTCTACCAGCCGCTATGAAACTGTAGCAGTCTAACTTGATAGCTTGTAGCTAGGGTAAAATCTCAGAATCCTCACAATTCTGGACATTTCTGTCTCCACGCTGTCTTTAGTTCCAGCCACTGTCACCTTTTTCTTGGACTCATGCAACTTTCTAATTGGCCATCATACTTCCATTCTTGCTTCCCCACAATCTGTTCTCCAAACAGCAGCCAGAGTGATCTCTCAAGGGCAAAACACAGACCATGTCAACCACCCCCCAAACTGGCTTTCGTTAGGTCCCTCCACATCTCATCTTAACCCAGCTCTCTGCAAGCCTGGCTCTTTCAAACATCGTTTTCTCAGAGAGGACTTCCCTGGCCATCCTAAGCAATAACCCACCCCATCCCATCTGCCTATTTTACTTTGCACATAGCACCATCTTAAATTAAATTGTACATTTATTTGTTTGTGCTTTGTCTTATCTCCTGCAAGAAAGTAGAGACCTTGTCTATCTTGTTCACAAAGTTCCTGGAACAATGTCTAGCATATAAGTCTCAATAAATATTTGCTGAATAAATGAATGAGAAATACTGACTCTGCTTAGGGAGGATAATAACAATTACTCTAAGTGCCACTGAATTAAATATCTCCACGAGATCTGCAGCGCTGTTCAGGGTTACCACAAATCAGCCTTTCTTGCTGGGGGGACCTGTCTCAGCCAAGTCAAATGAGCCTGGAGGTGGTTCCTGGGCTGAGCATTATTACCCCATGCCAGGGATTGCCAGCAGAACAGGGAAGTTACATGAACATTCTACTCACTGACCGGACACTGTTGATGTCAGATTCGTGTGTTTCAAAGGCCTGCACGCACTGGCCGGAGCGCATGTCCCACACCATGGCTTTCTTGTCACATCCCTACAAATGCAAAGTTACCCAGAGTTATGGTCACTGCAAGGCCTGTCTGCAGTCGGGCATGAGCTCTCGTTACGTAACAGAGCCGTTTACCTCCCATGGGTAAAATGGCTCAACATGCTTTTCTGAGACTAGCATCACCTAAGGCTGCTTTCTTCAATCAATAAGCCCTGAGAAGGTGAGATTGTCTTGGGGTGTGGGGAGCAAGAGAAGGCACCCAGCTGTCCCCTTTAGCGTGTTTTCTTCTTTTGCACCTTTCCAAGTGTGGGTACAAACCCTCCAGAGCCTCCTTGCTTTCCCCTGGGCATTTCTCTCTTTGCTCTGTCCTTACTTCCTCCCTCCTCTTCATCTCTGCCTCCCTAAGCCCAGGGGGGAAGGGCAGGCACACACTAGGTGCACAGTGGGGCCACCCCGCTGTCTCAAGTGTACAGGACAGCCGGAGGCAAAGGGAGCGCCCCAGGAGCCGCTGGGTCATCTACGCCTCTGTGGCATGCGGGCTGGGGGTCATGACCTTGCCAGCGGCAAGATGTGGGTCTCCAGCAAGTTGCTGTCCTGGGCTTCCATCTCGCCACCTGTAAACGTGGCCCAGGGGATCCTAAACATGAGGTTTTCACATTATACTGTCCTGGCTCCAGGAGCATTTGACACGTTCCTGCTGAGCAATGCTGTTATGGAACTTGGGTAGGACAATGTGGACTCTTAATAGTCAAATAGGAGACGTAATGGCTTAAAACTGGTGTTCAAGTTGCCGGTTTCAACCTCAGAGAGAAGAGAGGGATGAAGCACCACAACTAGTACCTCAGAAGCCCCGCAGTGGGGGTTCAGTGCTCCAATCATCTTTAATGAGAACGCAGACAAAGCAAGCGGGAGCGTCTTCTCATCTTCTGAGGATACTAAGTCAAATGGAGTTTAGTGCTCTGAAGGAGACAGTATGATCTACAGTGCTATCAACTACTTGAAAAGGCAGTGCAGTTGAGGAGGCCCAGATACAGTTATTCGAAGGCCCAGAAATGAAACATACAGAGGTGGGGCCAAATACCCAAGAAGAAACTGGGGTTCCTACTGATTACAGGCCACACAGTCCCTGCCTAATGCCCAGCACCAAGATGCCGGCAGCTCGGAGCCAAGGGCCCCTGTGTCCTCCAGCTGCAAAGGACACGTGATGGTGTGTCCAGTGCCTCCTCTTCCCGCTCTCCTGACTAAAGTGAGACAGGACTCAAGCCAGGTCAGCTGGCTCAGTTCCCCACTCTTATTCCTGGCCGTCCACAGAAACACTTGCCCCTGACGTCTGTCTGACCCGCTATTGGCTCCTCCACCTAATATATTCCACAGTATATCCCAGGGCAGTGGAGTACTGGTCTGCATCATGCCCAATTTACAGAGGAGGAAATGGAGTCAGAGAGCAAAGCCGTGACCCCAGCATCCTAGTCTAGTGCTCCTGTGTGCCACCGTGGGCTTGTGTCTGACCCCGAGCCTTTAGATGCTCTGTTCCCTGTGTGCTGGGGTGGGAGGGTGCTGGTGATGCGCAGGGCTGGGGCAGGAGAGTGTCTCATGAGCCCCAAGCCCTGATCACACCACAATGCTGCCTCACCTCAGCAGCCATCTGACCAGCTTGGTACCCTTATGGCTCATCTCCAATGCTCTCAGCTGCTAACTCTGCTGTTTATTTCAGGGCACCTGAGTGGCTCAGTTTGTTGAGCGACTGCCTTTGGCTCCCGTCATGATCCTGGAGTCCCTGGGTTGAGTCCCCCATTGAAGAAGAATCTCCTCTTCTCTCTGACCCTCCACTTTCTCCTGCTTGCTCTCTCTCTCAAATAGATAAATAAAATCTAAAAAATATCCTAAACATGTTCAAATGCAGCAGATACGCACCTCAAGTCACAGCATTCACATGTGGAGAGAACATTCCAGATCCCTCTGCAGACTGAATGTCAGCCGCAGAACAGGAGACCCTCACAGCCCCTCACCATAACCGCCCACCACATGCTGCCCTTGTTGTGGGAGCAGGGGATGCGACAGCGAGCTGAGGACAATTCCTCCCAGAGAAATGTCCGGTCAACTCCCTAGAAATGACAAGAATTGTCACCATCACCCTCCCAAGGAGAGGAAGGACCCCGAGGGATTTTGCTTGGGCCTTTACCCCAGACACGAAGGTGTTGCCCGTTTCTGAGGGGGCCAGGTCCAAGCAGAGCACATCAGCCCCATGTCCGTGGAAACTCTGCAGCAGCTGCCCGCTCTCCACGTCCCACAGTGCACACGTCCCATCGCCGCTCGCTGTCAGAATCTGTCCCCAGAGAAGGACGGGAAGAACATTGGTATCAGGATCTGCGCTGGGGGAAAGTCACTCGGATGCTGAAAGCTGACCGGGGAGAAGGAGGCTCTTGGAACACACACACGGACATATGCCTTGCTATACCTGGATTCAAGCACAGAAGTATTTCTCCTATCCTACGAAAACAAAGTCTCTTTGCGACATGCTCACTGTCCTTGCGGTGTGTGTTTATGTGCCTGTCTCCAGGGGCACAAAGTCGAGCAGGGCCTCTGTGCCATATCCACAGAGCTCTATGATGGCCCGGGGTCATGGAGGGAGTGCTCCGTGAACGTCTGGGGGAACAAAACTGGCGCAACCCCCATGAGCAGGCCAGACACCTCAAGTGCTTCTCAGATCTTAACGTGCTCCCCAGCCATGGGGCTGCCTGCTAATATTGCACCTGGGCTGGGGCCTGGGACCATCCCCCCACCACCAGCCCTCACAAACCCTCACCTGGTAGCAGTGAGGAGCACTGCACCCCACCAGGCAGCATTTTGTGAGACACGTGCCCCTGTGGCTGCTTCTCCCTAGAGCAGGGCCTAGATGGTCCTAGGGCCCCCCCCAAGAGGGCCACACGCATGTCCTCACAGACTCAACAAGCCTCTGCTGGGTGCTGATGACATTCAGCTGCCCTGCTAGTAGGCGTTAATTAGGGTTTGCATGAAGAGTGTGTCTTGGTCCCAGCTCTCCGCTCTCCTGGAGCACAGTTGAACAGAACTGGCAGTAAGACCTGACACCAACCAAATTCCCTGCCCCTGTGTTAAACAATTCCGAGCCCAGGCACACTCTCCTGGTGTTCTGTGAGGCAATACTGAGAACACGTGAAAACAATCTAGCGGCTTGCTTCAGGACATGCCTGCAGCTGCAAGATAAGACTGTGAACCAACAAAACAACTTATTTACCAAGACAAACAGCTTGCTCATCCAGACTCACTTCAAGACCTTCATCTTGTGGGGCTCTCTGATTCAAAGCTAGTAATGTTGTAGCCAGTTTCCTGCCTCAAGACACCCACCTTAAAAATCACTCAGCCTCGACCCCCAAACCCTCCAAGTACCCTTCCGTGATTTCTTCATTTTGAGATGCTATGGGGATTCTGGCAAGTTGGGGTTCTCCCTTGCTGCAGGTCTAAGAAAGTTTTGCTGGAGGAACGACTGGGTGGCTCAGTGGGTTAAAGCCTCTGCCTTCAGCTCGGGTCCTGGTCTCAGAGTCCTGAGATCGAGCCCCATGTCGGGCTCTCTGCTCAGTGGGGAGCCTGCTTCCTTCTCTCTCTCTGCCTGCCTCTCTGCCTACTTGTGATCTCTTTCTCAAATAAATAAATAAAATCTTAAAAAAAAAAAGGTTTTGCGGGACAGCAAGTTTTTTCCCAGGATCTCAGCAGACAAGACTGTGATGACTCACGATCAAGTGAGAAGTGCTGAGAACCGGGCGGGCCCATGGGAGGGACAGCAAACCCACCCCAGCAACATATGAGCTGCTGTCCAAAGATGAGTGAGTGCTGGCTGGGTGAAGGCCCACCTCTGCGGGAAAGGAGAGGTGTGAGGACTTTAGCCTGTAGGCCAGACTGAGGGGAGGAGAGGGGAGGGGGTAAGCTTCCAAGGGAGATAAGATCAAGGGCGGATTTTAGGAAAACTTGTCTAAGGTCTGTGTGGCCACCCCTCAAGCTGCTTCTGTAAACTGACAAGTACAAAGGCCACACATACAGTGAGAGGAACGCTGTGATGCCTGGGGAAAAGCATGGTGAGTGGAGTTAGGGTCACAGTAGGTGGGTGTGGGTGAGTGTGTGTGTGTGTGTGTGTGTGTGTGTGTGTGCCCACGCATGCCCATGGCTTGGGCTTAGGCTGAGCACAGCGCCCTGTGTCCGGGGGAAAGGCAGCGGAGACACCGGGCTCACAGCCTCCTGGACCCAGCTGACCGTACTGCAGAGCCCGGGGTGGCCCTTCCCGAGCAGCCATGGGATGGGGGATTCACAAGGGCTAATAAGCTCTAGACGCACAGCCTCCTGATGCCCCACCTTCTTGCTGCTCCCAGGGTCTGGATGAGATAATAAGACCACGCAGGAAGGGGCTCTTGTGGCATCACGGCAATACTGTGGGGCCCTCTGTGGGTGGAGATTACCAAGGAAAGGAAATGAGCAAGCCCTGGGCTTGGGGACTGCAAGCCTTCAGTGTACCCATGGACCGCCCTGTACCTCCAAATTCCTCCTGCTGCTGGTTTTCTCTTCTCCTCTTCCCTCCTGTTCTTGTCCCTTCTCTCTTACACGCTGGGCCTAGCACTTACAAAGAATCTCCTTTTCTCTGCAGGAGGGAAACCACATTATACCCAGGGGACTCTACTCCCACCCTGGCCTGGTGCCTAGCTGGCTGCAGCATGTTGGAGTGTGTTTCTTCCCAGACAGTCTGGGGAGGCCCAGACTCTCCTTGCAGCTAGGAGAAGCGGCTTTGGAGCTCCTCCCTGGAGCCAGAGCTGCTTGAGTTCCAGAGAGCTTAGGGTTCTCTGGCACAGTCCTCAGGGCCCTCCTTAGAGCTCCCACTCATGGGCAACTCTCAAATTTGGGGACTCTCCAAGGCCGCAAAGCTCCTGCTGCTGTTCGTGGGCTTCTCCACCCTTGGTTTCCTTCAGGTGGCCTGGTTCACCCAACAAGATGACCTAGGCTGGTAAAAGTTAGTTTATGAACGCACAAGACTTGGACTGGGTCTTAATTTCTGTACTTGTATTTTATAATATGCCGTAATTCCCTTCAATCTCTCCAAGCCCATACCTATTCCTGTCCTAACACTTACAAAGGGCCAGTAATCTCCCATCTTTTTTGGGACACCCAAACAATCTGCTTTAAACGGTTACCTCAGTCTAGCTCTTTAATTTGCAGATTTTCGGGGCACCTGGGTGACTCAGTGGGTTAAAGCCTTGGCCTTCGGCTCAGGTCATGATCCCAGGGTCCTGGGATCGAGCCCCACATCGGGCTCTCTGCTCAGCAGGGAGCCTGCTTCCTCCTCTCTCTGCCTGCCTCTCTGCCTATATGTGATCTCTGTCTGTCCAATAAATAAATAAAATCTTTAAAAAAAATACTTTTAATATTTTTGTGATCTTCACTACAATATAAGTAAAAATTGAATTTAAAAACAAAACACTTATCACGATAAATGCACAAAACAGACCCTCTTACTCGCGGTCAGTCATTTATTCTGGAATGTAGGGATTTTGTAGGTTTAACACCAGTCTTCTGCCAGCCTCTTGACTTTTTCTTTTTCCATCCTTGATCACCAGAATGGAAGGAAGCTCAAGGTTCATTAAGGTATCCCAACCAGGCCATGCATCAGAATCACCCAGGAAGCTGTGGGATACTATTAACAATAATAAAGTAATAAAACCTAACACTTACAGGGGCGCCTGGGTGTCTCAGTGGGTTAAAGCCTCTGCCTTCGGCTCAGGTCATGATCCCAGGGTCCTGGGATGGAGCCCCATATCGGGCTCTCTGCTCAGCGGGGAGCCTGCTTCCTCCTTTCTCTCTCTCTGCCTGCCTCTCTGCCTACTTGTGATCTCTGTCAAGTAAATAAATTAAAATCTTTAAAAAAAAAAAACAAAACCTAACACTTACTGATATTTACCAGGGGCTGTACTATTTTACACAAATCATCTCACTGAATCCTCTGAAAACCTTATGAGAAAGGAGTTTACTACCATTCTCTCCTGAAGGTGAGAAAAAGAAAACAGAATAAAACTTTGTTTGGGACTGACCAGCTGGGATACAGTGAAGCCGAGATTTGATCCCAGCGGTCTGACGCCAAGCCAAGACCTTTGCCCTGCTCTGTTTCCCAGGATACATCCCCGCGGAAGTGGCCCACAGGACCTTCTCTACCTGGGGCTGGCGGCTTGTTCGGAGGAAAGCACTTTCTCCTTCACAGGTGCCCCTTTGATCTCCACCTCCAGCACCTGCGGCAACACAGAGGGGGTGGGCAGGGAGGGGGTGGTGATGGGACCCCACCAGAGGGACTTCAGATGTCTGAAGACTCACTGTTCTTGCATCCCTCTGAGCCTTCCTTCATCCAGACTAAATGTCCTCTGTTGCTTTGTCCTCAGCCCCAAAGACGGCGGGTTCTGGCACCACAGCCAGCCCGGGCCACAGCGCCCCCTACTGTACAGGTCTGTGAAAATCCTGGTGGCAAACGACGGGTGCAAGCAAACACTGCGGGTTCCAAGTCCCAACACCCCTCCGCTCAGCAATTAAACAGTTACCCAGTCCCCTGGTCTCCCTACCGCCAGCCTCGCCTCCCCTTCCGACCCCAGTGAGATGAAAACACAGTGGGCCACGGAAGGCTTTCATCTGACTCAGAAGCTCTCCTGCTTAAAAGAAACCCAAATCTGACCTAGTGCCTGCAATGGCTGAAGCCAGACTCAAGGGTCCTGTGATCCGGCCCTGCCCACCTCTCAGGCTGCCTGTCTCCCTCTGGGCTGCCCTCACACTTCCCTGGCCACAGCCCCTCCCTCCAAGGCTGGCTCAGGCAGCCCTTTGCAGCAAGTCTGGGACCACCCCTCCCATTCCAAGCTCTCAGCTTCCCCCGCTGTTCAGACAGTTTCCGTGAAGGTCCTGAGAACAGAGCCTGAGTGTGAGCAAGTCCACCCCCGGAACCGGTGGTATCTGGCAACGTGGGTGGTGGGTACCTACAAAGATTTGCTAAGTAGGCATGAATGAATAAACCGAGGATCCTTTAATGACGTGCTAAGAAACTTAGTCAAAGGGTTGAAGTTGTAATGTTTTCGCCTTGTAGTTTATTCAAAGTAGGGATCAGGCTTACTAGTGAAAGCCTTTTCTTTTGCTATTTGAGAAAACACAAGTGTGAGGTGTATAAAATGCACAATTCTGAAGCGCAGCAGCTCGTTAAAGTTTTACACACATAAGCACATGCAGACTCAGACTGCAGGATAGGAATTTCCACGCCCTCAGAAGGTCCTCTGTTCCACTCCAACGACCACCAAGTTCATTAGAGGAGGATGTTTTATGTGGAATGCAGTTTATCTCAGCTCTGCCATTAATTAACAGCCCTGACTTTCCCCATTTTTGATTTATTAAAAATAATAATGATAACCAATGAAAAACAACAGGAGGGTTCTCTTAGAGCCAGCTGCTAGAGCATATCTCTCCTTACATACTTACATTGCAAGAGACAGGCTTTCAAACAAAGATTGTTTGTAACAAGAGACAAAGAAGGGCACTACATAATGACAAAGGGAAAAATCCAAAAGGAAGATAGAATGATTGCAAATATCGAGGCAACTCACATAGGAGCACCTAAATACATAAAGGAACTATTAACAGACACAAAGGAAGAAACTGACAGAAGTTTAATAATAATATGGGACTTCAACACTCCACGTACATCAATGGATAGATCATTTAGACAGAAAATGAACAAGGAGATAGTGGCTTTGAGTGACACATTGGGCCAGATGAACTCAACATACATTTAGAATATTCCATCCCCGAACTAGAGGGTATCATGCTTAGCGAAATAAGTCAATCGGAGAAAGACAACTATCATATGATCTCCCTGATATGAGGGAGAGGAGATGCAACATGGGGGGTTGAGGGGGTAGGAGAAGAGTAAATGAAACAAGACGGGATTAGGAGGGAGACAAACCATAAGTGACTCTTAATCTCACAAAACAAACTGAGGGTTGATGGGGGGAGGGGGGTTGTGAGGAGGGGGTGGGGTTATGGACATTGGGGAGGGTATGTGCTATGGTGAGTGCTGTGAAGTGTGTAAACCTGGTGATTCACAGACCTGTACCCCTGGGGATAAAAATATATGTTTATAAAAAAAAAAAAAAAGAATATTCCATCCCCAAACAGTGGGATACACATTGTTTTCAAGTACACAAAGAACATTCTCCAGAATGGATCACACCTTAGGCCACAAAACAAGTCTCAGTAAATTCAAAAAGACTGAAATCATATCATTCATCTTTTTAAGCACCACAGCTGAGCACAGTCAATCACAAGAAAACACCTGGGAAGAATACAAACTACACTGAGGTGGAATTACAGGCCACTAAATAACAGATGGGTCAACTAAGAAATCAAGGAGGAAATAAAAATACATGGAGACAAGTGAAAACAAAAACCCAACAGTCCAAAATCGTTAGGATGCAGCAAAAATGTCCCCTAAGAGGTCCAGTTATAGCAAAATAGGTGTACCTCAAGAAGCAAGAAATATCTTGAATAAACAACCCAACCTTATACCTAAAGGAGCTAGAAAAAGAACAAAGGCCAAAGCCAGTAGAAAGAAATAATGAAGATTAGAGAAGAAATAAATGACATAGAGACTAAAAAAAAAAAAAAACCCAAACAATAGAACACATTGATGAAACCAGGAGCTGGTTCTCTGAAAAGATCAACAAAATTGATAAACCTTTAGGCAGACTCATCAAAAAAGAAAAGAAAGAACTCAAATAATATCAGAAATGAAGGAGAAAAAAATAAAAGCTGACACTAGAGAAACACAAAGGATTGTAAGAGGATATTATGATAAAAATTATATGCCATATCCAAATTGGATAATCTAGAAGAAATAGATAAATTTGTAGAAACACATAACCTTCCAAAACAGAATCAAGAAGAGATAGAAAATTTGAACAGATGGGTTACTAGCAATGAAACTGAATCAGTAATTTTAATTTTTTTTTTAAGATTTTATTTATTTATTTGACAGAGAGAGATCACAAATAGGCAGAGAGGCAGGCAGGGTGGCGGGGAGGCAGAGAGGCAGGCAGGGTGGCGGGGAGGCAGGCTCCCCGCTGAGCAGAGAGCCCGAAGCAGGGCTCCATCCCAGGACCCTGAGATCATGACCTGAGCCGAAGGCAGAGGCTTAACCCACTGAGCCACCCAAGTGCCCCTTGAGTCAGTAATTTAAAAAAAAAAAACTCCTGAAAAACCAAAGTCCAGGACTAGAGGGCTTCACAGGTAAATTCTACCAAACACTTAAAGTAGAGTCAATACCTATTGAATCAAATTGTTCCAAAAAATAGAAGAGAAAGGAAAGCTCCCAAATTCATTTTACAAAACCAGCATTACCCTGATACCAAAACCAAAGACACTACAAAAGAAGAGCACTACCAGCCAATGTCTCTGATGAACATAGATACAAAAATCCTCAACAAAATATAAACAAACTGAATTTAACAATACATTAAAAAAATCATTCACCATGATCAAATAGATATTTATTCCAGAGATACAGGGTGGTTCAATATTCACAAACCAACATAATACATCACATTAACGAGAAAAAGGATTAAAAACCTTATAATCATCTCAGTAGATGCAGAAAAAGCATTTGACAAGATTCAACATCTATTCATGATAAAAACTCTCAATGAAGTAGATTTAGAGAGAACATAACTCAACATAATAAATAATAAAGGCCATAAGTGAAAACTCACAGCTAACATCATAGTCAATGGGGACAAACTGAGAGCTTTTTCTCTATGATCAGGAAGAAGACAAGGATGTCCATTCTCACCACTTTTACTCAACATAGTACTGGGAGTCTTAGCCACAGCAAGCAGACAAGAAAAAGAAAGAAAAGGCATCCAAATTGGTAAGGAAGAAGTTAAAGTGACACTATTTACAGATGACTTGAGAGTATATAGAAAACCCTAAGGACTCCAGCAAAGAAACTACTAGAACTGATAAATGAATTCAGTGATGCTGCAGGATAAAAAATTAATACACAGAAATAAGTTGCATTTCTACACACTAATAATGAAGCAGCAGAATGAGAAATTAAGAAAATAATCCCATTTACAATTACACCAAAAAGAAGAAAATACCTAGGAATAAACTTAACCAAGGAGGTTGAAAGACCTATACTCTGAAAACTATAAAACATCAATGAAAGAAACTGAAGATGACACAAACAAATGGGAAGATATTCCTTGTTCCAGAACCAATATTGTTAAAATGTCCATACTACCCAAAGCATTATTTAATACTCCCTACTAAAACACCAACAACATTTTTCACAGAACTAGAACAAACAATCCTAACACTTGTATGGAACCACAAAAGACTCCAAATAGCCAAAGCAATCTTGAGAAAGAAGAACAAAGCTGAAGGTAGTACAATCCCAGCTTTCAAGATATACTACAAAGCTGTGGTAATCAAAGCATTATGGTACTAGTGCAAAAACAGACGCATAGATCAATGGAACAGAGTAGAGAGCTCATAAATAAATCCATTCTCTTATGGATTAATCGACCAGGAAAGGAAGCAAGAAATATCTAATGGAAAGAAGACAGTGTCTTCAACAAATGGTGCTGGGAAAACTGGACAGCTATATGCAAAAGAATGAAACTGGGCCACTTTCTTAGACCACACACAAAAAGTAAACTCAAAATGGATTAGAGACTTAACATGAGAACTGAAGCCATAAAATTCCTAGAAGAAAACATAGGCAATCATTTCTTTGACATTGCTGTATAAACATTGTTCTAAATATGTCTCTTCTGCTAAGGGAAACAAAAACAAAATCAAACTATTGGGATTACACCAAAATAAAAGACTTTTGCACAGTGAAGGAAACCATCAACAAAACAGAAAGATAACCTACTGAATGGGAAAAGATATTTGCATATGACATATCTAATAAGGGGTTAATATCCCCAATACAGAAAGAACTTATACAACTCAACACCATAAGAGGCAAATAATCTAAGTTAAAAATGGCAGAGGACTTGAATAGACATTTTTCCAAAGAAAACATAGAGGTGGCCAAAAGAAACATGAAAAGATGCTCAACATTACTCATTATCAGGGAAATGCAAAGGAAAATTACAGTGAGAGATCACCTCACAACTGTCAGAATGGCTAATATCAAAAACACAAGAAATAATAAGTGTTGGCCAGGATGTGGAGAAAAAGAATCCTCTTGTACTGTTGGGAGGAATGCAAATTTTGGTTCCTCAAAAGTTAAAAACAGAACTACCCTATGATCTAGTAATTTTACTAGTGGGTATTTTACCCAAAGGAAATAAAAATGCTAATTAAGAAAGATGTGTGTACCCCAATGTTTATGGCAACATTATTTATCATAGCCAAATTATGGAAGCAACCCAAGTGTCCATCCATAGATGAACAGATAAAGAAGATGTGGCATACAGATACAGATAGATAGATACACACACACAATGGAATATTATTCAGCCATAATAAAGAACGAGATCTTGCCATTTGCAAAAACATGGATGGAGCTACAGATTATAAAGCTAATAAGTGAGATAAGTCAAAGAAAGCCAAATAACATGATTTCACTCACATGAGGAATTTAAGAAACAAAACAAAGAAAAAAAAAGAGACAAATAAAAAAACAGACTCTTAATACAGAGACTACATTGATGGTTGCCAGAGGGGAGGGATGGGTGAAATAGTAAAGGGGATTAGAGATAAAGAGCACATTTATCACAACGAGCAGTGAGAAGTGCATAGAACTGTTTACTCATATTGTGCATGCGAAACTAATATAACACTGTATGTTCACTATACTTGAATAAGATGATGATAATGATAATGATGATAATGATAATAATAGAGGGACACTGCAAAGCTACCTTCCTCTCCTTGCCACCCCTCCTTGGTCCTCTGTCACTTCCCTTGCTCCCTGACAGGCTGAGAGCCACCAAACGGCCATTTACTGACCTGCATGTCTGAGTTGGTGAAGCTGCAGGCCGACAGGTAGTTGGTGTGCATAGCGACGGACTTCTTTTTGGCAGCCATGTTTTCATTTTTGTCAAACGTCAGTGGATACACAGAACACTTATTATCCAAACCACTAGCATGGAAAGAAAGAAGTGTCAAATGCTAATATAAGGCAACAGGATACTAGTACACATTCTCCTTCAGGCAAACTTTTCAAAATGTTTTCCTTTGGCAACAACGTGTGTTGTAAACTTTCCGCCCAACCTGGAAGATTTTCAAATGTACCGTAAAATTGAAAGAAAAATGGTACAGTGAGCACCCAGATCCCTTCACCTATATTCACTAACTTTGCCTTTTGTCATATTTGTGGGAGCAAACTCTGAACCCATTTGAAGGTAGATGTAGACAAGACATGTTACACCTAAAGACTTCAATTTGTAAATGTACATCTTTAAAAAAAAAAAAAAAAAAAAGAACATTCTCCTAGGTAGACACTAGATCACTATCACATCTGAGAAAACGAACACAGATTCCATAACGGTATAATCAACCATCTGTATTCAATCTTCCCCAGTTGTCCCCAGGATCCAGTGCCCCATCAAGTTTCACACACGGCATTCGGTTTTTATAGCTTTTTGAGATCTTTTAATTTAGAAAATACCTTCCACCTCTGTTTTTGTTGTTCAAACAAGAGATCTTAGGCCAACAGTCTTATAGAATGTCACATATCCTAGACTCGTCACATTGTTTCACAATGGTCATGTTCAAGTATAACATTTTCCGTACTACTAGTATACAGGTGATACTGTGTACTCCTTTCTCTTTCTCCTGCTTCACTTCAGGAGGTTTGCGATGCCTACTGTCTAGAGACTGGTGATGCCGACTTGGATCACTTGGTCAAAGTGGGGAGCACTACATCACAGCATGGCAAATGTGACTTGCTTGTAATTAGTAACTAGGGTTTGCCACTTCAAGACCATGTGAAGATCCTGCTTCCCAACAACCTTTCACATAATGACGTTAGCATGATTATCTTGTTTGAATCAAATGTTATTTTAGGAGAACAAAATGGTGACCTTCCGATTCGATCATTCCTTCTGCATTTATTAGCTAATGTTTTTCGGTAAATAAAAATTCCCCCTCCTCTCACTGTATATACCTGTAGGTTCTTTTTTCTCTTCAACTCTGTTATGAGCCATTACTATCACTATCCCAAATGAGGCTTACATTGTCCCACATTTGGACAGTGGAGGGCCCCTTCAAGCAGCTCCTGTTTCTGTTGGGTATGACCCCACTGGTCCCTGGACGTTTCCTTGCTTTCTGGAACAAGAAAATATCCTAGGCTCACTTTATCCTTTTCCTGCCCCAGAACTACAATCAGCCTTACTCCAAGGAGCCCTGCTTCCTTTTAGTGGACAATGACATTTGGGTGGGGGCAGTCTCTTCTGATGCCCTGGGGATGCTAGGGGAAACCTTAGCTTTTCCAACTGCTCAAGGGGGCAGGTGTGGACTTGGGATGCCTCTTACCAGTAATTCATAAGCTTGTGGGTGAGAACAATTTCCAGTTAGGCTGTGGCATTGCACCAACATGCTAAGTTTTTTTTTTTTTTGTTTTTTGTTTTTTTAAATATTTTATTTATTTATTTGAGAGAGAGGCAGTGAGAGAGAGCATGAACGAGGAGAAGGTCAGAGGGAGAAGCAGACTCCCCGTGGCGCTGGGAGCCCGATGCGGGACTCGATCCCGGGACTCCGGGATCATGACCTGAGCCGAAAGCAGTCGTCCAACCAACTGAGCCACCCAGGCGTCCCTAAGTTAAGTTTTTTTAAAAAAGATTTTATTTGAGAGTAAGAGAGAGAACACGAGTAGGGGAGGGGCAGAAGTGGGAGGGAAAGGGAGAGAGACAATCTCTCAAGCAGACTCAGCCCGAGGCAGGACTTGATCCTACAACCCCAAGATTGTGACCCCAGCCAAAACCAAGAGCCGGATGCTCAACTGACTGAGCCACCCAGGTGCCCCTGCTCAGTTTAGTTTGTTTTGTTTTTTTTTTTAAGATTTTATTTTTATTTATTTGTCAGAGAGAGAGAGAAAGAGTGAGCACAGGCAGAAAGAGTGGCAGGCAGAGGCAGAGGGAGAAGGAGGATCCCTGCTGAGCAAGGAGCCCGATGTGGGACTCGATCCCAGGAAGCTGGGATCATGACCTGCTGCAGGCAGCCACTTAACTAACTGAGCCACCCAGGCGTCCCTCAGTTTAGTTTTTGATGCTCTTTCCTCGTCCACTGGACCCCATATTTTAAATATTTGTTAATATTACACCAATATTTATACCTTGAACTCGCTTTGCTTCTTTTTCCTAACAAGGTGCAAGGCAGCCAGTGCAGTCAGTCACTGACCATCTACCACACACCAGGGCCAGGAGACAGATATGACAGAGAGGAAGGCACGAGCTGTTCCTCCTCTCTGAGGAGGCTGTCACCACAAACCTGTCTTCCTGGGCCTTGTAAAATTACTCTCTTCCCTGCTTGGCCCCTGCCCTCATGGAAATCTTCCCACTGGGTTCAAACAAGAAATAGCTGACAGAACCATTCTCCAAACTACTGCTAAAGACACTGTTCACGGGCCGACCGATGGCTCAGTTGGTTAAGCAGCGGGCTCTTAATTTTGGGTCAGGTCACAATCTCAGGGTCAGGAAATGGAGCCATGCCTGCATCAGGCTCTGTACACAGCAGGGAGTCTGTTTGAGATTCTCTCTCTCTGCCCCTCCCCCCACTCGCTCATTTTCTCTAAAAAAATAAAAACAAACAAACAAAAATAAAGACACTATTCACTATGTTATTATATCCATTGCATATTGCAGAAGGATCTACCCAATATATTCTTTTTGAAATATAGACCCAGCTAGCTGATATCTCAGTATCAAGTATTGAGAAATGATGTAACTTCTTCAGCTCTATGCATCTGCTAACATTAATGCCCAGTTAGAAACATATTACCCAGAATTTTAAGAAAAAAATATAGAGTATTTATTATTCCTAATGAGTAAGAATTGATCTTCCCTAAAGAGAGGTCAGCTTTTGCCCTCAGCTGCTGGGAGGTCATCTTTGAGCCTCTAGAATGGCCCCCCTGATGGGAGAGCAGACTTGGCTCAAAGACCGTCTAACAGTGTGATTTATGATGGGGGCTTTAGGGCACACACTGTGAGTTCTGACCTCCCCACAGGACCCAGAAACTAAAGGTATTAGCGTAAACCTCTAGGACACACTGGAGACTGAGGGTCAGCTACATGGGCCGTACGTGATTGAGTCCCAGGAAAAACTCTGGACCCCAAAGACTCAGGCGAATGTCGCTGGTTGCTAATCCTCTGTATTGTCACGCGCGCGGTGGCCAGGAGGAGCTAATGCCATCCATGACGCAATAGGGAGGGGATGACTGAAACTCCAGGTTTAGACCCAGCCTGGACTCTGTCCTGGGTACCTCTTCCTTTGGTTGGTTCTAATTTGTATCCCTGCACTGTGAGAAAACTGTCAGCCTAGGTAGACAGTTCTGCGGTTGTTCCAGCAAATTATCAAACCTGAGGGTGATTGTGGGGACTCCCAAGTTTGTGGCTGAGAGCCGAAATGACAAGTGTTGTGGGGATGGTGCTTTCTTTTTTGGGGGGAGGGGGGATGGTGCCTTCTAACTATACAGCTGGCCGAACTCCTTTGCACTTATCTTATTGTGTGTGTGTATGTACACACACAGAAAAAACGTATTTACACACAGCATATACACAAATACATATATACCTATATATATCACGTGTGTGTATGTCTGTCTCTTATTGTGCTTACCTCGTATCCTGGCAAGAAGTAAATGGGAATGGATCTTATATAAACATTACCATTCAGTTACAAAATGGAAATACAACCTACTTTTGCATTATTTAAAAAAAATTAGAAAATATGAAATACATGTGTGTGAACATGGGTTCCAAAGGCACACAGGGTCTTGGCAAGTGGAAAGTGAATGAAAAGATGCGCCAGGGGCACTTGGGTGGCTCAGTGGATTAAGCCTCTGCCTTAGGCTCAGGTCGTGATCTCAGGGTCCTGGGATCGAGTCCTGCGTCGGGCTCTCTGCTTGGCAGGGAGCCTGCTTCTCCCTCTCTCTGCCTGCTTCTCTGCCTACTTGTGATCTCTATCAAATAAATAAATCTTAAAAAAAAAAAAGATGCCCCAAATGGCCCCTCAAAGGGAGGGATGTTGAGGATGACCATTGGTGTGACTCTGGCTGGAGAAGGCTCCAAACTTTTTGCTTAGAGGCCAAGGGTTTTCATTTTTGAATTGAAACTCCTTTCTCCTGATTATAAAAAAACATATGCTTATTTTCAAAATTGGAAAATTATAAAAAAGAGAAAGCCCCATAGTCCCATCTTCCACAAGGAACTACTATTGGATTTTTTGGTACAGTTCATCACAGACTTCATGCCTCTTTTTTCTTTTTTTTTTTTTTTTTAAAGATTTCACTTATTTATTTGACAGACAGAGATCACAAGTAGACAGAGAGGCAGGCAGAGGGGGAGGGGGAAGCAGGCTCCCTGCCGAGCAGAGAGCCCGATGCGGGGCTTGATCCCAGGACCCTGAGATCATGACCCGAGCTGAAGGCAGAGGCTTAACCCACTGAGCCACCCAGGAGCCCCTTCATGCCTCTTTTCTAAACATGGCTGGGATCCTATGGTAGAGGTATTTTGGATGGTTCCAGAATTGTTTAACACAGGGACAGGAATTATGTTGGTTGCAGCTTTTACTGCCAATTCTGTTAAACTGAGCTCCAGGAGAATAGGGGAAAAAAAACACCATCTTCCTAGCAACCTGAATGGTTAGTTACCGTAATTAAGAAGTCTCTTTTTTAATGATTGTATAAAATAATACCTTCAACTCATGTGCCACAATTCACTTAATAATTTCCTTTGATGGACACATTGTTCTTCCCTACAACCCCCTTTCTTTGCTTTATTTTAGATAATGCTACAGTAAATATTACTGCTCGTGTGGCTCTTCTATATTTTGGATCACTCCTTTCAAGCAAATTGTTAAGATGCGTGGAATCACTAGATCAAAGGTTATAAATTTTTCGAGGCTCCCAATACACATTACCAACATGTTTTCCAAAATGTTTGTACCAATTTATGGTCCCAGCTGATAGCGTTTGAGAATAGAGGAGGCAGGTCTGAAACGTGAGCTACTGTCAGTCTTTAATGAAAATAAGTATGAAAGAGAGTTTCATGGTTTCTTTTTTAAGGGAGTTCAGGGAGGAATTAAACACACTGTCTAACCAATCAGCAAAAACAGTAAGTTCGGGTTTGTTTGCTTGTTTTTGCCCATCAAACAGTGTTTCATGGCAGACAGGAGATCTGAAAAGCTGCTTGACCCCTACTTACCCACATGCAATGGCGCATCCCGACGGGGCATACGCACAGGCCATCACCCACGTGCAGGGCATGGTGACTGCGTGCTCCTGAAACACAGAACGTGAGCCTCATAGAGGGAATGAGCGGTGCTCCTACACAAATGTGTTAACATGTGGAGCCCAACATGGGGCTCGATCTCACGACTCATGAGATCATGACCTGAGCAGAAACCAAGTCTGATGCTCAACCAACTGAGCCACCCAGGTGCCCCTACTTCTTTCTTAATGTGATACTCCTCTTGTTCTTGTGAATGAATATTGGGGCTCATTTTCTGTGAAAGGTCTGTCGGAATTTCACTTCAGTTATACGCTTTACCTTATTTACTCAGATTCTTCCTATTTTCAGAATCTACTCTTAAATAATCCTACATGTATGCTGTGTTTGTTGCCCTGTGAGTATCCAAGGGCCTCTGTCCCCTTGGGTCCCGACACCTTCCTGGGAAGGTCAGAATGAAAGCGGGCAAGGGCAGGGTGATCTTGAGAGACCCTATAACGTGGGAGCGATGAGAACTAGAGGTAGCAGTTCCTGCTCCTGGCTGGTGGTCGGGTCACCCACATTCTCCTGCATGCTGACAGGGAACAAAGCCACAATTGGAAACCTTCTGCATCTGTGGGCTTCTTTCCCTGAGAGACATGGGCCCCCGTTACTGGTTCCAACACCAGCAAGATGTGTGGCCCCAAGCAGGATGGCCACCTGTCCACCCTCAGTCTCTCCCCATCGGTGAAGAGGGAGGATAGGACTAGATGATTTTAGTACCTTTCAGTGCTGGTCTTCTTTCCTGTTATGATTCTCTGTGTTTTTGTGGGGGAAACACGGGCCCTGATACTGCTCACAGAAATTCTGTCACTCACAATTACAGCCTTTTGGATGCCTAGAATAACCCACGGCAGCAAATGGCCACTCTGAGCACAAGGCGCCACAGGCCCCCTTCAAGTAACAGCTATGTTCCCTGTCAGGGGCCACAGTGGCAACACCACGGCTCCCCAGAAATCAGGCAGTGTGTGCTCTATGACATCCTAGGGCTTTTAAACAGAAGCAACAAACCCCTACACACTCTTGAAGATACTAAGGCGTGCTAGCAGAAGGCTAGAGGTAAGGCCTCCATGGGGGGAGGTGCTGGAGAGGAAACCCCCTGCAAATTGCTAAGCTGCCATCTTTACTATTTCCCAGGGGCCTTACCATGAGGGACTCTGCTCCAGAAGATGGTTCTGGGCCCCCCTTGATCAGCCTGTGTGCACCTGTCTACTATAACACTTACTAAACACGTTCAATCATGCAGAATATGGATGCTGCTGGGTTTGAGGCACACAGAGGTCTCTTTGTCTTATATGGTAAAAGAGAAGACCTTCCCTGTATAAATAACGGAACCAGTATGGAATACATAGTAGTTGTTACGGTAAAAGGCAACACAAGGCAGGCTTGTGAGCACATCTCCACAGAGATTTTCGCCTTTCTCTTTAGTTAAGAGTCTAAATGTAGGTCATATTTGGAGCTGAGCACGCCCAGGCCCGACTTGCAGGCATCACTAGAGAGTCAGTTCAATTCCTTGCAGCTTCAGCTTCCCCCCGCCTCCGCCATCTGCTCATGTCCACGATGCTACAGAGTCCGGTCAAAGACACAGAGGACAGGGGTGCCTGGGAGGCTCAGTGGTTAAGCATCTGCCTTTGGCTCAGGTCATGATCTCAGGGTCCTGGGATCGAGCCCCGCATCGGGCTCCCTGCTCAGCGGGGAGCCTGCTTCTCCCTCTCTCACTCCCCCTGCTTGTGTTCCCACTCTTGCTGTGTCTCTGTCAAATAAATGAATAAAATTGTTATAAAAAAAAAAAAGACACAGAGGGCAGAGAAAGCTGGGGGTTCAGGAGCCTCCTACCACCCCTCAGGAGAAAAATAATATATGCCTATGTGAATGTGCTGAGTTTTCCAGGCCAGGCCCTTTCCGGCGTGTTAGTGCCCTCTCTGAGGGCTCTGTGTGCTTCTGCCTGGGGGAGGGGTTTCAGCTCCGGATGGAGACGGACACGGCGTGGGTTACTGGGCTGTCCCAACACAAGATGGGCTTTCCTGGGGTTTTCAACCCCAGACAGGCAGTCGAGGAGCCGGATGACCATGCCTGGGGGTATCTGGCAGGGAAGAGGACAGGGCTGGGGCTCTGAGGTGCTGCTCAAAGAGCCAGGGACAACCTCTTACCTTGTTAGTAGTGAAGGAATCCCACACGATCACCTTCCCATCCTGGAGGGAAAAGAGTCAACAGCTTAGGAGTTGTCAGCCAGTCCTGACAGGGAGCTGCTAAGAATGCTCGGAAGAGCTGTGTCTGGCTGGGCAGCGTGCAGGAGACCGCCAGAGTGAGTACCCGGGTATCAGAACCTCCAGCCAATCTCTGAACAACAGGGAGGAATGGGGGGCTGAACTGTCCAGCCCGATTACAGGCTCAGTTCACAATGAGATACTGCTTGTGGAATACAAAGCAATGCTCAGAGACTTCTAGACCATTTAGAAACCAAGCACTGATTGTTGGTATCTTGTCATCACCCACACGTCCTGACAAGAAGCTAGACAGGGGTGAGACAGACCTGAAATTACCTTGAGGTACTTGCCAGGTAACTAGTGGTCTCTTACTTCCTCCCTCCCCACCCCCACCAGCCGTCCTGGCTCCTGTACCCCACGCTCCCCTCTCTCTGGGTCAGAGCCCCACCAGCACGCATTCCGATCTGGGCTGCGCAGGCCTGACATCAGTGTCACTTCCCCACCCGGACGTTTCACATCTGTGCTGAGAACAATGTGCAACTCCTGTCTGTCACGGTGGGGCCCCTCCGCAGAGCACTCGCTGCCAAGGGTGGACTCAGGGCTGGCGAGGCTACTTTCACCGTGACAGCTGCTGCAGTCACACTGGGGCTGTCGGGGGTCACCACAAAGTTGTGTGTGTGTCATATAAACCCACACAAGCCCTGGTCCCTACAGGGCAGCCGCCTGCTTGGCATGTGGTGTGCGGGTCCTCTGGGCCCCCAGACTCTGCCTGACAGAGGAAGAAGATGGCCGAGTTGGCCACCTCCATGGCAGGCTTGGTTTTTGTAATCACTGAAGCCGTTTGGAGCTATATCTGAACAATGAGGTAAGGGTGGGGGGGAGAGATGCCACTCAGGGACACAAGCAAGGTCTGATTATCCAAAATGACATGGTTGCTTTCTTTGCACGATCCACTGGAAGACTTCCATATTCTTGCTGCATGTGGCTAAAAAGCCCAGGAAAAAAGTCAAAGTGGGCCATCTGGGGCTTTCAAAACTCCTAAGCACATTGGCTCTTCCAGTCTAATTTCTCTGACTGAATGCCCGAACACATTTGAGGTAGATTAGGTAACAGGGCAGATAGGAGGGAAGGAGCTCCAGACCTGTACCCCAGGACCCCCCCTCACCTGGAGCCTGGCTCTCCGTGTGTTGTCCGAGCTGGCCTTCCTTCTGGCAGCTTCCTCCCCAACACTGCCTGCCTGCCGGCCCCACTTCCCACCCACTGTGTGCTCTGGAGAGAAGGCGGCACCCAAGAGGCTAAAATCAGCTATGAAACCAAATGTGGGCCTCTCCAGAAGCCCAGATTTATACACCAGGGGCCTGTGAACCTGGAGAGACCACCCCCACCCCGAGCCCTACCCCACGCAGTCAGGCTAATTTATCTCCTGCCTGCGAGAGAGAAGGGCTGCTCTGAGTCACTCCGTCTGCTCCAGAATGTTCCTGCTGTTTCCAGCCTCCTCTCACACCCACCCCGCTTCTCGTCTTCTCTGCAGCAGAGCCGGGATGGATGGAGCGTGTCAGCAATGTCCCTCCTCCCTCTCTAATAAGAACAGCATGTGAGTGACAGAAAAATCCAATATGTATTGTACTTTGAAGGATAAAAAAATGTCAAAAAGGCTAGGTAGCAACATGTGTATCGTGATAACCACTTGGTAAAAAAAAAAAAAGTCTGGAAAGAAATGCTCTGAAATAGTAATAATGGTTGGGACAGGGCGGTGGGAGTAAAATGGTTTCTTTGTTCTCTTTTTCAGGGTCTCTTTAACATGGTAACATACGTAAAAGATAAATGTTTTATGAACTTAAAAGAAAGCAAGTACAACATGACACATTAGATCTACAGGTAATACAGGAGATTAGGAACACCTGTCCTTACCAAACACAACCTGACACATGTTGGAGGGTGTGGATTATTTAGATCACATACAGTTTTTATATTTAAAAGGGCTATTAAAAACCCCAAAATTGTCCTTTGGAAAATCTGGGCTGAAAGTAGGAATGGTGGGAGGGGAGTCCAAACTGGCCATAAATATAGAGGACTTCAGTTTATAATTTTATAATTCAATGCATATTACATCAAAATAGACATAAAAAGGACCAAGCAGTGATCATCAGACTCCTGACAGTCACACTTTTGTAGAGGCCCCTGCCTCACGTAGGGTTGGAAAACAGCAGGAGTGAAGGAATGTTACGTTTGACGGCCTGGCTTCAGCCTCCTTCTCCCCCTCTTGCTCTGGGGAAGGCGGGCTACCATCTCATGAGCAGCCCTGTGGAAAGGTCTACATGGTGAAGAACGAGGGCCTCCAGTCGATGAGCCATTTTGGAAATGAGTTTCTGCCCTAGTCGAGCTGTGCCGTGACCTCAGCTCTGACCAACATCTTGACTGTAACCCCATGAGGGACTCTGAGCCAGAACCATCCATGGGACACTACATCAAAAACTAATGATGTACATACTGGTGACTAACATAACATAAAAAACAAAAAACCCACCCAGATAAGCCACCCTTATCTGGCTCTCAGAAACCATGTGAAATAATATTTGTTGTTTTAAGTTGCTGAATTTGGAGGTAATTTGTGATGCAGCAATAGATAAAACTAGTACTTAAGATATAGAAGAGACAATGTCAACTACATAAAATGAATGAAAAATTATACTTTACAAAATATTTATCTTAAGTTTATTCTTTAAGGCATAAAAAGTGTTTAGGAACTCTTAAACTAAAAGAAGCCACAAGCACTTATGTCCTCAATTTGGGGGGGGGGAAATGCCCCACTATCTAAAAAATGAATTTCATTTCCTGAAGTACGCTCAGGAAAAAATAATTCTGAATGGCTTCTCAGATATAGTTCACGTTTCAGTTATTACCATAACTCTGAATCCACCCAAATCAGTGACATTCTACAGTCTGCAAGAGAATGCTGCACTATGCTAACTCACGTCCTGTGGAGAATAAGCAGAGGGATTAAGAGCAGACAGGGTTTTTTGAAAAGGAAAGTTCTCTTTCTTCTTCAGTGATCAAGTCAGACCCTTGCGCACCCTCACAGAGCAGATGCCACCTACCTGGGAGGAGCTCACAATCCTCCTCTTATCTTTGCACCAGTCCATGCAGAGAACCTTGTTCCCATGGCCTTTGAGGGTCCTCCTGGTCTTCATGACAAACTGCCCCAGAGCTTCCACCCGCTCGGCCACCTGGTGCACTAGAAAGACAGGCTACAATCAGTTCCGTCACCAACGACTGGATTCTGAGCCATACGCTGGCAAAGGGATGACATGGGTCTTTGTGGCCACAGTTTGATTCTCCTGGTTTGGTTTTGTTTCACTATTATGCCTTCATAAGACTCTTTCAAACTCAGGAGAGGGTAGAGACAACACTGTCATTCTCTCTTTGTGTTTAATACCCCACATCTTTCAGAGCACGTCTATCTTTGTGTGCTGAGGGATCAGCAAGACGACCTCATCTATAGAGTTGATGTGCCTTCCGCCACACAGAATTCTCCTGCTGAAGGGCCACAGCTCTGCAAGGTGGGCAGGGCGAGCAGCAGAGTGAGACCACTGTCCCCATTTAACAGGTGAGGAGACTGAGGCTCACAGGGTTCTTTAGCTACAACAAGTTCAGACAGCCAACTGGGAAAGAAGCTGGGGCTTTCGGTGCTTTTACCCACCTTTCCAATCACAAGGGAAAGTGACTTTATAAGAACTGTCCCATTAGGTGGCGAAACGTGCACCCACGCTGCTGTTTGGCAGGCACTGTGACTCCTGGCTGAAGCCCCTGTACCTAGCACAGGCCTGGGACGTGTTGGGGGTCTGGTCACGTGCTGCAGGCAAGAACAGACGAGGGAAAAGATACAAACGTAGTGATCCGAAGGGGCACGTGCACCCGAATGTTTATAGCAGCAATGTCTACAATAGCCAAACTATGGAAAGAACCTAGATGTCCATCTACAGACGAATGGATAAAGAAGATGTGGTATATATACACAATGGAATACTATGCAGCCATCAAAAGAAATGAAATCTTCCCATTTGCGACGACGTGGATGGAACTAGAGGGTATCATGCTTAGCGAAATAAGTCAATCGGAGGAAGACAACTATCATATGATCTCCCTGATATGAGGGAGAGGAGATGCAACATGGGGGGTTGAGGGGGTAGGAGAAGAGTAAATGAAACAAGATGGGATTGGGAGGGAGACAAACCATAAGTGACTCTTAATCTCACAAAACAAACTGAGGGTTGATGGGGGGAGGGGGTTGGGAGAGGGGGGTGGGGTTATGGATATTGGGGAGGGTATGTGCTATGGTGAGTGCTGTGAAGTGTGTAAACCTGGCGATTCGCAGACCTGTACCCCTGGGGATAAAAATATATGTTTATAAAGCTGTAAAAAAAAAAAAAAAAAAGAAAAAAGAAAGGATGAATACCCAAGTTTTGTAGCAACATGGACGGGACTGGAAGAGATTATGCTGAGTGAAATAAGTCAAGCAGAGAGAGTCAATTATCATATGGTTTCACTTATTTGTGGAGCATAACAAATAGCATGGAGGACAAGGGGAGATGGAGAGGAGAAGGGAGTTGAGGGAAATTGGAAGGGGAGGTGAACCATGAGAGACTATGGACTCTGAAAAACGATCTGAGAATTTTGAAGGGGTGGGGGGTGGGAGGTTGGGGGCACCAGGTGGTGGGTATTGTAGAGGGCACGGATTGCATGGAGCACTGGGTGTGGTGCAAAAATAATGAATACTGTTATGCTGAAAAAATAAAAAAAAATTAAAAAAAAAAAAAAAAAGAACAGACGAGGGAGCCACCACATGGTACACCCCCGGGTTTACTGAAAACTTCCGGTGCCAATACAGATCAGTATTCTACAAGTCTAAACACGTGACCTACAGGGGCAACCCACACCAGGGAGGAGCTCCAAAAAGGAATCTCTCAGGGGCTGGGCCCAGGCCTCTTTCTTGAGCCTGTCACTGAGGAGTCCCAGAAGGAGCCACGTTCCCATGAAGAGACCGTCATGTCCCAGCCCTGCATCCAGAGATGAGGAGACGGAGGCTGGGGGACCCCACGGCTTCGCCCCCTTGTGCAGTGCCCTTCTGGTTAGAGGCTGTGCCAGAAGGAAAAACTGGGGCCCCAAACCGCTCCCCCACCACTTCTTTCTCCAACTCTCCCAGCTGGGCCTTTCCCCCAGGCAGGTGAGAAGGAGGGAAAGGGCATCCGAGGCAAGGGACAGGCCCACGAAAGGTGTGGTGTCTCAGCACAGCTGCGCAACACGGTGGTGGGGGGGGTGTGAGGCAAGGCAGCCTGCGGCCCTCTTCCTTCCCAGGAGCTGCTGCCACATGCTGGGAAGTGCCACCTCCCTCATGGAAATGGGGCAGGAAGGGCCAGACTGGGCTGTGGTTTAAGCCTCTGACAACAGCACGACTTCTCAGAAATCCTCCCTCCCTCCCTCCCTTCGGTCTCTCTAAACACTGCATTGTCTATTTCCTAAAAACAAGGAACTCTGACAGAGCCACAGCACATTATCAAAGTCAGAACATAAACACCGAAGTGATGCTACATCCAATCTACAGACCTTACTGAGTTACTCTCCATTGTCCCAATAATATCTTTACAGCAAAAGAAAATCCAAGAACCATGGGCTGCCCTCAACTGTCAGGTTTCTTTAGTTTCCGGTTAGAGTTTTCCAGCGTGGGCTTGTCTGCCGCTTGCTCATGATCAGATGCGGGCAACGCGTGTTTGGAAGGATCGCCACAGACGGTCACCGAGTCCCCACCAGCACGCCCCGTCAGGAGGCACCTGTTGTCCCTTGGTCCCGTCACTGGTACTGTGCACGCTGACCATTCGGTTGAGGTGGTGTCTGCCAGGTTTCTTCCCTGGAGAGTTACCATTTTGCCTTTTGTAACGAAACTGTCACTCTTCAAACTCCAATACCCTCGTTTCAACATCTGTTCATGATTCTTGCCTGAATGGGTGATGATGATGGTTGGCAAGTGATTCTCCTAATTCCATCATTCCTTCTGCATTTTTAGCTGTCTTTCTAATAAAAGGAGCCTCCCCTCCTCTTCAGTGTATTTATTCACCCATTCATATTAGAGGGACTCATGGATTCTTACCTTATTCAAGGGGCTATAATCCCTCAGCATTATTTATTTTAACACTCAACTAGTCACTGATTTGCTCCGTGGGAGCCCTGTCAAGCAAGTGCCCCGACCTTCTGACATGTCCCTATTGTTCTCTAAGCATTTTTTTTTAAGATTTTATTTATTTATTTGACAGAGAAAGAGAGAGAGAGACAGTGACAGGGGGAACACAAGCAGGGGGAGTGGGAGAGGGAGACGCGGGCTTCCTGCTGAGCAGGGAGCTCAATGTGGAACTCCATCCCAGAACCCTGGGATTATGACATGAAGGCAGACGCTTAACGACTGAACCACCCAGATGCCCCCTAAGTATTTCTTATTCTAAGCTCATGTTCTTTCCCTGCTCTGGCCCTAGAATCAGCCACTTCTCCCAGAAGTCTTGGTTTCATTTAATTGCCCCATTTCTTTGTGATAGAAGAATAAGAGTGTGAACCAGTTAAAAGTCTCTGTGAAAACCCAAACTATAAAAAGTCCTTGCTGAACTATGAAGTACTACAAGAGAGGTATCTGGCTGGCTTAGTGGGTGGAGTGTGCAACTCTTCATCTCCGGGTTGTAAAGCCTCATGTTGCGTGTAGAGATGACTTAAAAATAAAATCTTAAAGGGTGCCTGGGTGGCTCAGTGGGTTAAGCCTCTGCCTTCGGCTCAGGTCATGATCTCAGGGTCCTGGGATGGAGCTGCATCGGACTCTCTGCTGAGCAGGGAGCCTGCTTCCTCCCCTCTCTCTCTCTCTCTGCCTGCCTCTCTGCCTACTTGTGATCTCTGTCAAATAAATAAATAAAATCTTTAAAAAAAATCTTAAAAAGATAAAAGTACTACATTAATGTGCAATTATTATGCTATCACTTCTGCTAAAACATTGCATTTTTTAAAAAAGATTTTATTTATTTATTTGACAGACAGAAATCTCAAGTAGACAGAGAGGCAAGAAAAGGGGGGCAGGAAGCAGGCTTCCTGCCAAGCAGAGAGCTCGATGCAGGGCTCGATCCCAGGACCCTGGGATCGTGACCTGAGCCAAAGGCAGAGGCCTCAACCCACTGAGCCACCCAGAAACCCCAAAACATTGCATTCTTTATTGCCACAAATGGCACAGCAGTTTTTTACAGATACATTCTTAAAAACACACTGAATATAGTTTAAAGATGGTGACTTTTCTAAATTCTTATAGGCCATTTATACAAGTCTGTACCAGCTCAGAGCTGTGAGCACATTTTATTTGGTGTTTTGTTTGGAAACTTCACATTGATATCATTGCTGCTTTCCCCAATTCAGCATGGGGACAACCAGAGCTATTTTATGTCCCTCCCATGAAAATAAAAAAAATTAATGAATTAAAAAGATGACTCACCCAATCAATATGGGGCCTTCCTTATCTAATGTGAGTCTGACCATATCCTGGCTACTAATGACTTTTTTCTCACTGCATTTTCCTTTCCATATATAGGTTTACTCTAAACCCACTCCATCCCATCTCTATCTGGCAAATCTCACATCTGTTAAATTGAAGAGTTACAGCTTGAAGTCTCTAGAACCCTGAGTACATGCCAGGTACAGAAAAGAATAAGACAGTCCCTGTCCTTCCCGAGCTCATGGTCTGCAGGGGGCAGATCGCAGCTGTAGGGAGGTAACAGAGGTGGTGGGGAGCCCAGAGTAACCCAGCTGACTCTGCCGGCAGCTGTGCCATCAGGAGGGGACATCACAGGTACCTGGTTTTGAAGGATCCATAGGAACTGGAGTAAGGAAAGGGGAGGCTGAATCACCTTCCAAATTTTGCACCAATAAAGTGTCTTTGATGGCCACTATTTGGTGGAAGATCTAAGGAACCGAGGATGAAAAATTATCCAAAGCTAATTCTAAAAAATTCAGTTTGCAACCCAAGTGTCCATTGATAGAGGAATGGATAAAGAAGATGTGATACACACACACACACACACACACACACACACACACACAATGGCATACTTCTTGTAGAAGAATGAGATCTTACCATTTGTGACAGTGAAATAAGTCAGACAGAGAAAGACAAATCCATATGACCTCACTTTTATGTGAAATCTAAAAAACAAAACAAAGCAAATGCAGAAGCAGACCCATAAACACGGAGAACAGACTGAGGGTTGCCAGAGGGGAGGAGGTGGGGGATGGGCAAAATGGGGGAAGAGGAGAGGGAGGTACAGGGTTCCAGTTATGGAATGAATAAGTCATGGGGACGGTGGGGGGAATGGGGAACCTGGGTGATGGGCATTAAGGAGGGCACACGTGGTGTGAGGAGCCCTGGGTGTTATCCTCAACTGTTGAATTACTGAATGTAACATCTGAAACTAATGATGTACTATAAGTTGGCTAATTGAATTTAAATTAAAAAAAGAAAAAATACTAAGTCACAGGGATAAAATGGGATAACAGCATAGAGAGTACAGTCAATGATATTGTATAGAGCTGTCTGGGGACAGATGGTAGCTACTCTTGTGAGCAGAGCATAACCTACAGAGTTATCAAATCACTGCCATACACCTGACACTAATGTAACACTGTATGTCAGCTAGATTCAATTAAAAAATACAAATGAAAAAATTTAAAAATGGGTTCTCTCTGATTCTACCCCTGGATTGAATGGGTTGAGATATAAAAACCCTCAAACACTTGGATGGAAGGAAAACATCTGCAATCACATTACTTCTTGTGTGCTTGGGATTTTGGAATTGCTCCAACACATACATTAGCTACACACACACACAAAAATTTCCCCAGAATTCCCTAATTAAAAGCTGGAGAGGCTAAGCAATGGTGCAGTCTTTCAGACGGAGTACTACATGCCTCCATACAATAAAATCAAAATATTGACGTTAAACAGAAGGGCAAAATGACACGGGGAGCTATGTAATCCACTGTGTTAATTTAAAATTAGGCTCAAACTCTGAATCTAGTACAATCACAAGTATGCTCACAAATAATTAGCACAAACATAAAATCATAAGTTATGAAATATACCAAAATATTCAAAGTAGATACCTCTGGGTGGTGGGGTTATGAATAGCTTGTTTGCTTCTAGATTTCTAAATTTGTTATAGTGGGCCTTAGTTTATTATGGTGGAAGCCTAGAGATACTTGTGTGAGCTAGCTTGTTGCAATTATGAACACAGAGCCAAAGCAAGGGGAGAGAGGAAAGGTAGGTTTGCTCTTGGCTCCCTCTCATGGCTGCAGGCAGCACGGGGGAGAGCAGCAGGGAGACAATTAGTTTGTAGGGAAACTCACGTCCAGCCTCAGGCCGCACAGCATATTTCCTTAAAACTTGGAAAAAGCCAGTCAATGTATTTGCTTCAGACTAATCCAGAAATTGGTTTTCCTTGGTTTCTCCTTAAACCATAAAATCAGAATAGTCCAAGGCTCCTGTTATCATATAGCCTTTGAGAATAAAACCTTTCACAAAGTTACATTTATAAGAGATAGAAAAGTGAATAAACAGCATCTGATGGTAAGTCCTGTGACTTGCCCAAATTTCCTCCAGGAATCGATGTATCGAGTACATCGATATGTACTCAAGAAATTACATACCTCTTTGAGTGGCTTTGTTCCTACGCTAGATTAGAATCTGCCCTCAAAGAGGCTGGGAATCTGGAAGAAGCTCCCCACAGCACCCACGAGGCTGCCATACATGCTGCCTGACATAAACACAGCGTGCCTCCTGCCCTTTCTGGCTCACTCTTCTGTTTAATTTCAAGTTAAGGACTCTTTAAAGTTGAACTCTCATCTTTGTTCTTGATCTTGACTCTCATTCCAGTTCTCATTTTTTATTATCAAAGCAGGAAATGCACAGATGGGTATACAGTGAAAAGTACCTCTACCTCCCCTCACTCCCCTGGGCTCTCTCTAGAGAAAACAAGTTTCTCATGTATCCTGCCACAAATTCAATGCACATACAAGCATCCCTTGTTTAAGCTAATGAGGTCATGTTATACTGTTTTGTACTTTTTCAATTTCATATTGAGACCTTTTCATACGCATACATGGATTTTTTTTTTCCTTTTTAATGTAAGTCTCCATTGCCTGAGAGATGGCCTAGCAGGGTGAGAAGGAGAGCTAATACTAGGAGCCCAAAGCCTGGCATCTACCCCCACCCCCATTCTCCCTTAGAGTAGCTGCAGAAGCTTAAGGCATTCCCTTTATCCTTCCCTGGATCTCAACAGTCTCCTCATCCATAAGGCTATGGAGAGGAGGAGAAGGAAAATTTTTGTGCCCGAGGACTGAGGCTGAAGCAAGTGACCCTTCTAGTTTTGAGAACTGTGGGATAGGACCTCCAAAGATCTCCATGTCCCAATCCTTGGAACCTGTAACTATGTTACTTTACATGGCAAAAGGGGCTTTGTAGATGTGATTATGTTAAGGATCTTGAGGTGGGATGATTACCCTGATTTATACAGGTGGGCCCACTATAGTCATAAGGGTCCTTATGAGGGGGAGGCAGGCAGATCAGGGTCAAAGAAGGTGAGGTGATGACAGAAAGGTCAGAGGCCACAAGCCAAGGATTGCAGGCAGCCTCCAGAGGCTGGAAAAGGCAAGAAAGAACCTCTCCCCTAAAGGTTTCAGAAGGAATGCGGCCCTGAAGACCCACATAGACTTCTGATGTCCAGAACTGTAAAAGAGTAAATTTATGTTGCTCTAAGCCCCTATGTTTATGGAAATTTCTACAACAGCAAGAGGAAACTAATATAAGTTATAACTTCATGATTCTAAAATGTCTTACAATCAAGGAAGGAAACACTTACCCATGGTAGAAGGTAAGCAGAAGGCAGGGGAAACATCCCGAAACATCCCGTAAGGGGAAACATCTAGGGAGGAGGAAGCTTTGAAGGAATAAGGTGAAAGTCAGGGGCCCAAGGCCCGGGGCTATGGAGTTTCATGTAGGCTGGCTTCCCCTTGGGACCCATATAAGCCATTTCCTCTATTTAACGGTGGCCAAAGGTCTGACTTCTATCCATATGGAGACAGACCTTTCCACTGTGAGTCCAAAATTCAGCCCTGGCTTCTGAGGGTACTGCATCCTTGGCAGGATGGGGGTTCTGTGTTGAAAAGCTCTACCTTGACTATCTCTCTGCCTTAAGGCCATTTCCCAAGTCAAGGAAAAGGCTGAGAGGTTCCCTGCGGGCAGTCTGCCCTGCTGATGAAGAGCTTCTGGAGAACCTCCTCTGCACAGAGCCCAAAGGGACTGGGCACAGAGCTGAAGTGAGGCTGGGCTGGAGTTCTGACTGCCTGGGCTGGAATCCTCGTCCCACCACTTACTGGCTGCAGTCCCCTAGCAAGTCCCTTCACTCAGTTTCCTCATCTGTAACATGCAGAAGTCAGAAGACCTACCTCAGAGGCACCCACCCAACACTGACAGCATCATCGACAGCATCTGCACAATGCAGGAACTGGCTGAGTGAAATGAGGCAGACTTTGCCCAGTGCCTCCCAATTGCTGTTCCCTACCACTCGCTGATAACAGAAGCCCAGCTTTATCTGGGGATGACAATGTGTCCAGTTCACTTCTCCCTTTCCCAGTCTTCCTTGCAATAACTATGTGACCTACTTCTGGCCAATAAAGTACAAAATCTGTTGGGAGAAAGGAGGCTTTGGGGAAAACTTCTGCTTTCCTGATAAGAAGGAAAACAAGAGGCTGGTGCCCACATTGCCCCTTCTTGCCCTGGATAGAGAGGTTATGTTTGGAGCTGTGGCAGTCATATTATAATCATGGGGCTAACGCCAGTGTTTTCAGGGTAATGGAGAAGAAAGCCTGGAGTCTGGGTCCTTGATGGCACACTAGGCAGCTGAACCAAAGCTAGTGGTCATTGACACTTCTTCCTGTGATATAAGGAAAATAACTCCCAATTTGCTTTATTTGGGGTTTATGGTTCATTGTAGCTGGACACATCCCTAAATGATAAGCGGTTTAGCATGTCTCTGATTTAAAGAAGGTCCCTTGGAAAGAAAGCACACTCTATAGAGTCACGTCATCTGCTTCTATCAAGTGATTTTCAAAGAAAGGCATCAGGCACTCAACGACCTAGCATGAACCCCATGTTTCTTCTCCAAATAGACTTTAAAAGGGGTGGCACCAGATAGGAATGGCAGGAGCCTGAGGGGTGCCTGAGGGTACCATGGCGGGGGTGGGGTGTGGGGGGGAGGCTGTGCTCAGCAAAGGGGAGCTGCCACCCTCGGAGCTGAAAAGCAGATAAAGCCACTTCCCCAAGCCTGGCCCTGAGCCCAAACTCTGCTGAGGACAAACCATCTGACAGTAAAGGGAAGCGGATCCCACCAAGAGTCATTTAACCTGGCTATTTAATTGCTGGCTCATAAAAATCACAGAGCCGTTTCTGAATTATGGTGGTGGTCAATAATTAAGTTTATTTAAGACTGGCATTGCTCTTTTATGCCAAACGCACCGCACCCATTCAAAAGCTTCTTTTGCTTTTTTTCTCTTTTGCTGCTTTTCCTTTTTTTCTCTTTTGCTTCTTTTCCTCTGCTTTTTTCCCTCATCTGGTTCTCCACACCCCCTCGGCCAAGGAAAGGGGGCAGAGTGGAAAAACGAGGTTTTTAACTCCGAGCCTGGTTCCTCGTAAAAGCAAAACTGAGAAAAGGCTCCACAGTGATGGAGAAAGCTAAATGATGGAAAAACAAAACGGGAGTTTACCCTAGGCCGCGCCCACCAGGGCGGTGTTTGCTACCGCCGACACCCTCCTCCACCCGGCTCTGGTAGGAAGGCAACCAGTTCGCAGCTCCCAGGCAGGTGATGGAGGGAACTGGTCCCAAGATCCTTCAGGGGGTGGGGTGGGAGGTAAGAACTGCGGCCAGGGGCTGCTACGACAGGCGCCCCCGCCCAGAGGCGGAACGGCCTCCGCTAGCGGGGGGGGGGGGGGTGCTCTGCAAGGTGTCCCGCGTCTCCGAGGGCCTCCCGGCTCGGGCCCCACAGCCGCGCACCCCGGGGCTCCGGGCCGCGACCCGCGCCTCACCTGGCGCCCGGGAACCGGGGGCCCATCCCTGGCGCCGGCGCAGGCCTGGCTCCTTCCCCGGGAGGCCCAGCGCCCACCCCCACCTCCCGCCAGCCGCGCTCCCCCGGGGGCCGGTCTGGTTCCCTCGGCCCGCCTCCCGACGCGCAGCCCCCGCCCCGGCCCGCACTCACACTCCACGTCGTGCAGCTTGGCCCGCTCCTCCTCCAGTTTGCCCTTCAGGCTCTCGGCCTCGCTCTTCAGCGACGCCAGGGTCTGGTTCTCGTGCAGCCCGTCGGTTGCCATCTTCGCGCCGGTTCGCGGCGGGGAGGGAAGCGGAGAGCCGGGATGCGGGTGAGCGGGCTACCGAGGCCTGGCCGGCAAGCGGGCGGGAGCGGCCCCGCGCAGCTCCACCGCCGTCTCCCCGAGCGCGGCCCCGCCCTCCGGCGCTGACGCGGCGGCTGCGAGCCGGGCTGCGGCGGCCGACTCCCCCCTCCTCCCGCCGCACGGGCGGGCACCGGCGCCCTCTCCGCGCGCCCCCCTCCGCCCTGGCACCTGCCGCGCGCTGGAGCTGTGCCCAGGGCGATGCCCTCGGTGGTGCTGCTGCTCACCACCCCGGAGAAGCCGGGAGTATCGTGCCCATTTTACCGGTGGGAAAACCGAGGCTCAGTGATGGTAACGTGACTTGCCGGAGGACACGCACCTGGTGAAGGACCAAACTGGGATTCCAACCCAGGACCGCCCGGCTCCTGGGAGCGGGTGAAGTACCGCTGACACGGCCTTCCTACTCTCCCCTGCCCCGGCACCGGTCTCCCCTCAGTGGGCCTTGATAGGCTGCCCAGTGGCAGCTGCCTGCAGAGTAGATGAGCGAGGACTGCCCGACGAGGCCCAGCCCGCACCGCTCATACACTGATACCGGCCTCACCTGGGTGCCGCTCCCCCACAACGAATGGGAAACGTTCCTCCTTTGTTGACTTAAATATACAAAAATAAAGCGAAATCTGGCTTCTGAGAAGCTGTAGAGGCTTTGCGGCATTAGGAAGTGCACTCTTGGTTTTGCTTTTCCTCTTTTCATACAGGGAATTAAGTCCCTGGCCTGGGGTCAGCAAAACGAGGTGCTGGCAGAGCCGGGGTTAGTATACAGGGGCCCAGACCCAGGTGTTTGGACCCACACTCCATGATCTAAAATATGTCCCTTCTGAGGCAGCTTCCTCCACCCCAGAATGAAAGGTTACTAGGGGTAACGAATTTAGTGGGTATTTAGGGGTAACTAGCGAATTTAGTGACGTCATGGCAGGCTCAAGCATCTCTTTTCCCCAGTCCCCGGCAGTGCCAGGCACTGTTCTAAGCACTTTACATTAGTAAATCGCAGTGATCACCCTGAATGGATACTGATGTCCCCATTTTACAAAGGAGGACACGGAGGCACAGGTTAAGTGATCTGCTTGAGTCACACTTTGAGAAAGAGGCGAAGGCAGAATTTGGACCGAGGCAATGTGGCTTCATCGCGCTACCTGCCTTCTGGACTTCAGTGGGGAGGATCCAAACCATGGCTTCTCCCTTTTCCTTTGTCCATGACCTGGTGGGTGGGGGTGGGGGGGTGTGTGCGCGCGCGCGCGCACCTGCAAAATGAGAAGGCTAATTTAAGGTTGTAAATTCCAGAGCAAACATTCCCAAGCAGGATTTTGGGGGCTATCCTCACCCCTCACTCCCTCAACAATCTAGCCTCAACTTGTTGTCTTGGGCAGCTCTTTATTAAAGAAAAGTTGGAAGTAATCTGTATTCACCTACACATGGTGGTCTAGGAGGTTAGATTCTGAGCTCCTCAGTTTCCTTATCTGAAAAATCTACTTCATTGGGCTGTTACAAGAATTAAGTAAGGTAATTTGAGTGAATCTCTTAGCAGACTTTTCCATCATAGCAGGTGTGTATTAACTGCCAGCTAGCTCTCCTTTCCCTTTCCATCAGTGTAGTTTTATTCATCATTTATCCTCAGTATTTAGCATAGTAACTGGTGTATGGTAGGTCCTCAGTTAATGTTAGTTTATGAAGTGGATGTATTAAACAGAATATATAAAATACATAATTAAAATGAAACAAATATGAAATGTCAATATATAAATATAAATGCTTTAGATACATGCAACTACTTATAAAAGCAAAAATATGACCTGTGCTTCAGAGTCTGTAGAGCAAAACTTTAAGATAGCACCAGGCCCGTCTAGGTTATGCTGCCTGAGGATAAACCCTGGCTGTGTTGTGTGGCCTCAGGTGATTAACTTCTCTGTGTCTCAGGCTCCTTAACTGTGAATGGATAACACTTCCCCCAGAAAGGCCTCATTGGGATGACCTCGCAGCGCGTTCAGAGCTGTGCCTGACGCAAACTGTTTGCTCATTATTATTAAGGCTCCCTGATACACTTGAGCAATTCCCCCGAAGTAATTCAAACGAGACACTAGGTCATGGGAGGCACTTCTCAGCAGGGTCACCTCAGGCCTAGCAAAACAGCATCCTCTCATCACCTCCTCAGTGACCCCTTGTGGCCCATCCTGGGATGTGTGCCTGCTGGAGGTCTTCCTGCCTGTGACCTGGGGTGAGCGGAGCTTCACACTGGGGTGTACCCTTCTCTGGAGGTCCTCTCTGTAAAACAAACCCCAAACATCCTCCATTCTAGAGGTCCTACCACCTAGAGATAAGGTCATGTGACTTCTTTACAGATGGCAGAGTTTGCAAAGTGCCTTTCTGTACTTTGGTTTTAACTCCTTTTTCTAAGTGAGGAAGAAGGAGATCATAAAAGTTGAGGTCCTCTGCATTTCAACAGGAGTGGAGTTACAGTGTTTCCCCTATTCATGAAAAGGGTCCGGGGCGAGGGGCGCTACACAAACGCAAACACCTGGGTGGAAATTAGCTGTCAGTCTTTGGATGTCTCCTCAGCCACAAGAGGGTGTCTGAATATTTGGGAACCCCCAGTGCTTGTGGAGATAGCCTGTGACAGTTTCCTGGAAAAGCTCTCCAGGCGGAGCCTCTGCCCTGGGGAAAATGTTCGATGCTACAGGATGTGACAACAGGGACTCTGGGCTCCCAGTATCCACAGAAGAAACTGTTTAAAAAAGATTTTAAAAATAGCTAAGATTAATAAGTAGCACTGCTCCGGAATGGCAGGGCCCTGGAAAGCAGGCTTATTTTAAGAACCAAATATCATCAGTCTGATGACGTGCAGAGCCATGTTTAGAACACAGTGCACTGTGGATAGAAGCCCGTTACACTGAGCCTGAATCTTGTGATGTCACGATTATGACGCTGTACCAAAGCCTGTGTGTCTCTCTGGGCTGTTTACTTGCCGTTAGCTTTACGAGAATAATTTTTTAAAGGTAATTACTGTCAGGGGTTACAGTGGGACCAAGAGGATGAATACTGCGTTTTCCTCTTCAGTTGGATAAAATGTAAAAATCCTCTTTCCTGTCTTTGACAGATGGGTTTAAAACTGTGTTGACAGTGAGGCGTTTCCAATTGGGGTTTTGCAGAAGAGTACTTTACCACTTTTTGACCAGCTGGGGGCTCTGCTGAGCTGTATTACTGAGCCCTGCACATCCCCGCAGGGCTAATTTCTAGGGCTTCCGCCATGCTATGGACATGCTACAAAGATGTGAAAAGCCTGTGCATAGCCACCTCTAGTGAGGACTGATTTATGTTCTTTGAAAAATGTAAGGATTTATATTCAGTCCCTGGCCCCCAGCATCTTAGGCCTAAGGAGCACATTTCCTTGAACTTAATTTTGCTTACTACAGAGGCCCTGGAGGGTCCAGTCTTCAACAGAGCTGGAAAGCTGAATCATGGCCTTCAGAGAGGCACTTTCAGGCTGTTTGTTTGCCAGAGTCTATTTTAGCTTGGTTACTTGTCAAGCAGACAAAGCAAAAGCAAAAAGCATTAGCCCTAAAAAAGTAGTAATAGCTAAAACATTCATTGAGCATGGCCTCTGCTGGGTACTGTTTTAAACGCTTTATCAAATGAACTCACCGAATTCTCATAAAGCCCTATGAGATAGATGTTATTGTTCCTATTTTACATATTTGAAAACTGACCTCCTAAGTCAGTTGAAATCTGTTGGCACCAAGACCGGCATGGAACATAACGAGGATTTGAACCCCAGAGGTCAGAGGGTTCACACCTTGAAACCCCCAGGCTATGCTGCCTCATTCAGCCCAACTGTGTTCAAAATGTCTGTGTGAATAAACCGATGGGATGGTGACTCATCTGTCATAGGACCCTGATATTAGCCATCATTTTAAAACAAGATAACCACGTGAATTCTTTTAAAGTGGCACTTACGATTTCTGCACATGTTGAACAGTAGCTGAGCTGTTGAGATTTCTTGAAAACTGGTCTCAGAGCCCGTTGTTTGAAACATTTGTCACAGGAGCCAAATACATTTACGAGAAAGGTCTGATCGCACATTTTTAATCCAAAATGAAGCTGAAAAAGAGAGAGAGAGAAAGGGATGTTTGTGCAGGAGAAAAGGCAACAGAAACAGTTTTTTAAACCGCATCTTCCTTTGATCACGATGGTTGCTCAGACTTCTACATGTGGGATCAAGTATATGCAGTCAGTTTATAACCTTTGATTTATTACAACACACTGGGTCAACACCAGCTCGTTGATTTAATCAGTAAGAAAGCATCGGAATAGGTTTTCTGGGGTTACCATTGAACTGGCTGTTTCGGCAACAACACCAACACGGTTGATTTTGCAACCCAATATTAACCCTATGGGGCTCCACAGTGGAAAGTGTCATTATAATGGATATTATAATTTAAAAATTAAAAAAAAAAATTCTTCCCCTAAAGGTAAACTTTTGGAGGGAAGACGAGAGTCAGAAAGTGGTAGAACCTGATTTCAACCAATACCCTAAGGCTGAGTAAATGTAGTATTGGTTCTCTGCAAGGGACACATCCCATTTATTAAACACTGGACAGCCACAGACCCAGGGCCCCTGTCTGTCCATCCAGAAGTCAACCGACAGGTTCAGGCCACTCAAGGGAGGGCAAATACAGAAGCAAAACCATCTGGTGGCTGAGGTTGCTGGCTCTGGCTGTCTGGCCCCTGGCCCCACTTCTTAAGCAGGTTACTTGAGCTTCTGTGGATCTTTGCTAATCAATCAAATGGGGACTTAACATCTACCATAACAGGAGAAATCACTAGGGGATTTATGAAAGGCAGTGCATAAAGCTTAGCTCAAGGCTGGAATATAGTAAATGCTCCAGAGATGTGAAGCTGCCCTGTGAGTGGCTGTGGGGACAGCAGCAGCAGCAGCAGCAGCAGCAGCGGGAAGGAGGGGCTGGGGATGAGGCTGGAGATGTGAGAAATGCAGAAGTGAGCCTATGGCCACATTTAAGGCGGAACGCGATGAAGGCCTTACATAAAGCGATGGTGTAGGATGGATTCGGGCCATGCTTGAGAAGAAGGAGCTAGACTTGCTGACGTGGGGGGATAAGGAGAGGGAGAGGTCCATGAAGCCTCCTGGGTTTCTGTTTGGGAGGCTAGGTGTTGCGGTGTCACTGCTGGAGAGGAGGACGAGGACGTTAAGGGGGGCAGGGGACAACCATCACAGCCGGGCCAATTTAATAGGTGTTTCAAAGAGTGGACCACATCAAGGTTCAAAGAAATGACCCCCTGAGTATAAGGAGGTTTTGGGCCCCCGGTCTGAACATTTCACCAGAGCCAAATTTGAGAGGAATGTATTTGTAGGGCAGGTGGCAGTGGGGACACCTCAAAGGGGAAATGTCTGCCATGCAGAGGTCACCCTGGGACTGGACGAAGAATGGGGAGAATAAACGGGGGTGAACTCCTACAACAAAGGGGCAGCTGATAGTAGTTCTTGAGATCTCTGCGTGACAGAGAAGGAGAGGGCCATCCCGTAAGGATGAGAGATCAGAAGAGAACCAGCTACCGACCACCACGGAGTGCTTGGCCCTGACTGCTCACAGCCACCCCAGGAAGGAAGCAGATATCCGTGTCATAGCTGAGAAAATACCTTGGGATTAAGTAAATTCGAGGTCAGCAGTGGAGCCGGAATCTGTGTGTAGCGGGACTCTACAACCCTTCTCGTGAAGCTGGCGCAGTCAGGATGCTCTGCCTTTTCATAAAATATGAGTTAAAGAAGGCTGCCCCCTGGAGCCTAGCCTTTGGCGAGGACGCGGTAATGCTGTCCCCCACTGCCCAGGCCTGCCAGTCCCAAGGTCATGCTGAGGACTCCAAGTAATAGCATTAGGAACGTGAGCCATTGTTTTTTCAACAAGGGAGCAAGGTCATTCGAGCGGATTATTCCAGCATTTGTGCTTCCAGAAGTAGGTCAGAGAGAGAATGCACAGCAGGAAAATCAACTAGGGTAAGAGGTTGTTATAGTGATCTGGGGAAGGGGAAATGAGCTCTGGACAGAGCTGGGGGAATGGAAGATGAGAGGAACTGTGGGAACTGAGTGGAGAAGGAATCCCAGGATGGCCAGGAGTTGCAAGAGAGCAAGAAAAAGGGAAGGAAAAAAAATGCCAGTATTCCAAATATGGGGAGAGACACTGTTCTCCTTCCCAGACTGAATTTTAAACTTTTTCAAATGATAAGGCTATACATGTTTATTAGAACTGGAAACAGAAGGACAGGAAGAAGGAAAATTAATCACATGCATGCCTGTAACAAACTGATTGCTGTTAACATTTTGTTTTCTTCTAGTGTTTTCATAAACATATGTTTACACTTTAAAAAAATCAGAATTGTATGCAATACATAATTTTGAACTTTAGCTGTTTGCTTACTAGTGTTTTTGTCTACATGTGCCATCGCGTATTCTTAGAAAACATCATTTTCTCACGGAGACCACAAGCTTTGAGACATATCAACCTTAAATCATTTCACATGTCTAGCATTTTGGATTTGATTGGTTAAGCATGGGCAAGCTACAAACTAAATTTGATATATTACAGTATTGAAAACTATAAATATTATACATGGGCATTGTGAGTCTGGAAAAATCAAAAAGGCATAAGGAAGAAGACAAACACCTATAATTCCACTGCCCAGAAAGACTCCTGGTCCATATTTTGGCATATGCAAGAGTAGATTTTATATTTTTTATATACTGATGTTTTTCATTTAGCATTTATATCATGGCCAGATTTAACTGTAGTGCGTTCTACCATCCTTATTGTCAATAATCCTTTTTATAATGAGGGAACTTTTAACAGCTAGAACAAATGCTTCACTGAGCATTTTAACAAGATAAAAATGTCCCATTTTAACAAGCCTTGGCATGAAGTTGTTCTGCAGTAGTCCACAGAACTTTTCAGACCTTCCCCTAAGCCCAAGCCAAACACAAAATTTCCTTGATATGTTTCATCTAAATAAATAATTTAAAAATTACCCCCCCAAATCCACCACCTCATATTTATTTATTTATTTATTTATTTATTTTTAAAGATTTTATTTATTTATCTGACAGACAGAGATCACAAGCAGACAGAGAGGCAGGCAGAGAGAGAGAGGGAAGCAGGCTCCCTGCTGAGCAGAGAGCCCGATGTGGGACTCAATCCCAGGACCCTGAGATCATGACCTGAGCTGAAGGCAGCGGCTTAATCCACTGAGCCACCCAGGCACCCCTCATATTTATTTTTAAGAGTTCAGACCTCAGGGCACCTGAGTGGCTCAGTTGGTTAAGCGTCTGCGTTTGGATCAGGTCATGATCCCAGGGTCATGGATCGAGACCGGTGTTGAGCTCCATGCTCTGCAGGAAGGCTGCTTCTCCCTCTCCCACTCCCCCTGCTTGTGTTCCTTCTCTCACTGTGTCTCTTTCTGTCAGATAAGTAAATAAAATCTTAACAAATAAATAAAAATAAAAGACTGCAGACCAAAGACAGAAAGTCAGGAGTAAAAGTCCCTACGACTTGCTCTGTGTTCTTTCCCCATATTTAGAATTGCTGCATATTCTTCTAGACTTTTTTGACACCATAGATAAAGCTTGTGAGTTACACAAATAAGGCTATTAGCTATTTGCTTTTTAAATCTAATTTATTCTGTTAGTCCTTACAGATCTGTTTTTTGGTAATAGCTTTAATATTACTCTATACCATGTAGTATCATGATTTATTAAACCAACCTCTTATTATTGGATATATAGGCTATCTCCAGTTTTTACTTTTAGAATAATGCTTCACTGACCCAGTTGAAAATGGGCAAAACAGCCCTGCATGCTTTGCTGCTGGGAATGTAAAATGGTGCGGCTGCTGAGGAAAACTGGTTGGCAGTTACATAAAGAGTTGAACGGAGTAGTCACCATATCACCCAGCAAATCCACTCCTAGGTACGTATGCCCATGATAACTGAAAATACATGCTCACATGAAAACTTACACATGAATGTTTATAGCAGCATTTAAGCTCAAAGTGGAAACAACTCAAATCCATCAACCGATAAATGGGTAAACAAAATGTGGTATATCCATACAGTAGAATGTTATCTGACAATAGAAAAGAATGAAATTCTGATCCATACTACAACACGGATGAACCTTGAACCCATTATGCTAAGTGAAATAAGTCAGACACAAAAGGCCACTATCTGCCACTCAATTTCTATGAAACGTCCAGGATAGGCAAATCTGTATAGACGGAAGGTAAGTGAGAGGTTGCCTGTAAGTAGAAGGGGAGAATGGGGTGCGACTGCCTAGTGGGTATGGCGTTTCTTGTCTGGGGTGATGGAAGTGCTGTAGAATTAGATAACGCGTATCATTGTGTATATACTAAAAACCACTGAAATGTATGCTTTAAAATGCTAAGTTTTGGAGTGTCTGGGTGGCTCAGTTAGTTAAGCATCTGACTTTTTATTTCAGCTCAGGTTCTGATCTCAGGGTGGTGGAATCGAGCCCCACATCAGACTCCGTGCTCAGTAGGGAGTCTACTTGAGATTCTCTGTCCCTCTCCTTCTGACCCTCCCCACTGTGTGCCCCCTTTCTCAATCCCTCTAAAATAAATAAATAAAATTTTAAATAAAATGCTGGAGTTTTATGTTATGTGCATTATCTTATTAAAAATTAGTTTTTAAATACAAGACTCTGAACAGACACTTCACCAATGCAGACATTCATATGCTCAATAAACATATAATGCTCAATAGTCATGTAAGAAATGTAAATGAGAACCACACTGCTATCCCACTCCTTACCCACTGGAATACCTAAAATGCAAAAGACTGACAATTTGAAGTGTGGGCAAGGAGTGGTGAAGTGGCCTTGTCGACGGGAGTATAAATTGGTATGTCCACTTTGGAAAACTGGTTGATAGGACCTACTAAAGCTACACATATATATAACCCATGAGCTGGCACTTCCACTCCTGGATGTATACTCATCAGAAACAAATACTTATATTCTCAAAGAAAAAAAAAAAAAGAAAAACTAATTTCATAGCAGCTTTATTCACAATAACTCCAAACTGGAAAAACCCAAATGTTCATCAACAGACTAGATAACTTGTGTAATAAAAAGAATAAACTTTTGACACACATGACAATGTAGATAAATCTCACAGACTTATGACTATATGATGTTTGTGTCAAAACATCTTCCTATTTCAGGAGCACCTGGGTGGCTTGGTTGGTTGCTCAACCAACTCTTGATTTTGGCTCAGGACATGGTTTTGGGGTCTTGGGATCCAACCCAGTAAAGAGCTCTAAGCTCAGCAGGTGGGAACGCTGAGGGGGTGGGTCTGCTTGAGATTCTCTTTCTCTCTCTCTCCCTCTGCACCTCCTCCCCGCTGCTCCTCCCCATGGCTCATGTGCCCACGTGTTCTCGCTAAAATGAATACGTTTTTTAAAAGATTTTTAAAAAGATTTTATTTATTTATTTGACAGAGAAAGAGAGAGAGAGCACAAGCAGAGGGAGTGACAGGAAGAGGGAGAGGGAGAAGCAGTCTCCGCACTAAGCAGGAAACCCGAAGTGGGGCTTGATGCCAGGACTCTGGGATCATGACCTGGGACGAAGGCAGATGCTTGACTGACTGACCCACCCAGGTGCCCCTTAAAAGATTTTATTTATTTGACAGACAGAGATCACAGGTAGGCAGAACGGCAGGCAGAGGCAGAGAGAGAAGCAGGATCGTCACTAAGCAGAGAACCCGATGCAGGCCTCAGTCCCATAACCCTGAGATCACTACCCGAGTCAAAGGCAGATGCTTAGCCAACGGAGCCAGGCAGGCGCCTGAAAATGAACAAATCTTTAAACAACAACAACACTCTTCCTCTTCCATAAGCTGCATTCTGAGGCTTATATTGACATGTAAAGTGTTACCTGGATCAATTTTTAAGGCTGATTGTATGACGTTACAGATGCTTGGTATTTTCCCCCCGAATGCCAACACTAAATATATTTTTAAAACAAAACACCTTTCTATTATTTCAAAAGAAATGCATATGGGTCGTAGAACAATTAGAAGATGCAGATTACCCACCACTACCGCAGTTCACCTGAGCTCCCTCCTCATGAACGCCCAGTCAACACCTTGGTGTGTGCACATAGAACACGTGTGTGAGCATGCAGGAAAACCCGAGTATGCTAATATACGGTTAGCACATACCTACCTTCCACAGAGTCAGCACTCGGAGAGCCCAGCTGAGAAGTCAGAGTTGCAGCTCCAAGGTGAAGGCAAGAAAGCAGAAGCTGTACCTCTAATCTCCTTATCTGGGCTTCGTGGCTCAGAGGCTTTGACCCTTCCCACGGGCAGTCACTGCCTGTGGCAATCTTCTGCCCATCCACAGCAAATGCCCGCGGAACTTCTGCTGACCTGCTTCTTGAGCCTAGTTCTCTGACCTCTGCAGGAGCCAGCCTCGGCAGGCTGGAGCCTCATGAATGCACGCTCTGCTCCACTGAGCCATGCTGACATTTGCCCCAACTGTCATCAGCAACTTCCGCCTGCTTGGTCCTCATCCCACCAGCTCCTCTTCATCTTGGAAGTTCTGCCCACCATCAGATTTGTGGGTCAGATGGAGAGGTGGGAGGTGTGCCCTTCCCCTCCCCCATGCATACATTTCTCAGCACTGCAGGCCCCCTTTTCTTGTTCCCAGACAAGATCTGCTCCTTCCCAAGGCTGACCCCCCCAGTCCTGCCCTGTAATAGGACCTTGCTCCTGCAGCTTTGTCCCATCTCACCAGCATTAACATGAGTGCAGGGAAGAGTAAGATGTGGACCTACTCTCCAGGAGCTCCCAGGGTAGCAAAGGAGATGGGCGCTGTCACTGGCCGATAGCCCTGGGGGAGTATTGCAAAACAGGCATGAACCCTGACCTATGGGAACCAAAAGGGAAGGGTGATGAGGAGCAGAGAAAGGGCACGGAGAAGGGCACACACAGGTGCTGATCAGAAACCCAGCCAAGTGTCTGCCAATGGCCCCTCATTCCCTCACCGTTTGGGAGCCCATGGAGACAGCCTAAGCCAGGATTTAGGGCATATTTGCTTTCCCTCTAAAAATGTTTATATATATTTTACAGGGTATTATGAATCCATAAAAAGATATCAACATCTTCAAGTATACAATCCTTAAAGAAAGGCACAAACCTTGTGCACCTAAGAAAAATGTAGTCTCCTAGCAATCGAAAGAACCTGACCCGGGATGCCTGGGTGGCTCAGTTCTGTAAGTGTCCGACTCTCAGCCTCACCTCAGGTCTTGATCTCAGGGTTGTGAGTCTGGGACCCAAGCAGCTGGGTGTGGAGTCTACTCAAAAAACCAACCAAACAAAAAACAACAACAACAACAAAAAACCCCAAACCTGACCCAATTCATTTGGTAATTTATTTTATTGGTTAAAATACTTGAAAGTTCTACTTTTCATTTCTTCCTATACAATGTTTCTAAATGAACTAAATCATTTATAAAATGAAAAGACATCATTACATATCAGGGCAACATTGCTTCATCATCATGTATTATTTCCACCCCTAAGATATATGTCCATGTTAGAGAATCACAGCTACAGCCTGGGAGTCTGTCAGAAGCAGAGGGCCAGTTGGGATCCTCGGAACAGCGCCCAGGAGCACTGGGGCCACTGGCCATATAGGCTAGCAGGGCTGGTCAAATGACATTGTGTGCTCTGAAAGGAAGGAAAGAAAAGGTTTGGGGGAGGTGTGTGTGGGGGGGTGGACAAGGGATAGTCCGTTTCCACAAAACTTGGAAAATGCTGGTTTCTCCCAAGGAGGAACTGACATAATTCTTCAGTTATTTTTATGGGAAAATTTAAGAGCATATTTGAACGCTGAAAAGATAGAGAAAATCATTTAAGTTGCCTTTTAAGCTTAGTTTTTAAAAACACTGTATGAACAATGAGAAAGTATGGCAAGTGTGTTGGCAGATAAAAGTTAAAGAAATGTTCTTTCAGAAGAGATGATAAATGGGCATGAATTAATTTTACTAATAGATTCATTTTAGAATATATATATATATATATATATAAAATACTTCATATGATTCATCTCATATTGAATATTCTCTTAAAAACTAGAGGAACCTGAAATTATAAATGTTTTTGCATGCTGGAGCATTTTTAATAAAAAGTGAATGAACCCCAACCCCCCGGCCCCAGGGCAGGAGGCCTGGGGTCAGAGGACTTTTGACAGGACCTTGTGGCCAAATGGGATTATTTCCTGGAGGACTCAGCCCTGGACCCCACCTGTGGCTTCATAAATGTACCTGGGCCTCACAAAAACATTAGAAAACTTAGGAGACACGGGTCTCCTGGATCCTACGCCCTCTGGGTGGGGGAGCCCTGTCCCAAGACAGATCTAGAAAATACGGGCCTTCCAGGAATCCCAGTAAAAGCTGGCTGTGTTTCTGAAGGTAGACGTGGCCTTTCCAACCCCAGCTAGTGTGTGTTAATTCTTACAGAATGACAGTGGTGACACCATCACCGGGAGCAAGAGAAGATGTGGCCCATCTTGGAGAATTCTTATGTTCTTCCTTACATCACATTCCAAAGCATTTCCAGTTCCAATAGTAAACCACATCCCTCATATTTGCTCTTCATTTAGCTTCTGAGGGAAAAGTACACTTACTCTCTTTTCTCCTGCTATAACCTATTGAGAAAGCCTAGCTTAAAACTGCTGGGGATCTGGATCATTTCCAGAGCATGTGGAGAGGGGGTAAAAGGAAATGTAACTTGAAAGAGATATTTTGTATCCAACATCAGCTGGGATGAATCCGCTCGGTTATTTAGGAGAGCCTGAAATTAAAACCAGAGGAAAAATGAATAAAGATACCAGTGCATTCTGCTTTATGATTGTCTAGAAGTCTAGAGTGAGGAAAACACAACTCCACCGTCGCTGAAAAGCTCCTTTCAAAATCATGTGAGCGAATGCACAAAAAAGCCTTTTAACAACACAATCCCGTGGTGAAATGGTCTATGCAGGATTTCCAATCAGCTCTCATGAATATTTACTTACATGCTCTGTTTTACCTCAGAAGTTAATTTCCCACAGGATGGACTGACTGTAAATGGATCTGCTTTCTATTCTTACCCATTCTTGTGGCATAATTCTAAGCCCAGACATGAGTAGATCTGAAGTATTAAATATTTCTAACAGTTATCCTTTTTTATAGTTCAGTAGTTTGTAACCTTTTTTATCTCAACACCCCTTTATACTCTTTAAAGATTACTGAAGACCCCAAAGAGTTTTGTGCATATGGGTAGAACTATTGATATTTACTATATTAGTAATTAAAACAATTTAAAATATTAATTCATTAGAGTAACAAGAACAAACCCAATGCATGTAAACATTTATTGAAAAGTAACTATTTTTTAAAACAAAAAAAATTAGTAGGAAGTTGTATTGTTTTATACTTTGTAAATCTTTTTTTTTTTAAGATTTTTTTATTTAATTATTTGAGAGAGAGAGCATGAGAGAGCATGAGAGGAGAGAGGTCAGTGGGAGAAGCAGACTCCCTGCTGAGCAGGGAGCCCGATGTGGGACTCCATCCCGGGACTCCAGAATCATGACCTGAGCTGAAGGCAGTTGCCTAACCAACTGAGCCACCCAGGCGCCCCTTGTAAATCTTTTTAATGTCTGACTTAATATGATAGGTAAAATCTCTCATGTCCGCTTCTGCATTCAACCTACAGTGAATAGAGGTTGAAAGTAGAGGAAAGTAGAGGTTGAAGTAGAGGAAGAAAAGTCTGCTTCACACATATGTACTTGGAAAAAGGAAGCCTTTGCAGATCCCTTGAAAGGGTCTCAGGGACCTACAGGATCCTTGAATTAAACTTGGAGAATTGATACCTTAGTTGACTGGGGAAGAAACTTTAGGGATTAAAATAAGAAAAATGGGTATACATTTTCCCATTCAGCCTCTGCTCCCTTGCACAGTACTGAGAAGAAGACTGATAATAAACAAGACATGTTGAAGGAACACAGCAGGTGAATCATGGTTTTAGAGGCTAAAATGGGCCTGGCTGCCTCAGTTGGTTAAGCGTCTGCCTTCAGCTCAGGTCATGAACTTAGGGTCCTGGGATTGAGCCCCGCATTGGGCTTCCTGTTTAGTGGGGAGCCTCCTTCTCCCTCTCTCTCTGCTGCTCCCCTTGCTTGTGCTTTTTCAAATAAATAAATTAAATATTTTAAATAAAATTTTAAAAAATTCAGAAATTCAAAAAAAGAATAAAATGGGTATTTGACAGGGAAAATTCCTGCTGCTTAAAAAAATTTTTTTATTATTATTAACATATAATGTATTATTTGCTTCAGGGGTACAGGTCTGTGAATCATTAGTCTTACATAATTCACAGCACTCACCATAGCACATACCCTCCCCAATGTCCATCACCCAGCCACCCCATCCCTTCCACCCTTCTCCCCTCCAGCAACCCTCAGTTTGTTTCCTGAGATTAAGAGTCTCTTACAGTTTGTCTCTCTCCCTGGTCCCATCTTCTTTCATTTTTTTCCTCCCATCCCCCATGACGCCCTGCTCTGCCTCTCAAATTTCTCATATCAGAGAGATCATGATAATTGTTTTTCTCTGATTTACTTGTTTAGCATAATACCCTCTAGTTCCATCCAAGTTGTTGCAAATGGTAAGATTTTGGGTTTTTGATGGCTGCATAGTATTCCATTGTATATATACACCACATCTTCTTTATTCATTCCTGCTGCTTTTGCTAAGTGCCTTTTGTTTCCATGTTTGGTAAATGTGCTTTAATCTTAGATTTCTATAACATTAATTCAATATTCAATATTCAATTATTCATTCATTCATTTAAAGTAGACTCCATGCCCAGTGTGGACCCAATGTGGGGCCTGAACTCACAACCCTCAGATTAAGACCTGAGCTGAGATCAAGAGTTGGACATTTAACTGACTGAGCCACCCAGGTGTCCCCTCGATTTCTTATACTGAAAATTAAAAGATACATCCTTAAGGATCTTACCTGTACTTTACGAACAAAAGATGGAGTCACTCTTTTCTCAAAGTCATCTATAGGTGTGTATGAATTAAGGATCTTTATGATCTGGAAACAGCATATAAGATGGGGTTAGAACATGAAAAACGACAAGTCTGTCCATGAAATAACAATTCTGATGGCTTGGGAACTGTTGGGAACCACATGTAGTTCTTTGATACTGTAAAGTGCCTCTAAGAACCGTGTGTTCTGGCCTCCTTCCTTAACCCCTTCCCTCCCCCCACACATACATGTCTGTGAGTTGAGAGGGCAGGGAATGTATCACAGGCACGTTTCTGTTTTTAAGTCCTAAGTTAGTATTAAATAAATGCTTATTAGATAAGAGAGTGGTCCTTGGAGATACATGTGCACCCCAAAGAGCACACAGAGATTCAGACACACCCTGTGGCTGGCTAAGCCAGAAAGGGTGACACCAATCACAAAATCCATTTTTGAAGATCAGGGACACCCTCAGCAAGCCTGGTCACCTGCACAGCAGACAGTGAGGTACAGCGTTCATAGATCTCCTTGGCATCGCTGTCTGTGGTCTTCTTGACCTGAAGCAACCAGGCTGCCTGAGAGAGAGGTTCCAAAGTTTCCTTGGCCAAGCTGTTCTGCAAATTCTTATCTTTAAGCCATTCTTCTAAGTAGCTGATGTTGCACCTGGAGTGAAAGCCAGAGAAACAGTGAATAGTGGGTGATCTGTTAAGAACACTTCAGGGGAGGGTGCCAAATCCCCCAGTGTGTCCTGAGAGGGTATTCGAGTTCACTGAGAGCTTTAGGACCATGGTCCAGCCGTTTCTTCATTTGTAACATGAGGGGGTTGGACCAAATGATCAGCTCTCATGATCCGTGGTTCTAAGGATCTTGATGGTCTGGGGTGACGGCCATAGCAGCTCTAAACTTTGGGGGAAATTTGAGCAAAAAGTTGTGACTGCAATAATTTATAAAGTGATCTATAAAAATAACCTTAATAATGGATTTGAAAATCTACTAAAGGAAAAAATCATAGTGATATTTGAAGACCTTACATTGGTATAAAAAACTGCCTTCTTTTCCTAAATTGGCAGAAAGTTTTCAATTGGTAGAAGGCTTTCATTCGGTCCACTGGGGTTTTTATTCTTGTTTCTGTCACTAATTATCATAAGTTTATAAAGTAAGAGGTATGGGTTTTAGTCCCACCAGCCTACTTTGTGAATTTGGAAAGTTACTCAACCTCTATGGGTAAGTGAGAGTGTTGAGAACCCCCATATATTGCTAGTGGGAATGTAAAATGGTAGAGCTGCTAAGGAAAACAGGTTGACAGTTCCCTAAAGTGTTAAACATAGAACTGCCATATGACACAGCAATTCCACTCTTGGATATATACTCAAGATAACTGAGAGAATGTCCACATAAAATATCGTGCATACATGTTTACTGCAGCATAGCCAAAAAATGAAAACAACCCAAAATGTCCAAAATTTGTGGTATGTCCATACAGTGGGATATTATTCAGCAATAAAAAGGAATGAGGTATTGATACATGCTATCACATGGATGAACTTTGAGAACATTATGCTAAGGGAAAGAAGTCAGTCACAAAAGACAACACATTTTATGATTTCATTTATAAAAGTGTCCAGAACAAGCAAACCTATAGAGAAAGAAAATATATTTGTGCTTGCCTTGCTTGAGGGAGAGGGGACTATGGAGGTGGGATATGGTAGTGGATGAGAATGCTGGTGCTAATGGGTATAAGAATTCTTTTTAGAGTGATGGAAATGTTTTAAAATTACATTATGGTGGGGCGCCTGGGTGGTTCAGTGGTTAAAGCCTCTGCCTTCGGCTCAGGTCATGATCCCAGGGTCCTGGGATCGAGCCTCACATCTAGCCTCACATCGAGCCTCACGTCGGGCTCTCTGCTCGGCAGGGAGCCTGCCTCCTCCTCCTCTCTCTCTCTGCCTGCCTCTCTGCCTACTTGTGATCTGTCAAATAAATAAAAATCTTTAAAAAAAAAATTACATTATGGTGATTGTACAACTCTGTAAATATACCAAAACCTATTGAACTATACGAATATAGTTTACAGAATGGATAAAATTTATAATATGTAAATTATCTATCAATGAAGCTGTTTTTAACAATTGAATTTTGGGGGCACCTGGCTGGCTCTGCTGGAAGAGCATGCAACTCTTGATCTTGGCATCATGGGTTCAAGCTCCATGTTGGGTGTGGAGATTACTTAAATAAATAAACCTTAAAAAAATGAGTGTTGAACCAGGTGATCTCTAAGGGCATTCCTAGCTTGGGCCTTCTAAATTAGCAACTCCCTCCGTGGGTCTTCTCTTTGACTATAACATTGGGACAATAATGCTGAGTTGATATATTCCATAGGGATGTAATGAGTGTGAGATACTATTTCTTGTACTGGTTTCCTGCCTTTTTTGCACTGGCAATTTGGTTCCACTAGTTTGAGTTCTCATTACAATAGATTCCTATTGGGCCTCCCATCTTATCCCTTCTAATTCATCCTACTTAATCCTGCCACAGTCCTTCCTTAATATGGATGTTGAACATGTTAATTCTCCCACTAAAAAAATCAGTGGTGGAACATAATCCAGTAATTATACCCAAAGTATTGGGTAAATACTGGGTATTTACCCAAAGACAATGAAAACGCTAATTCAAAAACATATATGTACCCCTATGTTTATTGTAGCATTATTTATAATAGTCAAGATATGGAAGCAACCCAGGTGTCTATCAATAGATGAATGGATGAAGAAGGTGTGGCGTAGCTATACAATGGACTACTACTCAGCCATAAAACAGAATGAGGTCTTGCCATTTGCAATAACACGGACTGACCTAGAGGGTATTAGGCTGAGTGAAATAAGTCTGTTGAAGAAAGACCAGTAACGTATGATTTCATTCCATGTGAAACTTAAGAAACAAGACAAAGGGGAAAAGAAACAAAAAACCAGATTCTTAAATACAGAGAACAAACTGATGGTTGCCAGAAGGGAAAAGGGTGGGAGGATGGGTGAAATAGATAAAGGGAATTACGAGCACACTTATCCTGATGAGCACTGAGTGATGTACAGATTTGCTGAATCATGCTTTTGTATACCTGAAACTAATACAACACCGTATGTTGATTATTCATCAGGTTTTTAGAAAAGGGGAAAAATCAGTGGTGGAGTTCTGGTTCTAAGCAAAAACATACTCCACTTTGCCCTCCCATTGAATGCAGCTGTAAAAGCTTGATGGAATGCTTGAAGCAGCTATTTGAGGACTCTGGAAAGTAAACAGTACTAGGTAGGTTGGGGAAGAAGACCAGGATTTGAAGTATTGACAAATGGGTAGTGAATTTACTAGTTTTTTCCCTGTCTACTATTCATTAGCCTGACCTCAAAGGAGCCTGAAACTCAGCGGTGGGTACTGATGGCAATAAAGTCTTCCAGTCAGAGGCCTCTAGGTCTGTGTTGAGGAGCTGAAGAAAGGTGTCTTAAAGCGCTTTAGAGAGGACAGAAGTCCTCTGTTTTTCTGCTTTCTACTTTTTCTTTCTTCTTTTTGTGCTTCAGCCCCAAACAATTTCATTGTGGTAGCAGTGTGGCAATGGGGTCCAATAGGAAGCTAAAACTCTGAGGGAGGAAAACCTTCTCCAAATGAAGCAACAGTGGTTCAAGAGAATGGGGTGAACCCCCATTGTTCATTTCTGCCACCACTTAGCCCCAGACGAAGATATTTGTAGCAAGTACACCACACAGTGAGTTAAGTAAACCCCCGGTTTTCTGTCTGGAGGATTAAAGAGGGGATTCTCGGGGATCTGGAAAGTATCAGGGGTGTTTTGGAGATGGAGGAGCTTGGGAAAACAACCCTTTAAAGTTGTTCGTGAACTCCTTGGTGCTACCTTGGGCCCATGCACGGATCTGACCCTCAACAGCACACGTGGGTTTTGAGGACTAAACAATGGGACAGAGCACCACCCAAGTTTCAGACTGACCACGGCGTGTCACACATGAGACAGAACCAAACAGCATAACAAAGGCTTTGAGAAGTGACACAGGGGTCACAAGCCACAAACGATGGTCAGAACTCGCAGCCTGAACTCAAATGGGTTATCTGATAAAAATACCAACATTCTCCATAATACTGAAAGACCCAAAGTCTCAGTATAATATTAGAAGTGTCCAGGAGATGATTCAAAATTACTTGGCATATGAAGAACCAAGAAAGTCTCAATTTGCATCAAACAAGAAAATTAATAGATGTCAATTCTGAAATGACACAGAGATTTTAAAGAAGCTATCATAAAAATGCTCCAAAAAGTAAAGACAAACTATCTTGAAATAAATGAAACAATAGAAAGTCTCAGAAAAGAAAAGGATGATACAAAGAAAAACCAAACAAAAACTTTACAACTGAAAAATATAATAACAAAAATAAAAGAATTCTTTTAATGGGTTCAACAGCAGAATAGAGATGCCAGAGGAAACAGTCAGTCAAGAGAGAGGATTCTATCTAAAGAATGAAAACACAGGGAAAATAAATTAAATAAACAACTTTAGGGACCCATGGGACCATAATGAAAGGCTTAGCATTCATGTTATTGAAGTTCCAGGGGAAAGGAGAAATTATGATGCAGACAAAATATTTGAAGAAATGACTGAAAAGGGGGCACTTGGCTGCCTCAGTTGGTTAAGCATCTGCCTTCAGCTCAGGTCATGATCCCAGGGTCCTGGGATTGAGTCCCGCACTGGGCTTCCTGCTCAGCGGGGAGCCTGCTTCTCCCTCTGCCTCTGCTGTTCTTTCACTTTCTCTGTCTCTTCCAAATAAATAAATAAAATCTTAAAAAAAAAAAAAAAGGAAAGAAATGACTGAAAAGGTCCCAGATTTAGTGAGATGTGCAAGCTTACAGATTCAAAAAGCTCAGGGAATCTCAAAGAGGTTAAACTCAAAGAAATCCACACCTAGACACATCCTAATTAAACTGTGGAAAATCAAAGACCAAGAAAATCTTGAACGCAATCTGAGAAAAACTGTGCATTACTTGGAGGGAAAAGTAATTCAAATATCCTTGCATTTCTCATCAGAAACCATGGAAAAATGTTTCACATTTTTGAAGTGATGAAAAAAATGGAATGCAAACAAAAATTCTATATCTCACCAAAATATACTTCAGGAATGAAAGTGAAATGGAGACATTTTCAGGTGAAAGAAAACTAAGTATTGGCACTGAACTTGCTGTGTAAGGATTACCAAAAAAATGCCTTCAGGCAGAAAGGAAATGGTATCAAAATGAGATTTGGGGGAAAAAATAAGACTTGCAACATTAGGAATGAAGGAGTAACAGAAACGGAGTAAACATGTGGGCAAATATAATAGACAGTTCTTCTATTGAGTTTCTTAAAATATATTAGCTGGTTTAAAATGAAAATTATAACATTATCTGGCAGAGTTTTTGATGTCCGTAGATACAATACATAAGACAACTATGACATAAAGGGGAAAGGGGCCTATGTGATAGTAAGCATCTTATATTTCACTTGACATGGTTAAGATAATGATTCCAAATAGACTAAAAAGGGCACCTGCGTGGCTCAGTCAGTTAAGCATCAGAATCTTGATTTCACTCAGGTCTTGATCTCAGGGTGGTGAGTTCAAGCCTCATGTTGGGCATGGAGCCTACTTCGAAATAACTAACTAAATAGACGGAAAATTAAATATATATTCTGTAATTCCTAGAACAAACACTAAAAAATACAAAGATAGAGTAAAAATACAGTAGATAAATTTTTTAGAGGCGGGGGAGGGGCAGAAGGAGAGAGAGAGAGAGAGAGAGAGGGAATGTTTTAAGCAGACTCCATGCCCAGCATAGAATAGAACCTGAATACCTGAATATCTGAAACTCTATATCTACTGAACAACGCCTCCCTCTTCCTCTTTCTCCTCAGTCCTGGGCAACAATCATTCTATCTTCTGTTTCCAAGGGTGTGACTGACAGAATACATTTTTTGATCATATGGAATTAAACCAAAAGTCAGTAACAGAAAGGGAGCAAGAAAGTCTCTGAAAGCTTGTAACATTTTTTTTTCAAAGATTTTATTTGTTGAGAGAGAGGGATAGAGAGAGCATGAATGGTAGGGACGGGGAGAGGGAGAGAGAGAAATAGACACACCGGTCTTGATCCCAGGACCCCAAGATCATGACCTGGGCTGAAGGCAGAGGCTTAACTGACTGGGCCACCCAGATGCCCCTGAACAGCATACTTCTAAGTAGTCCACGGGTCAAAGATAAGACTCCAAGGAAACTAGAAACTATTTTCAATTAAAAAAAAAAAAAAGAAAAACAATGTCTCGGAATTTGTGGGATAAAGTTAGTGCTTAAAGAGAAATTTTTGGCATTAAATGCTTATGTTAGAAAAGAGAGGTCTCGAAGTCAATAACCAATGCTTCTACCTTAAGAAACAAGAAAAAGAAGAGCAAAATACATCCAAAGTAAGCAGAAGGAATGATATAATAAAGACAGTAACAGAAATCAATTAAATTTTTTAAAAAAGAGAAAAATCAATGAAAGCCAAAGCTGGTTATTTGAAAGGATCAGTAAAATTGATAAACAACCCCTGGCAAGACAGATCAAGATAAAAAGAGAAGACACAGATCACCAATTCAGGAATCAAGTGGGGGGATATCACTCCAAATTCTGCAGAAAGTAAAATAATATGGAAATATTATTTGTAGCTCTATGCACATAAACTCAACAACTTAGATGAAGGGCACTGATTCCTTAAAGAAGCTCATCAAAGATGAGATATGTAACCTGAATAGTCCTACGGCTATTGAAGAATTTGAATTCAGAGTTTAAAGCCTTCTGGAAAAAAAAAAAAGCCTGTGGTGGCTGCGACCACTGAGGGACTGATGCATGCGTTGCTTAGGCCCGCGTTCCACTTTCTCAATGTAACCAACCTGGCCCTCCATTTGAAGGGAGCTATTAATACCCTACCAGCAGTTTTCTGTCATGAAGCTTGTGCTCATTCCTCTAAGCCTGGGTCTGCTGAAATTCTGCCTGTGCTTTCAGACCCAAACCAATGCCTTTCATGTTCTTCCCCAGGTCCCTTAGTCCAGCAAGCCGTGTATGTCCTTGGGCACATTACTCTGGTCCCACTGTCTGTCTCCACATGCCCTGCGGAGGCTTTCACCGAAGATCGCTGGACAAAGCAGCCACAGTGAAACTCGCTGCAAAAATGCTACTGCAGAGACTGTGGGATAAAGTTCCCTGTGAAACCTTATCTTTTATAACTCATGACTAGGAACAAAAAAATAATTGGGAAAATCTTTACCTCTTCCCTGGGAACACCTGGCTTACCATACTCATGAGACCAGAGAGCTAACCATGTTTGGCTTTTTGTCCTGTCAGTTAGGAAGCCCAGAAACAGTTTTCAAGCGACTCTGTCCAATGTTTATGATTTTTCCCCTTTGGTCTTGATCTTCTACTTGTATTCAGGTTTTATTATTTTGTGCTTGTGTTTTCATTGTAAAGCCACTTCAAATCCTCATGGGCCTTGCTCATGGCAGGAGCTTAATAAATACCTGAATAAACGAGCCTCTGTGAAATGCATGTGCTCCTCAGAGCACTGCACCATAAGGGAATTACTTCTCAGATGGCCGCTGTTAACTGGTGAACCAAGAAAGCACTGAGCACCTATGGGGACAGATGTGGCCTATCCTCTGAGCAGCTGTCACGGGATCTAGGTGCATGCATCTTGCTCATGACTGTCCTCACTCATGGAGAACCCACAGAAGGAAAGAGAATTGCTTAGCCAGGGCTCTAATGACATGTTTAGGTTTATGGGTTTCCTCTAAATTGGGTTGAATCCTACCTCAGAGGCCCACAGGGCTTCTGCCTGGAGCTTGTGAAATAAATAGAACCTTTTCCTTTCCCAAGGAAGAGAAAAAGATCCACGAAGCCCTTCAGAATACTCCTTCTTATCCAAAAACCACAACCTGGTGTCATGGGAATCTGCCAGCCTGGTTTGTGGGAATGTCCAAGTTCAAGTTTCATTAATGCTAACACGGTTTAATAGATGCCTTGTTTACTTCTTGGCTCAAGATGCTTCCTTTGCTCCCTACCCTGACATCACTGTCTTCAACACGATCTCAGCTTCTCATGCCACATACATGTATCAAATCCCTGTGCAAATCATAGAAATCTTAACTATATACCCTATTTCTAGTCACTCGATAGCGCTAACTCTAACAAGAGCTCAGGGTTTGTGTTTCCTCAACTAAGAGATCAGGAAAAGTTGACACACCTCAAAACTGTCTCACCATGTCCTCAGGACATTGGTCCTGCTGCTCCCCAAACAAACCCCCGCTGAATCTAGACAAAGCTTCCTCCTAGAGCCTGAGGGGGGCTCCTCATTCAGCTCTCCCTCTGTGCCTTTGCCTGCCTCATTTCCCCTGCCTGGAATGTTCTCCCTGTTGGATCACTCAGTGCATAGCTCTTGGGCCTCACTTGTCTGTCCACCACCATCTCTCTTCTCTGCATCCTTGTTTGTGACTTCACCATAATTGCCTTGAATGGTTATTTGGCTATTTTGAGGTTCTGGAGGGCAGGGATCTAGCTGCTCATTCCTTCATTTCCCGTGTCCTCAGCTGCCAACAGTGCGAGTCACAGAGGTGGCAGTCAGCAAACGCCGGTTGAGTGTCTGACAAGCACCCAGTGCCAGGATTTAAAATACACAATTACCAGTTACTAGTCTTTAACCACCAAAGGAAGGCCCTGGGCCTGAGTCCCAAGCTAGCTTGGTGCAGAGTGATGACCAGGGGTTGGGGCTACCACCGGACCAAAGACCTCCTCAAGTTTCTAAGAGTCCTCTTGCACACCCCTCCCCCAGCAGCACAGCTCACACGGAGGGGGCAGCAAACATTAAGGGTGTAAGGGCCTACTTAGCCAGAGGGAGCCATTTTGTGTTTATGCAGTGAACTTAGATTGACCCTGCCCCTCCCAGAGGAACTTACTTGCAAAGCCCAGATACAAGGGCGGGTCGGCCAGGTGGAGACATCCAATCAGTGGGGCGCGCATATATCTACTAGGGTAAATTGAAATTCAATTGGCCACCTGTGTGTGACCTAATATGACTGTGCAGTTTTCTCTGTGTGTTGCAATCTCATTGGCCACCTGTGTATAGCCAGGTTCAACACCCTCTATAAAAGTTAGTCTGTGAGGCTGGGAGGGGTCGCCTCTTTGTAAGAGACAGCCCAAACCGGTTGGTTTCGCCCCAGCCGGTTGGTTTGATTCTCGATGCTTGGTGCAAAATAAAGCTTTGCTTGACCTTCGCTTTGTATCAGTCTCGCTCCTTTGATTACGGACCATAACAAAGGGCATTCTTCCCAGCTGCCTCTGGGTGCGGGTGGAGGCTTATTGGTTTTACCTGATCTGCATCCCTTTTCTGCAGGAGCACATGTCTTTGCGCAGGAAGAGGCTGTTCAGGGTGACGGCCCCAATCAAGAAGAAGAGCTGCTTCACGGCCTGCCTCACCAGCTCAGGGTCCAGGCCATTCTGGCACATGGTGCTGTAGAAGTAGCTCAGCTGCTGCAGGACGGAGGTCATCGTGTAGCCGTCCGTGTCATCTATGCTGGAGGACCGCTTCCGGAAGCCGGTGGGCTTCAGGCCAGAAATGCCCTGCAGGCTCTCGTACTCCAGCATGCCCTGCACTAGAGAGAAGAGCACAAGCATGTCTTGCTCACACAGTGGACACGACCAGAGAACATTTTCTATGGCTCTCCTGGGTCTGTTCCAGGAGGTGGCACGTTTTCTGCAGGAGTTAGCAGTGGTCACAGCTGTGATAGGAGAAGCGAGAAGATCAAGGACTGGGGAGCCCCACGGGGAGGAAGTGCATGGCACTTTACAACAGCTTGGAGTCCTTCTTCTTTCAACTTCACAGGAGAGAGAGGAGGTTAACATGATAACTCATGGTCTGGAACCATTTAAAGCCAGAGTATTTAAATTTCAGAAAACTGAAGAAAGTATACAAGAATTTGAGTGTGACTTTAGGATTTCAAAAACACTTAGTGATGACCTAGGATTAGCTACATAAGTAGTAGCAGGTCTCCCTAGTCTTATCCTTCAGGGTGAATCACCGTTACAGGCAGGAAACTAAGAACCATGTACTTTTATATAGGTCATCATTTCAAGCAATTAAAAAGAATTAAAAAGTAGACATTTACATAATTAAATTTTTCTGGGTTTAAAATTATATTCTTTGTCATTGCACTGCTTATACTGGATTTATTTCATTATTTTATTTTTTAAAAAGATTTTATTTATATATTACAGAGAGAGATAGTGAGAGAGGGAACACAAGCAAGGGAGAGCCGGAGAGGGAGAAGCAGACTCCCTGCTGAGCAGAGAGCCGGACGCAGGGCTCGATCCCAGGACCCTGGGATCATGACCTGAGCCAAAGGCAGAGGCTTAAAGACTGAGCCACCCAGGCACCCCTGGATTTCTTGTTTTAAGGTCTCAGGGCGACCATAAATATTTTTTGGTCATCAATTCTTTTCTTACCTATTATTGGTTGAATGTTGTTTTCCATTACAACAATGAACTGATGATAGATTCGTATCGCCACATCACTCAGAATCTGTCTGTATTCTGAGAGGTCAAAATTGTTCAAGCAATTCTTATTCTGATGTGGACTATTAAGCTTCATGAATTCCTGAAAGTAATGTGAGCATATAAATATTAGAATGATACAGACATGTAGGAAATTAAATCACCACCTCTATTAGGGACATTCCAATGAGCGTCTATACTTCAAAACCCAGCGTCTGATTGTATGAAATGAGCTCTGCATGTCTGTGGTGCCGCTTATTCTCTATAACTGTTGCCATATTGCCTCCTCACCCTACAAATAGGCACTCCCCCAACCCCTGCCCTGCACCTATACCATACAGTGCAGAACAAATCCCATGGAAGCTCATCAAAAAAGACTGCAAAGCCACAAAGGAAACACACACCTGTAAGAGGCCAGGAGATGCAATACAAGAGATTCATGACTTAATTATTATAGAGCATAGATCAACCTGAAATATTTTAAAATGTGTGTTATGGACTAAATATTTATGATGTCAGAGCCCTCTCCTCCAGTGTGGCTGTATTTGAAGATGGAGCCTGTGACCAGGTTATTCAGATCAAATGAGGTCCTTAATATGAGGCCCTAATCTGATAGGGTTAGTGTCCCTTTAAGAAGAGGCACTCAGGGGACACCTGGGTGGCTCAGTTGGTTGAGCAGCTGCCTTCGGCTCAGGTCATGATCCCATCATCCTGGGATCAAGTCCCACATCGGGCTCCTTGCTCATCAGGGAGCCTGCTTCTCCCTCTGCCTCTGCCTGCCGTTCTGTCTGCCTGTGCTCGCTCTCTCTCCCTCTCTGTCTGACAAATAAATAAATAAAATCTTTAAAAGAAAAAAAAAAAGAAGAGACACTCGGGGGCACCTGGGTGGCTCAGTCAGTTAAGCATCTGCCTTTGGCTAGGGTCATGATCCCAGGGTCCTGGGATCAAGCCCCATATGGGCTCCCTGCTCAGCAGGTAGCCTGCTTCTCCCTCTCCAGCTCCCCTGTGCTTGTGTTCCCTCTCTCGCTGTCTCTGTCATAAATAAATAAAATCTTTACAAAAAAAAAAGAAGAAGAGACACTAGGAAGCTCAGTCTGTCTTCTTCCACACCTCGTGCCCCAAGGAGAGGCTGTGGGAGGGCACAGCAGTGAGAAGAAGCCATCCACACGCCAGAACAGAACTCTCAGCAGGAACCAGCCATGCTGGTAGGCTGGTTGAGGGTCAGACTTTGGGCCCCTAGAACTGTGAGAAAGTACATTTCTGTGGTTTAAAAGCCTTCTAGTTTGTGGTATTTTGTGATAACAGCCCAACCAGATTAATACGACATATCCAACATGTTCAAAGAGATAAAAGAAAAAGAAAGCATTAAGAAGAGGATATAATGATAAGAGGCAGAGGTGAAAAAGAACCATTGAAATAGAAATGAAAATATGGCAATTAAAAAAAAAACATTCAAACAGGGAAAAGAATGCTGTATACGTGGCGGAGGGGGCAAAGAAAGGGTCAAAGATAAATGGTGTTGAATAATATCCACTTCCATTAATGTCTCACACATGCCAGTTTGTCTTAAATGGACTGGGCTGTGCCCCCAGCTCCTTTTGGTATTCCTTTTAGTCAGAGATTGGATTATCTTTACTTACTTTTCTTCTTGTTCTATAGTACTAGTAGAGTTACTTTTATATTTTATTTTACTTTTCCTTCATTGGGACAATTAGTTATCCACCCGAAAGAAGGTATGAGGTAATTATCTCACACATCATGGGATAAATAATCACACAAGTTCTGGATAGATAAAAGCATAATTGTGAGCTCTAAATTTGAATTATAGAAGTTCAGAAGAAAGTAAGAGAAGTTCATGGTCTCAGGGCAGGGAAGAATTTCCTGAAGACACTAAAACACTTATCATAAAGGAATAGGATTGGTATACCAAAATTCAGAAATTGTGTATAACGGACTCCATAAAAAAATTATAAGACAAACCATGGTTTATCCATGATATGTAAAGACCTTGTACAAATCAGTCAGAAAAAAATTGCCTCTAAAGAAAATGGAGACTGATGTCAGTAGACAATTTGAACAGAAACCCAAATGACCAATGAGCACATGGAGTGACTCCTTTTTTTTTTTTTAAAGATTTTATTTATTATTTGACAGAGATCACAATTAGGCAGAGAGGCAGGCAGAGAGAGAGAGAGAGGAGGAAGCAGGCTCCCTGCTGAGCAGAGAGCCCGACGCAGGGCTTGATCCCAGGACCCCGGGATCCTGACCAGAGCCGAAGGCTGAGGCTTTAACCCACTGAGCCACCCAGGCGCCCCTCTTTTTTTTTTTTTTTAAAGAAAAGATTTATTTTATTGAAAGATTTATTTTACTTATTTTAGAGAACATGAGAGCAGGGAAAAGGGCAGGAGAGAGAAAGAAAATCTCCAACAGACTCCCCGTTGAGCATGGAGCCCTACGTGGGCTTCATCTCTTAACTCTGAGATCATGACCTGAGTGGAAACCAAGAGTCAGACATTCAACAGACTGAGCTACCCAGGTGCCCCTCCATGGAGTGAGTCCTCACCTCACTAGTGATCAAGTAATTGCAAATTAAGTCAACAAGGTATTACTTTATACCAATGAGACTGGTAAATAATTAAAGTGCCTGTCAATATCAAGTGTTGGTGAAGGGATCACACTGGAAACTTCATACACTGCTGGTGGGACCATTAATGGTACAAACATTTGAGAGAGCAGTGAAAACCCTGAAAACTATCTTATTTTAGGTCAGTGACATTTTAGTCTGTGAGTACGTGAAGGTGGAGAATTCCTTTCTGTTGGGAGCAGAGCTGGAATGGCAAAGAATGTACATACAGATTGTGGAGGAATGATCAGAATCCTGCAGAGAAAAGAGCTCCAAAGAAACAGTCATGTTGGTCTAAAGGTTGGATTTTAGAATCATGATACTGAATACTTCAGAATGTCACAACCAGAAACAAACTTAAAAATCATCTTACTTTATTATTATGATGATGCTTTTACTAATTATTATTTTTAAGATTTTATTTATTTGAGAGAAGGGGGAAGGGCAGAGGAGAGGGAGAAGCAGACTCCCTGCTGAACAGGGCTCATTCCAGGACTGAGGAATGGTGACCTAAGTCAAAAGCTTATCTGACTGAACTACCCAGGGGCCCTGACCTCATTGATTTAAAACTCAGGGAAAACTGAGACCTAGTATCATGCCCAAGGTCCCGGCCTCTTGCTAAGTCTTCTGGCTGTGACTTCTGTCTGACCAGTGATGTGAAGTTGGCCTCCTGGCTGAGAAGGAGACTGGGAAGCCATCTGGAGCAGAGGCTACCCCTGGAGCTGGGGATGTCCCCAATTGCTGTGGTGAGCTCTTGCTCACAAGGAAGTTAGAGACCAGCAGTCTGCACAGAACACAGAACAGGCAAGTGTCCCTACCTCTTCTCCACTGTACTGCTTCAGGCAGTTGAGGAAATGACACGTATTGGAAAGCCAAAAAGACAGCATCTCAAAATCGTCTACATGTTCCTTAAAAACAAAAACAAACAAACAAACAAACAAACAAACCAAGAAAGACAAAGTTGGATCTGGTGACTCCCGGTGCCTTTGAGCCAAGATCACATGAATCTTACCAGTTTGGTCAGTTCATGGCTTTTGATCAGAATGAATTCTTCTTTTATTCACCAAAGACTTTACTCAATTTATACTATAACGATAAGCTCTTATGTTTATTTAGCAGGTTCTGGTTTGCAAAGTATTTCTGATGATGAAACTTCCTGGTAAAGCTAAGTCTGGGTCCTCGCTTTCCAGAGCTCACGTTCTGACCGAGAAGAATGTTGTTCATAACATCACATATGCAGGACATAATTAAATGGGTGCTGAGCTCCCGCACAGTGGTCCTAGACTAGACTCCAAACGCTCAGGGGATGCAAGGATGCTGGTGAAAGAGGGCAGCTGAGAAAGTCTCCTACAAGCAGGGAGAATGCTGTCCTTGAAGGAAAGGGCTGGAGGGACAAGAGCTCCGAATTGAGGACTCTGCTGAGGAGAGTAGCTGTGCTTGTGGGGCAGCGGGAAGAGGCACAGAGAAGGTAAAGAGGTACCGTGGTCAGAGGTAAATGGAAAACTGGGAAAGTCCTGGAATTTGAAGGACAAAGTAGGAGTGTTTCAGAGAGGAGGGCCTAGTGGTTCCATCCACGAGAGGAGGGTAAAAAAGAAGGGAAAACCATTGGATTTAGCAAGAGGAATCATTGGTGATCTTTCTGTGGAGTGACAGGAGCAGAAGCCAGACTGCCGGAACTGGGGGAGCCTGTTGGTGTGAGCACCTCGGCAGTCGGGGTGGGGTGGATGGAAAGGCATAGAGACTATGGGGTATGTGGGCATGTCCTGGCCACTCAAAAAGGCAGAGGCCAGGAAGTCACTGGGGAAATGGAGATGGGAGATGCTGGTGGGAAAGGATTTATACTCTTCATGCCTGCATCTTTTAGTTTCTAAATATTTAAATATTCCAGAGCAGCAAAATGAGGCAAATACTGTGTGCCTATAGCCTAGAAATGCACGTGTGCCCTAAAACCCATGGGTGCCCCTTCCAAGAGCCCTCTGGTGGCTCTCGTGAATATAGCGACCAGGAAGCACTCAACAACAGACAAGTGTTAATTCTCTACTCCTAACTCCTGCTGAATGATGAATCCTCACAGCAGGGGAATCTCACCTTCTGAGCGGGTAGAGGTGATAGGGGTAGTGGTTACCAGGTTGAAGCCTTGGAGGTAAGGCCTTGAGGTCTATGTGCTAATCTTTAGCCTTAGGGATCCCTGACCGAACTTGTCTTCTCCAGACAGCTTGGCTTCTTTCCTTGGGTGGGCCTCGGACTTGTCTGAGGAATCCCGTGGCTCACCGAAGACGAGAGGTGAAGGACGGCCCAACGACAAATCCTTAAAGTATTCTTAAAGTAACCAAAATACCAAAGGCTAATGTCAAAGGCAGTTCCTACCTTAACCACCTGCTTGATGCCATTGATGGTGCTGTTCATGAGGGACTTGACCATACCGGCATCATTCCGAGAGTCCGCGTAGCGCACACACATGAACAGGATGTGAGCGGGCAGCCCTGGGATCATGTTCACCACCACCCCGCGCGGCTTCAAGTCTGGAATAGACAGAGCTGATGAGGACTGCGGCTGATAGTCAGCTCTCCCCATCAGCTCTCCCCATATGGCCCAGGCCTTGTTTGCTTTTCTGTACTTGATACAGTGCCTGAATGCACGAGGAATTCAGTCTGGCAAAAATACAAAGGTACCGCCTGTTCCTCTTACTTCTCATTTGTCAAGTACTTTCTCTTTTTTAAAAGGCTGAAATTCAGGGGCACCTGGGGGCTCAGTGGGTTAAAGCCTCTGCCTTCGGCTCAGGTCGTGGTCCCAGGGTCCTGGGATTGAGCCCCACATCGGGCTCTCTGCTCAGTGGGGAGCCTGCTTCCTCTTCTCTCTCTGACAGCCTCTCTGCCTACTTGTGATCTCTGTCTGTCAAATAAATAAATAAAATCTTTTTTTTTTAAAGATTTTATTTATTTATTTGACAGAGAGAGATCACAAGTAGACACAGAGGCAGGCAGAGAGAGAGGGGGAAGCAGGCTCTCCACCGAGCAGAGAGCCTGATGCGGCACTCGATCCCAGGACCCCAAGATCATGACCTGAGCCGAAGGCAGCGGCTTAACCCACTGAGCCACCCAGGCGCCCTAAATAAATAAAATCTTAAAAAAAAAAAAAAAGGCTGAAATTCAAACAGAATTTGTGCTTCTTCCTGGCCTGGAGACCCTAGACTTCAGACCTCCAATATAAGGGAGGAGACCCACGTCCACACCCCCGACTCCAGCCTCTAATGAGGAGGGTGGGATATGATCTCAGTGACCACATGCACCCCTTGAATTGGGAAAATAGACCCACAATAATCCTGTAGAGAAGGCCTTGCTGGCCTTGAACAGAAGAGAATGGCAGGGGGAGAGAGGGGGCAGTAAATGGAAGAGAGAAACTTTATAGAATGAACTCAGGTAAGCAAACAAGAACCTCCCCATGGCTGCATTAAGAAAGGGAACGAAGAGGCCCTACAGCTGTGCACCTGTGAGGGTAGAAAGGAAAGGGTCCTAGGGCTCATGTGCTCTGTGCGGGGATGGGGGTGTCACTTAGAAGAGGAAGTTAGGCTACACATCAGTTTTCTACTTTAAGATCTTGAGATCAGCTGATAGAAAGTCAGCTTTTCTCCCTCCCACTGGAAAACCATGTGATTTTCATGGTGAAGACAGTCTATTAAGATTGGTTCTGGGGCACCTGGGTGGCTCAGTGGGTTAAAGCCTCTGCCTTCGGCTCAGGTCATGGTCCCAGTGTCCTGGGATCGAGCCCCACATCGGGCTCTGTGCTCTGCAGGGAGCCTGCTTCCCCCTCTCTCTCTATCTGTCTGCCTCTCTGCCTACTTGTGATCTCTGTCTGTCAAATAAATAAATAAAATCTTTAAAAAAAAAAAAAAAGATTGGTTCTAAGACCACCAGCCCTTGAGTATGTATGCTGGCATATTCCTGTAACAGAGGTGGGCCGGGAAGCCTGCATCACATTGCCTGCAAATAAAATTCTCAGTGGAAATCAAAAGGAACAGGGAGCCACAGTTACTTCCACCATAGCTCCTGTACTAAGACACAAAAATGAGAGGCTGTGTCTTCTATCTGGATACTATGACTAGACTTTGGAAGGGGTAAGGGCAGCACTTCTTTTTTTTTTTTTTTTTTTTTGACAGGGAGCGATCACAAGTAGGCAGAGAGGCAGGCAGGGGTGGGGTGGGGGAAGCAGGCTCCCTGCCGAGCAGAGAGCCTGATGCAGGACTCGATCCCAGGACCCTGAGATCATGACCTGAGCCAAAGGCAGAGGCTTAACCCACTGAACCATCCAGGTGCCAGGGAAGCACTTCTTAACTGAGGGCAATTCTGGCTCCCTTGGGATGTTCGGCAATGTCCAATGGAGATATTTTTATTGTCATGACTAGGGGTTGTTACTGGTTTCCAGAGGGTAGGAGTCAAGGATGCTACTTAATATCCTATAGTGCACAGCCCCCCACAATGACCAATTATCTGCTTGCCAGTGTGGAGGTTGAAAAACCCTGGGCTAGGAGAAGCAGAGGCCCCCACCCAGGATGGGAGCAATGAGTGATGGAGCGGACATTCAGAGTTCCAGGTCTCACTACCAAGAATGAGGTTTTGGATGAGCTTGTCCTCATCTTCTGTCTTGTACTCCAGCATTCCAAGGTACTCCCTGGGTCTTGAGGACAACTGGCCATCATTGCCTATAGGCAGAGGCAAACAATCAGTTAAATTCACAGAAACAACTTCTACTGGCTTTATAACGAGCCTACTCTGTCTCTCTCTATCCCATTCTGACTGGCTAGCACATGAACACGTGTGGCTTTCAGATAAATAAAACTTGACTAATCCTGAAGAGCTCCTCTGGTAGTGAGTCATGTCTGCGAGTCTATCCATGAGTATTGCTGCTGCTGGGAAGCTGGAGTTATCCTTGAAGAGAGCCTCATGAGAGCCAGCATGAATCCAGCACTATGCAGATAAGAAAGCCAACCAAGATATTGCTTCTTTCTGACTGTGACTGATGCCACAGTCAAGAAAACAAGATTCATGGAACAGTTGGTGAGCAAAGTACCAAACTGCATGATCCCAAGGGGATCTGTATTGGTTTTCTATGTGCTGTAACAATTTACCACAAAGTTAGTGGCTTAAAATACCACAGATTTTCCCAGAAGACTGAAATGGACCTTGCCTGTAGGACTGAAATCGAAGTGTCAGCAGAGCTGAGTTCTGGAAGCTCTGGGGGAGAATCCATTTCGTACCTTTCTCAGTTTCCAGATGCTGTCTACACCCCCCAGCTTATGGCCGTAACACTCTGACCTCTGCTTCTGTCACCACGTCCCCCTCTCTCTCTGCTTCCATTGTCATATCACCTTCTTTCACTCTGGCATTCCTGCCACCCTCTTATAAGGTCTCTTGTGATTGTACTGGGTCCCCTATATAACTCAGGGTAATCTCTCCATTGCAAGATCCTTAATTTGATCACATTGGCAAAATCCCCTTTGCCTTGTAAGTAACACAGTCACAGGTCCTGGGCTTTGGGGTGTGGACATCTTTGTGTGTGCCAGAGTCTGCCCTCTGGTCACCAAAGATTCATGTCCGTTCTGAGAGGAGATGTGATGACAGAAACAGAGGTTAGAGAGTCAGAAAGAGTCTGAAGATGCTATGCTATTGAATTTGAAGATGGAGGAAGGGACCCATGAGCCAAGAAATGTGGGTGGCCTCCAAAAGCTGAGAAGGCAAGGGAAAATCTTCTCCCCTAAAGCCTCAAGAAGAAACATAGCCCTGATGACATATTGATTGTAACTCTCTGAAAACCATTTTGGACTTCTGACCTCCATTTATCATCTTAAGATGATAAATTTGTATTGTGTTAAGCCGCTAATCTTATGCTGACTTGTTACAGCAGCTGTAGGAATTTAATACAGGGGCCATAAGAATTCTTACAGAAGGGGATGGAACAAATGAAGGAGGCAGCACAGCAGTTAGGCCAAGAAGAATGAGAAGGGTCTGGTGGGTGGAAAACAAGGTGGTGCAGGTAACCAGTTATCAGAACTTTCTTATTATTGTATGAGACTTTCTCCTGCTAATATACTAGCCCTATTTCCTTGGAGACTAATCAAGGTAGAAAGTCAACAGTCTTACTAAGCAATACTGTTTATGTTAAGAATGGCGTCTGATTGGTATCCTGCATCTGGACCTGGAAGAATAAGAAAGAAAGCAGAACTATCTGATAAGCCCATTATACTCTGGGTATTCTTGAGTGTGGTGACTTGTATCTGGGCATGTTCCTTGCAGGGACTCTGGAAGCAAATGGCACCGATGGAGCGTTCAGAAGATGTTGGCTTCCTACCAAGAGTCATGTGGCCGAGCCTAGAAGCAGATGCTACAGCCCATTAGGCCCTCAGGATCCCTGCTGATGACTTGATGGCCCTCAGAGCCAGAGCCCTAGAGCTAAGTTGCTCCTGCATTCTTGACTCTCAGAAACTCTGCGTTGCTATGTGTGTGTTGTTTAAAGTTCCTAAATTTGGGGATAAGTTTGTTGTATGACAATAGATAACTAATAGAGGAAGGGAAGCTAATGTACTCCACTTTAGCCCCATGGAATTGGAGGAGGTAGTAGAAAGGCAAAGGAGGTAGTCTTGGAGGCAAAGAGGGGCCGGGACTCAGGAACAGAAGTGAGGAGTGGGAGGTGGATTTTGGAAATCCTTGTGTTGAGGTGGTAGTTCATTCATTCTTTACAACAACAGGGACACAATGGGGCCTTGGGAAGGGCAGACATGGTCCCTGCCCTCATGGGGCAGACTGACATTTATCATTAATGATTGAAGGAGAAAGATCCTCATGTTGGTGGTGAGCATTTTGAGACTGAAGTGAGAGTGGGGTAAATAACAGTAAAGGAGGTCTTCAAAGAAATGAATAGAGAAAAAGGAACAGACAGTTAGAGATACAGCCTTCGCTATCCAGGTTGGGAGGAAGAGGAAGCAATATGGAAGCAGGATCAAGAGAGTAGAAGAGAGAAGTCAGAAAAGTTCAGTGACTCAGAAGCAGACGGAAGGTCGTGAGGGCATTCAAAGTGAGAAGTTCGGTCAATGTTCGGGACTCCTGTCTAGCTTCTCAATTCTCTACTTCTTTCCTGTAACAGAAATAGAGGTATTGATCCTATGTAACTGGGAGAGGAAGAGAATGTCAAAGCAGTTATACTGGAAACTTGTTCACAGTTGCATTTTTACCAGGGAAGAATTAATAGCAGATGAGATTAGAAGTATTCATTATGGGATGTCCCTTACAATTCCATGAGTGCATCTGCAATTATCTGCAATTATAGCTGATGAGCTATCCTCTGACCCAAAGGATCTTTCCATTGGCCCATCACTGAGCCCTAAACTGCTCCCTCACAAACTGTCCCATTTGAGAATCGTTCCTTTGACTCTCAAAGACTCTGGACCATTTCAGGAAACAAACAATGCTTGTTGACCTTATCTGACAGTTCAAAAGGCAGGAAAGGGAATCTTATTTTTCCTACCCTTTTCAATCGTCTTGGTTAGAGTCTTGACTTGATCTTGTAGCTTTTTAATCACTCTGTCCTTCATGTCTAACTCTTCTTCAAGATCCTACAGAAATCAAAAGAAACAAAGCCATTCGCTTAGAAGCATTTTAATCTGTGTTTTGGTAACAGCTTCATTAACATACCACACAATTCACTTTGAAGGACACATCCGGTTGTTTTCTAAAGTCAGCTAGACAACCATCACCATCATCTAATTCTGGAACATTTTTGTCACACCAGAAAGAAACGTGTAACTTGTTCCCCTAATCCCTTCCAGTCCTTGGCAATCACTGATCTACTTTCTGACTCTGTATTATTTGCCTCTTCTGGACGCTTAACATAAGTGGAATCATAAAATGTGTGGCCTTTTGTGTCTGGCTTCTTTCACTTAGCATAACATGTTCAAGTTTCATCAGTTTCAAGTATGTATCAGCCCTTCATTCCTTTTTGTGGCTGACTAATATCCCAGTGTATATAAGGCATATTTATCTTGATCTATTTTTCCCTTAATGAAGTAATGCCCATAATAAAGAATTGAAAAATACAAATGTGTGAAAACAGGTTCTCTGGATATCAGAAACTGGAGGCAGAAAAATTGTAGAGATTTGGGTCCTGGCTTTGCGTTTCCTTCCTGATAAGGGGGTGCCCTTGCTCATGCAGAATTTGGCTCAGGAACCAACAGAGTCCTGGAGCCTATAGATATTTCTTAGAAAGGACAGAGTGTGGTAGGTTCTTCCTGAATTCTGAGGGTTTTGGCTCAGAAAGGATTCAGGCTTCTGAGATCCAGCAGTGCCTGGCATGCAGTCACTACAGCCGGGGGGCCCCTGGGGAGTCTTGGCACCAAGGAAAAATGCTGTTTCTACGCTATGACCACCTCTCCCCTGCTACGGTTCTGGGTCTCTGGCTAAACATGTTAGGAACTTTTTTTGGCTTTACAAGTGGGGGTGTGGGTACAGTTTCCTCCCTCCTGTCTCAGTCCATCCTAAGATACTTCTAATAATAATGTCACTAGTCGATGAGAACCAGGAGGAAACCACTGTTCATGTTTTGATTTATTTCATTCCTTTCTTTTGTTCTAATATGGCACATACAAATTTTATGAAATTGGGGTCATACTGCATATAAAGTTTTAAATTCTGTATTTTTCTCTCATTATATTGAAGACACTTTCCCATGTCATTGGCCATATATGCCATCTGTCATTTTAACACCTAAGTCATATGATATACAACAATTTATTCTATCCACTATTGTTGGATATGTATCCTTTTGCTATAATTAATAACATTACGATGAACACTCTGAACAAAAATCTTTATTCTAAGTAACTAAAGTAACTAAGTAACTAAAGAACACTCTAAACAAAAATTACTTTATTCTAAGTAATTATCTAATTACTTAGGATAGTAAGATATTAGAAATTGCATGACTGAGTCAAAAAGAATGTGATTCCCAAGGTTCGTGATACTTGCTTCCAAATCACCCCTGAGAAAGTTGATGCCAATTTCTATTCCCGGAAATCACGTGTGAGTGTGGCCCCTGCAAGGCATTTTCAGCAGCACCATAAGATCTCTATTACTTGAGGGGCAACAATAACATCTAGTTTTAATTTTTCATTTCTTTGATAAATAGTGAGATGATCACTAAAAGTTTTTTTTTTCCCTTTTTTTTTTTTAAATTTTTTTCCCTTTTTTTTTTTTTAAAGGTTTTATTTATTTATTAGTCAGAGAGAGAGAAGGAGAGAGAGCACAGGCAGACAGGGTGGCAGGCAGAGGCAGAGAGACAAGCAGGCTCCCTGCTGAGCAAGGAGCCCGATGTGGGACTCGATCCCAGGACGCTGGGATCATGACCTCAGGCGAAGGCAGCCGCTTAACCAACTGAGCCACCTAGGCATCCCTTTTTTCCCTTTTTTAAAGAGGATTTTTCTTTGACTCAAAAATCATGTCTTGGGCCAAATCATGTCTCCTCAAAAAATTCATGTCTACTCAGAACCCCAGAACATAACCTTATTTAGAAACAAAGTCTTTACAGTCGCAGTTAAACTAAGGATCAATATGAGGTCATCTAGATTAGGGTGGGTCCTAAATCCAGTGAGATTCTCCTTCTAATAGAAAAGGACACAGAGAGATACAGCTGCATGAAGGCTCAGGCAGAGTTTGGAGTTATGCTGCCCCAAGCCCAGGAATGCTGGGAGCCATCAGCAGCGGGAAGACACAAGGCAGGATTCTCCCCTAGAGATTTTGGAGGAGCATGGCCCCGTTTCACCTTTTATGGGACTTCTGCCCTTCACAACTGTGAGAACAAATTTTTGGTGTTTTAAGCCAGCCAATTTGTGCTAATCTGTTATGGCAGCTCTAGGAAACTAATACGATGAAGTCCCTTTGTGGGCAAAATCCACCCCTTTATATAGAAATTACATTCTTTTGTTGTATATGAATACAACACCGAGGTTACTCATTGGCTCGGGCATACGCGGATGGAGGGAACGTGCAGCTGTGAGTGTGCCCTGGCTCTGTGCACCATGGCCCGGCCCTGCCTGGGAACAGAGCCAGGCACAGAGAGCTTCTGAGGAGGGACGCTGAGTGGGCTTCACTGCCCCCTCTGATGCTGGAGCATCAGAAACAAACTCCTACAAACCCCACACAGCTCAGGGGCTGAGCTGCACGCCCACAGGGAGGGAGTGGATGTTCACGTGGGGCAAGATGCCCAACACCCACAACCCCCCATCCGCCCTCTCCCTGACTACTGGCTTCGGCTCAGCCCCCAGGGACACGGGCTCCGGCGCGGAAGGCAGGACCACCTCTCCCAAAAGCTCAGCAGCCAGTTGCTTATCTGCCATGACCCGAGGAGGCTACTCTCTGAGAAAGTTGTATCCCCCTCAGAAAAAGACAGTCATCATCTAGGTGCCCGGACTGGAATTTGTTACATTCTGTTAAATGGCAAGCTCTGTGGATTCCTACTCATCAGTTAAATCCTGATCCTGCAAAATAGGGTTTTACCCTATTGTGGTTTTCCTGTGAGATAAGAAATGGGGCGGGGGGGCTGACAACAGGGTGCGGGGCCTGTGGGCCTGTCCAGGCTTCCGACCACTACCTGGTGAGCCCTTCCCGGCCAGTCCCAGCCAGGCCAGGAAGGGGCCTTAGCATGTCTGCCTCCCAGGAAAGTGTCCCATCTGCCACTATGGTGCTTCCTAGTCCTGTGGGTTTCACACACCAATCACATCTCCAGAGAATTGCTGGGGACTGACTTAGAGTTGCCTAATTTCATTTTGACCAGGGCATTTATAATTTGATGAAGATTTGAACAATTTAAAATGTTTGCCATCTACCATCATGATCATTTCACAGAGGAACACTTGACTTGAAAAATTGTAGGAAGGGCATGCCCACAAAGAAAGCATGGCCCTTTAATGGGGAAAAGCTTTCTGTAGACCAGAACATCATCATCTCAGATGGGTGCCATCCCTGGGACAGTGCTCATCTCTCCTCTTGTTCTCCCTTTACTCTATTGGACACTTTCCTGGTGTGGCCCACTAAAGTCCCCAAGGCTTCCTAGCAGAAGCCCGTAACTCAGAGACCACCTGTGTGCTGAGGTAAGGACACAGAGTGCTCTGACGGAAGTGGCTTTTGATCTGTAGCTGTTCACGATGTGCTTTAGGTGGCATGTCCCCCCACTTTCAGTGACATCTGCACACAGTCATTTATCAACAATGGAAGACTTCTCACCCTGTTTTCCATGGTTAGATGAGACGCTTCCTGCCGGAAGGTACTCCTGACTTCACTCTCAGTTTCAAATTGTTTCTTCAAGTGCTCGCTGGCCTCCTGCATTTCTTGAATCTTACTGATCAGCTTCTCTTTCTCTTTGGTGTGTATTTCATTTTGGGCCTCTAGGGTCCTGAGAAAAAGATAAAGGAAATTTTGGCATCAGTTTGACCGTCATGGAGAAGTCACTCATTGTCATAGCAAACACTGATTATTTCCAAAGACAGAAAAATACTTGGGCCAATTGATGTGTAAAGTGAATAGTACCTGAATAGGAAAGTCTTTGAGGTGGGGGTGGGGGTGGGGGTGAAGATCAGGGCTGGCTGGGTATGGAGCTGTCCACGGTTGCCCCAGTCTCCTTAACTTGATAAGAGATTCTTGCTTCCACTCTGTCAAAGGATGCTGATGGCTGCCCCAGGACACCCACATCCACTCACACCCTTATGACCATAAGTCCAGTGATTAGGTCCTATGTGAATGACCTGGGGGCCAGACTCTCAAAAACCCAGGGAGAAGAGAAGTAGAGATTCAAGACGGTGTCTCACCATTTTCCTACTATTTGGGACCCTCATTTCACCACCATCCTACCAATAAAGTCACATGACTAAAATGCTCCTTAGGACATAGGGCATCTATGTACGGCTCTGAAAGGTAAGTGTGTCAGCCTGCTGGTGGCAAAACATTTTCCCCGCAAGGCTCTGCCTCAGCACCAGGCCCTCTGCAGGTCAATTTGCACATCTGGGGGGATCCTCCGCAAAGACTCTCTGTCACATGGATTTCAAGCCTGACCCTACTCTGAGAAAATCTGTTCTCTCCTGCACAATCTTATTTCAGCAGTTTTTTGAACAGATAATCTATGTTCTAATGGCATAAAAGGTGAAAATTATGTCCCCACCACTGGGCACCAGCCATCCAGTTACCCTCCCTGGAACAAGCAATGTCTTGATTCCTGTATGTTCTCCCAGGTGTGTTTGTGTGTGTGTATGTGTGTGGTGTATACATATGTGTTTCTTTCCTTCACATCTGAATGGTAATAGATCATCTACCTTAATTAGCACCTTGCTTTTTTGGCTTTATAACATATCTTGGTTTCTCTCACAATTTCAGAAAAGAAAGCACTGAGTGAGCATGAGCTCGAAGAGCATACACATTAACACTTACTTTCTTTGTGTTCCTTCCTCTTCACGATTGCGGTTCAACTGATTAGACAATTCTTCCAGTTTGCCTGTAGTGGGAAGAACTGTCTTTACTTTGGGGTCCACATCACGTTTTGATTTACATTGGGTCTTGCTTTGAAACAGTCCTAAGATGTTTCCTGCTTGAGATTAGGTTTTGTTTGGTCTGAACAATGTTTAAAATTTTTCAAAGCCATTATTCCAAAATTGTGATATTCCACATAAAAATCTGGCTTTCTGGCTTTTCTTTAAAAATAGGGATATCAAGCAACACTGGGGCCAGTATTCCCACTTGGCAACAATCAACGGAGCTTGGAGGCCACCGCACCTCTAAATGCCTTGCCCCTTACAGTCCCCTCCACTCAGCCCACTTCTCACATTTATGTCACCTGGTTGGGCCCCTGGAGAACCAGAGTTTGAGATGCTGGGGTACAATGACTTCTCTGTCATTTCCTGGACACAGGAATCCATTTTCTAGAAGCAGTTTCATGACAGTTTCAGTTACCTTTCATGCTTTCCGTTTGTTCATTCAGGCGGATTTCCAGATCTTGCTTTTGTTTCTCCAGTTCTGAAATCTGCTGTTTAAAGTCTGGGATCATCTTTAGAGAAGAATTAGAAATATTTGAATATGAAACGCTTTTGTCTGTGAGCTTCAAAATCTCAGAGCTTCTCGGAAGCAAACTAGACCATGTAGGTGTCTAGCCCCAGGGAGCATATGTCGGGTTCGGCTGTATAGGAGGGCCAGCCAAGGCATTAGCCTGGTTTGGCGTTATGATTTTTTACCTCAAGATCTAGAGAGTCACAAGCAACACCAGCGTGTCTGGAGGGAGTGGCTCTCACATAGCTACACCCGTGATATCACCGGGCTCTCCCAGGGGAGAAGGAAGTACACTGTCTGGGAGGCCATGTGGGGGCTCTGCTGTGGTTAGCCAGCCTCTTCGGCCCAGGCCCAGAAAGGTCATATCCTCATCTAGGAACACGAAAATCATCTCAAAGAGGTCCCCCTGTGCCCTAGGTGGGGTACTGCTCTGTTAGTGGAGGTCTGGAATGATCCAGTATGTTTCATGATCCTCTGTCCTTGTCTGTCTGTGGATTTCTATAAATGTCACTCACATCCACTCTCAGTCAGGTAAATAACTTTTCTGTCATCCAAGTATATGAAAACACGTGTGCCTCTGAAGTACATGTGAAGAATACTGGTTTGTGCATTTGGATGCCTGTTCTGCATTGTTCCTCAGTAAAGCTTCCTCCAAAGAATAAACAAAGACATGATGGCCCTTAACCACTGCTACACACATCTGCTGTGCCCAGAGCCACATCTCATTGGTGACACAGCCCGGAGATGTCCTAATACTCTCAGGTTAGGCAGAGGAGAAGGAAATGGTAAGAAAGCTGAGACAGGGGTGCCTGTGAGGTGGGTTCTTAGGAAAGCGTGGTATCCTGGAAGGCAGCAGAACAAACAGCAGGGAGGAAGACGGAGTGATTAACGTCACCTAACGTTGCTGAGAGATAAGATGGGAGTGAAAAGGAACACTTTGGGCTCAGCTGTGTGCTGTGGTCAGTGGTCAGGGCTTAGGACAGAATGGCGTGGCTGTGGAGGAGTTGGGAGGTGAGTGCAGAAATCCATTAGGTGGCCACTGAGAAGCCTGGCCAGCTCCCCCCAGAGAAATGGGGTGGTAGCTACAGACGATGTGGGGTTAAGAAAGGGATATTCTGGGGCGCCTGGGTGGCTCAGTGGGTTAAGCTGCTACCTTTGGCTCGGGTCATGATCTCAGGGTCCTGGGATCAAGCCCCGCATCAGGCTCCCTGCTCAGCAGGGAGCCTGCTTCTTCCTCTCTCTCTGTCTGCCTCTCTGCCTGCTTGTGATCTCCGTCAAATAAATAAATAAAATCTTTAAAATATATATATATATGTATATATATATATAAAAGAAAGGGATATTCTTTGAGTCAGGAGATTCCTCCAGGATGTCTCCAGGGCTGAGGCATGGATGAGACAAACACTGGGGCAGGGGGGAGCGGGGAACAGGCATCACGGAAGAGAGAAGTCCTTGAGAAAATGAGATGAGAAGCACAAGCAGAGGGACAGACCTGAACACATGCCCCACTCCAGAGTCATCCCTCTACCTTAGCGTTTTTTGTCACTTTCCAAGAGGTTAGGGCTAGACTTAAAATACACAGATTTAAAAATACAGGCACACATCACAGAATTGGGACCCATCCCCTGGTAAATAAACCCACCCTCAAATCAAAGTGCTCTCCAGCCCAGGGTAACTTGATAGTTGTATCTTCGGACCCAACTATTTCACTTCTAGAAAACATAATTCTGATCCATCATTTATTGCCAAGAAACTGAATTTTATCCCACTGTTAAATGACATCTCTAGAGTAATGGCCACCCCCGGGGCCCACTGCTAAGCCCGTACCATGTTCTCCGAAGTTAGCCTGGTGACTTCATGACGGATACTTTCATTGATGTCAGTTTCTTCTCTAAATAATTTCTGCAGGTGGTTGATCTCTTGACTTAGGTGCACTACTTTGAAGTTCAAAGCTTCGATCTCCTTTTCATAGGAGTCCTTCTGGGACTGGAAATGGCTCTCCAACACGCTGTTGGAGGATGGGGGCCAAGAAGTGAACCACATGGTCTTTGTTCTGCTGGGCTGCTGACTGTGAGCATGCACGTGCGCAGCAGTTAGGAAAATTCACAGTGAGCGCCACGCTAAGGACACAAAGTTTATGTGTACACACACAGTGTCAGCTACAGAATTTGGTACGGAGAATTATAAAATCCTTCTAGCCAGTTAGGATGCATTATGTGGCATTAATATTTAGTTAATGGTAAAAAAATTTTAGACATCAAAATTATATGTTATTCATTTAAGAATATGTTTGGTATGCAACGATAGTAAATATTCATTAAGTATGCATGTGTCAGACTCAGAATGTACAGCACCAACAGTGAACCCCAACGTAAACTACTGACTCAGGGTGATAATGATGGATCAATGTAAGTTTATCAAGTTTAACAAATGTACCACTCTGGTGGGGGTTACCAACACTGGTGTTGTGGGGCAGGGGAGGAAAATCTCTGAGAAATCTCTATACTTTCTGCTAAATTTTGCCATCGACCTGAAATTGCTTTAAAAGATAAAGTTTGCAGGGCACCTGGGTGGTTCAGTGAGTTAAAGCCTCTGCCTTCAGCTCAGGTCATGATCTCAGGGTCCTGGGATGGAGCCCCACATTGGGCTCCCTGCTCAGCGGGGAGCGTGCTCCCCCCCAAACTGCTTGCCTCTCTGTCTACTTGTAATCTTTGTCTATCAAATAAATAAAATAAAAATAAATAAATAAAAGATAAAGTTTGCAAATAAAAGATTACAGCAAACTTCTTAAATTTAAACATACTTATATCTCTATAGCAACACTGGCTACCTTATTTGATATCATCCATTTTCCCTGTACAGATTACAGGTTTTACGACTCAGGAGTTTATCCTATAAAAAGATTGTTTTTCATTATTAAACTCATTACTTAATTCTTGAAATATTTCCAGTGATTATTAGATCATCCCACTACAAGGAATTTCCTTTGTGTCAAATCTGTGGAAGGTAAACTTTTGACTTTCTAATATCTATTATCTCTGAAAATCAAAAAGAACTCCGGGGGAGTTTCTTACTGTGTTGCTTTCTTTAGTCCTTCATAAGCAAACCAAAGTTCTCCATCCTCATTTAAATGTTCCAAATCTTCCAACGAGAGCCTGGAAAATAAGGGGAGTAAGAAAATCAATCATCTCACTCATGTGCAAAATGATTCTAAAGGTTTGGTAACACAAAAATGATTACCTGCTTCTAACATCTTCAATGTCGTAACTTTCAAGAAGTTGTTTGGTGATCTCGGACATCTTTTCTGAGAGAAAAAGGCAGAGCTGGTATAAATGACATTTCTGCATGATTTCTCTTCTCCCATTCCCTTTTTTGGTCCCACTTTTCTAGATTTCACACAACTAACCATACGATCCGCTAACTTAGCAGCTGTTCAACCAATCAACTAACCAACCTACCAGCTATGACATCAACCAGCTATTCAACCTGCCACTTGTCCAACCAACCAGCAAACCAACCAGGCTCATACCAAAGGATACATTTCCTTAGCGGTGACGCCCGTGGTAAACTGGGTCTGCGCCCGTAGGCTCGTGACTCTTATTTTTCTTACCTCTCATTTCCCGTTTCTGTGACTGCACGTGCTTTTCCACATCTATCTTCTGTGTCTGAAGTAGCTCTATCTCCTTTTCAAACTCAGAGATTGTCTGTATCACGGCAGTGACCGTACCGGGTAAAGAAGAAGTAGATATTATGGTTTATGCCAGACAAAGAGAATACGAATACGGTATCGTGCATCTACCCAAGACAGCCTCACCCAGCTAGCATCTTGTTAAATCATCACTGCCCACACATTGTGGCCTTGAAGTATGTTTCACTGCTCAAAATGTGGCTACTTATTCCCAGATGTAGTCGGTTGTAGCAATAGAATTGGTTTTCTTTACTACATAAAGGGAAAAATAGCTTCTTACTTCAAGGTTGGGCTGGGCTGGCCTGGGGAGGAAGGGGGCCCAAGAGGAGTAAAATCTAAGGGGCTAAATTCTCTTTCACTGGTACGATGAACTCTTGGGGCAGAGCCAAGGGTACCCGGGAGGCTGGGAGTTGGCCAAGGAGGAGCACAGGTTGTGGGGAAGAGGCTGTGTTCTGTCTTTATTACGTTGTGAGGCCAGCCTGAGTAAGGATCACAGGTATGAGGGATTGTAGCTCCGGGAGATATGCAGCCGGAAATAACCCTGCCTTGATATTTTCTCAGTTTGTCTTTAAGTGTTTAAGGGCCATAGCTCCAGTTTCCTCAGAGGATGAGGAGGGAGATCCAACTGACATTTACCAGTCACTTCACATACATGACCTCTCCCTTATAATAGGCCCCTCGGTGATGGAGTAATAATTTACAGATGAGAAAACTGGAGTGACAGAGGGGAAATGGCATGCTCAGGGCCACACAGGGAAGCTGATGGAGCCCCAGAACCATCCGATCCAAAAGCCCTGCTCTTGGTAACGTTTCGGCAAATGTTCCAAGTCATAGATGTGCTTACTTCCAGACTGATGATGTTTATTTTCTGTGAAAATCAGATGAATCTTAATATACCATATCAGAGGTTTTGGGCCATGTTTCCTACCAAAGAGGAAGTGAGTGACAAATAGTGGGATCTCGCTCAAGGGCAGCCCTATGATGTCCCAAGATGCAGACTAGGCAAAGGACACGACTCCCAGGGGTTGATGCGAGCCTCGTGTGGCTCCTAAGAGTGAAGCAGTCAGAGCAATACGTGGTCCTCCCTGATCCCACGGTCCAAACTCTTCCTTCTCAATGACAGGAAACTGGGGTCCAGAGGATGTGGACAGCTCTCTTGTCAAGAGGTGACCTAGATGGGATTCCTACAGTTCTTCTAAGCCATACGTGGCTATTCCACGACCATTACAGCAAACATTTGCATGATCTTAACAACATTCTACCAACACACATTTCACTTATTTACTGGAAGCTTAAAAGCTTTCCAAACTCACACTGAAATATTTTGCACTGAAGAACACAGGGACGCTTGGGTATGTGTTTTCTGGTAGGGAAGGAATTCTGTTAAACCTCAACTGTCCAAGCACTGCTTTTGTGGATCTTCTGATAACAATTTAAAAGATTCTGATAATAAGGTAATTTAATTTTAAGACAGGTGTTTATAGAACTATAACAACATGATGGAATGTATAAGAAGGGTTCACATCAATTTATTTTTTAATCTGGAAGTGTTCTCTAGGTCAGCATATTTGAATAACTTCACTTAATTTCAAAAGAGTTAGAAGGCTGACTTTTAAAATATGAAAACCAATGACTGGTGAGTCAAAGGAAACTTGGGGGTTCCTCCTTAGAAGAACTGAAGGGATCAGAGTCCTTTTGATTTTGGCCTTTATTCAGATGCTCTTAGCTATCTGACCCCACGGGACTGTGGAAGTGCCCCCTCCGTGCAGTTCACACGGCACAGCCAGGGAGCTCATCTGCAGGCGGGAAGCCCCTTCTACCTTTGCCTGCTTTCTCAGTTGGGCCACCTCCCCCTTTAAGCCATCGGAGGTGACCCGTTCTTCCTCTAGCTGGTGCTGCAGGTGCGTTTTCTCCGCTCTGAGAGCTTGAATGTCTTCTTTCAAAGACCAGATCTGCTTCTCATAGTCTTGTGTTTTCAGTTCAAAACTTTTTTCAAGAAGTCTAGACGCCAAAGAAAAGAAATGAGTAATTCAGAATTTCTCTAAAGTCTTTACCATGAACTAGAACAAGACATCATTTTGAAAGTAATGAGAAGAGACTCAGAAAGGAGACAAGTTAATTAGGATCCACTGTGACAGTTCCAACAGACAATGACCTTACTTTTAGCTGCCAGTTTCCTGTCCCCTTATGTTAGGGAAACTTCTTACACCTTCCGATCTGAGAAATGTAGCTCTACTCTGATCACACAGAGGAGACATAGGATAGGGAGGCTGAACTCGAAGACTCAGCAGTGGTGGGATACTCCATTCCTGAAGCCACCCTAGTTCCGTGGGATTCCCTGTGGTCTCTTGGAGGGGTCCTTCCCTTCTCAAAGACCTTGGCACAGTCTGCCATGCCCTGACCCCTGCTGCATTCCAAGGATCCTGGCTAGGTCCTAAATAAGTTAATACAGCCATTTAACATGTCAGACGACCAGCCCTTCAATGTTCTACAATAACCTGCAGCAAATCCAGGTGCCTAAAAGTCCATGGAAACCCAATTCCTGGGACGCCTGGGTGGCTCAGTAGGTTAAGCGTCCACCTTTGGCTCAGGTCACCATCTCAGGGTCTTGGGATTGAGTCCCACATTGGGCTTCTTGTTCAGTGGGGGGGCCTGCTTCCCCCTCTGCCCCACCCCCTGCTTTTTTCTCTCTCTTTCTGACAAATAAAATCTTAAAAAAAAAAAAAAGAAAGAAACCCAATTCCTTGTGAGATGATTGCTCTATTAAATATGGGGTGACTGACCAAGAAAATAACCAAAGAGAGACATGACCTAGACCAGCCCAGTGTAGCCCAGAGGGTCCAGTCAGAACAGAAGTAGTCCCAAGGGCTCCACTAGTTTATGAAATTATTGCTCTACTGGCCAAGCTCTCATCTCTGCTTGTTTTCTGACCGGCTTCCGTAGCACAAAGGGAGAACCCCCAGGAGGAGAGTCACATTCCCAGTAGGTTTGTGTTTCATTTCCTTTCACAGATATTAACAAACTTCTTAACTTTGTTCTCAGGTGTTTCAAAAAACCACAGTGCTCCTACGAGGACAGTAGAGCACTTGAAAAGGAGCAAACTGCAGCCAGACGTCCATGCTGAAAGGATCGCAGACTTGTACCTATGTGGGCTGGGAGCCACCCACAGGCTGCGGACATCTGGGCGCCCATCAAGCATTGTGACAGGGGCTAAAACGTCCCCAGTCAGCTGAAAGGACCAGACCATGCTACACGTGGGAGCTGATGAGGATGGTGAAGTACTTGAAGTGACGTGGCCTCAGCCTGCCTCTCCAAACCCCTTCTCCAAAGGGTTGCTCCCAAGTACCCCTTGTGCACAGTGGAGGCCAAAAACTGAGCTCCTTTCCTGGAGTTGAGTGTTCACCGACAAACAAAATTTTCAAAGTGAAGAACCCAATCTCCCTGTTCTAAAACTCACATAGGATTGTGAAACAGGTATCTGGTAACTCTTGGAGCTCTTGGGTACATTCCCGCCACTAATGATTTGGCATCCTGCTCCTTACTAAGACTCAGGCTCCTCTGCCAACCAGGCGGGGAAGGCATACGTCCTTCCACCCAGCTCCGAGCCTTCCAGCCCCCAACTGAAACATGCCAAGGATATTTTGTCTCTCCCCAACACCTTGCCACATATCCCTACTTTAAGATCTAAGAGCTCTGAGTTGACTCTCTAAGAAAGGGGAGTGTAGACTGCAACCTTTGCAGATTAGCAGGGTGTTTGGTTCTGAGCTAGGGCAGGTGGGACTGGCAGAGTACAAGGTCATGGGGACCTGCCTCAGCTATTGTGAGGTGGGTTCCACCCCTTATTGTCTGGGGCAAGAGTCAAGTTAACAGACACAACAGACAGGGGAGGGAGGCAGGCTTATTTCCTAGGCAATAATTTTACTTCTTGGACTTGATGGAAGCTGAAAGGGATGGCCGTGTCTGAACTTCTGTCTTAGCCATGAAGGGAAAGCTAGAAATTCCCAGGGGTCCACTGCCCACTGCTGAAGGACGGGAGATGGCCCCGAAAGGTGCACCCTGGGGGCCTCGGCTCTCACACATCGGAGTCCCTTGCCTCCTACAAATATTCACCCCCCCACTTTCCTGTACCTGTGACCTGCTATCAACAAGCTGAAAAGCAAAATATAAAACAGGAGAGAGAGAAGGAAGCAGTAACTTGAAGGCAAACCAGATTACATACATTCTCTGTTCTTGCTCTTTTTGCACATCATCAAAGAGCTGCTTGGTGAGGCCGTCCATCTTTTCTGTGAAGAGAGAATGCCCTTGGGAATATGTCTGCACCCAGTACCTCGAAGGTGTCATGTCACACGTAAGAAAGCGTGGCTGTGAGAACAATCATGGGCTACTTGGGATGAGTAGGACTGAAGATGGGAGGGTAACAGTCACTTTTTATAATTTAGAAATTAGAAATACAGGCAAGAAGGGGAAATAATAATTCTCACAAACTGGTCATGCTGGAAATGTGTGAATAGTTTCATTTATAGTACTTTTTTGGTCTGGGTATTACTTGTTTAAAAAGGCATATTGGCTTTGAGACGACATATATGACTATTAAAAGCACACAGACACCCTCTGGGAAGGACAATGGTCAGTTTATGATGGGGTTTCAGTCTTGATACTGTCAACGCTTCAGATTGGAGAATACCTTGTTGTGGAGAGGGGGCTGTCCTGTGCAGTGACCACCCAAACCATCTCTGACGAGGCCATATGTCCCCAACAGGGAGAGGGGAGCCAAAGTGATTCTCTTGGCTCACCATGGTCATCATTCACCATAACCAAGAAAACGATTAAGTGTCTGTCTTCATCTGGGGAAGAGGAATTCTGACAAAGCTGCTGTTGCCTTTCAGCACAAGGGTCTCCAACAACAAACGGTAGGTTGAGGCAACACTGGGCAGCCAGAAGCCACGGACATTCTGAAGCCGTGACAGTCCCAGGTTCCCAACACATCCACACACAACAGGCGCCTTGAAAACGGAGTAACCCATCAAAGCCTGACATCTCTATCTGTACTTCGTTGACATCCCATCCTTGACTTCTACCTCACTTCTGAATCCTGCCCCAGAGGGGAGCCCCAGGAGGAGGTGATGAAAGCTGCCCTGAATTACTTGACTAAAAAAAAAAAAAAAAGAAAGAAATAAAACAAAAAACCAACAGTATTCAAATGAGGTATCAAATGTCCCTGAATCAAAAGGACTGCCTCAGAATGTCATGATTCAGCCAGAAGATACTAGAAAAATGTTTAAGCTCTAATTTAGAAGCCAGCATATTTGATATAATTTCAATTTTTACTTCACTCACAGAATCAGCTTTTGTTCTGGTGCTTACTAAGTCTTAGACCATTTGCCAAGGGTTGAAAAAGCTGCCCGAGTGTGACTTTCTTTCTGGGAGCCATGTTGGAATCTCAAAAAGGGGAACTGTGTGGTAACATCCCTTAGTCACAGGTCCCAGGGTAAGCAAAGGCTGGTACTTTTCATACAACACTGTTCGCCACGTGTAGAGAGACCCATAGGATAAGCACTTTATGAACAATGGGTTTGAAAGTTTTCAGGCACTTTTTAGAAGGAAATATAAAATTATGGACCCAAACATGTCAGTGCTGTCAAATATGTACTTCTCAGGACACATTTGTAGGAATTTAAATGTTCTTATGGGAAAAATCACTTAGAGTTAGAAAAAAGAGCAAAATATACCCAGGAGCTGTATATCGTAAAAAAAAAAAAAAAAAAAAACCAGAGGTGGGCAAGCCCTTCCCTCATTCAGGTCTGAGGTTTCCTCAGGTTTGCTCTGACCACATGTGCCCATCAACACCCACATCATCGGTCCTCAGAGACCTGGTGGACACCACACATCATCTGGAACAGGAGGTCACTCCCGGGCTTGGCATCCCCTGAACAGCCTTTCCTGCTCAGCTGGTCAGGACTCGGAGTGTTTATTTCCTCCTCCTGACATGTGTTTCTCCACACCCTGACCTGCACCTCTGGGCTCCTCTGGACCCCGGTGTATCCACTGCCTGCTAGGCTTCCGGTGTGTGCCAGATCCCCAGGCCTGAGCTACCAAGGCCCTGCTGCCCTGTCAGGGCTCACAGAGAAGAGCTCTGGACGGTATAGAGAAGCAAGAGCGGTCATTTCTACCATCTGGACGGGAACCATCAGGTTCCCATTCTCATTGGGACTGAGCAAGTGCCTACAGTTAGCCTCTGAGTGAGACAGAGCTAGGCTCAGGGTGCCTGTTTCATGCCCCTGAATGAAAGGAATACCACTGGTTCTAAGGGGCTGCATCAGAAAGCTCAGGGGGGCTACGGCTCAAGGGCTCAGCAGGGCCTGCCCTCACAGCCAGGGCAGGAGCCGGGGGAAGTGACCGCTTACACCAAGTCATTCAGACAGATCTGAAATGACTACAGACCCTCGGCCAGCAGCAGCATTACTGCAGCGTTACCCTGCCTGTGCATCAGATCGCCACAAAGATGTCAAAAAGACCCACGTCTGAACCCTCCCGGCTGCACCACACACAGACACCACCTCCTGATGGAAGGGTTCCAGGCTGACAGCCCAGCCATCTGCATTTTGCAAACGGCCCAGGCGGTTCTGAGACAGGGACTGCTGTGCCATCAGACAAAAGAAGGGAATGCAACAGAAGAATCTGTAGGGTAATGTTACCACAACTTAAATATAGTTGCTCCTTGCCAAGCAAAAAGCATTCTCATTTCACTGGGAATGCATCACAGATTCCTGATTCTACCTAAAACTCAGTTCACGCCAACAGATATTTCCCCAACGCCTGAACAAATGAGCACGTGAGAGCACGACTCGGGCTGCCGTGGGCTCTACCTTTCAGCTCTTCGGTCTTCTCTTGGAGCTGCAGCTCTATTTGCTCCTTTTGTATTTCCAGTTCTGAGTTATGCTTCTGAAGCTTTGCCAGTTTCTAGGGAAGGGAAGAAAAAAAGCTTTTTAAAAAACCTCACTTTAAGTTTTGTCACCACAGGCTTTCTGGGTGAAAGGCTGCATTTTTGCCCATCCATCCGTCTGTCCATTCATCCGTCTGTCCGTCTCAGCTCCTATCCGTGGCTGACAGCCAGTGCCAGCCCGCTGCAAGATGCTGTGTTCAATCTCACACAGGGGATCCATGTGACTTCAAGCAGACACGGTTCTCAACCCGGCCACGCAATGGCTGAAGTCAAGGAGCAACCACCAAATCCAAGGTCTCCTCAAAGTAAGAAAATGCCTCTATCCTTTTCTGGAATCTTCTCAATAGCCAAGGTATGCATATATTTAATAGGCTAAAAATAATTTATGATACAAAGTGGAACCACACTTTGAGAGTATTAATACTCAGGAAGAATGTGTGATCAGGACAGAAGCCTTATTATCTTAGCTTCTCCTAGTAAAGTATCTGTTGAACCGGCAGCTGGGGCCACTTGGTGCTGATGGCCACTGACGGGCAGTGCATGCCATGGGAGGGGGCCCTGGGGCTCCAGGCTGCCCCAAACCTGGTTGCCGTAGGACTTTGGAAAGTATAGGAGAGTGGAGGGTAATAAACACCACTGCTTCAGAGAACAGCAGCTCACACTTGTATAGGTCTCCAAAGTAGGCACATGGCTAAATGATTTCATCTGACAACTTTATCCTCACAAGGACTCTGTCAGTCCCTTTTTGTTACTCCCATCTTACATCAGAGAAGGTAGGGGACTTGCCCAAGGTTGCCCAACCCGATGGCAGCAAAGACGAGATCTGAGCCGGAGACATCTGATCTCTGTCTACTGCTCATTTTACTCAACTACAGAGATGAAAACCTGCCCCAAACTTTGCACTGCTGTTCTGGGGAAGATGCTTCAGGGCACGCTCCAGAAGGACAAGCGACCGGGGACCAAGATCCTCATGGAATAGAGGTAAGCATCTAGCCAGAGTTCCTTCGCTTTAAAAGGGCTTTCATCACTTCACGATAGTTGAAAAAAAGGAAACCTTATGTTGTATGTCTTGAAGCATGAGCCTCCTCCCCTTCCTCCAGATTCTAGGCCTTTGATCTCCTCCCCTGAAAGGTAGACCTCCCTTTGTTGATGGAAGCCAATAGCAAAATCTGATCTGTTCTGCAGAAATCTGCTTTGTGGGAAAATGCTGTCCCGTGACCTCTTGCCCAGAAAGACTCGCATGGATTTCCATAATCACGACCAGCACAGACCTCTTCCATGGTGGCCTTGTATTTCTTCCCCTTCTCCTCATAACTGTGCCTGTGGGCAGCTGCTTTGTCCAGCTCGGATTCCAGTTTCTGCATCTTCTCCATGTCACCAGCCCGAAGAGCGGCAAGGCTGGTCAGCTTCTCCACCAGCCCATGGTTCTCTTTGTTCTAGAGGAAAAAACAGCAGATATTTGGGGGTTTATCCAAAATAAAGAAGCAATTCCATTTGCCTCTCACAACATTTGACATGGCATCTAGATCTATCAGGGCTTTATCTACACTGATCACAGTTTTAATTACGAAGGCACGTATGAGCATCTTCATCCCACAGCAAATAGCAAGGCAGACATGGTCAGGCAAACTTCCTGAGCTGATGGCACTCTGAGTGCAGGACCAGCCCAATCCCGGAGCTCTAAGACAACCCTAATGCTATGGGATACACTGTGTCCCCTGCTGCCCCGAAAGTCACATGTTACAGTCCTAATACCCAACACCTCAGAATATGACTATATTTAGAGATAGGATCTTTAAAGACAAAATTAAGGTAAAATGAGGTCATATTGGCGGGCCCTAATCCAGTATGATTGGTGTCCCTATAAGAAGAGATTAGGACACAGACACTGCAAGTCAAGAAGGGACAACTCAGTAGAGACCAACTCTGCCAACACTTTGATCTTGGCCTTCTAGCCTCCAGAACTTTGACGAAAGAAATGTCTGTTGTGTAGGCCACACAGGCTGTGGGCGTTTGTTATGGCAGCCCCAGCAAACGAACATGCCCAGGGTGGAGCCCTGGCAGCGTCAGGACCCCCACGGGCCCTCCTCCCAGCTGTCGCTGCAGCGTTTTGGTACTGGTCTGAGCAAGACCCGGAAGGGGCAGGCCTGTTGCACAAGAGCACAATAAGGAGAAACTGCATCCAAACCTCAAGGGGTTTTTTGCACATTCATCCATTTGCTAAGGACTCCTAAGACTCTGTTCATGGCTAAGTTTTAAGTTTCCCCTAGGAGAATCTCAGTATTGTTTGGGACAGGCCCAGAAGTGAGTTTTACAGATACGGACACTGCATATGACACAGCCCTTCCCCACTGACTAAGAGCATGTGGACTTTTGTTTCCCACCAGTGGAGATGGTATGAGAGGTCTCCCCAAAATAGGCAGGGCTGCAGTTAGACCCTATAGACCTTTGGGCAAATTAGAAAGGAGCAACTTCTCTGAGCCAACACAGTCCTAAGGGAGCATGGCTTGGCATGTGGACATCTTGGTGCAGGTGAGAAAAAGGCACTCCTGTCTCAAGGCAGCTTTGTATCAGGACACATGTGTTGGCAAAAGCAAAGTTAGCCTGGATTTCAGCCCCACTTACACTCTTCAGCAGCTGACCTTGTGCAGTGTACAACCTATACAACTGCATGGAGAAGCCTTTTACAGTGTACTTCTGTTTTCTGAATAAGGTGGTCCACATAATCTATCTGAACTTCCTAACATGGGCATAAATCTTAACAGCATTAGCTAAGGAATTGGCCCAGGACAAAATAAATCAGTTGGAAAAATACATATGAAAGATATATTATGAACACCTACCTGATCTTCTAGCTTTTTCTGCAAATGCTGGACCCTGTAAGTGAGCTGAATGTTGAGCACAAATCGTCGGATACTCTGGAATCTGCGTCGGGCCAGCCACGCCCGTGCATATTTCTGTAGGATCACAGCCTTGTGTTCCTCCAGCATCTTTAAAACAAGATTTTTTGAAATGCAGATTGGTTCCCCACTGTTTCTCTCATCAACTCCTCCAAGGTTGAGAGACGCAACTATTAAAATATTCTCATAGCGTAAAATACAAATTTCTTGTAATTAACCCACAGAGTCCTATTATACCTAGACTTCTGAAACAATGACCAAGCCGACCTGTAGTGGGCAGACACTCAGATACCAGCACTCCACACTCTCTATGAAGGTTTCCTGCAGAAAAAGACCATCTCACTATGACTAAGAAAGTGCAGGGTCTCAGCCGTACCTTTCGGTACCTCCTCCTTGCCAGGAGTCCTCGGGTGTAGGCCTGGATGGTAATGGCAGCCACGCGGATCAGCTGGTACAAACTGCGGACAAGATACCCACGACAGCACTTCTGAATGATGATGGCGGCCCATGCTTCTTTCAAGGCTGTTGCCGTAACAGCTTTCCTTGGTTAAAAACAATGCAGAGTGAACCTGTTATCCACAGAGCCCTGGTTTCCCTGGCACAGTGATGAGCTGGGAATCATGGCATTTTATTCCCCCACTGAGGAACAGTCAAATGTTTTATAAATCTACCATTAAACTCTACAACTCATTGAGTCTAAGGCCCACTGGAAGTCGGTCTCCTCAGCTTCTGTTCACCCTGATCTGAATGTGGGCCTGCTCCAGGCCAGGGGAACGACACGGCAACTTGCACGCTCCCCACATTCAGGCTGGTCAATTTATGGTTGCTCACATATGTGAGAAGAAAACGGGGCTTTGGCAGTGCACCTGCTCATTCAGCCTGGTGGGGAATCATGGAGCGGCTCTAGATCAGGGCTTGGCAAACTACAGTCTGGGGACCAATTCTGCAGCCTGCCACCTGTTATTGTCCAGTGTTATGGGGACGCCGCCCGGCCTGTCATCTGTATTTTATCCGTGCCTAGCCACAACAAAGTTGGAGAGTTGTGAGAAACTGGCCCCCAAAGTCCAAATATTCGGCTCTTCCAGAAAAAGCCTGTCAACTCCTGTCTAAAGGATCAGAAGTGAAGACAAAGTTCTTCCCTTCAGAGCTGACAACCTCATGTTGCAGACTTACGAATGGCCAGGTGGGATAAGAGGAAAAATAAAGTAACGACTAAAAGATCCGTAAGAGAGATCTTACAGAACTATCTGTTCTGTGAGCCAGCCATTGATGGAGAAGTGGGATTTCTGGAGACACTGAAGGCTGGAAAAAGCATTTCAAGCTAAGGACCAGTGAACATATGGAGGCCTAAGCAATGCCAGAAATATTCAGAAAAAGAGAATTTGTCTGGAACTGTCAGAATATAAGATACATGTAAAACTTAGTGAGGTTAGAAAAATAGAGACCATGTGTTATTGAAAAATGTAGTTATTGAATACCCATGGCAGTGTATGAAAGCAGGGTCCCAGCTCTCCCAGAGCTTCCATTCTCATGAATGCATCTAGGTCATGGGGGGCCTTGAATGCCATGCCAAAGACTGAGTGTAGGAAATAGGGGTCACTGGAGGCATTAAGGACAAGAGGAGGGCAGTGGCTCCCACAGACTCTGCTTCCAGAAGACAGACAGCAGGGGGAGGCTGTGCTGTGGGACCAGGAGGCAAGGGGTGGTGGAGGCCTCATGCAGGACAGAGGCATGGGAACAGAATGAAGGGACAGGCACGAGAGGTAGGCAGGGGTAGAACTGTCAGGCCACTGTGATTCCCAAACAGAAAGGGGGCCTGACCTGGGGAAGAAGATAACCCTGGCTTTTCCTGCCCTAAAGACAGCTGCTGTTGCCTGACTCAGAGGCACAGGAGGACAAGCCTGACTATGTACATGTGTAAGACGGTCACCTGGGGTGGGGTGGCAAAACCAGCTCAGGTAGAGGTCAGGTACTGTCACACAGCCTGACCCTTTTCCACTCTCCTCACAGCATGCTGAGGACAGAGGCAGCACCCATGGACACTAGCACATGCTGCTGTCGGGAAGGACACCCTCTCACTGGCCAGGCCGGCATGGCCTCTGGGAAGCACTCAGTGAGGGGCAGGATTGGTGGAACTGCCCCCCAACTCAGCCATCCCCTTGGGAGGTGCTTTATGTTTGCTGGCAGAGCCTTACCATGGATCCCCTCGGGTACTGTCAGCACCCCCACTCTCTGGAGGTAGGTTGGTCAGTGGCTACTCACGGCATTTATGTAGGGACCCTGACTGCCTTTGGCATCTTCACTTCCCATGGAAAAGGGGCCCAGTCCCTATACCTGGTTTCACTTCAAAACCCTGATCAGAGCTTCAGGGTCCTAGAGGTCACCTCTGTTGTGGGAACAGTAGGCAGAGTTAGCACTCCCTGCCCCAAGGACATGACCTTCTCATCTCCAGGCTCATAGCCCACAGTCACAGAGCCACACAATGAGCGCCCCCCTCCCCTCCACCCAGCCCCTGGCTTCCTCAGCTCTGGTGTACCTCACGGTCTGCTGACCCCGGAAGTACTGCTGGATGGTCAGAGCAGCTTGTCTTTCTCGGAGGAACTTTTTTCTCTGGAGCCAGCCACGGATGTGCTTTTGTATCACAACACAACTCTGCCTGAGCTTATCCAGTCGGAGTTTCTCTAAATAGGCCACTTGTCCTGCTCTGAAGAAAATTTTGGTTTTACCAAACTGGTACTGATTAGAATCCTGGAAGAGAAAAATGATAGAATCAGAAATAAAAATCTTTCAGAGTTTCTAGAGTGTTTGGAAAAGATGTTTAGAGATTCAAAGATGCCAAAACATTGTTATTTTGACACATCTGCTCCTTGACAGAAAGCAGAAAAATTCTGATTAGGACCTCAAAATTTATTTTTTGAGATGTCTGTTTAAAGCCACTGGGGGAAGAAATGGACTTGAGGTTCAGGGGTCCGTCTGTGGGGTGAGAGGGGTGAGTGAATGTTCAGTGATTCTCAGTTGGGCTGTTGGGAAGCTTCAGCTTCTCTCGACAAGAGAGCAGAGCCTGGAAAGGTCTGATTTCTGTCTTCATTTTGGTTTGTCTTCACCGCCCCCTTTCCTGGCCATGGTACCTTTGTCTTCACTACCTTCCCTCAACTCACTGCTGCAGCAATGACCCAAATCCACACGGAGTGCCCTGTCTGGGACCCTCCTGGGTCAGAGACTTCTCAGTTGACCGTGTGATACAAGCCAGGCCCATTGGAGCTCCTTAGATGGTGGAAAGACAACGTAGGATAGGAGGACTCTGAGGGAGGCTGGGGTTCGAGTCTGGGTCCCTAATGGTGACTCCTACTCTCAAGAGATGATGCCCCCGTGAGTGTGTCTGCTCTGACCTCAGCACCCAAACGCTCGGGGCATATTTTCTTCCTTGGTATTCATGACAATACAGATCTGAGACAGGCGGGTATGGAAACACACCCGGGAGATAGGCAGCTCGGTAAGAGCTTGTCATTCCCGGAGTTGAGTGAGACTGACCTGGATGAGCCTGTGTAAAACCACTTTGCACACCTCCTTTTTATCACTGAACGAAAGCTCCTGTTTGGTCATGAGCACACCATAGCGACTATAGAATTCCATGTACGTCCACCTGCAAAGTCAAAGGGGATCTAAGGAAGCGTGGCAGCGAGGAGGCATGGCCTGTCTGCGGTTTCCACTGCTGATGGGGTGCTGGAGTCAGTCCTGGGATGACAGCACTGACCTTTGACCTCATCCTGCGTGCTCCCCATACCGTATTTCTGCTAACACTCTGCCCCAACAATTGTGCTCTCTCCTCCCCCAGGAGCAGTGCAGGGGCAGCAGGTGGTGTTTACCAGCCATGGAAACAGGTGATGGGGTGGCAGTGGCCCCTGTCCCATGCACCGCCTATCAGTGGCCCTCTTCTGGCCTTCCTAAAGCACAGTAGGAAAAATCTTGGGGGCATCTTCTGCAGGTATCTGACAAAAACTCCTGGCAGGCCCTCCCTTGGTTCTCAGCAGACCTGAAGTTGGGCCTTCCTCCCCCCCAACACATGGCGTGACCACGAACCTGGATGGGTAGCTCTGCGCACTGATGCGAATCGTCTCTAAGACGCCGCAGGCTCGCAGCTGCTGAGCAATCCTTCTGGAGTCGAACCTGAAAGAAGACGTGAGTCAGGAGATGGGTTAAGCCGTGGTGACGGACAAACGTGCCTCGGAGCAGTGCAGCGGAGCCACCCGGGCGGGCCTCTGCGCTCCCCACGCCGGCCCCCAACAGCCACTCCACGGACCCCCAGAAAACAGCAGCTCTGCCGGCCTTCCGGAAGCTGACTGAGGGCTTGGAGAAATGAGCAACGGAGTCTGATGGTGGAAACAGGGAGGTGGCTTTGTGGGGAGAGGGCCTTTGGTTCAGCTTCGCAGGACAACCAGAGTGGAGGAAACATTCCCGCCCTCCCCTTCCGAGTGTCCATTTGGCCCTAGATTTCCCTTGAAGGGACAGGGACACCGACCAGCTGAGGTCTGAGCGTCTGGTGGTCCCCCCAGACACTGGCCACCTCCAGGATGGGCCACATCCCTCAGACACCTCTCAGCTCTAGTCAGCTCAAAGAGACTCTGCAACGTCCACTCAAGCCTGGGGCTTTCTCAGGGGCTCCAGACAGCAAGTTGCACGTCTCATGCCACGTTGGAGAGTGAAACCTCTGTTCCTCTACCACCTTTCTTTCAAAAATCAAATTTTCTTTTTTACTGAGGTCTGACAGGCAGCATCACAGTCATAGCTCTGAGGTGTGCAACATAGTGACCTGGTATCTGTACACACTGTGAAACGGTCCCACTCACCTCCCCCAGAGTTACAACAGTTTCTTTCCTGTGAGGAGGGCTTTTAAGACCTACACTGTTAGCAACTTTCCAACACACAATATAGTATTATTAACTATAATACTATTATAGTTAATAGTTAAAATATAACAATTAGTGACCATGATGTACACAAATCCTTCTTATAAGCAAGGAGCTGCTCTGGCTTTCCCAGCTGCATGAACTTCAGTTGTGGGCTATTCTTGGAAAGCCGGCCCCTTTGCTTTGGCCTGGAGACAAGCCTCCTGAGAGGGGCTGTGCTGGCTTACAGTGTATGTGAAGGACGGAGCTGTTCTGAATTGTTAAAAAGCTAGAAACAGTAAACTTCAAGAGAATTATAAGCAAATTTTCCAACATTGTGACAGAAATGGCCTCCTCAGTGTTTTCACTCTGCTGCATAGAAACACTTACTCGAAGGGTAATTTCTCATCGTTTGGCTTGATGCATCGCACATAGTGGGGTGTGGTCGCATTGAGGGTTTCCATGAGCAAATACAGAGAGCTGCGGAACTGGGAGACAAGGTCAGAGATAAAAATGTCATGCTTAAGTCAAGGCAAAAAAAAAAAAAGGCCTAATCTTTGTAAATTAAGAAGGAGAAAAGTTAACTTCATGCATTAACAACTATTATGAAAGCTTTCAAACCATGACTGTGATGATTACTAGCAGGTCCTATACTCTGGACAGAATGCTGCTCTATCCAATTTTCCCAAACAGCAGGGAACTCAGTAAATCATGTCACTGTGTGAACACGTGGTTTGCTCAGGCGTATACAGCCTTGGAGGCTGAGGTGTGATGATGATGACCTGTGGCCTTTCTTTGCACTTACATACATAGTAGATGTGAAGCAGGTCAGTGCCCGTATCCAGGCCTGGAATGTGGGCCCTGCCACTGCCTGGCTCCCCGTGGGGCCTGGCCCCCTCACCCTCAGTTATTTTCGGGGTACCTTGTTCCCCACTGTGGTCCGGAACTGCTTGTTGTTTGGCTTGATGACTGGCTTTGCAGATTTAACTGTGATCGCTGACCTGAAAGGGGAAGGAGGAACCGGATTTTCTTGAAAAAAGCTGGCACAGAGTTGGAACTGGAAGAAACAGAGAGGATTTCAATGTCCAAAGGTGTTCACTCTCAGTCGTCAGCTGATACGAACCACAAAAACGGTCACAGCAGGCCCATGTAAAGTGAGGTTAGCAGTTTCTAATGTCTACAGTCAGATCTGAATCCCACAAGAGGACTCTCGTCTCTCAGGGTAACACAGGGCTTCTTTCCAGGAACGTGAGCAGAGAGAAATCCGTGCCGAGGTCTACGTGGGTCCATGGGTCCGTATGCTGTTTCTACACCTGGAATCTCCTCCCTCCTACCTTATGTTTTCATCCCTGTACATTTAAGTTCTACCCATTATTTGAGGTTCTGTAAAAATATTTTCTGGCTCCACCCCCCTTCATCTGTTTAGAATAAGGTTAAAAAAAAAAAGATTAAAAAAATTTGTGCCCTAACTCAGATTAATTCCAATTCCTTCTAAATAAGATAATCTTCTTCTAAGATACTCGTTACTTTCCACCAAACATCAATTACTTCTTTGTCTTACCTTCTCAGAGTGAAACTCATTTTTTTCCCCTTTCAAATCAGACATTGACAGTCTCCTTTGGAGGAGAATCCCTGTATTCCACCCCCCCTGCGAAACCAGTGGGTCTGAACGTGCCACACCTCTGAGAGGCTTTGTGTTGAGCCGGGACACCCATCTGTGCTTTCACATGACCCACATCCATCTTCTAGAATGGACCCTGGGCAACGCTTGGGGGTGAGTAAGAAATTGGTGAATTAAATCAATAATTTTGTACATGAGATGCAGGCCATTTCCACACTGAATTCTCTAACATAAATCGGTTTTAATAACTGAAGTTGACATGCTGGGGACTTATTTATGATTGTTAGGAGAAGCCCTCATGCTCATTTGGGAACCTGTCAGAACACTTGAATAAGAACAGAGGACTGGGGATCTTTTAAAAGAGGAAAATAATAAATATGATCTAACCAAATATTCACACAATGAAGGTTCATGTATGGCTTATTCTTAGTCTCAAATGTTAATAAGGAAATGTTTGAAGAGGAAAAGAGAAATCCAGAAGTCATTCCTTTGAGGACACTATTCCTCATACAGAACTGTGGATTTGAGGAGCTCGCACATCGGAGCCAAACCGCTTTCCCTGGGTCACCTTCCTTCTCTCTTGCCCTGGTTTCCTTTGGATGCTTAGCACCACCTGCCATTGCTACTTATGTGGTTAGGGTCTGTCCCTCCACAAGGACGGGAGCCCTGATTACCTTGTTCACTGCTGTGTCTGGAATCTAGGACCAGTGCTTGGCACATGGTAGTGCTATAGAAATATTTGTGAATGAATGAATCAAATGTAAACTGTGGTCCCTTAACTGGTTATATGTTAGCTATTCTTCCTCTCTGACTTCCCACACATTTTGATTTTTTTTTTTTTTTAAAGAGACGGGGTCTCGCTCTGTTGCCCAGGCTGGAGTGCAGTGGCTATTCACAGACGCGATCCCACTACTGATCAGCTCGGGAGTTTTGACCTGCTCCGTTTCTGACCTGGGCCGGCTCACCCTCCTTAGGCAACCCGGTGGTCCCCCACTCCCGGGAGGTCACCATATTGATGCCAACCTTAGTGCGGACACCCGATCGGCATAGCGCACTACAGCCCAGAACTCCTGGGCTCAAGCAATCCTCCTGCTTCAGCCTCCGGAGTAGCTGGGACTACAGGTGCACGCCACCACGCCCGGCTTGATTTCTGATTTTATATCTAGTGGATATTTATTTGGATGCTTTCAGAAGCCTGATACATACTTCAGTCCCCATTCCAAAACAGTTATTTCTTCTAGGTCTGAGCTACAGTTTCCCACTGCAAGACAGTACACACCCCACATACTTCTTACTCTTTCCTGATGCACATCTAGGTCCATGTCAAGTTATATAGCAAATAATATTAATTACCCCCTTAGAAACTTACAAACCTTGCTTGCTCTCATGATTTCAATCAGCATGTCATAGACGGTATCTCTGTTCTTTTCAAGGAAACCTTCACATTTATATTCTACCTACGCAGAGAAAGGATTTAATTATTCCCAAAGAAACAAAAGCAGACAGCATCTAAGTACCATGGGGTTTTTCTTTTTCCTTTTAAACAATGATGAATGAAGGGGTTAAAAAGGCAAGCCTCTAAAAAGAGATTCAGTTTTGTTTATCATAGAAAACCATTTATATAAAACTTTTGGAGGGGGCGCCTGGGTGGCTCAGTGGGTTAAGCCTCTGCCTTCAGCTCAGGTCATGATCCCAGGGTCCTGGGATCGAGCCCTGCATCGGGCTCTCTGCTCCGCAAGGAGCCTGCTTCCTCCTCTCGCTCTCTCTGCCTGTCTCTCTGCCTACTTGTGATCTCTGTCTGTCAAATAAATAAATAAAATATTTTAAAAAAATAGATCAATAAAGAAAAAAATAAAGATCATCTAGAAAATACAACATCTTGAGCCAGCCTATGTTATCAGTGTAATAAACATATTACAACTTAATGAAAAAGGAAAGCCTCAAAAAGGTCCAGCTTTCGTTATTGAAAACAATTATGCTGTCTTGACTATAACCGTTTCATAGAGGAAATAAACGGATAAGAGATTCATGAATTCCCAAGAAATCTAAAATCAGAAATGAGGCCCACTAGCCACACGTTTATCTTTAAAGCACTGCAGTTGAAACTCGTATTTTGCGACAAAAACAAGTTGAAAACTGTTAGACACACGCGCATGTCTCCTTCATCACGGCAAGGCACCAAGACCGAGTGTGACTTGAGTCTGGCCAGAGAAGCCCCTGCCTGTCCACAGCATCTAGGAAACCTCTCCAGCTCCAACGCAGACGGCATCGCCCCAGACTCTCCCTGTACCTTGTCAGCAAAGTGCTGGATGATGAAGGATGCATTTGACATCCTGGGTTTCTCAAAGAAAGAGTTCTTGTTGACAAAATTATTATACAGCTTTTGAAGCCAGTTTTCATCAGTTCCATGTGGTAACTGCAAGAGAAAAGGAAACCAGAGAGTGAGAAAACTAGAGCTGAAAGATTAATAGGGGCACAGAAAAGTACTAATTCTGACAAACCAAGGTGAGCGGATGACTCAGAGTGAGCTGCGTATGTCTGCGGCTCATTTTTATAAAGCATCTAGGCACACATCTGTACTTGATCCTAACAGCCTTGGCAGTGCCACTTATACAGACCTATCAATGCCCTTGTAGAAAAACAAAATGTTATGAACTAGAAGGAAATGGACATAGAATAAAACTCAAGAATGGGGGCACCTGGGTGGCTCAGTGGGTTAAAGCCTCTGTCTTCGGCTCAGGACATGATCCTAGGGTCCTGGGATCGAGCCCCGCATAGGGCTCTCTGCTCAGCGGGGAGCCTGCTTCCTCCTTTCTCTCTCTCTGCCTGTCTCTCTGCCTACTTGTGATCTCTGTCTGTCAAATAAATAAAATCTTTAAAAAAAAACAACTCAAGAATGAAGAAATTTATTTTTGCAAAATTGGCAGTATTCCTATTATTTCTTCCCAAAGAAGTCTAAAGTTTCGGGGCAAAAAGATCATAGATTTCATTACGTGAATGAAATCTTGCTTGATGTCTTGCTTGGTTCTTCTTGCTTGAACGGGGAAAGACTGGCCCCTAAATGTAACCCTCCCCACTTCACCCCTACCTCGGGAAAAGAGCTTTTCTTTCATTGTATAGCCTAGTTAGTAACTACTTCCTCAAACAAAACTAGTTGCAAAACTTTTTCTTGATACTGGTGATATGGAAGTGATCAGTGATATTTGACCCAAACTCAGCGAATTTAATCCCCCATTGTGTCCAAAAGACTCCTGCAGGCTTCTTTGTGACACCGGTTGCCTAGCGAACGTCTGTGTAGAGTAGGTACAAATATCTCCTAGAGGCTGCCTTGGCCTGGGCACCCTGCCCTCACTAGATCGATCCAGAATGCTTAGCCCTGCTGCCAGCCCTTTAATCTTGGATTATTGGTTGCTACCCAGGTGGGACCAAGAGGAGAATCTGTGAGAAAAAGCATGGAATTGAGAATTCGAGGGAGAAAAGGCCAGTTAATCTTCAACATTATGATGTATTTTTTAAAATCAATTTATGTTTAAAAATCGTGACACAACATTTTTAAAAAATTAATTAATTACTTTTATTTTAAGCCACTAAATTTTGAAAAAAATTATTTATTTTTTTAATTTAAGTTTTCGTTAGTGAACATGCAGTGCAATGTTGATTTCTGGAGTAGAATTCAGTGATTCATCACTTACATACAACACCCCACAATACAATCTTTAAGCCAAAAAATGAGTACTATCCTGGGGATTATTTGTCCCTGTGGTCCCACAAGAGCCTCTGCTAGTCTGGCCCACTGTAAATGTGCTCTTCCTACAGGGAAATAACAACAGGAGAACTAGAGGCCTCTTCTCTTGAATTGTATGATGTTGATTTTTCAGCTACCCCTCCCAATGGATGACTCACAGGAATGAGGAAATAAAAGAAAATTCAGTTCTTATTAGTCATTAACAACTGGTGTGAGGTCACCTGCTATTTTCACATCCATTCTAAATACGCCTTGGACAGCCTCAAAGATCTCCTCCTTGGTGGACATGACCTGAGAGGTTATGCATGGTACCCAACAGTGGGCTATACATGGTGAGGGTAGAAGGCTCAGCTGGCCCTCTGGGGTTCCTTCCATGGACTGCCGTCCCAGCATTAATGTCCAACCAGTTGGGTAACACATCAGGAATTTACATGTACACCAAAAAAAAAAAAAAATCCAGTTTGTAATATTCTCATTTGTCACTACACAGAAGTTGAACAAAAAAATTTTTTTAAGTTACCAAGCATTCTTCATCCAGTAACTCCAAAATACCCATTTTGGCTTCGATCAGGTCAATAACTGGTTGGTTGTCATAAAAATCTATCAGAGTCCAAGGGATATCTTCCTTCATGTATTCTTCTTGTTCAAGTTTAAAGACATGCTGGAAATCCAGAAGTTAATAGAGAAAACAAAACAGAACATTAAAGTGTGCTTTCAACGTCCAGGTTATAAGCACTTGGGAAATACAGAGACCTGACTGGTTCGCAATGTTTAGGGAAGACCCTAAGGTGCAGGCCACGGTCCTTACCCATGACCGATGCTGCAGAGTTCCTAATGTGACCATCCCACCTGGTCTGAGTGGGACCCCACGTCCTGGGGACCACCCAAAGTGGTCCTGCAACTCCTCCCTGCTCACAGCACTGCTGTTAGCCAAGACAGGTGCAGCCTCTCTGGCTGGGTGGAGCCAGCCTGCCCGAGAATGCTGGCCGTGGGGCCGGTGTGAGATGCCAACAACATGGAGAGCTCTGTTCACTACTTGTTCAGGCCATAAGAGTATCAGGGAGGCTTCCCGGAGGACTGGCCCAGACTCATCCTGGCTGCAGGTGGCAGGAGGGGACGGGCAGTGAGGAGAAAGCCTCCCACAGAAGAATCCCCGTGCCAGCTGGGAAGCCCAATGGGAGGTTGAGAAACATGGCTCTCTTAGAGGATGATGGGGTGACTTCAAGGGCATGATGAAGCCTATCTACTGGGAATAAACTTTACTCGTAGTTATTAAACGCTAAACTTCCAGGGAATCCTTGAGATTACGTACATAACGTACATTTGCAATGGGATGAAATTTAATGTTATACATGGATTAATTCCAAAGTGAGGAAAAGGAAAGAAAAGAAACATTTACTGGGTGTGATTCAGTGTGAGGTCTGGTCCTCACAACAATATCAGACAGGCAGATACCAGTGACCATTTTTCCCAAAGAGGAAACTGAGGATCTGAGCATAAGGTCCCAGAGGAAGAAGGTGGGAGCAGAGATTCAAACCCAGTTCCCTTTGAATAAAAGTCCATGTTCTCCATGATGTCATACTATTTTTTTTTTCTTCAGGAATGTTTTAGGAGAAGCTGAATTTCAAAAGACAAGCAAGAATTTGCCAGGTGAAGAATAAGGGATGGGGGAGTGACAGGAGCCGGTGGGTTATGGCACAGAGGCTTGCAAGGCCGTGGGGCCTTCAGGAAACTCAATCATTTGGTCCAGCTGCACAGAGAGTCTGTGAACATGCTGGGCTAGGGATGGACTGTGGCTGAGCAGCTGGCCAGGGGGCTAGAATACAAGGAATTGTATTACACCTGGGAAGGTGTAATTTCAGGATGTGGCCACATGGTGGTGCTGTGAGCTGGCATGGGGCTCCTGCACTGTGCGGGGGATCTGAAAACCGGTGGATAGGAAGGGCTGAGAGAACTAGTTTCAAGAAGGCGGAAAAGTCACTTACCAGGTTAAACTGCTGTTGCAGCTTCTCATTAGCGTAATTGATGCAAAACTGTTCAAAGCTGTTCACATCAAAGGTTTCAAAACTGAAATATGGTTTAAACAAGTTAAAACATACTTGCAGGGCATACACATCTGTTTTTAGGTAAGTACTTTTTTGACAAACTTCACAGTTTAAAAGTTTGCTGCTTTCGGCCACTTTTAAATATGCCCCCAAAGCTTCTGGTTTTACTATACCGGCAGTTGATAAATTATTTCCAGGCTGAGGGGGAAGGGATCTGGTGTGTACAAAACACCTGCCCTGAGGCAGGCTGGTCCCAATCGGCTGTATGATTTGCCTCACACAACAGCACCCAGACTCCATTACCCTCTTTGTTGGTGAGGGAATAAGGCTCTGAGAGGTTAGGAAGCGTGCCTGAGGTCACACAGCTCCTATCAGACTCAGCCGTGAGCCTGCCTGACTATGACAGCTGTGCTTTCAGGGAAAGGCAAGGCTGTTTTCCTGTCCTCCCATTCTGTTGAAGGCACAGTTCTGCCTCCCCAAGGCCTGGTTTCAGAGTTCTTGGAGGACAAAGGCAAGGTCGTCTAAGAGCCCACAGCCCAGCACACCTCATCAGGTCTGTTTTCAGACTTGAAACACTTGTATCCAGAGTTGCAAAGTCAAGACCTGGGAGGAGGCGAGTGGGGACAGAAACAGAAGTGGACTGGAGACCACACCACAGGGAGCTTACACCGCAGGGAGCCATTCAGCCCCCACCTCAGCAGCGGGACCGTGATCAGCACACAGGTCTGAATGGGAGACCGCTTGATTTCCAAGAGGAGCTAGAAATCTGGACTCGTATGTGAATTCTCCTCTCACTCTGGAAAAGACATGGTGTTGGCTGAACAGAGCACAGCACAGTCTTCTAACCCCAGCCACACGACTGCTCCTGCCAGGAGGAAGCTGAGTGCCCTGGGGTCTTGGGGTGGATGCTCACGACCTCACTTGACCCTAACACGGCCCTAGGTCAGGAACAGCAGGACTCCCCCCCCCCCCCCCCCCCCCCCCCCCCCCCCCCCCCCCCCCCCCCCCCCCCGCCACCATCACACTTGAGGGCCAGAGGCCAAGCACCAAGGGGTGCCAGATGCATCATTTGACCCCAGGCCTCAGTTAATCCTCTAATTTTCTGAGTGGTTCCTGCCAGCTCCAGCCACAGGTTCCCTGAGAGTGGCACTTGACTGAGCCAGGCTGTCTCAGGTTAGAATTCCAAGGCAGGGTAAGGGCCTGGAATGGGCTCTAGACAGCTGTAGGGTGACTCAAAGGAGGAGCAGAGCCCACACAGTTTGGGCCAGGGGAGAGTCCAAAGGACCTCGTGGTGCCCCACAGCTCACAGTCAGGGCCAAAGGTGAGGCTTTCTAGAGCGGGAGTGGAATATCAAATACCAGTGATTATCGCCTTGTCCTTTTACATACTCCCTCTCCCAAAAATGGGCCCTCAGATCTGAAGTTCAAAACCTATGGAAAGACCTGAATCTGTGACCTGAAATGCCAGAAGCACACGGGCTATGAGACCACTTCACGTGAGTGATACTCATGGTTCTAAAGATGCCATTTGATCCTCCTAATGACCCCATGAGGGAGGCCCCGGCTTACGGAGGCAGAAACCGAGGCTTGGAGGGGTCTTGTGACTTCCTCAGAGCCACACATCCGGAGCTGCCGTGCTCCCTCCCAGGGTCCCAAGCCCCAGCCTCTGGCCTTGCCCACTCTGGGTCAGGAGCACATAGACCCCGACGGGCTGGGGAGCCTCAACTCTGAGTGCTGCTCTGAGCAGAAACCTCAAGGCTCCCAGCTTCGGCAGTCATTGCTTTCAGTGCTGGCCACTTTTCCTTTGAAGCTGCTGTATTTCCAGATCAGACTGAGCTCAGTTCTCTCAAACACTGCCTGGCGTGCCTGAGCAAGGGCCAAGCAGCAGGGGCTCGGCACACGGGGAAAGGCGGGACAGGGTTCGCCCCTGCGGCAGCACTGCCCCTCAGAGGGGAGCTTAGGTTTTTAGGGTGGACCCTTAATTCACAGGTGGCAGCAAGCATGCTACTTATATTATCTCTGAAGTGGATTTTAATTTAAAAATTTAGGCTAAGACCTACTTTAACAAGTCCTTATAAATTTAGTTATTGTCTCAGGTTTGTTCACATAACCAAAACCTCAGATTCCTTATCGCAGGGGTCTGCAGGCTTCGTTCATCTGCCTCCTGCCTGCCATGGCCCTCACTCCCTGATGCTTGTCCTCAGCTGCCCTCCTCTCTCCCCCAGCCCCTGCTGACCTCCGGCCCACCCACCGGCTTAGTTGCTCATTCCCATCCCAAGAAGCTTCCCAATCTCTAATTACCCGCCTGCCTTCTTCACTAAAATTTAAGTTCCAAGAGGGCAGGGGCCATGTGCCTATTCTGCTCCCCAATCACACCCCTCACATGCCTGGCACTTAAACATGTGTGGGATGAATGGAATCAACTACCCTTAAAGGACTATTTTATTTATTTTTAAGACATTTAAAAGCACAGAAGAGAATGCTATAGCAATCCCCTAAATCTCCCACAATAAAAGAGAGCATTGTTAAACAAGACTGTTTCTTTTTAAGTCTACTGAGAGTCTACTGGCCACTCAAATCCTGTTTTTAGCACAAGACAAGGTAAATCATTTACTAGACTATCCCTGTAATGGATCAGTGTATTAGAACTGTTGACACTCGCTATTAATTGGGAGTCACATGCATTAACTCAGACTCTAAATCAAACAAAGCACCTCCCCTGAGGCACTGTCTCGCATTGCACATCTATGGGAAAGCCTACTGTCTGTACTGGGGTAAAAGTTCCACAGCTTCGTCACAGCCCATCTGCTCCCTCCATCCCCCAGCAGGCCACGGTGGGGGCTAGCCGGCTCTCTTCTCTGTATGGGGAGGAGAGGTTGGGCTGCTGCTCAGAGGGTAAGGGGAACACTCCCCAAGCCGGTGGCGGGGGGGGGGGGGGGGCCCTCTGCAGTGCCCTGAATGGAAAGACTGGCCCTCTCCCTCACTGAGAAACCAGGACCCGCCCTGGGAGGGGTGAGAGAGGGGTTGGGGGTTTGAGGCCAGTTACCACAAACAAAAGGCCTGAGCGTCAACGACCCTCAGAGCTCGCTTCCACGCTGGCCTGTCCTCACTCACACTCTAAGGATTCTACAGGCCTCTTGGGCATGCGTCTGGCCTTGGATTTAGAAAAAGAGGACCGGGCAAAGAGGAGGAAGAGCAACCCCAGTGTGGTGGGAACTTGGCCCCCAATGGTCTGAGAACAGCTGGAGCAGGGCCAGTCCGAGAATGGAAGGGAGCTCCGCGGTGTACGAGGCTGGTGGCTCAGATGCCTGGCTTTGAGTCTGCCTCGGACCCTGGCAGCCTGGGCAAGGTGCGGGACCTCTGGGGCGGTGTGGAAAAGGTGTGTCAGGGCTCCGCCCTCCTCCGGACCTCTGCGGGGAAACTGGCAGGGGCTCTCCCACCAGCAGAGCCACCCAGGCCCCGATTCCGCCTGTAAGCCTCCGTTGTTTCCCCTCTGTCTGAGAAGTCGGGGAGCAAGTGCAGGCGATCAGTCAGCACCGTGGCCAGCAGCCCATGAGCTCTGGCTGCTGGCTGCTGGTAATTCGGCATTTACGTCGTGTGCTCTAAGTGAAACACACCGCAGCCCAGGGGGCTGTACTTAACATCCACGCGTGCAAACGTAGAGAACACCACCCTTCTGATCACGTGAAACACAAAAAAAGAAACCAGAACAAAATGATCTAAAAATAATGGCCATTTGACATTTAAATGAGGAAAGACAGGCTCACAGAAGAGAATCTTACCCATAAATGTCCAAAACACCAATAAAAGTGTGCTGCTTGCCTGAAAACTGCAACGCTTGGTTAATTCTCTCCACAATGAAGTCGAACAGGTGAGCGTAGATCTTCTTGGCCAGTGCGTCCCTAGCGGTGACTGCCTGGGGCCTGGTCATGGGCTTCACCACTGTCTCCGAGGTTGTGACGATTCTGCGACTGCAGAGCCACTGGGCAACTTTGGCCCTCTCCAGGCCCAGAAGCTCACAGAACACCTTCAGGTGCCTGTCATCCTCCTTCAAACACAAGCACAAGCCCCATCAGGGCCGTCTGGCCATCGAACCCAGCACCAGCCCACCTGGCCGGGGCTCCGGGGCCTCCACCTGGGCCTGTGCCAGGGACAAGGACGAGCTGGCGTGAGAATGACCGGGCCCAACCAGACAGGCAGGCCTGGGAGGACAGCAGGAGGGCTACAGAGGCACAGAGCTTGCATCAAGGTACGGTTGGGATGACGCCAGGCAGTCTGGGGCCGCGTCCCACCCGGGTTGTCATTCTGGCTAAAGAACGTTCACAGTGAGTCAGGCCACGGAAGCAATCCTCCCCTTCCTGGACACGCGGACACGTCCTCAAGGCCCCTCTCTTCCCTTGGCAACATGCCCAGACTACCCGTCCCTACCTGTGTGGTCAGGGTTTGCGTGGAGGGTCTAGCCCCGAGGTACCTAGATGTCATCATCAGAGAACCTGACAACAGGGCTCCCTTAACCGAGCTGGCTTCCCAGTGGACAGGAGAAATGTGTGCAAGGCTTTTCCTGGACACACAAAGTGAATCTTGCTTTTGTCCCAGCTGCCCCGCTGGTCAGAGACAAGGAAAGGTCTGTTCCCGTCTGTCTTCAGCCAGCATGGACAAAGAGTCCTTGTCACCTGGCAAGGAGATGTGACCCTTGTGAGTGAGCACTACCATTCCCCTTGGGCAAGGGAACTACCTTGGCGCGCTAATCTTCAGAGGTCATCATGGCCGATGGGAAAACTACGTGGCTGCGCTTGAAAAGCATCAGGTTACAGAGGAGCAATCAATCTAGAAAGTTCTGCTGCCTCCTTGCTATCCACCCACACCCCTTCCGACCAACACCGCAGTAACACAAAGCTTGTATTCACCTGCCTGACCACTGGGGAGCAGAATGGTAGAACCACGGCTTTCCTCCTTCTAAGAAGGAACTAAACCATCGGAATCAGAAACATTGAGTTACAGGTGCTGCCGCAGGCGGAGAGGAGAGGGACAGGAATTCTTAAAAAGATGGCTTCCTCCAGATTGGGTCTGCCCAACATTTCAAGTTTCTGATGCAAATGAATGATATGAATGTTCCAAAGATAGGATCACTAGTTATAGAACTGGTGATTTGCTATGAAGATTCTACATCTTTTTCAGAGACTTTGTCTCCTCAGGGTGATAGACAAAGGATTTTTATTCTATGAGTTTTAACTCCTTCTCCAAAATACTACCTTCATAGCAAACTTCATGGGACAGAGATCCGTGCAAGGGAATTTGTTGGGAAGATATCACATCTTTAGTCCATGGAGTTTGAGAAGAACAGGGGCAGAAGCCCATTTATCAGAGGTCGATGAGAAGGCACAGAGGGAGACCCACTGCCACCTGCACACCAGGCTCCTACCCACACCTACCATCCCCTCTCCCAGAACCTGCCAGTTCTGTGCCAACTGACTGGGTGAGGGCTGGACATGGTGGGCATGGGACGGGCGCTTAGTGTGAGAGCTTGAGGAGAGGGAAGAGAATTACTTCCTGGTCACAAGACAATAGGACTGAAGCCTGGAACCCAAAACCACATGTTCCACCTACTGTTTGGCTCTCTCTCCTCTATGCAACAGGTACCAGAAAGCTCAAAAATGACCTATGTGCCAAATTTTGAGCTGTTCCCATGAGTGTTTTGAGGGGGGACAGGAAAATAGACATTGTTATATAATGAACTGAACACTTCCTCCCAAAATTTGTATGTTGAAGCCCTAGCCTCCAATGTGATGGTATTTGGAGTGGGGCCTTTCGGGGGTGATTAGCTTCAGATGAGGTCATCAGGGGTGGGGCCCTCACGATCAGATTAGTGCCCTTCTAAGAAGAGGAAGAGACCAGAGCCCTCTGTGTCCCTCTCTCTGCCATGAGGACCCCGCAAGCAGGGGGCTGTCTGCTAGCCAGGAAGAGCGACCTCACCAAGAGTTCAACCATGCTGCACCCTGATCTTGGACTTCCAGCCTCCAGGACTGGAAGAAGAAAAACTTCTGCTGTGGAGGCCACCCAGCCTGTGGTCTTTTGTCACGGCCTTGGGAGTTGACAAGATAGACATATATATACAAAACTTAAAAGGTCAGGTGACCTTGCAGTTCATAGAAGCATTTTTCATTTTGTGTTATTTTCTCTTTTATGCAGATTTTCATGAGAAGAACCAAAGACACACCCCTACTAAGGGTCACTTTTCATAATTTGTCAAAGCATAGACACTTACCCTGTGTTCGTTAAATCAAGAAATCACAGAACTGACATGGGAATATATTTCCAGAGGAAAGTCAGCACTCCTGGGGTTTGATGTGGGCAGGTGTCAGGAGGTGGGAGGTGTCCTTTCTGCTCCAAATATCCAGTGCTCTGAGGGCCCTATATGACCTCATCCTCTCCCCTGCCCCCCCCCAACATTTTCTGGCCTCAGAAACCACCCCTGCTTTTATTCATTCCTCTTTGCATATACTCCCCCCACCCCCCTGATTTGTCAAGTAACAGCTCCTGCCTGAGGGCCTCTGCACTGCTGTCCCCTCTACCTTGAATGTTCTTTCCTCCAGTACAGGCACAGTTCACTTTCTTATCTTTAGGTCTCTGCCCCCATACCCATGAGGCTTTTATTGAGTGCTCTACACAAGAAACACAGCCCCTCTGCACCCTGGACTCTGCTTCCTTCTCCCTGCTCATGGCCACCACCAAGCCTGTAACCGGTGATCGTGTCTTTTCCCCTCCACTTCCTATCCCCAGACCGTAAGCCCCACGAAGAGCTTCTTGTTTGGTTTTGCTCACTGCTGTTTCTCCAAAGCCTGCAACAGGGCTTGCAGGTACTTAGTAAATATTTACTGAATTAAAGAAAAACACAGAGAGAACACATCTTCTCCTCTACTGTTGAAGGGGAAGCTACCCACGGAACCCTTGCTTCCTTGCTCCTGACAACTGGTCTCTCCAGCGGGCCCAGTGTGCCTGGTGCTAAAATGCAGAAGCAGAGTAACCATGAGACGCTCTGCTGGTGACCCTCTGACCACAGGAAGGGGAAACAAAGCAGCGCTTACTCTGACAGAAGACCTCTCGTGGCCCACCGCTGTGATCTGCACGTTGCCCAGATGTAGGATGGCTGCTAGGATCTTAAAAATGTCCATCTGAAAATCCTCCTTGAAACCTGAAAAAACAAATGTCCAAATTAGGAATACTGCATCTCTTCCCTGACTTCATCACTAGTAGGATAAGCACCTGAATTTTTTCAAGACACTCTAGTGCCATCACTGCTGAGAGCCGGCGCGGGAACTTGCAGCGGCCCCCAGCGGGCCTCTGGTTCGCCATTCTTGCCGGTCTGACCGGCGACGACACAATATGTGAATTCGACAGCCCACTAGGTTTCCCCTTTTGCCGTCGCTGCTGTAAGTGCAATGCAAAAATTCATACCCAAATCACCATTTCATGTTAGGTTCCTGGGCAAATTAGCTCTCATTTATTCTATGTGTTGCACTTCCTTTATTTTTATTGTTTTTTTCCCCCCTTTTTGGTTCACAAGTTCCTTGAACTATTTTTTTTTTAATTTTTATTTTTATATTTTTATATTTTTATTTATTTTTGAAGATTCTAGTAATTTATTTGACAGAGAGAAAGAGAGAGCACAAGCAAGGGGAGCAACAGCCAGAGGGAGAAGAAGCAGGCTCCCCAAGGACCAGGAGGCCCGATGTGGGACTCGATCCCAGGAGCCTGGGATCATGACTTGAGCCCAAGGTAGATGCTCCTACTGAGCACGGAGCCTGACACAGGCCTCAATGCTGGGACCCTGAGACCATGACCTGAATGGAAATCGAGAGTCAGCTGCTCAACCGACTGAGCCACCCAGGTGCCACCCTAAACTGCTTTAGACATTATCTCCTAATCCTTACCACATCCCTAATAGCTATGGAGGGCCTTTTCAAAGATGGCCCCCAGGGCACCACCCTCCTAGAGTTCATGCCCTGTGCAGTTCCCTCACCATGGGTTATATATGAGTCTGAGTTTTTGACCATTATCACATGGCAGTAGTGACGTGGCCTTACTTCTGAAGCTGGTTCATAAAAAATCTTACACATCCCACCTAAGCCTACTGTAACTCGCTCCGGGAGAAGGGAGCCACAACATGGTACACACCATTTACCCTGAGACCAGTGTGCTGTGAGGAAGTCTGTGTGGAGAGAGAGATGCCTGCCCAGTCCCTGGTGCTTCTAACCGTACCAGTCCATGTGAGAAAACAAGCCTTCAGAGAGGATGGGGTCCCTACTACTGTCAAAGAGTAGTCCCCACTGACAAGTATCCAGCTGAGCCCAGTCACCCCAGAATCACCCAAAATAATAATGATCCATCGTTTTAGGCCATTAAGATTTGGGGAAACAGCAAAAGATGATTGGAACAACTGAGTATTTTCATTACTGTCCCAGTAATCAAATGGGGAAACTGATGCCCAGAGAAAACAACTGAGCTCTGGAAGGCCAGAGACTGATCTTAGGATAAACAAAAAAAATATTGGAGCAAATACATGACGATAGATAATTTAATACTAAATTGTAAGATTGAATGGCCAAGACAGAGGCCATCAGAGGCGAGTTCACTGGGCTAGCATCTTGAGGTAACAGACTTCATAGAAAGTAAGCAGGGCAGATTCCTTCATATTCCTGGCATTCTGCCCACTAAGGGAAGGAGAGGGGAGCAGGCCCCAACCCCTTTCCACCCCCGCCACTTCACACACCACAGTGGGCAGCCAACACCACTAAAAGCCACAAGAGGCAGTAGACTGTTTTATTCTACTTCCCCACAAAACTTTGGGGGGCTTTGTCAAAACTCTAGGCCAGGGGTGCAAGGCTGGACCAGGGTAAGCAAGCCAGGTGCCCGGGGCCAACCCTACATTTGTGCCACCCTGAGGGTGAATGCCTGAACTCCTCCTTCAAGTTCATGCCCTAGTCACCTCTCCTGCCTCACACCTAGTCCTGGCCCGGCTGCTGTGGACATCTGTGAAAATAATCTAATTTGCGTGAGATCATGAAAAAAATTGCTGCTGCTGCTCTCACAGGATTAAGAAAGGTTTCATGGAGAAGCGGATGGTTTTGCTCAAAGGATGGCTAGGGCTTGAGCAATAGGGAATAGAGACTGAGGGCAGGCCGTCATACTGAGCAAGCACCCGCTACGTGCCCAGTCTGGTACCAGGGACTCTCACACACATTTCTTTACCAGTTATTATGGGAGCCCTGTGGGTAAGGAATATGGCCATTCTATAGATCAGGAAGCTGAGTCTCAGAAAGGGCAACCTCCTTAGAGTCCTGCCAATTAGGTTTTAAGTCATGTTTATTTGATCTCAAAGCCTACTCTATTTCTCTTGTATCACTTTTGTGTGAGGTGAAATATTATAGAGGCAGGAGGGAGTGTCGGAAGGAGAGAGATGGGAAGGAGGACAGGGCATGTGGACCAAGGTCCCACCAGGGCCCGCCAGAGCTAGGCTGCCTGCCAGAAGTAATACATGGTATTATTTCTCAGTAAAGCACATTATAGATACAGTAATGACTTCAACTACTTTAAGAACATGGTAATCAGTACCAAAAGTGCTTATCTCATTATTATACACTATTTAAACTGCCCTTCTCCTTAAAGGGGTTTGGAAGGGCGGGGGGGGGGGGGGCATCTGGGTGGTTCAGTCAGTTAAGCATCTTATCCTTGATCTCGGCTCAGGTGTTGATCTCGGGGTCATGAGTTTAAGCCCTGCATTGGGCTTGAGACCCACCGTGGAGCCTATTCAAAAAAAGAAAGGAAGAAAGAAAGAAAGAAAGCAAACAAACAAGAGAAAAGAAAGAAAAAAAAAAGTAATTTGGAAGGGGCAGAATCAGATGGTAATTCTGCTTAGGAAACCAACCAGTTTTCTTTCTCAACTACCTGAATGTTTCATTCTCAATTATCTTGAAGAGTAATGTTGCCTATTACTCTGATATATTTAACTTCAAATTTTTTGCCTTTTACATTTAAATAAAGTCACCGAAACCACAGCAATGAAAATAACTTGGTGAAGCAAATATTTTCTCTAAGAAGTAAAAATAGTCTGTGGTCTCACACTGATCCAAAGCTTTGACTGACAGTTATGTGTTAGTGTCTACACTAATACACTATAGGAAAGTAAATGATCATTTTCATCAACGCCATTAGGTAGACACTTCCCAAACGTGAGCTCCATGTGGGAAAAGCAAGGAGGAGAAAGACCAAGCAATGCAAGATTTTGTTTTCTGTATAAAAATGTGGTAAGAAGAGTGCCAGGGTGGCTCAGTTGGTTGAGCGTCTGACTCTTGATTTCACCTCAGGTCATGATCTCAGGTCATGATTGGGGAGCCTGTGTCAGGTTCCACGCTCAGCAGGCAGTCTGCTTGGGATTCTCCTTCTCCCTCTGCTCCCCACCAACCCCCCAACCTCCTGTTTATGCTCTCTCAAACTCTCTCTCTCTCAAAAAAAAAAAAAAAAAAAAGTGAGTCTCCTCCATCCCCTTACTCTAAAATGGGGGAAATACTAGTGTCTACATCATAAAATGCTTGTAAATTGAGCAAGCTAGCACAGGTAATGAAGTGCTTGGGATGCCTGGTAAGTTCCATGTAAGTGTCTGCTATTTTATCGGGCCAGGTAGGGTCAACATGACCCCACCCCAGTCCGAGCACCAGTCTCCTCCGAAGTCAGCCCCGAGGAGCTTAAGAGCACCACCGGGGCAGACATCCCCCACTGCTCACTGCAAACCAGCCCCACTGCAGGTGAAGGCATTAATATCTACATCTTTTAAGGGAAAAGCACCAGTCTTGTCCACTTGGGCATCAAATATATCCTGATCAACTCATCCTAAGATTAGAATTTATTAGGAGTCTTCAGAACACACACCTGCTGGGCATCCCGGCCTTTCATTTTGTTTTTTTGTTGTTGCTGTTGTTGTTTTAAATAGAAAATGGCCACACGTTGGCTAGGGTATTTCCACTTACCCAGCAGCGTGAAGGTCTTCCGTGTCTCCACCATGTCTGCCCTGTCATTCACGCCCTCGATGACCGTGCTGCCTCCCATTCTTGTGTAGTTAAATTCTTCTGCACTCCCTGCAACCAAAAGATGGTTACGTGTGTGACACAGAAATTTGTGACGCAGGTTTATCAGAAGCAAGACAGGAAGCTCACACATAATACACTAGAATAAGCACTTGACACACATCACTCCATTAATTCTGTGGGAGTCTATGTGACAGACACAGAAGCCAGGGCCCAGGGAAGTGAAGTGTGTTGCTGAAGGCGCCAGAGCCGAGGGAGGGCAAGAGTCTGAACACATGCCTGTCTGACCGCAAAGCTCCTGGGTCTTGCTCCCGTATCTCACTGTTCTGTACAGTTTTACTGAGGATTACCCAACACAGAATAAACTGTCCATGGTTAAGATGTAGACTTTGGTGAGTTTTGATATATGTACGCCCTAACAGAACCAGCACCACGGTCAAGAGATTAACCACATGCACAGCTAATACCTCAGCAGTAGGTGGGCCTACCGACAGCTCTTCCAAATTCACTATTCACATCCTGTTCTGCAGACAGGCATGGGTTTTACCTTCATACGAAATCTGAGGAACTTTAGCTTCTTCACAAATGCAAGCAACTTCTCCAAGATCGGAGCGTTCAACTCCCACATACCACACAATTCTATCCACCAACCCAGCACAAGCAACCAAGGGAAGAGAGCTGTGACAGCACAGGAATCGAGCTGTTTGCGAGACAGGACAAAGAGTTCTGCTGTCCCTGTGGTTTGATTAGTTGGAACGACAAACAATAATGACCCTGAGTCATCAAGGAAGCTCAAATGATGACAGAGACCCTCTGTCTCAGAAGACAGGGAAATATGTCATGCATATTGGAAAACAACCATCCGAGGAAGTTCAGATAAAGAAAAGTTTAGGGATTTGACAGCACCAAGTCCCAGGGGTCAGGAGATCTTATTCAGGTGGCTCTAGCTAGATGACCATCATCACCCATGAGCTTTGGAAAAAAACCCTGGAGTTTAAAGGTCTCCTCTCCTGGACCCACCCTGCCCTTCAACTTATCATCTTAGTTAGATGCATCAATTCTACCCCCAAAAGCCAAGGGCCTGTTTTGGACAGAGTATTTTTTAAGTGATATTACTATAAGAAAAAAGCAAACTTGGGGCACCTGGGTGGCTCAGTCGGTTAATCGTCTGCCTTTGGCTCAAGTCATGATCCCAGGGCCTTGGGATCAAGCCCTATATACTGCTCCTGCTCAGTGGGGAGTCTGCTTCTCCCTCTCCCTCTGCCTGCCACTCCCCCTACTCGTGCTCACTCTCTCTCTCTCTCCCTCTGCTCTCTCTTTCTCAAATAAAGAGAATCTTAAAAAAAAAAAAAAGAAAGAAAGAAAGAAAAAGAAATCAACCTGGAATTTAAGTCCCTACATAAAAGAGAGACATGTCCATGCATTATATAACACGTACCCAATTTAAGATGTTTAAATTCCGACTCCTGGGCAGATGCACAAAGCTGATAAAAAATGTGGTAATTTCGTTCATTTTCTGACTGTAAAATAAAGGAAAGTCCTGAAATTACACCAGCTCTTTACAAGTAAAAATATGAGGCTCTTAATGGAGGGGTCTTAGATGGCTAAACTGGATTGACAATTCTGCTCTTAGGGACACTGACAATTTACCTGGTTTTTTTTACTCTGGCCAATAACACTGTGACCCAGCCTGTTCCCCCTCTGTTGGCTTAAGACCACCTTCCAGATAAGGACCCCCCCAAAAATGTTATTAAGTGAAAACACCCTGTGAAATGAGAATAATGTAATTTGTACCAGTTGAAATTTTTTTTTTAATTTATTTATTTGACAGACAGAGATCACAAGTAGGCAGAGAGACAGGCAGAGAGAGAGAGAGGAGGAAGCAGGCTCCCTGCCGAGCAAAGAGCCTGATGCGGTACTCGATCCCAGAACCCTGGGATCATGACCCGAGCCAAAGGCAGAGGCTTTAACCCACTGAGCCACCCAGGTGCCCCTGTACCAGTTGAAATTTTTAAGCTACTCCTTGTAATAAATACAACACTTACTGTTGCTCTCTTGGACCAAAATTATGGAATTTTCTCCATTTTACTGACAAAAGAGCCTTTCTCTTAAACACCCCCCACTAACTGTAAGCCCATTCCCTTCCTGGTCAGGAAAGCTGGTCTAAACAGCTTTGTCTATTTCAAGAAGTTTTTGTGTTCTGAAAAGATAAACTTGTTTGTGAAACTCGAAGGATCCAAAATTTTTCCCTTCGGTGGATTCATATCACTCCACTGATCTTGCATCCATCTGTCAATTTTTTTTTTTTTTTTTTTAAGAAGCAGAAAGAAGGGAGCCTGGGTGGCTCAGTGGGTTAAAGCCTCTGCCTTCAGCTCAGGTCATGGTCTCAGAGTCCTGGGATCGAGCCCTGCATCAGGCTCTTTGCTCAGCAGGGAGCCTGCTTCCCCCTCTCTCTCTCTGCCTGTCTCTCTGCCTACTTGTGATCTCTGTCTATCAAATAAATAAATAAAATCTTTAAAAAAAAAAAGCAGAAAGAAAAAAAAGCCAAAAGGCAAATGAAAGATAGGAAATTCGATTCTTCAAGTGACAGAGCAATGCAGGTGGTCTAATGAGTATGTAAGTGTGAACAGTGCTTTGAAAGTTGGGAAGAAGGATATTTAACGGCTGTTTATATCCTTACCTGAAAGACGACTCTGGATTTCTCCAGCAGGTACGTCCTCATGTTGGCTCCTATAATCTGATTCCTCTCGTCAAAGCTGATCTCTGTGTATTTCCCAAACCGACTGCTGTTGTCATTGCGGGTCGTCTTGGCGTTTCCCACCGCCTGCAGAACACAGGCCCCTCGATAACGTTACAAAGGTCTTTGCATCCGCACTATTGGAGCGGTTTCAATAAATCCAGTCCTGCGTGCTGGGGAGGGGTCTGACTAGCAGAGGGAGGTTGGGGCGGAGGGGCTGGGGGAAGAGGAGGAAAGCAGTCCAAAGCTCGCGGGGAGCAGGACTTGTCCTCGGCCTGCCATTCAGAGCTCTCCTCTCTTGCTGAGACACTGGGCAGGATCAGCTGGACCACGGGCTCTGGTGTTTCATGGCCCCAGGTTCCTTCTCCGCTATCTGTATAATGCTAGAACAGTTATTTCATCTCTCCAAGGCTTGGTTTCTTTATCTGTAGTGTGGGAATAATCTGCATCTTGCAGAGTGGGGAGGATGACCTAAGACAATATAAAGTGCCTCAACACATCCACACTCTGAATATTACAGATGCTCGATTCAAAGAACACATCCCTCAACTTGATTTCTATCCTTATCTCACCACTTCCCTACTCAGACCTTCCACTTGACCAAAAAACTCTGTTCTCTCATCCTTTCCATGCTCTGGGCAAGACTTTTCCTTTTTACTTCTGCTCTTGAATTCTGTTTCTCCTCTACCCATCCCCTCCCCCGTCCCTGAGCACTCTCCATCTGGAAGTACCCTTCTCATGCTCACAAACTAATCTTCCTGCCCAGGTCATCATGCTTTTTGATGACACATTTACTGAGTCCCTATGGGCCACGTGCTTGGGTGGCAAAGGTGAGCCAAGTGGACAGGGTCCTGCCTCTCTGGAGCTTACCATCTACTGGGCAAGATCGATCCTAAACAAATAATCACATAAATTCATCCACTGGGCAGTGCCTCTGGACAACTTTACTACTGCTATCTTAGATTGTGATTTATGTTTCCATTTAACTTTAAAGTACGTTTATGTTAGAGGAGTCTTAAGACCGGGTCTTACTCTTTTCCATCACCTCCTGTATTATCTGACACAATGGCTTAAACAAAATACATGGTCTGATAAATATTTATTCATAATTCTGATTTGAGAAGACAGAGAGAGGAGGTCTAAGACTCTAATGGTCTTAATTTTTTTTGCTGTGCTTCCAAATAAATTGAAGTCGATCCTTTTCCCATTTTGCAAAGCAGCCAGAGTTGGTCTTCGGACATCCCCTGAGACTTTCAGATGCTCCTTCTCCCTTGAGGGCTGGCTCCTTCCTCCTGAGTGCCTGCATGGCTGGCCTTGCCCACGCCACTGCCCTCCTTAGCATTGTGTGAATGGATCGGCTCTCGGGGAGTGGAGAAGGAAGGGTCTTGATATATAGCATTTGCCAATTTGTAAGGTGCATATATTCCCACCATGACTGATGTCAAACTACCAAAGGTTTAACAGTCAGCTTGCAAAATAATTCCTGAATATTTACCAATCAGCTCGTAAAAGTTGGTGCACTTTCCTGCCCTCACTTCCATTGTCTTTAAAGGGGAGGGCTTGAGTTAGCCATGAAAACACATACACAAACCAACCCACCTCTCCATCACACACTGTCCCCTGTGACCCTGCTCCCCACCCCCGCCGGCTGCATACCTCTGTTATGGGGTTTGATGCCAGAACCTTGTCCTCCACGTGGGTGTTACTGCTGGACTTGCTGACGGTGGCAAAATACCTCATGGCGTAGCGAGCAGACACAGTCTTCCCGGCACCTGACTCCCCACTTACAATTATTGACTGATTTTTATTGTTTCTAAAGCAAATAAAAGGATTTTTTAAAATGCTCACTTCTTCCTATTAAAAAGGCAATATATACTCAGGAAGAAAAAATGCAGACAAGTGGAAAGAAGGCAAACTCTCTTTCATCACTCTGTTTTTAATACTCCAGTGAATTTCCTTCTAGTCTCTTTTTCTATGGGATCAAGCTGAACACACAACTGTTTCCTGCTCTGTCCCCCATGCTGAGGGCCCCCAGACCACTCCTATGTCAGTGATCTGCTAGAGGACTCACAGGGCGCAGCACATAGCCATCCTCACGGTTAAGACTTATAGTGAAATAATACAAAGTAAATCTGCACATGGAAAGGGCACAGGGTGACAAATCCAGAGGAAGCCAGGCATGAACACTTAAATCCTTCAGCAGTGAATTATGACAACCCGTGGGAAGTGCTGTCCACCAGGGAAGCTCTTCAGAGAGTCGGGGCCCAGGGTTTTCACCAAGGGCTGGTCACATAGGCATCCTCAGCCGAGCACATACCGAAATTCAAGATGCTAAGAAGGAGAGTGGGCACTCAGCATGAGCTCCATCACTTACGCAAACAATCCAGGTACAGTGAGTCACTCTCATCAGTTAGGCTGGGTGGGAAACTTCCTAAAATCTAAGCTCCTATAGGCTAGCCCTGGGCCAGCTTTGCAAGCAGGCCTCTGAAAACAGTTGTCTCGGGCCCAGGTCAACTCCTCTCTGTGTATCCCCACATAAACATAAGATATTTAAAGACATTACTTTGGAGAGCAACTATTCAAAATATGCTTGGGAACATATGTGCTCAGTATACCAACGTGTCCTACATATTTTAGAGATCTTAAAAAACGCACTCAACTTTTCACATCGTAAAATGATGATAGAATCTTCCTATCATGCTGGTCTAGGTATCCAGCATTGCTGATATACTACACACTGCACAAATACTTTATAAGGATTCTCATTTAAGCCTTGGAAAAAAGTCTATGCCACATATACCCATTTTACAGAAGAGTACAATAGGGGTTCAGAAAAGTAAAATGACTTGACCCAGGACACAGAGTATGCAGCCTCCCTGTGAACACTGGAAGGACCTCAGAGATAGCGTTCCTGCCCCAAAAAGCAAGCCTCTGAGGAAGTGAGTGACAGACAGCCCCAGTATCCCTTGGCCAGGTAGAACAGGGAGGGAGTTTTAAAGCCAGGCTCTTCCAAGTGCCAGTTTAGCATCAGCAAGTACAACATAAAACTACCTTACGTTCAGTACTGTTACAGGAAGCCCTCGAGAAAAAACGGGGTCTTTGATCTTGACCCTGGTTCAGCCCTATAGCTCCCATGAGCTCAGACTGCTGATACTCGGGAGCATCCCTGGCCCATCAGGCTGGGAGCCATGAACTTCCATCACAGAGACCTACATCTCTGTGAACTCTGTGAACTACATGAACTTCCATCACAGAGACCTACAGGGAGCAGGACAAATCCCAGAACCATGGGTATTTTGTAATTGGAAGGAATCTTGCTATAGCAGAGACCAAAGTAATTGGTCATTAATTGTTAAATCTCTACTCAACATTCATCCTTTTCTTCCTTGTTAGAGACTATGTCCCAACTTTTAGTGGGCACACTGCTGCCCATATGGAAGACTATATATTCCAGCTCTGCTTGTCAGTAGGCATGATCATGGGAGTAGGTCCTGCCCAAAGAGCTGTGAGCAGAGGGATTTTGTGGGGTTTCCAGGGAGTCTCCATAACCAGGAGGGGCACACACTTCCCCTCTGACACTTTGTCACCCAGAGTATGGAGGAGACAGCTAAGTATTAGTGTGCCCTCAGGAGGAAAGTCTCACTCTAGGGACTGAAGATCTGGAAGGCATTGGGTACCCGACGGCTGGTAGAGGTGGCACACTAGTCCCAGACTATCCATCAGCCCATCAGCCTTTTTTGCAGGAGAGAACCACACACTCTACCTTGTTCACGTCATCATTCTTCCCCCTGATTATAAGCCATGAACCACGAATGGGTGCCCCCTGAGTGTCTGGTTCACAGATAAAGACAATAAGGCTAAGGGAGTGGAGAGGCTGTGCCTGGGATTATGTGGTAAATGGTTAGCAGGTCTAGGCCCTGTGCCTCAGGTTTGCGTTCACCAGGGCAAAGCTCAATGCACTTCATGGGGGCATTGCCAGACTTAAAGGAGATCACTGCCTGGAAAGTTCTTTTGAGAACCACAAAAGGGTCTACAAAGATAGGAAGGTGTTTCTATTCTTCATACTTGACAGATGAGGACATCGAAGCCAAAGGACATTACACGTAGAGTCAGAAACCCCGAGCACACATCCCAGCTCTGCTTGCTGGTGGCCTTGGGTGGGTGACCCCCAAACCTCAGCTTATTGCCCAGGTGTCTCCATTGCAGGCCAGTCTGAGGGTACCCTCAATGGTGTATGAGAATGAGTGCGCGGGGCCTGCTCCACAGGAGGCTTTTAATAAATGTTCGCCAGCAAAACAAAAACTCCACGGGGCCACACAGAACACAGGTGGCAAAATGAGGCTAAAGCTCTACATCTCCCACAGCTAAAACGTGTGCTCCTCTATCATAAGATTTTGCTGGCCCGGATCAGAGGGAAAAAGCTTCTGCATCTCACAGTGGAGAAATCAACATTCCTCCAACCAAACACACCACAAGCGAAGCATCTGACATTCCCAGATTGATAGGTTTGACTTTTGACTCCCTGGAAGAAGAAAAACCAGGAAACCTGGTCTAGACAGGTTACGCAGGCAGTCATTTGCTACTGCGTTATAGGTAGTCCATTCTACCACAGTCCCCTTTAACAAGACCAGTGCCAGAGGGTCCCCCTCCACAGTGAGGGCCCAGCACACACGAGGGCGGGGAGCTGGGCCAGAAGGAGGGAGCCCCGCCCAGCAGGAGGCTACCTGGCCATCTGCTTGTATGCCTCTTCAGCCACGGCAAATATATGTGGGTCCATATCGCCCATGTTCTGCCCGCTGTAGGCGTGGATGATGGCATCTCCGTAGATCGGCAACTGCTTGTAAGGATTCATGGCCACCAGAATGATTCCTGGGGAAAGATGCCCGATGCAGTGCTGGGGATTTTACTGTCACCTGCTTCTCCAGGTTCTTAGGAGCAAGCCCAGCTCTGCCAGTTATTAAGCGTGCCCTGTGACTTGGGGCAGGTCACATAACGCTCTGGATCTCAGGTCCCTGTGGATGCCACCCACATTTCTGAGCGACTGTTAGGGTTGGAGGAGATGACAGATGGGAATGCCCTAAAACTGAAAGCTCTTTCAATTCTCAATGTAAATATAATGATAATATCATTGCCCAGAGTAAGTAATAAATGTATTAAATCCAGTAAGAAACTCAAACACAAGCTTTATCCAGTTACAGCTTTCTTGGGAGTCTGATCTTAAGTCTTGCACAAGATTCTCCCCACCCGTAGACACTTCTGTTTACAACAGACTCTTGAAGATCAAACGTCTGTGCTTGTCAGACAAAAATCTGGGCAAATGTCTAGGTCCAAGTGTACCTTTTGGCAGAAGTCAACATTTCTAACGTAAATAGGATATAAAATGTACTCGGGACACCCTAGACAGCAAGCATGGTGTTTCTGGTCACGGCTGCTCTCTTAGAATCGCTCTCCTTACCACTGTAGGTGTAAATGAGTTTGGATTCTGCAAAGCGGACTCTGAGATTGTGGAGCACCGCGGGCTCGTGGAGATAGCTGAGGGCAGTGAGGTCATTCTCGCCCACGAGGATGTCGGGGTTCCGAAGAGGAGGCAGGGATTCTGGATCAACGGAATAATCCAGCTCCTGTGGACAAAGATGGAATTAAAGTTCTAGAAGTGAAAGACTCTTGGTGTTTCTGAACTCCTGTTCTCCGTCCTATCCATCCCCTTTTGGAGTGATCCCAGACACTATGAAAAACAAATGTATGTAGAGCAAAGAGAAAATCATCTCCATGACTGACTCTTGGGGAATGAGAGCCAGGGGACTAGGATATTGGCTGTGAGCCCAAGGGCAAGTCTCTCATCCTTTCTGGACCATTCCTCTCTCATCTGTGGAAAGACTGGCTGGAGCTACAAGACCTCATTGAAGGCTCCGTGAGAGGTGACAGGGAAGCTACATGGCAGGGACCTGGGCATGCCACCTCCAACTCTACCACAGGGGGTCCACTGGTACGTAGGTTAGATGCTGAGCACCATGAACATTTTGCTTGAAAACAGGGTCCTGCTGGGTGGTAAAAAGTGTCTGAAGGAGCCCGTGTGGGTGACAGTCTCTCTTTGAGAGGATGCAGGTGCTCTGACTCCCTGCAGAGCTATAGCTGAAGGCGGTCTGTTTCTGTCATCCTGGGCACTGGCTGAATAACTTGCTGGGGACAGTGTCTCCTGCACTAGATTTCACCCAGCGTTCTGACAGCAGCTGCCTGAGCAGAACGAAGGAGAGTTTGGCAAACCTTGTGGTGTCCATGATGAACACCTGCTCTTTCTTCACTTTCATCTCACAGCCTGGGGAAGTGACTCGAGCAAGATCACCCAGCAAGCTTGTTTCCCTTCCATGTTCCTAGGCTGCCTGCCTTTAGATTCCTGGTCCTGAACCTGCTCCACTCGATGACATGCTCCCTCCCCCACCCCACAAGTGCCCACCATGCAGACCCTCTGCCAAGTATTCAGTCAGTGGTCCTCAAGACTGCCTTCCAAGGAGGGCACGTCCGCCCTAATTAACAGCTATGGAGGCAGCTTCAGAAAGGTTCCTCTCCTTGTCCAAGCTCACAGGGTTCTTACGGACCTGGCTGGCTCTGAAGTCCGAGTCATGATACCTCCCGTCCGCGCAGACAGGGCTTTGTCGGTGACTTGGTCGGGCTGTGTGGCCCGAGGAGAGCAGCTCGGGACAATCCAGGCCAACTGGATTGAATCACAGCTGCCTGCTCTGTTTCCAGTGCAAATATATTTGTGGGTGGGCCCCAAGCAGAGTTATTATTTTTCCCTATTTTATTGAGAAGTAATAGACACATATTATTGTATAATTTTAAGTGGTCCAACACAATGGTTTGATTTACATGTACTGTGAAATGATTAGCACAGTAGGTTCAGCTAACATCCATCACTTCATATCTATGTAATAAAAAAAGGAGAAAAGAAAGAAGAAAAAAATTTTCTCCTTGTGATGGAAATTCTCAGGATTTCATTGAAGTTTCCTAGCGGCATGGCCCCAGTCATCATGCTGTGCATGATACCCCTAGGACTTATAGCTGGAAGTTTGTATCTTTTGGTCAGCTTCTTCCCCTTCCCCATCCCTATCCCTGCCTCCGATAACCAGAAGTCCCATCTTTCTTTCTGAGTTTTGATTTTTTTATGTTGCTGGATTTTTTTTTTAGATTCCACATATAAGTGAGATCATACAGTCTTTGTCTTTCTCTGACTTATTTCACTCAGAATAATACCTTCAAGTTCCATCCACGTTGTCACAAATGTTAGGGTTTGTTTTTTAGTACTGAGGGATAGTCCACTGTACAGAAACACACAATGACTTTTTTATCCGTTCATCCGTCGATGGACAGACACCTAAGTAGTTTCCACATCTTCATGATTGTGACTTATGCTGCTATAAACATTGGGGTGCAGATTCCTTTTTGAGTTCGTGTCTTTGTTTCCTTTGGATATATTCCTAGAGGAGGAGAGGCTGGACCACAGGGTAGCGCCATTTTAAAATGTCTGCGGGTGGGGGAGGGGCACCTGGGTGGCTCAGTTGGTTAAGGGACTGCCTTCGGCCCAGGTCATGATCCTGGAGTCCCCGGATCGAGTCCCACATCAGGCTTCCAGCTCAATGGGGCATCTGCTTCTTCCCCTGACCTTCTCCCCCTCTCATTCTCTCTCTCTCTCAAATAAATAAATAAAATCTTTTAAAAAATAAAAATAAAAAATAAATAAAATGTCTGCGGGTTCTCCATTCTGTTTTCCGTAGTGGCTGTACAATTTAGAGTCCCACCAGCAGGGCCCAGGGTTCCCTTTTCGCCACATCCACACCACATTTCTTACTATCTGTCCTTTTGATGGCCATGCTAGTAGGCATGAGAATATGTAGATGGTGGTTTTGATCTGCATTTCCCTAATGATTACTCATGTCGAGCCCCTTTTCAAGTGTCTGTTGGTCATCTGGGTGTCTTCTTCAGAAAAATGTCTATTTAGGTCCTTTGCCCATTTTTAGTTTTTTGTTTGTTTGTTTGGTTTGGGTTTTTTTGTTTTGTTTTGTTTCTATTGAGTTTTAAGAATTCTTTTTCAGCAACATTTATTTTTATTTTTTAAAACTTAAAAAAAATTTTATATTAGTTTCAGAGGTAGAGTTCAGTTATTCGTCAGTTGCAGTGCTCATTACATCACATGACCTCCTTAATGCCCATCACCCGGTTAACCATCCCCCCACCACTCCCCTCCAGTGACCCTCAGTTTGTTTTCTACAGTTAGGAGTCTCTTATGATTTGGTTCCCTCTCAATTTTCATCTTACTTTCCTTCTCTTCCCCTATGTTCATCTGTTTAGTTTCTTTTTCTTTTTTTTTTTTTTAATTTGTCAGAGAGAGAGAGAGAGCAAGTGAGCACAGGCAGACAGAGAGGCAGGCAGAGTCAGAGGGAGAAGCAGGCTCCCTGCCGAGCAAGGGGCCCGATGTGGGACTCGATCCCAGGACGCTGGGATCATGACCTGAACCAAAGGCAGCTGCTTAACCAACTGAGCCATCCAGGCATCCCATCTGTTTGGTTTCTTAAATTCCAGAGATGAGTATATTTTGGATAATACCCCCTTATCAGATATACGGTTTGCAAATATTTTTTTCCCCTTCTGTAGGTTGTCTTTTCACCTTGTGGATAGTTTCTTTTGCTGGGCAGAGGTTTTTTAGTTTGATGTAGTCACACCTGCTTATATTTTCATTTTGTCGCTTGTGCTTTAGGTGTCAAATCAAAAAACATCACGAAGACACATGTCAAGGGGCTTTATTCCTATGTTCTCTTCTAGGAGTGTCATGGTTTCAGGTCTTACATTGAAATCTTTAATTCATGTTGAGTTAATTTTTGTGAGTGATGAAAGATAAGGGTCAAGTAGAATATTCTTAATCTATACTTTTTTTTTAAAAGATTTTATTTATTTATTTGACAAACAGAGATCACAAGTAGGCAGAGAGGCAGGCAGAGAGAGAGAGAGGAGGAAGCAGGCTCCCCGCTGAGCAGAGAGCCCGATGCGGGGCTCGATCCCAGGACCCTGGGATCATGACCTGAGCCGAAGGCAGAGGCTTTAACCCACTGGGCCACCCAGGCGCCCCAATCTACACATTTTTATTTTGAGAATAAAATCAAGAAAAATGCTGCTCACATATGATTTTTCTTTCCCTGAGTTTTTCTGTTATCATTTTAAATCAATAACTTCCTTTCCAAGTTCAGCTGCTGTGTGTGTGTGTGTGTGCATGAGTGTGTGTATGTATGTGTATGAGAGACAGAGAGAAAAAGAGGAGAGTCTGGGGGGAAGGGCCGTATGTAAAGAACATCAGATGAACAGTTGGAGGAACAAAACAGACTTTGTCCTTAATGGAAGAGAGGAAGGATTAAGCCAAGGAGCAGTCTGGCCGGCTGCCCTCTTACCTGCCTCTCCTGGGCTCAGGTTCAGAGCCAGGAATGTCGCCACCTGAAGACCTGCTGATACGACTAAAGCAGCAAGTCGTGAGATTTGTCCTCCCAGAGCCGCACGCTACCTAATGAGAACCTGGACCGCACATGGGATGTGCTCAACAAGGCTGCAAGGAGCCACTGGTGGGAAAGGGCAGGTTCCATGCGAGTACAGCATCCTCCTGCCGGTCTCTTGAGTTTGCACGTGCATGCGCATGCACGTGCGCGCACACACACGGATCATCTCATTTGATCTGCAGCAAACCTGTCACTACCGTGCTGTTAGGAACTCCAATTTGCATATGAAAAAACCCAAGGACTCAGGGTTACAGACTTAGAGAGTGGCCACGGCAGGCTTTGAATCCGTAGCACGATTCTTGAGGGAGTGCCCTTAACCACTAAGATCATATGCTCATCTCCCTTCCCAGGATCTCAGGAAACAGCTCCCAAATCCACGATAGTCTCATTGTAAATATTGTGTCCTGTCTCTACAGAGACCTTGCGCATGACTCAAAATTTCCAGCATTTTAATATTCACATGATATTCTCTGCACCAACTCTAATACCCAGATGGAACATGAATCCTTTGCCCAGCTCTGCATCTAGGGACTTGAAGCTAAAAAGTAAGGTCACCTAACTATGGATCCAGTCGGGGTGTCATTACAGCTATGGGGTATGGCGGCCAAGGACAACTCACAATGGATACTTAAAGTCATGGTAAAATCTGCTGGAGCTGACAATAAAAAGACATATCCAACCTTTGGGAGGACCTGCTCACAGGCACCCCGGAGCACAGGAGCCACCGCTGATGTGATCCAGCCGCACGGACAGGCTCCTCAGAACATCACACGAAGCTGGCATTCCGTTCCTATCCCACCTCCCATCACTTCCCCAATCACCCTGCCACAGGAACCCCTGGCGGTCCCAGTGCTTGTCTGTTTCTACCACCCATGGATGGATTTTACTCCTTTTTGTTCTTCTCCCATCCCTCCCTCCCCCTTCCTATTTTCTATCTCCCTCCTCTAGTTCTCTTCCTCTTCCCATCGTGATGTTTCTCTCTACCAGTTTTTGCCCTGGGCTCAGACCACCTCCCTCCAAGTTCCTCATCTTTGCTCACACTCTATGCTGAGTCCCATTAAATCAAACTGGCGGATCATTTTTCAGTGTTCTCCCCACCATGCTGGATCCCTAGGGATGCAGCACAGGACAGAGACCTGCTTCCTGTGTCTCACTCCAGAGAGAGGCCCTGGTGACACAGGGCCCTTGATGCTTTCATTAGGGGAATGTTGGGCATGTGGCACAAACAGGAGGGGATCACAGCACCACCTGGCCACTCCCACGGGACCACAGGTCGCCCTCCACATGTGGCCCAGCTACCCCTTTACATGTTGTGGCAGCCACGGCCAGCAAGGACCCTCACCGTTCCATCCTCCAACAAGAGTTTCAGGACTTTGTCACCAACTCTGTAGTCTTTTGCTATTTCAGCAGACTTCCAAACTTCTTCAGGATCAGGAATCCATACCCTGTTGTACTGAACAACAGAATAAAACAGCCTTAATTTCAGAACTTTGAAGACAAATACACAGATCATAAGATAATTAGACTCAGGGAGATATCTTTCTGTCTGCTCAGTCGGTCCCTTCTTCAGGAATACTTTTACCTAACTGTTGCTTATGAGGTAGTCTTCAGTGTGTCTGTGAGGCCCCACACCTAGTTGCTTCATTTTTATAGGCAATGGAATCCCCAAAGCATCCTAAACATACTTTGAAAACTGAGAGCCTGGGACTAGAAAGAAAATCATGAGTCCCTTCATGGGAAGATCTGAGCGCTGTCTATGAGAGTTGAAACAGAGGGATTTGGTTCATCACTGATGGGCTGTGGGTCTCTGGGCCAGACACTTAACTTCCTGTGCCTCATTTTTCTCATCCATAAAGTGGGTACAATATCTACTTCACATTTGCTGGGAGGTTAAATTAGGCTGTGTAGTTGAAAGCACTCTGCCAGATGCTATGGAAGTATTGCTAGAGTAGTGTTACCTCAGTCTTAACTGCACTGGTGGATAGCCAAGGATTCCCACTGTGGGAAATGTGGAAGGCCAGCTGCGGCTGCTGGGCTCCACTCCCAACAGGCGATTGCAACAGCTGACTCAGTGTTGGTATATAAATCTTTAGGCAGAATCTCATTGCTATGAACTGAATTATGTCTCTACCTATCCCCCTCCAATTCATATCTCGAAGCCCTAATCTCCAATGAGACTGAATTTGGAGATAACGTCTTTAAGTGGTAATGAAAGTTAAATGGGTAAAAAGGCTCTGATCTGATGGGATTAGTGTCCTTGTAGGAAGAGACACCCGAGAGCTCCCACTGCATACGCCAAAAAAGCCACAAGAACACATATGGGAAAAGCCACTGTCTGCACGCTTGGACTTCTCAGCCTCCATAACCGTGACAACATAAGCATCTGCTGTTTAAGCACCACCCAGGCCACAGGCCACTGAAGGCAGCCCTAGCAGCCTGACCTGCGTGTCTAATACTCACACTGGCACACTGGGAAGGAGACAGGCTCACTCTCCAGAACCCACCTGGGGCACCTGAATGCTGCTCAAGATAGAGACAAGGGGGCTTCCATGTCTGTCACAGGGCCCATGGTTAATTCCTCTCTTCCTGTCGGCAGCACCCACGGACTACTCTTACTCCTCCTCCCAGACCCCACATCTCACACTGCCCTGCAGGGCTATTCATCTGTTTATCCATTCATCTCTTCGTTCATTTCATCGACACTTGCTAATAAGCATCTATTATGTGTATGTGTTGGGTTGCTAAGAAGGAAAGGCATTTGCTCTCAAGTCACCATGGTCCTCCTGCTAACCCAGCCAGCCCCTAACCCAGAGCCGCATGTGCAAATGTGCATATTCGCATCCCTCTGCTCCTCGGGCCACTGGTCTACCGCTACCCTCTGACTGAGGAAATACTCGTTTGTGTTGAAAGATTGTACCTTCAGGAGTTTTGAGTTACAAAAAGATTCTGAGCAATAAAATCATGGCATTTTGATTTTCCTCGGTACAGTTCTACGTATTTTCTACAGTTTGTATGTTTTACCTTTATAATCAGAATAATCTTTAAAGGCAAATATCAAAATATAGGTCCACAAAAAAGCGTGCATGTGAATCTTGATAGTAACTTTATTCATACTGGCCAAAAACTGGAAACAAACTAGATGTCCATTAATATGAGAATGAATTAAAAGACAAATGAAACTGTGGTACATTCACACAATGGAATACTATTTACCAGTAGGAAGAATCAATTACTGATACAAGCAAGAATGTAGACGAATCTCCAAACCGTGAGGCAGAGCTAAAGAAACATCCACCAATGAATATGTTCTGTGGGAATCCCTTTGAAGTTCGAGGACAGGTAAAACTAAGGTAAGGGGCGGAGTCAGAGCAGTAGTTGCCTCTGGGGGTAGGTGGTGCTGGGAAGTGAGTGGGAAGGCCCTCAAGGGAATGTTCTGGGGGTGATGGCAACATTCTATGCCTTGGTGGGGTTTGGGTTACCCAGGTGGTAAGCACTTTTCAAACCTCACAGAACACAGACCTAAGACTGGTGTTTCACTGTTTGAAAATCTTACACAAAGAACTAAACAAATATAAAACTCTTAACAATAGACACACTAATATATTTAGGACGACATGTACTGAGGCATGTGATTTACTCTAAAATGCTTCAACAAGTAAGAGGGTCTGAGGACTGGACAGAAGGATAGGAAGATGGATAGACATATAACAAATATGGTGAAACGTTCATGGTAGAATCAGGTGGTAGGACAGTTGGTCACTATAAAGTCCTTTCAACTTTATTGTATGCTAAAAATCGTTTGATGTTGGAAGAAATAAAGAAAAGTAAAACAAATTTCAGAATGCCAGTACTAGACTGGGGCAAAGTTGATTAAGGAGCACATCCATTTACCTATCAGTTAATAATTGGCTTATTTAAGCAAAGAAATATATATGCATCTCAGTGGCTGGGTATCAGTCCCGAGTCCCTAGTTTATTTGGTTTGCTTTAATTCTTGACAGCTAGGCGGGAGTCTGCAGGAGCTTGCTGACATGAGTCACCGGATGGGTAAGATTTCAGACATAGGGACAGAGAAAACAGAAGAATGACCTGGCGGGCAATGATACACACTCAGATACACATGTCCACGCAAACATGAACAGAAGCCTCATAAACACACAGGCACACCCCCCCCCCCACACACACATACTTGTTTCCACATGCTACCACTTCCTACCTCGGGTTTGCTATCAAAAACACTGCTAACCTCGTAAGTGAAATCATTAATGGCATATCCCAATGCATCAAGAGTTGGCCACTATAGAATTTTATTTCATTTCATTCTATTTTTTTTTGAAAGATTTTATTTATTTGACAGAGAGAAACACAGCGAGAGAGGGAACACAAGTAGAGGGAATGGGAGAAGGAGAAGCAGGCAGGCAGCCCGATGTGGGGCTCGAACCCAGGACCCTGGGATCATGACCTGAGCCAAAGGCAGATGCTTAACGACTAAGCCACCCAGGTGCCCCTCATTCTATTATTTTTTTAAGTAGTCTCCAAGCCAAGCATGGAGCCCAACGCAGGGCTCAGACTCACAACTCTGAGATCAAGACCTGAGCTGAGATCAAGAGTCGGACCCTCAACCGACTGAGCCACCCAGGCACCCCTGCCACTAGAGAATTTTAGAACTAAAAGGGTCCTGGGAGATCATCTACTCCAAGTTGTTTGTCAAAGCTCTTTTTAAAGCCACAGAAGGCTTGCTTCAGATGAAATGGGGCCAGCCTCCCACGTGAGACAGGAACAGCGGAGGCGTCCTGAGGAGGCTCTGAGCTGGGCGCCGCAGCTGACATCCCCGGCATCCTCCCATGGAAGCCAGGAGTTCTGAGAAGGAATGTTAAAGTCACTGAGCCAGTCTAAGCCTTTTGTTTTCCTGACCCCAAACTCTAAGCTCAGGGAGGCCAGTAATTCACTGAACACCACACAAAGTCACGAAAGCCAGGACTCCATGGAGCCAGGGCCTGCGACTCCTACTTTGAACTACTCATTACATGAACGAGTTAAATAAAATTTCATTATATGATCTGACTTTGAGAAGAATCTTGAGCTCTCAGGCAGGGCACCTGGGTGGCTCAGTCGGTTAAGCATATGCCTTCAGCCCTGGTCATGATCTCCAGGTCTTGGGATCACGTCCCACCTCGGGCTCCATGCTCAGAGGGGAGCCTGCTTCTCCCTCTCCCTCTGCCCTTCCTCCCGCTCACTTTGTTTCTCAAATAAATAAAAATATTTAAAAAAAGAAAAGAAAAGAATCTTGAGCTCTCATCTGTAACCATCTACTTGAGAGTGCACAGGCTGATTAGTTTCACCGGCTTATTTTGGCCAAAAGCAGTATTAAATGGAAGGCAGTATTAGGACCCTGGAACCAAAAAGTCTGCTTCTCTTGTGGAGGAAACACAAATGGTCTCGATGGCCCCTGACTCCCCAGGCCGCCCACACCTGCCAGGCCTGGTGCCTCCGCCAAGCAATGCTGCCAGTCTTTGAAGGCCCCGTGGCTGCAACCCAGCCTGGTAAGTAAACACGACAAAGTTTACCCAGTTCCATGTCAGTTACACCCTTGGGTCCCTCCCTCCTTCTCCACATTCTTTGACCCACAAAGCCAGGCCTTAACGCTTTAACCGGGAGGAAGAGCTCACTTTGCAGCATTTAGGCAAACAAACAGCAGCCTGTGCAAACAATGTGACCGGCTCTCATGTGACCTCCCCGGTGTGACTCCTTCCTGTGGAGCAGGAGCCTCAGACTCAGACTACTGCCAAGCCCGCCAGGGACAGGCCTGCTAGGGGGCCGGGGAGCAGGGAGGCCCACCTTCCGTGTCCTGCCTGTAAACACTCTCCCATGGAGGGAGACCGTGTGTCCCCTAACTTCCAAGCCAAGGGAGGCGTGACAATGAGGGAAAGCCTTCAGGAGCACGACCCTTGGGAAGTAATACGTCCCCGGGAAATGCCGAATCCCCCACCCCACATGCTCAGCCAAGGAGAGGGCATCTTGTCTCCTTGCCTGCCTACTGGAAGGCATCTGAGGCTGTTGGCCACAAAAAGGACCGACGACCTCACATGGAATAGGGGACACCACAAGCTTCCTTCCCAGCAGCTCTCTGGATGGGAAGGGAATCTCCACATTCTCAGTCAACCAGGCCAGAGCAGCGATACTATGTTCCCTCTCCTCCCCTTCCCTTGTCCCTCCAAGCCCTTCCCAGGCTCCCCAGCATCCCCTCTGTCTCCCAGTGTCCTTCCCAGGCCCTCCTCCTGACAGGCTTTCTCTAGAGTGTCCTCCACTCCCACAGCTTTGGCAACTGCCCTGGTACCTGTCCACCAGAGACCTCCAGCCCAGATCTCTCAACAGGTCTAGAGCATATTTCCAGTGGTCTCCAGATGCCAGCCCCTAAATGTCCTCAGACGCTCACAAATTCCAAGCTCTAATGATCATTACATACCCCGCCAAACCTCAGTTCTCATAACCGTCTAGTCAGAAACTTGGGACCCCCAAGTCCCAAGTGCTGGACCCCCTTCCCTCCTTCCACCCCCAACAACCAAATGGTCCTCAGGTGCTGGAAAGCCTACATCTTAAACAAGTCTCACCTAAAATAACAACAAAAAAAAACAAGTCTCACCTGTCTGTCCCATCGACCCACCACTGCCATAACCATCGATCAATTCCCTGCTCCCAGCCCCCACCAATCTTCCCCTGACAGACGCCACAGTCTGCTAAGGGCTTCCTCAATGAGGCAGAACACCAGGTTTCTGTGGCTGTACAGATTCCCTCATCCACAGCTGAATCAGAATTTCCATGGGTGGGGTCCAACAAGATGAAAGCTTTGAGACCACCCCTCCCTTGTTGACTCTGATGAACAGCCAGCCGTGGGGAGCCGCTGTCCTGGCCCATCTTCCTACTCAGCCTTCTCTCCCTCTTCAGTCCACCCTCTGCCAGCTGTCACCACTAGCAGTTTCTAGAACATTCCAAGCCCTTCCTTGGCTCTCTTCCTTCTACCACCAGTTCTACTCCTCCTCTCGCTGCCAGTGAGCAAACTGCTCTGAGACGTCAAGATTCAGCTCACAACTCCTGTCCTTGGCAGCACTTACCCTGTCAACCCTCTACCCCAAACAGGATTGAATGCTTCCTCTTTAGAGCTCTCTCTCTCTCTGACCCTTCTCCAGGTTTCTGGGTAGCTTCCCATCTTCTCCACTGGCACTTGAGCCTCAAGAGTCTCATCTTTGTACCCTGGAACCTGACACAAAGACTTCCCTACTCCGTAAACATCCACTGAACAAAAATTCAAATTCCCAGTTTAGTTGCACCAATTAAAGACTAAGCTTTGGGGGCGCCTGTGTGTCTCAGTTGGTTGAGCCTCTGCCTTCAGCTCAGGTCACGATCCCAGAGTCCTGAGACTGAGTCCTGCATCGGGCTACCTGCTTGGGGTGGGAGGGCACCTGCTTCTCCCTCTGCCTCTGCCTGCTCTTCCCCCTGCTTTGTGTGTGCTCTTTCTCTGTCAAATAAATAAAATCTTAAAAAAAAAAAAAAGACTAAGCTTGGTATTTTAGTTTTTACATCTTTTTTTTTTTAACTCTTTTGAAGTACCCATATATAATACAATGGATAAATCTAATTTTCCAGAGTTGTTAATGATACCTAGAAATCTAAAAGCTTCTTAAAATAGCCAAATGGAAAGTCATTAGACTGAAATTTGACCTTATTTTAGAGACCTTGAACTGCTTCTCCTGACCTTGCACATCTGAGTTCCAGCAAAACTTCCCTGAAGATGTCTTGTGAGTTCCTCATATAGAAGCAAGAGAAATAGATGACTGAAGGATAATATAATTTGTGAATCTGTGGCAAAACCAATTATAACCTGAGTCCTGATTAATGAGCCAGAACAATTTAAGAAAGATCTCTAGAGCCATGCCATAGAGCTCTCTGCCTCACCACCCATTTACCACTTTCATCAATATCTTAGATGAAGAAAAAAAAAAAGCAAAGCCCACACACACGTAGATCATATGCTCAGCTATGAAGTGGATGGACTTCCCATGAGTCCTCTGAGAGAACAGGGAGAAGAGGAGGAAGATGGTGAAAGTGGTTGAACCACAGTTGTGGTAGTGGAAGGTATTAAGAACACAGGTTTTTTTTTTGTTTTTTTGTTTTTTTGTTTTTTTTTTTAAGATTTTATTTATTTATTTGACAGAGAGAGATCACAAGTAGACGGAGAGGAAGGCAGAGAGAGAGAGAGAGAGGGAAGCAGGCTTCTTGCTGAGCAGAGAGCCCGATGTGGGACCCGATCCCAGGACCCTGAGATCATGACCTGAGCCGAAGGCAGCGGCTTAACCCACTGAGCCACCCAGGCGCCCAAGAACACAGGTTTTTGATGTCCATCAACAGATGAATGGATAAAGAAGATGTGGTATATATACACAATGGAATAGTATGCAGCCATCAAAAGAAATGAAATCTTGCCATTTGTGACAACGTGGTTAAGAACACAGGTTTTTAATCCGGCTTCCTCCTCCACTTCTATGCAACTTTAGGCAATTTACTCAATCTGAGCCATTTGTAAAATTGGGATAACAACGTCTACACATAACATTGTTGACTCAGATGAAAGAAGGCACATAAAGTAGTGAGCATGGCATCTGGCACATGAGAAGTGTTCCATGGCTGCGAGATAAAAGCAACCATCATCATCTTCTTCATGCTCACAGCTCTTTCTGAAAGCAGAAAAACTCATGGATGCATGTACACAAAATGCTTATTGAGACCCACTGTTCCCTGTTCTCTAGAAACTCTCGGTCAATAGGGGAACACAAAGTTAATAAGCACTTACAAGCTGGGGGCCTGGGTGGCTCAGTCAGTTAAGCATCTGTCTTCGGCTCAGGTCATGATCCCGTGGTCCTGGGATCAAGTCCCACATCAGGCTCCCTGTTCAGCAGGGAGTCTGCTTCTCCTTCTACTTCTACCTCTCCTCCTGCTCATGCTCACTCTCTCGAAAAAATTATTAAAATCTTTAAAAAAAAAAGAGAGAGTGGGCTGAGTGACTCAGTTGTTGAACCTCTGCCTTTGGCTCAGGTCATGATCCCAGGGTCCTGGGATGGAGCCCTGCCTCCAGCTCGCTACTCAGCAGGAAGCCTCCCTCTCCCTCTCACTGTGTCTCTCTCTCTCTCTGTCAAATAAATAAATAAAATCTTAAAAAAAAAAAAAAAGAAAATGAGTGCTTACAAGTCAAAATGAAAGGTGCCCAGATAGTGGAGCTGGTTGTAAAGATTTCTCACAGGAGACACTCCTCCTAGGTATCTCAAAGTCTTTGGTGCACTTGTGTATAGGGTCAATTCCTTAATTTCTCTTTCTTCTGTCTCATTGTTAGTGTACAGAAATGCAATTGATTTCTGTGCATTGATTTTATATCCTGACACTGTGCTGAATTCTTGAATGAGTTCTAGCAATTTTTAGGTGGAATCTTTGGGGTTTTCAACATAAAGTATCATGTTGTCTGCAGAGCCAAAGTGTGACTTCTTCTTTGCTGATTTGGATACCTTTTATTTCTTTTTGAAATCTTACCATTTGCAACAACACAGATAGAACCAGAGGGTATTATGCTAAGCAAAATAAGTCAATCAGGGAAAAACAATCGTCATATGATTTCACTCATATGTGGAAGTTAAGAAACAAGACAGAGGATCATAGGGGAAGGGACGGAAGAATGAAATCAGAGAGAGAGACAAACCATATGAGAGTCTTAACTGCAAGAAACAAACTGAGTGTTGCTGGAAAAGGAGGGGGATGTGGAGATGGGGTAACTGAGTGATGGGCATTAAGGAGGCATGTGATGTAATGAGCACTGGGTGTTATATGTAACTTAAGAATCACTAAATTCTACCTCTGAAACTACAAAAAAAAAAAAAAAGAGAGAGAAGAGGCACTGTCAAATTGAATTTGGAAGGTGAGGCGCTGCTGAGCAAAGCAGTCATTTCAGGCGGAGAGAGCCCTGCAAGCTAAGGCATAGAGTGTCGAATGGGCAGGAGTGCACCAAGGGCTGCCAGAGGTTTGCGGAGCAGGAGCTGAGCAGTGGGGAGATGCAGAGGCAGGACCTTGCGGCTAGTCAGTGAGTCTCAGAGTGACAGGGGCTTCCAGAGGGTTCGAAGAGTGAATGGCCAAACCAGTTTCTCTCAAAGAGAAATGCTCTCAAGATTTCTAGGGCATGTTGCCAAATAGCTTTTGAAAAGAGAAGGGTCATTTTACACTTCCTCCAGTAGCAATTGCTACTTTCAGCACTTCCTCCCAGGAGTCCCCTCTTTCTCAGAACCTCTCTCCCTGTGGCTCCCATGCCAGCTCTCCCACATCCTCCTCCTTATCACAGCTCCATCTTGGGCACCCTCTGAATAGTTTTGTTCCTCCATGAACTGTCTTGGCTCTCTTCTCTCCCTTGGCAAGGCTCTCACTGCCTGGGCTTCAATTCCTACCTTGGGGCAGAAGACTCTGGTGCAACCTCCCCACCAACCTCTAACCCCCCAGGGCACTGGCCCCGGGAAACCCCTTCATCGCCTCAAGCCCTGCAGGGACAAAGTCTGCCTCCTGACTTCCTAAGCTCACCTCCTCCTCGTGGGCCTCAGTGTGTTCATGGCATCCCCTGCTCTCAATCATCCAGACCCTGAAATCCACGTCATCCCTGGTTCCTCCCTCGACCCAGTCCATTCCTATCATCACCTACTTCCACACACGCTCTGGATTCTGCCTCCATTCACCCTGTCCAATATGGCAGCCCTAATTCTCTCCCTGATACTTAGGATGACCTGAAAATCCAGCCCCCTGAGTCCCATGGGTACAGCTGGCATACCCCACTTCCTCAAACACAGCCCTGGTCCCGTCTTCCCATGCTCAAAATCTGCGCCAGAGTATAAAGCTCTGACCTAACTCTTCAGCCACTGTGACCCTCTCGTCTCAGCTCTATCACCGGCAGGCTCCTCCATCCCTGCAGGGCTTTAGCAAACTGAATTATTCGACATTTCTCTATCTATCACTTAAAAAAAAATCTTTCTAACCTCCCCCAAGCACAATGTTTTAATCAGAAAGTACTAAACAAATGTTTTATGGCTGATAATATATCTGTCTTCAAGGCATATGCCAGAAGGAAGGTTCAACAGGGGGCAGGCAGGTAACAGTGTGAAGTATGACGTGAGTGAACGGGGTAGCCTACAGATCAGGGGTGGTATGGCTGTCACCCACGGAGAGCCACCTCCGCCCCGTCACCCTGCTGCAGTGTCACTATTTGCCGCTGGGTGCAGAAATGGGGTTCAGGCTGCTTTAAAATGCTGTGTGGCTTAAACTGGGCAAAGAAGCAGCACTCCTGGGACATAAAGATGGCCAAGGGTCCCCGGACACGAATGTCGACTTAGGCCAACCCTGTGTGCTGGCCTTCAAGGACAAATGGCTAGATCCGTGGACTTGGGGAATGTTGCAGGAAGTGATGGGGAAGCAAGGGAGAGGGCTTAGATTTTGTTTCCATTCAGGAAAACTCATTAACAAACACGCTGTCTAAAACCTAAACAGTTATAAAAACTTCCCACCTCTGCAATTGACCTTATGGGGACTGACTAACCACCTGGAAAGGACGAGGCAGCCTTGGGACAGAGGCGCCTATTTGGATACAAAGTGAGAAGGGATGGCCCTCAGGGCTCCTTCTGGCTCTGGGAATCTCAGATTCTCTGTCCATCCAAGCTCTTCTCTAGAAAACTCTTCCATATCAGTTTTCCTATATTATACCTGCTACCTAGTTGGTATTTAAAAATATTTGTGGTGTAAGGCACTTGATGATACAAAAGCTTAATTTGTGTATTTTTGCTTCTAGAAAACCAGTTATCTAAAATAAGTTAATCAACAGTTTTCTGTACTCCAAAATATCTTCCAAGCATTGCCTTTTTCCAAAATTTTCTTTTACCTCCAGTAAGCTGAGGACCTCAGAAGCCCTGCTGGATATCTGAGGGCTCACATGCTCAGCGGTAAACTCTTCTGGAATAGTGGAAGTTCAAACAGTGCCCATTTAGAACTCTAGTTAATGGAAATGTGTTAGAGGGCACAGTAATGTTTGGATGATTTGTACTTGTATTATTAATTCAGCAAAGTAGAAGGAAAAACCATTGAAACATTTATAACTATCGTATGTATCTATAGCAAAGTGTCTTTTAAAATATAAACTGAGGGCATGTGTCAGGGGGAAATGGATAGATTCTAGTCTTAGCCATCGGAATACTAGCAACCATAGAGTCTACTCCGCTGCGGTGTGAGAGGATCCGACTTTATGGCTATTCAAAAAAATTTTTTTTCAAATTATTTTTTATCCAAATAATTAGCCAAGCTTGTCTCAGGAGGTCCTGTGTGCCAGAATGCTATCTTTCTTTCTTTTTTTTTTTTTTAAAGATTTTATTTATTTATTTGACAGACAGATCACAAGTAGGCAGAGAGGCAGGAAGGGAAGCAGGCTCCCCTCTGAGCAGAGAGCCCGATGTGGGGCTCGATCCCAGGACCCTGGGATCATGACCTGAGCCGAAGGCAGTGGCTTTAACCCACTGAGCCACCCAGGCGCCCCCAAAGAATGCTATCTTTCTATATAACGGGTGGAGCCCTCAGCCCTGGGGAAGACATAGTTTGCAAGAAATGCTCTAGAGTGACTCCCAGAATCAGCGTGTATGTGAAAGGTGCTTTATAAATTGTAAAGCAATGTGTGTGAGGTGAAGAGCCCGTGGCCTCGGGATTCACAGAAGCCCTCAACCCCTACGGCTGAAGCTTGCCTCATAACGCCCAGGCAGCTGCCACTTGGGACCTGAGATGAACTTAAATGCACGTGCAGGCATTTCTGAAGACCCAGGAATTCTAAAAAGCATTCTGAATACTGTAGTCCTAAGCTTCTTGTTCAGGGGCTCCGAGGAAGGTCAGGAAGATTATGGATACTACTAATCGCCGGGGTCTGAGATTTCTATGTCCCCGTGGGCAACTCTGATTCCACCTGTGGCTCCGGAGGAGGGGGCGGAGAGGCGCGGGGGACAGGGGGCGCGATCCCTGGGCACCGGGAAGCTCGGGTCGGGGAAGGCAGCCCCTCACACTTGGTCTTCCCATCCCGAGGGGACCCAGGCTCCCAGGGGGTGCTTGCCCCGCGGCCAGGGACCAGAGCCCTCGGAGAGCGACTCTCTGGTGCTGCCGGTCGCCAGGCCCTCCGCCGCGCTTCCTTACGGCGAGCGCTCCAGGTGCGCAGGTGTGGCCTGGGCGCCAGGTACAGTCAGCGTTAGCGCCGGCCACCTTCCCTCCCGCGGGCCCGCCCTTAGGTACCTGCGTGTACAGCGCGGCCACCGCCATGGGCGAGCCAGGCCAGGACAGCTCGAGGGCTGTGAAGCTTCTAGGCTCGGGGGCCGGGCGGGAGGCTCCGAGGCTCGGGGACGAGTGACCGTCGGCGCGGCCGGCGCGTAAATCAGCGCTGGGCCATCTTGCCGGGGCAGTTTTCCAGCGGCCGACTACTCTCACCTTCCCCCGGGCGTAGCGGCCTCTGGAGGAGAGCAGCCGCCGATTGGTCGTTCCCGGCCAGCCTGGCGGGTCCGCGCCGCGATTGGCTGCGGCGGGGGCTTCGGGCAGGGAGCAAGCCTCCTCCTGGCCAGCGCGGCCACCTGGCGGGGGTGCCGAGCTGTCCGCCCAGGTTGGATTCCCCCGCCCTCAGGGGCCGGAAACAGGTATGTTCTGAGACGCTCCCCGTCCGAGTTTTGGCTTCCTTAGTTTGCAGCGTGTTTAGTGGAAAGCGCAGAGGATATGATCATGGCCACAGAAAGTCCAAGAGAATCAACAAATTATTAGAGCTGGTAAGAGCCAGGTGACCGTATTCAACATCAAATATAAAAATGAGTAATCTTGGGGCGCCTGGGTGGCTCAGCGGGTTAAGCCGCTGCCTTCGGCTCAGGTCATGATCTCAGGGTCCTGGGATCGAGCCCCGCATCGGGCTCTCTGCTCGGCGGAGAGCCTGCTTCCTCCCCTCTCTCTGCCTGCCTCTCTGCCTGCTTGTGATCTCTCTCTGTCAAATAAATAAATAAAAAATCTTTAAAAAAAAATAAAAAAAATGAGTAATCTTCCTTTGTGTAAGGAATAATCATTCAGAAAATCCGATAGAAAGTATGATGGAGAATAAGACATTTACCACATCAATGAACATATAAAGTGTCCGGAGATCACACTAACAAAAATGCACTTGGCCTTTGTGGGGAAAATGTTTAAATTTCTTTACAAGGACATAAAAAGAAGGGGGGGGTAAGTGCCATTTTCATGGATGGGAATATTTAAAATTGTACAGGTGTCAATTCTACCCAGATTAATAATATAATGTATAAGCCTAATATAATTGGAATAAAAATCCTAGGGGGACTTTTGGAAAATTGTGCAATGATTCTATATTTCATATGAAATAAAATTTATGTAGAATCAAGACAATCTTCAAAACAAAAACCAAAGAGGTGAGATTTGCCCTATTATATATTAAAGGATATCACAAAGCCATCATCATTAGAACAGTGTGACACTGGCATGGGAATGGAGAAATGAATAGTGGGACAGAAGGGAGTCCACCAGCAGGGCCCCATATTATACGGTGGCCTTAAGGATCAGAGTGGGAAAGAAAAGATTATTTAATAGATGGGCCCATTGTGTGTGGTGGGGGAAGCAAATCTATAAAAACGCTGTATTCCCCCCAAAAAACTCCAGACAGATTCATGATCAAAACTTAAAGGTAAAACCATAATGTTTGGTTTTGTTTTGTTTTTTTTTAAGGTTTTTTTTTTTGAGAGACAGAGAGTCCAGGACAGGGGAGAGGAGCAGAGGCAGAGGGAGAAGCAGACTTCTTGCTGAGCAGAGAGCGGATCATGGGACTTGAGCCCAGGACCCTGAGATCATGACCTGAGGCAAAAGCAGATGCTTAACCTACTGAGCCACCCAGGCACTCCTAAAACCATAATATCCCCCCCCCTTTTTTTTTTTTAATCACTGGGCTTTTTTAAAAAAAAAGATTTTTTTATTTATTTGTTGGCAAAGGAAGAAGCAGACTCTCTGCTGAGCAAGGAGCCCTGATGTGGGACTCGATACCAGTACCCTGGGATCACGACCTGAGCCAAAGGCAGATGCTTAACTGACTGAACCACCCAGGCATCCCAAACCATAACATTCTTAAGAAAAAAAAGAAGGGTACCAGCTTTTAAATGTTAGGTTAGGAAAGAATGTCTTAAGATACAAGGTAGCAAAATCATAGGGAGAAAAAATGATGAATTTGAGGTCATCAAAAGGAAAGATTTGGGTTCAGTGAAAAACACCATTCTTAGAGAAAGGCAACAGTCTGGGAAATACATTTGCAACCTAAACAACCAAGAAATGATTAATGTCTATAATGTTAATCTAAGATACATTTGAAACTACTGTAAATTCGCTTAAAAAATACAGTAAGTCCAATTTTTTAAATTGACCAAGAAAATTAATAAGCAATTTGCACATGAGATAGCTGGTTAACACATAAAGAGATGTCACCCTTATTAGGAACCAGAGAAATACAAATGACAACAAGGAGATGTCACTTTATAGCCATCAAACTGGCAAAAACATTTGGGATGGACAGCATCAAATACTGCCTGGGATGTGAGAAAATCACTTTTTGCTCACACAACTGGTGGGAACTATAGTGATATTGTCATTCTAGACAGCAATCTGAGAATACCTACTGGAAAATAGGTTTAGGCAGACAATTATCACATAGTCATGAACAAGACAGTTAAATAAATCTTCATTATAACACAGTTATATATTAAAGGAGATACTCACCAATATTCATCAATAGGAGATAAATAAATAGTATATATATAATACTCTACAGCTATCAGCAGGAATGGATGTGATCTACTTATATCAACTCAGAGAGATATAAAAAGCAATGTTGAATGGATGTATAGCAAAAGTCTTTATATATATTTTAAAACTAGCAAAAAAAAACCCTGCAATATTATGTATCATTCATGGGTAAAAGTATATATAAATAAAAGTGTGGGTGATAAATTACAAAGTCACCATTCATTATGCGAGAGTGAATATCTATGAAGTAGAAGGAAATGAAATTGACAATAAAGGAGGAACCAAAAAAAAAAAATTTAAGGGCCTGGCACAGACCAACAGTGATAGGTCCCACAAAAAGAGGATGATGATGAATTCAATGTTGTGTACATCTTGTCCAAAATAATAACATAGTGAAAAAGAAAAGACGTAAAGTGGGTTGGAGAGGAGCGCCTGGGTGGCTCAGTTGGTTAAGTGTCTGCCTTTGGCTCAGGTCATGATCCCAAGGTCTTGGGATGGAGCCCCTGCATTGGGCTTCCTGCTTATCAGGGACTCTGTTTCTCCCTCCTCTGCCAGTCTAGAAGTCTAGCTGCTTTTTTCCCTAAATAAAAATTTTTTAAAACTTTTATTTTATTTTTTTAAAATAAAAATTGCCAGCTGATCTGATTTTTTAAAACTAGCAATATCTAGGGGTACCTGTGTGGTTCAGTTGGTAGAGCATGTGACTCTTGATCTTGGGTTTGTAAGTTCAAGACCCACATTGGGTTGTAGAGATTACTTAAAAATAAAATCTCTTAAAAAATTAAAAATTGTGGGACGCCTGGGTGGGTCAGTTGGTTGGACGACTGCCTTCGGCTCAGGTCATGATCCTGGAGTCCTGGGATCGAGTCCCGCATCGGGCTCCCAGCTCCATGGGGAGTCTGCTTCTCCCTCTGACCTTCTCGCTCATGCTCTCTCTCACTGACTCTCTCTCAAATAAATAAATAAAATCTTTTTAAAAAAATTAAAAATGTGTCAATTTACTTCTATAAACAGTGTATGAGTTCAGTTGCTTAATAGCCTCATCAATATTTGATACTGTTAGTTTTTAAATCTTAGCCCCTCTATATATTGTAAGATCCCTCACAATCTCTGCCTTCTGATATGTGTTTAATCCATTCACATTTAATATAATTATTGATATGATTGGAGTTATGACTGTCATTTCATTTTCTATATGGTTTATATCTTTTGTTTCTGTTTCTCCTTATTTTTTTGTGATAGTGGATTTTTTACTGTTGTTTTTGTTTTTGGTTTGTGTGTGTGTGCACACCATTTTAATTCCCACTTTTTAAAAGAACTGTATTTCTTGAGTTACTTTTTTAGTGAGTCCTCTGGTGATGAAAATGTGCATCTTAATTCATCACAGATACTTGAGATTAATACTGTATTACTTTCCTACAGCTGCTGTAACAAAGTACAACAGATCAGGTGGCTTAAAACAACTGAGATGTGTTGTCTCACAGTTCTGATTACTAGCATTACTACTGGGTGAGTGGTTTTACTGCACTCCATTCCAAATCAAGGGAGCCCCTCCAAAGGCAAAGCTGCTGGTTTTCATAGCTCGCCTGACTCTGGTGGAATTACCAGGCTATCTGAGCTGGGTAAGGGGAGGATGATGGGTGCAGCCCCAAGCAATGTTGTCAGACAAATGCTGTTCTTACTCAGAGGTCAGTGGCTTGTCGTGAATAAACACTACTATTTTGTTGTGTGATGTTTGTCAGTTTATAGAGCCCTAAAATAGTTGTTTTTGACACTTCTGTCCAGTGTTGTCCTTTTTTGGAGAGAATTTATTGAACTTCTCAGTCTGTCATACCAGAAGTCAAAAATCTACTTTAAAAAAAAAAAAGATTGAAAAAAAATCCTTGTAACACACACTTCATCTAGCTTAAGAATACAACTCAGCGGTTTTAGTAGATTCACAGATTAAACTATCACCACAGTTCATTTTAAAACAGTTTCATCATCTCAAAAAGAAATTCCATGCCTCGCGGTTATTGCTCCATCTTCTCAATTCCCCAAAACCAACTCCTCCCAACCCCAAGCAACTTCTAATCTACAGTATGTCATCTTTCTTTTTTCATCAGTTAACGTGGCTAGAGGCTTATCAATTTTATTGATATTTTTAAAGAATGAGCTTTTGGGGCACCTGGGTGGCTCAGTGGGTTAAATCGCTGCCTTCGGCTCCGGTCATGATCTCAGGGTCCTGGGATCGAGTCCTGCATCGGGCTCTCTGCTCAGCAGGGAGCCTGCTTCCCTTCCTCTCTCTCTGCCTGCCTCTCTGCCTACTTGTGATCTCTCTCTGTCAAATAAATAAATAAAATCTTTAAAAAAAAAAGTTAAAAAAAAAAGAATGAGCTTTTGGTCTCATCCATTTTCTCTTATTGATTTTCTGTTCTCAATGTCTTTGATTTCTGTCGATTTTTGTTTCTTCTTACTTTGCATTTAATATTCTCTTCCTTTTTAAGTTTCCTAAAGTGGAAGTTTGGTGATTGTTTATAGGTCTTTCTTCTTTTCTAATGCATGCACTCAATGCTATAAATATCCCTCTAACCACTGCTTTCACTGCACCCAACAAGTTTTGATAAATTTTCATTTTCATTTACTTCAAATATTTTTATTTTTATTTTTTTTAAAGATTTTTTTATTTATTTGTCAGAGAGAGAGAGAGGGAGAGAGAGCAAGCACAGGCAGACAGAATGGCAGGCAGAGGCAGAGGGAGAAGCAGGCTCCCCGCCGAGCAAGGAGCCCGATGTGGGACTCCATCCCAGGACGCTGGGATCATGACCTGAGCCGAAGGCAGCTGCTCAACCAACTGAGCCACCCAGGCGTCCCTACTTCAAATATTTTTAAAATTCTCTTGAGATTTCTTCTTTGGATGTGTGTTGTTTAAGGGGTGACTGGTGGCTCAGTCGGTTAAGTATCTGCCTTTGGCTCTGGTCATGGTCTTGGGGTCCTGGGATCAAGTGCTGTGTCCAGCTCCCTGTTCAGTGGGGAGTCTGCTTCTCCCTCTCCCTCTGCTCCTACTGCTTATTCATGCACACATTCTCTCTCTCAAATAAATGTAATAAAAAAAAAAATCTTAAGAAGTATGTTGTTAAAGTTGAAAATTTGGGGATTTGCCAGCTACTTTTCTGTTATTTATACCTAGGTTAATTCTATTGTCATCTGAGAGCAGACACCATATGATTTCTGTCTTCTTAAATATTAAAGGTGTGTTTTACAGTCCAGAACGTGTTCTGTGTTGGTGCGTGTCCCATGTTCCATGTGCTTTGAGCTTATTTATATGACACTAACAAAAATCTTTTATTTCCATATCTTTATTTGAACAATTTTCTATAATAGCTAGGAGAATACAGCATTAATGACGCACATTTACTAAGGACAACATTAGACAACTACAAATTTAGAGCGTAAATGTCAATCTGATATTGTTTTGGTTTTCATCTTAGTACTAGATGATAACTGGTGAAAACCCATGTTTCAAAGGCTTTTGTTGATATGAGGTGAATTATTAACTTAATTTTTTTAAATTCCATGTGAGATATGCTGGGACAATTTCAGTTTAAAACCAGAGTTATTTGATAATGCGTTTCACTTCTTAGTATTTCTGCTTCTTTCCTAATGGACGTATATTTTCAAGGATTAACTGTATCATGTTTTTCGACATAGATCAAAATGGAATCCCTTTTCCGAACCAACAAGGAAAAATACTTGAAAAACTGCAATGTTCAGTTTCATTGTAGTTAAACGACACATCCATTTCACAGTAAATTAATAATTAGAATTAGCAATTCAAATACAATATGTTAAATGTCATGATGAGCTCATTTCTGTGTAACATTGGTAGAGCAATTTAAATTTTCCAAGGACGCAAAAAAAGTGAACATTACTCCAGGAGTTCACAAAAATACATAACCAGCAATCATAAATTACAACACACATATCCACATTGGAAGGAAAAAGTCACCATTTGTTGGAAAATATTAAATGGCTCAAGTGATTCAGAGAGCCTGAAATGTAGGCTAAAGTTTTATAACATATGGTAACAATAAGATATTTGAAACTATTGACTGAAAAATGCATGAAAATGTACTGACCTACCAAGCATTGAATTATACATACCAGTTTCCACTCGAAAAACATGTTTCTTTCAAAGATTTCAAGCTGTATCACAATATTGAGGAAACGTTAGTCATTTTCAGTCATTTTAGGAAGCTAATGACACTCATGAAGTTAAGCTAATGGACATTTTTCGCCAGACCAAATTAGAAAATTTAAAAAATGTATAAAATGCATCTTGCAGCTATTTCACAGAGTACCTTCAGTTCCTGATTTAATGAGAAATCTACTGTATATAACTCCAGGTTGATTTAATTTGGGGTAATACAATGGATTAGAACTTAACAGAACTCTTTTCTGTTTTCATTCAAACCTTTATATATAGTACAGGGCTCCTAAAAAATTTTTTTAAAGCATGTCCATGGAAGGTTTTACAGTTGTACCCTTTAATCTGTATTATGAAAAGATCAGGGAGAAAACATGCCATTAAAGCATTACCAAGAAGCTAACTTAGCTATTTCTTCCATAGGTTCATTTGCTTCCTTCTGACAACAAAGCCCCCCAAACTCAGGACCACTCTCTCGGCCCACATTCACCGGCTCTGAGACTGGTGCTGAGTTGTAGTACCTGTTTGGAAAGAACAGAAAAGACAGGAAGGCAAAGTCCCAGGAGGGAGAGTCATGCAGGAAGGAGAAAGGAATTCAGGGTTGGAGGCCCCGCCCAACCCAAACCCTCACAAAACCTTGAGAAACATGGCCAGATGTCCTCTCCAGGTAAGTCCATCCCTTATAGAGGAGAAGTTCCAGAGAACTTAAGGCAGCTCTCGAGGGAAGGGAGCAGGGGTTAAGGCGGTCCTCACAGCACAGCCTGAGAAGAAATCACGACACACTTCTCCGTGAGCAGAGGCCACAGCCATACACGGAGCCTCTCTAACAAACATGCAGGGAGCACACCTCCTAGCTCTGGAGTCAACGCTGGCAGCATGCACACACGGTAACGTTCAGACACATGGACTTGCATATGGCTTGCCTGGGGACAGGCCTCTGAAGGTGCCCTGGGGGCTTGGCTGCAGGCTGCACAGCTCCCCTGGGGGCTCTAATGTGGCTCTGAGTGGTCTTGGAGAGACCTCTTCGGGGAGGCTTGCTCAGCTTCCTGGCAGGTTGAGACAGCCTGCTGTGAATTAAAGACCTAAAGGCAGGGTGTTGCACCCTCCAAGGGAGCCCTGACTCATCAGAAAAATCAAACCTATGTGTAGAGGGGAACAGCAGAGAAGAAAGCTGCCAGACTCTGGGCACTTCATCTTGTTAGCACAAAGAACCTAGCACATGGCATTTGCTCAGTTCCCAATTCTGCCAGTTGCCAATTCTGATAAGAGAAGAAGGAAAAAGAACACCTCTCGCTGACCCAGGGCACCCCATGGGTACCAGGAGAAACAGACTGTCCCCTGGAGACTTTTCAGTCTCCTGCCTCCACCTGCTCACTGCACAGCCTCGGCTGCAGGCAGGAAAGGGGCACTGCTGGAGGGTGGTGTGTCCTCAGCAAGTCTCTGACCTTTTCTTTCTCCATTTATCGTCAGCAAGTGACGGTTGGTCGGTGGGTCATAGCTACCCTTCCGACCTTCCAGCGCTGCTGTGAGGATACAATGAGGTAACAGGACGTGCACCTAAGAAAAGCACAGCCAGGTGCAAGGTTTGGCTCTGCACTAGAATGTCAGGGTCACACATGCATTTTTGCTTTCTTTTTCATCCTAAACAGTGGAAGCTCCCCAGAGGACCCTTGATGATGGCTCTTGGGGAACTCTACATTCTAGTGACTCTGTGTGTGTGTGTGTGTGTGTGTGTGTGAGAGAGAGAGAGAGAGAGAGAGAGAGAGAGAGAAAGACAGAGAGAGAGACAGGCAGAGATGGAGGGAGCAGGGGAGAGAGAGAGGAGGGCAGGTGGGTATATGAATATTGTGTAAGGATTTCTCAGGATGGGACAGGTGCCCTTTTACCTAAGGTACCAGGAGAGTATTTTCTTAAAACAATCACTACACTGAAATTCCCATATTTCAGAGCCGCCCTCACATGTTACTAGAAGATCTGATCTCTATAACACAAAATTACTCACCCAGAAAGAGCCAACTCAACTCTCAATTATCCACTAAAACAAAGGCAATAAAGCAAATCGTACAAACTGACTGGAATCCCAAATTTCCTTTCGGTAGGCTTTGGAATAGATCTTTTTTGTACTTTTGGACTTGATGATAGAAATGTCAGGTACATGGAGATTTTTCAAAACTTCCAAAGCAATCGCTTTGTGGACCTTACCTTCCCCCTTCTCTGTTTAACACTCAGGTGAGGCAGACCAAAGTCTTAACCTAAGAAAAGCTACAAGGACAATGGTTCATTTTTCAGCCTTGCATTCCAAGATGTGAGTGGAGTCTGTATGTAGGGTGAGTGGGGAGACTGTTGAGAAGGAGCTATTAAGACAGAACCGTGTTCTTTCAAGATCTTTCTCTGAATTCCCACTGTGTGTCACAGGGGAAATATGAAAAAGCAAATTAGAGATGATATTAAGGAATGTGCTGCCAAGAAGTGAGAATAACAACTCTCAGCCTGAAGGGAGGCCAGGGGGGCAACTGAGGACTGATGCCATTCACTGCCTTCCACATAGTCAGAGTCGGTGAGCAGGAGGGTGATGGGACGCATGGCTCAGCTGAGAGAAGGGAAAGAGTGAACAGTAGAATGGGTGGGTGGAGGGCTGGGGAAAGTAGGTTTGAAGCTGGGTGAGAAAGCTGATTGGAGAGAGGGTGAGCTGTCCTCAGAGGCGCTAAAGGAAACCCCTAGTCAGCAGATTACTGTTGTGTCCTCCAGAAAGTAATGGAGTAAATGGAGCCTTTTACCAGGTCTTGCGGTTCCCTGGTTGTAAGGTATTCTTGTTATGACTAAAGATATTTAGGCTGCCAAGAGAAGTTAATTCAGATCCCCATCTGGGGTCCTGGGTAGGCCTCAGAGGAAGGTGGAGCCTGGAACAGTAGAATCTTCGTGTGACCATCATTGAACAGGAGAGATTCTGGCCCAGGTGTGGAAGAGAGGTTCTAGCACTTTCCAGCAGCAAGGCAGGAGACAAGAGAGAGATGTTTCAGGCTATGAGCTGTCGGGGTAGGATATAAAGATTGCAATGGCAGCAGAAGCTACCGTGTGCTGTTGAAGACCTGACAAGATGCAGGTTGTGCACAAGACATGTTACACAGGGACTAAGCTGGGAAAGGACCTGGGAGGATTTCCTGGTCTAAGGTAGACCGCCTACACCATGGTGGCATTTTTTTTTTTTTTTTAAAGCATCTCCCCTATTCAATGAGTCAGTGTTCTGGCACATTTAATACTAACCAAAAGATTACAAGAGCTCATTGTTCATTGAAAACCACATTGACAACTGGTGAAAACTAAGAGAGCCTGAAGGAATCAGTAGTGTTTTTGGTTGATTTTGCAAATAAATAAATGTATCCAGCCTGAATACAGCAGTACATTAGTAAAAATTAGCCAAACTAATTCACTTTCGAAAAGCATGTAAAAATCATGTACATTTGAGAAAGGTTATATCTACACCAACTTGCGATTTTACATTTAATTAATCCCCCAGGATGAAGAGGCACCAAACACTGATCTTTCTATTCAAGGGTGAATTCACTGAGTAACTGCACCTCGTTTCTCTAAGATCCAAGTGCTGAGAGGAGAGAAACTTCAGATGTGGGAGGGTCCAACCTTCTTACTGTATAAATGAGGAATGTGAGGCCCAAATAAGTTAACAGACAGTGTTAATCTTTTAATGACAATCTTTATCATGATTTGAAACTGACTTCCATTAATATTGCACATGTTTTAATAAGACGTCATTTTTCATAGACCACCTAACAGTTAAGTTATATAAATCTATGTTTATAATTCAGAACCAGAATTTCTAATGAAAGCTAAGAACTTGTTCTTGCACAACCTGAAAGACCCACTGTCTAAGATTTCCAGGAAAAACTGAGAAGATGCTTAGTTAGGATTTCAGAATGAAACTTACAGGATCTGGGTCTTATTGAAACATATCCTCTGTAAAATTTAACAATGTTCAGATATTTCTTATATAAGTCTTAAAGTATTCCTAATATGATGCTCCTTAAAGTATCTAGTGGTACTGAGAACATTTATAGAAGTTGCAAAGCTTAAAAAAAATGGAACCATAGTTATTTATTACACACCTTCTTTTGCATAATTGCATAATAGGATAATCAAGGTTTCAAGACCTGAATCTTCTCTAGATAGTGACTGAGATTAATTCTTAATAAATTAAGAAGAAGAAAGAAAACCTGTCAGTACTGAAAATATGCAGTGCAGGAATCTGGCCTGGGAACTAAAAATAAGTCACCTCACAGAACACTGTACCCTGATGTGATATCCACCCAGGGAAAATTAATGAGCACATCAATGTAATACATTCTGAATAAATAATGACATCAACAACAGCCACTTTGTCTATTCCTATCCCTAAATGTCAAACATTTTGTCATATTTCTACATGACTTGCCAGTGTCTGCTACTTATGCAGGTGAATCTGTATATATTTGCACATAATCCAGTTAAAACTGATCTGATTGAATTGTAAACAGAGTTGATAAAAGAGAAGCTTATTGTTGTAGTGCCTAATGAGAATATCGCTTATATATTAAAGAACACAGTATGTAGCAGCACTTTAAAATGCTCAGTAAACTACAGTACAAATGCACTTCTATGCTATATGGCAAACCAATATTCTCTTAAGATCTCTATAACATAGGGACACATAGAAGGAAGTTACTTGACAAGTACTTTACATATTGCCAGTTTATTTCTTTGATCCACTTTGACAACATCAACATAACTGATTCCTGAACTGATATGATATGTACTCAATGGCAATTTTTCTTTCAATTCTTCTGGTCCGCGCAGGGGAGGCTCCCTTGTAGGTGCTTTCCTAACAACACTCATACCTGGAATTTACATGTTTACCGTACCACTCAGATGCAGTGCTAAGGACTAAAGTAAATGCTGGCAGCTGGAGACCTTTTCTCCCCCTTCCTTCTGTCATTCACCTGCATGTACCTCGGGATACCTAACTGATCCAGGGTGAGTGTTGCTATTAAGGTAACACGGCACAAAGAAGCCTATTGTTCTTCCCAGGTGATGAAAGGGTTTAGGGAGATTTCCAGTTAATAACTTCTCATTGGAAAGATAAGTAGTGCTGTCTCTTTAAAAATGTCTGTTCAGTAGCTCACGGGAAATAATGGGTTCTTACTGTCCCTTTTTGCCTTGGCATCACGTCACTTTCAGACCCGTGATATGAATCCCAGGCCCAGGCTGGCTGGAATCTGGATGGTTTCCAGGGCGAGGGAGGATGGGTTGAAAGGAAAGGTGACAGGAAAGATGTGTTTAGCATCCATGAGCAGCTGAGGCGAGTCTTTCCTGTCTCGTAAACGCATCTGAGATTAAAAAAACAACAACAAACAGAGCGTGTCAGTTCTTTAAATCTATAAAGATTTCTCCCCCACCAAAAATATACCAAGAAGTCCTCAACTAATAAAGAATGTTTTTAAAACACTTCCTTTCTCTAATAAGCTATTATCAAAAAGGTAATGCACTGTTAAAATGAGATAACACAATAATAAAACACATTTCCTCTCAATAAACTGTAAAATTTTCATTCAGAAAACTGTGTTTGTGAATCACAGAAAAAGAAAGCTTGGGAGATCTTACCTGTATAGTACGAATAAATGATACAGAGACTCTTTCTTCAAACTCATTAACTGGTGTATACAAATTCAACACTTTGACAATCTGTGAGAATGAAATGATCAAAGTTTTTAGCATATTATCAAACACACACTGGGTGCTTATAACCTGGAAAAGTAAAAGAATCTATGAATAAGTCTGTAATTCTGCTCAGGGCTGGGTTGGGATAAGGGGAGAGAGAGAGCTGGTCTAAGAGCATATTTAACTTTACTATGTGAATTTTTAGAATAGAATGTATTAATGTAATATTTGTATATTTTAAGAAGCAATATAAATTTGGAAAAACAACCAAAGTACAAAAAAGAACACAACATGAAAAGGAAAAGGGTCCCGCTCAATCTTCTCAGTCTACCCAAGTGGCAACCGTTACTAGTGTCCCTTGTTTCTATCCAGCTGCTTTCTATACAAAGTCTATGTATAATCTAGGTAAGATGCCTATATTCCGAGACACATAAAGAACATTAAGAAAGTGCAGGAGTCAACACAGAAATAACTGGCAAAAGAAAAATGAGCTCGTTTATGCCTTTGCCTTGCCTCGTGCTGTTGCCACTGTCCTCAAATGTCTTGTCCAACACACGTGAAGCCAGCTCAGAGATGAGAGCGATGGCTGGGGGGTTCCTCACTTCCCTAAGTGTCACCCTTGCTGACTGCTACAGTGTCTCTCAGCAGCGGGAGGTGCTTCACCTGGGCAGTAGTTAGAGCACTGCACATGGAACAAATGGCTTCTGCATCGTCATCTGTCTTCTTTTTCACTTGCAAGAGCTGAGCAGCCTGAATGAGCGGTTCCAGGGTTTCCTTAGCCCCGCTATTCATCAGGTTCTTGTCGCGCAGCCATTCTTCCAGCTGACTGACATTGTACCTATGCCAAAAAGAGAGAGAGGGAGAGAATGCAAATTTACTGAATGTTGTCATAAATGTCTTAATTTTTTATGTACAGCTTTGTCAGGAATCTCAGTTAAAATGACAGGCAGTATTTTTGTTCAATTTTCTTAAATCTTACCAGCTGTGCTTAAAATTTTATTATAGCCATGAGGTTTATAATCATAATTATGTAAGAGTAAATGACTAGAGGATATAATTAACTTCAATAGAAGGTAGAAATGGAGCCTTACAGCAAAAATTATGAAATAAAACTTGCTGAAAGTCAAAATAGAACATCCCACATGGCCGTGTCCTTATTAAACAGCTGACCAAAAAAGGCTTTCTAGCTTCTTTTACAAGTCAGAGGAGAGAAATGATAACCTTTGAGTACCCTTTCCTCCTTCAGTCAAATTCCAGGGTAGTCACAAAAAACAAGATGTTCCCACATAGAGCTTGTGCTACAGCCCTCTTTAGGGAAGAGGCTGGGTGACGGAATAGTGGCCTACAGAAGCCCAGGGATAGAAGGAGAGAAGGTAAGTGCGGGCAGCGGGGGAGCACTGAAAGAGACAGAGACCCCAGATGTGGCAAGAGATGTAGAAATCACACAGATGCTGAGGTTTCAAGAGTGGTCAACCAGGTGACAGTGGTTCTCATGCTAAAATGCTACATGGACACACGGTCAGAACTTTGCAGTCAGGCAAATAGGAGGCAATATGATATTACGACAGTGCCTCACATGTATGGAGAAATACATAAACAAAGCTTAAAGACAAGTAAATTCTACAACCTGAATGAAGGCATTATCTTCTTAACATTAACTCCAATGGATATATGTCAATGGAAAATTTGAAAAGAATGCCAAGGTTTCCTGAGATTAACTAAAGACTTATGTAGGAGAGATCCTATTTTCCTCTCTTGGTGACTATTCTGTTTTAAAACAAATGATTTGCTGGGGCACCTGATTGGCTCAGTCAGTTAAGCATTTGTCTTTGGCTCAGGTCATGATCCCAGGATTCTGGGATTAAGCCCCAAGTTGGGCACCCTGCTTAGCAGGGAGCCTGCTTCTCCCTCTGCTGCTCCCCTACTCATACTCTATCTCTCACTAGCTCTCAAATAAATAAATAAAATCTTCAAAAAAATTATTTGCAAAGAAATCAATTCTATTATGATAATGGCTTATGCTGAGGGGTAGCTGGTCATAAAGCTGAGTTCACACTTTCTTAAAAGACAGAGGGGCACATTTCCAGTTAGAGATCTATTAGACATGTTCTTGCTGCCATGGTACAGAAAGGTATTTTGTCAAAAAAAATATCTAAGAGAAATCAAACATTAGAAATCTTCATTATAAAAAATTTGATATTTTGTTATGTACAATTAAAACACATGCAAAAGATGAAGAAGCAGCTATCTCAACTCAAAGTATTTTTTATCATCTCTCCATTCCCTCTAACAAGTCAGTGTCCTGGGGGAGCAGGGTGTCCCAGTAGTGGAGGGGAGGACCTGCTGAAAGGTACAGTCTGAAGCAGTCACTCATGAAAGTGGAGCGGTCCAGCCAGGCCAGAGAAAACAGCTCCTTGTGTGTCGTCCCTGGCTGCATGGCTGGTGGCAGCAGACCCCGGCACCCTGTCTGGACACAGGGCAGGGGCCGGCCTCTGCTCACCTGATCTGCATGCCTTTACTCCAGGAGCACATGTCCTTGCGCAGCAGGAGGTTGTTCAGGGTGACGGCCCCCACGATGTAGAACATTTGCTTAACCACCTGCTTGATCAGTTCAGGGTCCATGCCGTGCTGACACAGGACCGAGTGGAAGGAGTTGAGCTGCCGGAGGATGGAGTCCAGTGTGTAGGTGCCCTCGTCCGCGATGCTGGAGGTTCGCTTTCTAAGCCCTGTGGGCTTCACCCCAGACACGCCCTGAATGGTTTCATGCTCCAGCATGCCGGAGACTGCAGGAGGAGTTCAAGTGTTAGAGGACGCCTGGTCCGTGTGCACACACACCGGCTCATATAGGCACGCATGCACTCTCACACATTCAATTTAGGAAAATGCTCTGAGTATCAAGAGAGGGGAAAGAACTTTCAAAAAAAGAGCTTCCAGATTTTAAATTTTAATGAAAGAATAATTCTTAAATGCAAAAATTTACCCATGAAATTAAGAAACCTTAATGCCGCATTTTCTAAAATACAAAGCAGCCCAGCTTGTACTAGCAAAAGCTTGTGATTTTTTTTTTTTTTAAGATTTAATTTATTTGGGGCACCTGGGTGGCTCAGATTTTAGGCAACTGCCTTCAGCTCTGGTCATAATCCCAGGGTCCTGGGATCAAGCCCCACATTGGGCTGCCTGCTCAGCGGGAAGACCGCTTCTCCCTCTCCCACCACACCCTTCTTGTGTTCATTCTCTCGCTGTGTCTCTCTCTGTCAAATAAACATATACAATCTTTCTAAAAAATTTATTTATTTGACAGAGAGAAAGAGAGCCAGATAACACAAGCGAGGGGAATGGCAGAGGGAGAGGCAGGCTCCCCACTCAGCAAGGAGCCTGATGTGGGACTTGATCCGAGGCCCCTGGGATCATAACCTGAGCTGAAGGCAGACGTTTAACCAATTGAGCCATCCAGGCGCTCCAAGCTTGTGATACCTTGGAAGGGTTTTTGAGAAAGGCACAGAGATTAGAGAGGGGAGAAGAGATTCCCCAAGGATGTCTGAGCCCCACAGGCAAACCAAGTAGCAAGAACAGCAGGAGCCTGGGCAGTGGTCGTGGAGAAGCTTTGGGAGGGCATGGTTGTGTGGGGCTGGAAACCTGGGCCCTTCCCTGTCCGGAGCTTCCCGCAGTAGCAGGGAAGACTCGGGTTAGTGTCAGCCTCCCCCGACTTGGTCTTCTCAAATCTGGGTCATTGCTGCTCCCTCCACTGCGGCCTCACAGTGTTTGGCTTATGCCTCCTCTAGGATGGTTGTGGGAGGACCACCCCTGGCCTGGTAGCCCCTTGAGAGCAGGGCCATTCCTGGTTCATCTTTATATGTCTTATTCATTTTATAGCTCACAGAGCTAACCACAGTTTCCACAGAACCTCACACTGACACAAAACTCTGGTGGTTACTATCAGATGGGCGCCCTGGGAGATGGGCGTGGTGGCTTAAAGTGGGACATCTCAGAGGTAAGCTTCCTGTTTAGCAAAAAAAAATAGGCAAAAGCAGAAGAAACACTGGCTGAAATTGACCTTCTGTGCATCTGTGTCGCCTCTTACATTTGAGCTAACCGACATTGCTTTGAATACACAACTGTGAGGGGACAACTGAAGAACTCACCCCAGATGTCACCTCCTGAGGAACTCACTGCCATCTCCCATGGCTTCCTCAGCCTTTCATGTTTCTGCTTGGTTAACTGTGGGTGTGCGATGGAAGACAGAATACTAAGGGCAATGACGAGGTTGTAGAAATGTGGAAAACATGTGTGGGAAAAGAAAGCGTAGCTGGGAGTAGTCTTAAAAAGCTGCTGATAGGGGTGCCTGGGTGGCTTGGTCAGTTAAGCGTCTGCCTTCGGCTCAGGTTATGATCCCAGGGTCCTGGGATCGAGTCCTGCATGGGGCTCCATGCTCACTGGGGAACTTGTTTCTCCCTCTCCCTCTGCATCTCCCCTCTGCTTGTGTTCTCTCACTCTGTCTCCCTCTCACCATCAAATAAGTGAAATATTAAAAAAAAAAAAAAAAAAAGAAGCTGCTGGTAATTTGCCCAAAGATAACAGTTTGATAACTTAAAACAAATTTAATTCAGTTCATTCAAAATTAACAGCCTGCAGGGGCGCCTGGGTGGCTCAGTGGGTTAAGTCGCTGCCTTCAGCTCAGGTCATGATCTCAGGGTCCTGGGATCGAGTCCCACATCGGCCTCTCTGCTTGGCAGGGAGCCTGCTTCCCTCTCTCTCTCTCTCTTTGCCTGCCTCTCTGCCTAGTTGTGGTCTCTCTCTCTCTCAAATAAATAAATAAAATCTAAAAAATAAATAAATAAAATAAAATAAAATTGACAGCCTGCAATTTATATATGCCTCCTAATTCCTACTTCATATATGCTACACATTCTAAGGGAATATGTATGTAGTACACCCAGACTGAGTACACGCATATAAAGAGAGGTACATGGACTCACACACCTAGTTAAGTACACATATACAGAAACACCACTGTGTACACCCTAGTCACTTATCAGTGAGAGACCACTACTTTAAACAAAACTGCCTTTGACAATTCCACAGGGGCCTTGAGATGTGTAACTCACCATTGAGCATCTGAGACCTATTCTTATTGCCCGAGCCCTTTGACTGGAGCATAATAGCCAAAGTGCAAACTCTCCCCGGCCTCCTCTGTTTTAAGTGGACCCCGAGGAGGCCCTGGGTAGCAGTTTCTTAGGCCAAAGTTTAAAGTGCTTTTGAAAAGTGGACAAGGTATGTGTATATCACTGGGTCTAGAGCAGAGCCCAGTCTCAAGGGACAGGCACCACCCAGTGGGGAGATTCACTAGATCCTGCCGCCTCAGTCACGTGGAAGCAGTGATTTTGACATATCCCAGTTAGTCACGGCTGAGGTTCCGGCATGACTCAGCTAAGTTCAGGATTGAGTCTTACTGCTTTATGCTCTTTGTGTGAAGACAGGCCACCAAACAAGTGTGGCCGCTGGGCCAGACAGACATCGACATCAACCCTGCCCTCGCCTTACCGATCATGGGCTGAAGGATATTCTCTAACACCCGCACGAGTTGCTGGTAGATCTGAATAGCCAAGTCACTTAGCACCTGCCGGTACTCAGCCAGGTCAAAATTGGTGAGGCAGTGTTCATTCTGGCGAGATGTGTTGTGTTTCATAAAGCCCTAGAATCAGAAAGCAAAGTTACTGACACCAATGAAAGAAAATGCCTCTTCTAACACCTCAGTTTGATCAGATTCCCCTGCTGTCCTCTCTGAAGAGTTTCCACCTGTTCCACTCTTGAAGGCCACATAGTCATTCTCAAATGCTCTGTGTGTTTATTTCCATCGTATCCTCCCTCCACTTATTAGCTTTTGAGTAATATCTACACTTGGCAAGCTAGAGGTTAACCCTTTCCAAGAACCATGTCAGTGAAACAAAATGGGGGAACTTAATTAGAAAAAAATTAATGAGTGTTTTTACTTATGATGCAACACATTTACTGCCAAACACTGAATTATCTAAAGTACTAACCTCTTAACTTCAGTTCTGTTAAACAGAGTCTTATTTGTAAATACTGCACCTGAAGGGCATACATAATCTTTTTAAAACAGACCAATTTCTACCGAGATCGGTGAATAAATAAAAAATTTCCCTTTATTATATTTCATGGTAACCATATATGATTTCCAGTCCAAGCACAGAATGGAATTTTTTGGTGGTATTGGTTAAAACGGAAAACCAACTGTACAGGCAGGTATTGTGTCAGACATCACCTGCTTGATGGACTCCACCTGAAGTCGAGCCTCCCTACAGACTACCGGACAACACAGTCTAGAAGTGGGGACTGACAGGACAGCTGATGGCCCCTCGGAGGAATTCTAGTCTATCTGTTCCACCTTCCCAGGGGCTGCATCTTACTCGTATTTATGTTTTCCATCATTTTCCAGGACAACCCTCTGCCCTAGCCTCTGGGTGCCGAGAAAATACTACTGGTCAGCTTCTCCGCCTGCACTCCAGGCAAAAAATGGAAGGCATGGACAGCAGTGGGTAGGGGCACAGGCTGCAGAGGCTGGCGGCCCCAGAACCCCAGTTCTGCTCCTTCTGAAGAAGAGGATCTGGGCAAGTTGATGAATATCACCAAACTGCAGTTTTCTCATCTGTAAAACTGGGTTGTAATTCCTACCTCATAGAGATGCTGTAAGAATTAAGTAACAGAATGTACAGAAGTGCTGTCTGATATATACTCAGTAGACCTTAATAAAGAATAATTATTAATATATCACATAGTTTTTAAGTCCATCAAACACCTGATGAACATATCACTGCAAATAAAAACAGAGTATGTTTTTGGACCAATCTAAAGAAATATGCCTCAGTTTGATCACCTTTTCTGTATTATGGAAAGCCAAAATTGATGAATTTCTTTAAATTGTTTACTATTTCTCATATCAGTCCTTGAAAAGTCCACTTTCCACATACTGACAAGAGGTTTCACTGTTCATAACAATTCATTAACTAATGCTCATTTCATTTCTGCTATGCTTTCTCATAATACAAACTCTCAGAGGAAGAAACTATGTTGCTCTCCAATTCACTGTTTCATAAACAATGAACATCAAACAAAACTATGAGCTTCCAACCTACCTCTGAATTCAGGTTTCTAAATTAACAACTGGGGGGCGCCCGGCTGGCTCAGGAGGTTAAGCATTTGCCTTCAGCTTGGGTCATGATCTCAAGGTCCTAGGATGGAGTCTTATGTCAGGCTCTCCGGTCAGCAGGAAGACTGCTTCTCCCTCTCTCTCTGCCCCTTCCCTGCTCATGCTTTCTCTCTCTCACTTGCTCTCTTTCTCTCAAATAAATAAAATCTTTAAATTAACAAATGGTTGAATGTTCATGTTTTTAAGTTTTTCCTTAAAGAGGGTAGATGAAAGTACATCATGTGGGTTTTATAATCAAGATTTCCTCACCTCTTCTCCACTGTACTGCTTCAAACAGTGCAAAAATCGGCATGTGTTAGAGAGCCAGAAGGAGACAGTTTCGAAATCATCACCTCTTTTCTGAAAGAGAGAAAAAGGCTAAATTCACTTTTCCTTATGGAAATAGCAACCTGAAAGTAACTGAACAGACACCAGAAGGCCCACTTTTTTCAGTTACATGATAATTACAAAAATAAATCACATTGCAATTGTAAATCTTACATCATTGTTAGAAAATTTCAACCCTGTGTTTGTTGTTTGGTTGTTATTTTGCTTGGCCTCTATTTTCTTGCCATTAGAAAAGGATGCCCACTTAGGTGATGTTAGTTTAGCAGTCCCTTTCAGCAGTTACATGGAGTTAAAAAATTCATCATACCACAGCTTACCCCAACTCGCTTCCCTCAGGATTACTCAGGGTATCAGAAAGGTCTGAAAGCACAAAGGGATGTCCCAGACTATGAAGTGCTGAAACCCAGACTAGGTTACAAATTTGGTCAACAATAAGATACAACTCCTGAGCAGAGACTGAGAAATGGGGTAAAGGGAGCCCTGTGCAGAATAGGAGAGAGGGGAAGTTGAAAGGCTCTACATCAGGACTGGGTCTAACAACCGGCTGCTAAATCAGAACAGGGACTCGAGGCAAATATACTTCAGTTCAAAACTGGGACGGGAGACAAACTCACATCAATTTTTGAATGGCATCAAAAGGGTGCTATATGTGAGTACCCACTCTTTTTAAATTTTTAAACAATTTGGTATAATAAATAGTCAAACTAGATAAATGTCTTTATGCAATTAGGATGAGAGGGCAAAAATATGATTCGGTTTTGCTGTGTTTGTAGGAGCTGACTTAGAAATTAGTAAAACTTGCAGGCTAAATGCACTATAGCAACGATACACCAAAAATGAAGTGAGTTATATCAGAAGACATTCATCAATTTTTAAATGTTAAATCTTCAGAAGCTCCATGCTTCAGTAACAAGCTAACTCCATCCAAACCTGCCCAGGAGGGACGGGGAACCCGTATTTGTCAAAGGCTCGCTCCCAGGGGCTGCAGGGAGGCTTGTGTTTCATGAGGACAGAGCTTCAGGTGGGGAAGAAGGAAAAGTTCTGGAGGTGGGCAGTGATAGCGGCTGCACAACAACGTGAACACACTTAATGCCACAGAACAGTGCACTGAAAAATGGCTAAGTGGTAAATTTTATGTCTCGCATATTTTACCACAATTAAAACAGTGCATGAAAGACACCTTAGATGTGAGAGCATCCAATGGCTATGTTAACCAGCCACTTATCTCCATTCTGAAGGTTCTCATCCAACTTCAGTTAGATAATCAGAAAGCAAAGTACTTGGAGCACAGTCTCTTAGCTCCTCACAGAAACACGTGAGTTAAAGTTAAATATCATGTTCACTGTTTTTCTAGAGAGGCAAGAAGAGGATTATGCAAGGTGACTCGGTGATTACTGAGTTAGGCAGGGCTTTCTGCTCTATTACATAATTCTACTGCCTTTCCCAAGTCTTTCCTCTCTGCTTAGTATCTGTGTGTTGCTTCTCACATGGAACCAGGCATTTCAGGGAACAAGGAAATTATAGGGTGAGTCGGAGAATAACAGGAAGAAAAGTTGGAAGAAAAATTTTAATGTTTTATCAGACATCTTCTTTATGAATGACCCATGTCGTATTGAACTTCTTTAATACCTTTTTAACTAGAGCATCATACTCCCTATATATAAGGGCCACACTAAATATTTTTAATTTACTTGTAAGATCTCAAAACAGACTATTTCTGTTTACAAAGACACTTAATTTACTGTGCAACTTAATGCAATTACATCAAATTAATTTTGATTACTCAAATTTGATTACTCAAATTGCTCCATTGTACAAGAAGGCATATAGACATGTTGCAAAGAAAGACTGTTTCCTACAGTGGAAGTTACTAGTGAAGACTGGAAAGTGTTCATATCGGGCAACTTATCCCCAATTAAAGGAAGGAAAAGACCTTGGTGCAGATTCTGTCATCATTAATGTTCACTAGGAGAATTTTGTTGAACATGAACTGACCTTTAATACTTTTTTGATGCTGTTAATTGTTGATGTTAGCAACGACCTTACTTTCTGATCATCATTCAGATAGTCAGCATGTCGGACACACATGAACAGGATATATGCTGGTAACCCTGGAATCAAGTTGACTGCCACACCACGTGGCTTCAGTTCTGAAAGGAAATGATGAAAAATAATCTTATATAACATTGAAAGTCTTTGTGAGGAATGCTTTGTGAGATATAAAAGCACAGTTCTCATGAAAGAATTCAATCATTCAGGGTTAAGAGATCATATTAAAAAAGTATATTTTAATAGTTCATCAAGTAGAGAAATTGTTAAGGGTGGGGACATGCGAATCTTAGAACTTCCAAATTTTATCTCTCGCCTTGGTTTCTCCCTTGAACTCCAGTTCCATGTATCAACTGCCTTCTTGACACCTCTGCTTACGCACGTCAAACGGAGTCCATCCCAAATGAAACCAGTGATTCCTTGTGGAACCTGCCCTTCTGGGAGTTGTGCCTCGAAATAGGCTGTTCCAGACTTCTGGTTTCTCAGGTTATATGCTTTGTCAATATTTTGAATCCTTTGTTTTCTCACACCACACATCTAATCCAACAATAAATCCTGTTGGCTCTACCTATAAAACACATCCAGAAACTTACTTACTCTACTAACTACCTTACAATAGGCCACCATCATCTTCTCTTGGGCTGTGGTGATGGCTTCCAGACTTGCCTCCCTGATTCATCCCGTTCTCCAGTAGTACCTTTTTCACACAATGATCAGAGTAACTCTATACACAAATGCCACTCTTATTCTGAAAATCTTCCAAGTAGCTTTTCTTCTCATTTATAAAATAAAAAATCTTCACTATGATCTGTGTGGTCTGGCCCTGTTCCCCTTCCCCAGCTCACTGTGCTCTAGTAACATTTCTCCCTCTCATCCTAATTACAAGAAGACATTCATCTAATTGAACTCAACATGAGTCTCCTTGCTGTTGGCTGAACATGTCAGGCACGCTCCCACCCCAGGGCCTATGTACTTACTGTTTTCTGCCTGAAATGTTCTTTCCTCAGATATCAGTATGACTTGTTTCCTTACTTCCTTTGATCTCTGTCCAAAGATTACCTTATGGAAGAGAACTTTCCTTACAACTTCATATAAACTAGTATACTTGCCTTTACTCTTTATCCTTTGACCCCATAATATATATATTTTTTTCTCTGTTCTTCCCAAGTCCCCAATGTAAGACCTTTGAGAATAGGGATTATGAATTACTTTATTCATTACCCAGTACCTAGAAAATGCTTAGCATTTGGTAGAAGCTCACTAAATGTTTATTGAATTAAGGAATCTTTGTTAACTCTATGCTTAAAAACCACTGGCTTCTTAACATTTTTACTAAATGAAGATCATGTTAAAACTTCAGTGCCTTTGCACCCATATATAATACTGGGCTTAATGCCATGAACCCCAGGAACATTAAATCAGGCATAACTGCCAATCACATTGCTGTCAGCCCACACCTGCCAGGAGGAATGCTATGCAAAGGCTGAACAGAGAGGTTTTCCCCTTTTTTAGTTCACAGCTTTCAGGCTATGTGCACTCCTAACTCCCACCTTCCCTCAAAGAGTCTTCTGGCAGAATCAACAAGCTTATACCCCATCTTAACCCAAAACTGCTCTAAAATGTTTCTTCCATGTCCATTTCATTAGCCCAGTCTTCTCCTTCCATGGCTGGAATCTTTCCCTTAATTCTTTTGTTTCTTTCCTATTACCAAAATGCTGTACTTAATATAGTTAGTTGTGAAAGGAAGCAAGGGAAAAAATGAAACTCAGGAAGTTAAATGGCCCAGAACTGTGGTGTTCAACTGTGGCTATACTTCAGAATCCTCTGAAAGACGTTTCTTTTTTTAATTGTGTTATGTTAGTCACCATAAAATACACCATTAGTTTTTGATGCAGTGTTCCAAGATAAAAAAAATATATTTGGGGGCACCTGGGTGGCTCAGTTGTTAAGTGTTTGCCTTCAGCCTAGGTCATGATCTCAGGGTCCTGGGATTGAGCCCTGCATTGGGATCCCTGCTCAAGGTGAAGCCTGCTTCTCCCTCTCTCACTCCCCTGCTTGTGTTCCCTTGTGTGTGTGTGTGTGTGTATATATATATATATATATATATATATATATTTTTTTTTTTTTTTTTTTTTTTTTTTTTTTGACGTGGCCAGGCTCTTCCCTCTAGAGATTCTCAGGTAACAAGTCTATGATAGGGATGATACATGAATACTTCTCAAAAGCTTCTCCAGATATTCTAATCTGTAGCCAGAGCTAAGAAGGCCTGGACTCAAAGGACCTTATAGGTAGATCCTAGGCAAGTCTCCCCGAAGTTTGACTGATAATGCAGACACGGTCAGGATGTTACTCCAACAGGATAATGCACAGTCTGCAATGATGATGCAATTAACCAGTGTTGAATATTTAAAAAATTAGTGACTAGTTTTTTCCATTAATGACACATGTACCAGAAAGACATTCTATCCCATGCAGAAAATACTTGCCCAAAATCAGGTTCTTAACAAGCTTTTGCTCATCCTCCTTCTTGTATTCCAGCATTCCTTGGAAATCCTTTTCTTTCCTGGGAATGTTGACTGGACGGATGGGTTCATCAATGATCTGTCCTGGTGATATGTTCTCCATCTGGCCCACTTAATGAGAAACAAAAAGAAGAAAATGTTTTCCAGGTAGAAAAGATACAAGGATTCTACATTCCAGTTATTTTAAATGAATTCTTTAACAACAGAAACTTGCCATATTTGCCACTTAATTATTTCCTCTTTAAATACTTTAAATACTCTTTTCTGCTAAAATTAGGTGGGTAGATGGCAAAATTATATGGTGATGTCACTCCAACAGCCACTAGTACTTGGTTATTATCAACATCAAAGAACCTTACTTGATTCAAAAACTTTTTTTTTTTTTTTTTGTAATAAAGTTTACTTTGTAGTAAGATTAAATGTCCTAAAGAAAGCGGTTTAACTTTTTGGTTAACTCATCAGTACCATCATAATGGTTAAAGATATTAAGACTTTAAGTCAAAGAAGGGGGAAAAAAACCCAGTATTCTACAAAGAGGCAGCAAGAGCATCAAAGATTCCCTCTCACATTTAGCTCTATGAATCCAGTCATTAAAGAAAAAGAACATTTACTTCAAATGCATCATTGCAATCAGTTCAAACCACATCAAGAGAGCTGGCAGAATGGTATTTCTTTGCACTAGTTGATGTGAACTGCAACATTTTTCACACAGGCCTCATGAGGCAAAAACCTAGCTTTCCTCTGCTACCCTTTATTCCCAAAGAAATCTCAAGCAGATAAAACACTTCTATTTAATATGATTCCCTAAATATTATTCTGTTTTTTGTTTGTTTGTTTTTAGTCAAATGCTAGACATCTTACCATGAAGTTGTAACCATTAAAGTACAACCACTGGTTAATGGCCCTTTCAGATGATAAAAATGGTCACTATTGTTAATGGTTAAGTGCTAGAGAAGAGTTACGCTAAGGAGTAAAAGAAAAAGGTCTCAAATTTCATGGCAAAATTGAGAAGTAAATGGGAAATGCAAGGGGAGGGAAAGGAACACAGAGTTATTTTGGTGTTTGTGGAAATATATGCTAATAAGCAGGGTTTTTTATTATTTCATCTACAGGGAGGGGCAGTTAAGAAATCTACTTAGGGATGGACTGAGTTGAATCTGTTGTCAAACAAACACAATGCAGATCAGAAGCATTAGAATGTTTAACTCCTTGCTGATTCTCCAAGGTATCAGTAGTACTTCCCTTCACTCTGGGCGGATTTCCTGTGTTAGTTGTGGGAAGCCGGTTCCACAGGACAAGGTTATCACGGAGAACACCAATACCTGCCAGTGTTCTTGCTTATGTGGCTGAGAGACAGCCTAGTGACACCCTCGTCCACCTCAGGCTGCAGCATCACACACCAGGATTATCAGCGCGGAAAATCACCACCGTCCATCAACAGTATTATCTAAAGAGTGACCATATTGTGACTGGACAAGTCAGGGCTGTGGCATCTAGTGCTTCATGTGCATGGTAAAATGTACGTCTCTATACAGGAGACAGGAGATTCAAGCCACTTAGTGTTATACTGATTACTTCTGGAGTCGGTTTATACATAACAGCATGGGGGTCTCAGAATCAGCCCATGGTGGCATCTGCCACTTGTCAAGTACAAGAGAGTAAAGTCCCTGCCCTCTGTGGTACTAGTCGTTCTGAGCCACAGAAACGATTCTGTGAGGGGAAACAGATTCAATATATTACGTTTAACAATAAAGGTATGTATTTGGGCTCTATCTAACCCCAAGAGAATGTTTTAAGCCTACTGATTTCATCCACTGATAGTGAGAGATACCATTATTTTACAGAACACTAAAGAAGGAAAAACACTGCCAGTTAAACTGCACCTCGTCAACAGTCTTTGAAAGGCGCAACCTAATTTAAGATGTTAAAATGTAAAAATTTGAGTACCTCAGAATTTATGAAATATGGTAAATATTTTTACTAGGAGATTTCCCTTATTAAAAGAAAGCTTCAGGGGCAACTGGATGGCTCAGTGGATTAAGCCTCTGCTTTCAGCTCAGGTCATGATCTCAGGATTCTGGGATCGAGCCCCACATCCGGCTCTCTGCTCAGCGGGGAGCCTGCTTCCCTCTCTCTCTGCCTGCCTCTGTCTACTTGTGATCTCCCTCTCTCTGTCAAATAAATAAATAAAATCTTTAAAATAAATAGATAAATAAGTAAATAAAAGAAAGCTCCACTTTCTTTTTGCAAAATCTCTAATCTAGATATTTTTGGTTCTGTACAAAAATGTCAGAGACAAAAATTGCCCTTTCATTAAAATTTTCTCTCGCCTTTGATTCTCCTCAGAGATGTGAGTCTTTACAAAAATTCATAAACAAAATATGGATGTCAGCTCAACACGACCTTGATTTATATAGCAAGCCATCTACTAATTAAAATAAAATGTCAACCTTCATGTATGCAGGATCAGGAAAATATAAGGCCTAAAAGAAAGAACCCAGGACCACATTCCAGTTTTCAAAGACTAGTAAGACCTTGGGGATCATTTGGTCCAATGTTACATCTAATACATGCTTTCTTCTAGAAAGACCTGAAGCAATCCCTATTTTCATTTTCTGGATTCTTTATACTTGAGGGGAAAATATTCCTGAATTTTTTTTGTCCTGGAAAAGGAAGGGAAATTGGACAACTTTTTAAAATTTATTTTTCCTCACTTTGGAACCAGAAAGTTCTTGATTCCAGGTTTAATAGAGACAGTAGACTAAATTCCTGTAAGTCAAGAGGTTATGTTGGAAACTATGACACAGAAGAGAGAAGTCGGTGATCCTTGAAGGCATGGGCTCTAGTTCCAGCTTGGCTACTTACGAACTGAGACTTTGGCAGTCACTGACGGTTTCTGGGCCTCTGTTTTTTACTCCCACGAAATAATTAACTGATTTCTAGAATTCTTTTAGGTCTAAATTCCCTGACTCTTTGAAAGTTGAGATGCAACACCCACTCCTGGGTTAAAATATAGCACAAAGCAGATCAAATTTTGAAATACTCTCCATTTCACTTTATAACTTCTGCTAAAAATGATGTATGTTGGCGTTTTAAAAACAGGCTTCATTGGTTTATTTTTTTAAAAAGTCTCCTTAAGTAAGGGTAGCCCATAGGAGGAGGCAAGAATCTTGCTATTTTAAACCAGAAGAATGTAAAGTATGTTATATTTAGAGAAAGATATAAGAAAACTTTTAGTTCTTAAAAGGTGCTTTTGTTGTGGAAAGTTCCCTGTTTTTTCTGTATAATGGAGGATATAGAAATAATAAGAGAAAATATTAGAAGAGCTTGTTTTTATTTTATTTATTTCATTTTATTTAAATATTTTATTTATTTGACAGAGAGAGCACAAGCAGGCCGCCCCCTGAGCAAGGAGCCTGGTGCTGGGCTCCATCCCTGGACTTTGGGATCATGACCCAACAAAGGCAGACGCCAAACAGACTGTGCCACCCAGGCGCCCCGAGCTTGTTACCTTTAGTCTCTAATTTGGAGGAGGAGGACTCAGCATGAGCCCAAGTCATATACATCTATTTCATTTTATTCTTTAGATACATATAATTTAATTTGAAATATAACTTTTCTTAAGAATATGGTGTCTTTTTGTTTAACCTATGAAGGGCCTTCTCAAATGCTACTTATAGGTTTGAGAATACAGCTGGCAGGGTAGTTTAACTAATGAGATAGATTTCTGATTGATAATGGCTTAAAATTGCTGACATTTTGAAATATTATAACATATCTCAATTAAAATATACATATTGAAGAAAGCTGAATAAAAACTTAAAATAATAAGTGGCTTTGCTATTAGCCAAATTTTACTAATATAGTAGAAAAAATCATTAGAATTTTAAAAAAATAATCTACTAATTAATATCCTTAAAATCAGTTCGTTCAGGCCCTCTGTTGTCTAATTATCCTCTCATGACATAATTAAAGCAGGGTTAAGAGCAGAAATGTTTTCCAAATAAAATTTTTTTTAAAGTTTTGTTGATAGACATTATAGTCCATGTGTACGTGATTTGGAGGTTCAAAATTTTAGTGTAATGTATGAGTCATGTAATATTAAAGGTTTATAAATAAATTATGACTGCAAAGTAACCTGTCTGACTTCTAAACAAATATTTCAGCATTTGTACATCCATAAGGGTATTATCCTCTTCAAAGTAAACATCTATGTTGCCATTCTAAATATTTTTGGAACTTACTTATTCATTCAACAAACATTTAAGGAATGATTATGATAGATCAGACACTATACTAGGTGCTCATAGGTGCTATAAAAATAAGGGGAAATAAAAGGCAGTCCCCTATGCTCAGGAAGCTCATGTCCATAGAGAAAGCCAGTGATTCAAACAGAAAAATTACTGCAAGTGTGACAGTGAAAACCACAAAAAAAGTGAGCCACTGTGGTACACAGAGGCCAGAGCCATCAAGCCTGCTTGGGTGATCAGGAGAGGCTGCTCTTGAGAATGTGACATATAGCTTTGGTCCCAAAGGATGAGAAGGACTTCACCAAGAGAAGCAGGGAGACCAAAAAGCAAGGACAGTTATGAGAGACCTGGCATGTTAGAAGAATGAAAACCACACAGATTTTAACATGGGAGACCCTTCTGAACATTCCAGACTACTCTGAGTAACATTGAGAGAACAGGGGGATTGCACAGTGTCCCTTTTGATCAAAACTGCACAGGTTGAAGGCAATTCCAAAGAGGGTTTCTAAGTCTCTTGAACAGAGAATATTGTTGGACTAACTTAAAAGCTGGCTTTATCTCCATTCACTGCTATACTCCTAGCATCTAGGTATATAAGGAAGGAACACACTAATCTAAAAGACAAGATTCATTTGTATACAATAACAATTGATATTTGATCATTTTTTTCAGGTGTTTTCCCATCATCATATATAAATCATGAAATGTTAAAAAAATCTTATTTCTTTATAATCGTAATTCATTTTTTCTTTCTCTTTTTTCTCCATTAGATTCTTTGAGGATACAGACTTTGTCTTGCTCATGATAGTATCCTTAATACTAACTTTAATTATAATAATAGTTAAATTGTATATAGTATTTACTATGTGTCAGGAAATACACTAAACACATTACACACATTCATTCATTTCCTCCTTACAAACTGTCAGGTAAACGCCATTTAACATTGATCATTCCCATTTAACAAGTGGGGAAACGGAACCATAGAGAGGTTCAGTAACTTGACCAATATCAGATGACTAACAGAAGAGCTGGGAGTTGAAGCCAAGAACCTTGGTTCCAGAATCCATGTGCTTAACCTCTGTGTTATACTGCCAAGCACAGCATCTAGCACATAGAATATAGTCATTAGAATCTTGTTGAGTAAATTCTCTCTCTTCTCAAAGAACATTTTTTCTTCCTTAACAATAGAAATTTCCACTCCATAGAGGTCAGGTTTGCCGTTATCATCATAATATTTGCATGCAAACCTGTCAGACCACTGGTATAAACAACAAAATCAAGATTTGGCAATTGTTACAAAAACATGTTGAAATACCTTCTAGTTCACCAATTTTTTTGGCAAATACTTTCAGTTGTTTTTTCAGTTTCCGAACAGTCTTATCTTGTTTTTCAAGTTGTTCCATCAGATCCTAAAGATTAAAATGAGAAATAAAACAGAAAGATCAAAATGGGCCTTCTAAAATGCACAGAGGGAAAGCAGACACAAAATCACAAGCACAACGCTGTTAGTTTTATATAAAAGCTCCAGAAATGCTCGCTGGTGGAGCCACCACCTGGCTAAAATTGGCAGGCACGGAAATGCAGCTACAATAAAAGCCAAATGTTAAAATACACACTACAGTAAATCTTTTACAGTGTGATGGATAGCGGGCTCGTTGGGGAGTCTTTTCCAGTAGACTCCTATGTGGGTAAAACAATTAAATGCTCATAAAATGTACTGATCTTTCTCTCAAGGGGGAGGAGGCAAAATAAATTTTGATAGATGCTCAAAAAGTTGTGGGAAGTTTTAAGGATGGCTGAACTTAGGTTGGGCATTTTGACTGTCACCCATGTGGGAGACCCACCCTTTGGAGAGGCTGACATGAGTCCTATAACTTAAGAGCCTTGGGGAATTAAAAGGTAACTTGAAAAAATATCCACCGAGAAAGGATAAAGAGTGATCTGCTGACCTACAAGTGGCAGGTAGCATAACACACCCATAAAAATTCGCAGGCGACATAATTTTGCTTATAGAGGAAAAGGAGGGCAATTCCAAATGCTATATATGCAAAAAAAAGAAAGAAAGAGCCCAGTACATTCAAGGGTTAAAAAAAAAAAGTCTGTAATGACTGGCTATTTAATCAAGAATTCTCAAATCACAGGCAATGTTAAGAGATCAATAAATAAGAAGAAAGTGGGTAACAGCAGACTCAAGCTCAGGAGAGAAGTCAGTCAGTGCTGCCTGTATGTGGTTGTTATCTGTGCTGTGGTGAAGGAGAGCATCTGCAAACACAAATACTCATTCACTTTCCAGTCCAAACAGCGCAGATTTAGATACTGGACCACGGATCCAAAGGGAAGAGCTGCTAACATTTCAGAGGGTTCAGTAGAGCTTCTGGGATTTGACTTTGTTTTTCAAATCCCATTTTGCTTCCATCACACTGTAAGCCTCGTGTTAATAACAAACCCGACACGACAGTGGACGCAGGACACTGACAGAAGTGACACCACCGGCTACAAGACTGCTGTGGGGAGAAACAGGTCTCGTGAAAGTGTTTGAAGAGATTCCTGAGGAGGGGCGGGCAGCAGTGTGCTCTTGAGTAAGAGAGGCTACAGGTAGCGAGGGAGACAACAGAAATGCACTCTTGAGTTTACATACAATCATCCGTTTGTAAAGTGAAATCCGATAGGACTGATACTTCTTAGGGTCATCTGCATATAATTCCTCAAAATACTGAAAAAACAGGCACAACGGATATTTCTTTTTCTCTGTGTCTCTGAGGGGAATGTGACCTTTCAGCAAAATCAATTTAAAAATATTTTACAACACAAATAATGACAGTAGATGTACTCAAAAGGCTGATTTGTCATCGGCCAGAGGACAGAGGATTTGAATTCTATATGGATACACACATATATTTTCATGTGCTCAGAGGCTGTGGCTCAGGCGCCATCAGTTAGCCAGTTAAACAGAGCAACTGGCCCATATTCCTCCAAGAAATCTGGTTATTTCACTCCTTGGATCTGCTCACAAGTTGCTGTACTTTTTTTTCTGCAGCTAGCAGCAGTGACAAGGGTGAGAAAAGCAAATAAAATGGAAGTGAGAATCAGGGCAATGTTGGCGCTCTTGCCTGAAGTTGGCAAGGCTGGTGAGAAGCTGTGTGTCTTCCTTCCCTCAAGGCAGCATGGGGGAGGCCTGTGGAGCATGTTCACAGGTGGAGGCAGAAAGGCCATCTTCATGTTTATGTCAGGAAGTAGGTGGGTATGTGGGTTATGCAGGGTAGAGTTTCCAAAAATACTAAGCGTGGGTCCATTGGGCTTTACTATTCTGCTCAAGTGTTTCCTAAAGAGATGCACAATTAAGACTGAGAAACTATATAATGGTTTTGAAAATTGGATTATTCCCTATACTTAACTTTGAAACCACTCTCCAGAATTAGTAGTCAGGGAGGTATGGGAAGCAGCTGACCTGCAGAGGGTTTTCTAAAACTCAGAGAAACTCATGAAAAACACTCTACCCCACAGAATCTAAGAGCTTAATTTACTGTCATATTAGCTATGAAAAACTGCCAAGAAAATTAATACCGCAGACAAGGTTGCAAAAGAAATGATTAATTGACTTAGTGAAACAATTGGGAATTTGCCATCCAATAGCATCTCGATTTCAGTATCGCCTTGTATTTTAGAACAGTCATTTATAAGCACAGAATTTATACACTGATCAGTTGTTATAATTCAGTATATTTATCAATTCTTAGGCAGTAAAGCACTGTTAGTTTAACTTAAGCAACAATATACTTGAGAGTAATAAAATGACGTTTCAAAAATATTCCATGATTCAAAACATTTTCCCCCACAAATTAGTGGTATTTCAGTCACTTTGGAAAGAATCTAACACTCCTCACGTGCTTCTCCCACTTCCACAATGGAGCCCCACATAGCAAGCTGCCTTCAGAGTCCCAGACGGTGAAAAAGAAAACTTCTGGGCTTTGCATCTAATTAATACAAAAGGTGGTTGAAGAGATGACACTAGTAAATGATCACTAATGGAGTTAATTATAGTAACTCAGACTGTTAAATCTTCCGAGAAAATCCAAACTGCTTTATTAAAGTTCATCAAAACCCTGAATTAAAAAAAACAAAACAAAACAACTCAATACCACTTCTAAATAGCTTTTCTCAAAACCAGGCTTACACTACAATATAGATTTTATATAGGAATGTGGAATTATAACTTTTCAATGACTTTTAATGTAATAAATGTATCTATCAAACTTGAGTAGATTTACAAATCTGTAATAAAAGTTATTTTGTGACGGAAATATTTTAGAAAATACTTCCTGTAAAAGAAAGGGGAAAAGGGAAGAAAAAATAACTTGCACTCTGGGCCAGCATTCAGAATCTGGCAAGGGGGAAAAAAATCTCATTCACTGAACTTCTGTTAGAATAAAAAATGTATAAACTTAAATCCTAATGTCCCTCCACCCTGCCCTGGGAGCTCTGGCTAACGTCAAGCAAAAGCCCTGCATGGTTCTGCCATCTACCTTCCCTGACCGTAACTGCAACCCCTGCCCCCCTGCTGGAGAACAGAGCAGGAAGGGCCTCGGTGGCTGCCTGGAAACCAAAGGTCCACAAAGCTTGTCCCTGGTCTCTACTGTGACCATCACAGAGCAAACCTCCTCGCAATGGTAGAGAATCTGCCGCCGACGTGGAGGAAGCAGGTCACCTGAGTTCTTGAGGATGACAAAGCCCAGCACACAGTGCAGGGAGATCTCCGGAGCCCTCCCAGATGTGCCAGAACCTTCTGTCAGAAACATGACCTGTGCACAACCTGTGCTTTTTTCGTTTCTACCCACATAATCACATCTTCCTTACTCTGTCTCTGCTGGAGAAGAAGGGTATCAAGTGTCGGGCAGTGAGTTTTTCCCAGCCCAAACAGATGTGTTTGACCAAAAAGAAACTGGGACGGTCCCGCAGGGCCAGGCACCGCCGGTGGCGGGATGTGTGGCCCCAGCACCTCTGCTTACCAAGTTCTCGTTGGTCAGCCTGGTGATCTCGTGCTGCAGGCTGGCCTCGATTCGGGCCTCCGGGGGCAGCTGCAGGTTCTGGGCCAGCAGCTGCTGCTGCCGGTTGTTTTCCTCCTTCAGGCTCTGGATCTCCCCACGAAGGGCTTCTGCCTCATTCTCGTGGCTCCTCTTCTGGGACTGCAGCTGGGATTCCAGGAGCCTGAGGAGAAGCCACACAGGTAGGAAAGGGAGATGACATGCAAGGCTCTGCTGGCTGGGTGTGAGGCGTTAGGCTCACTCTCACGGGCGCGAAAAGCAGGAAATTTTTAGCGTTTGTGCAACTTCGGACTTTAAGTCAAGAAGCTCAAACAAGGGCCAGCAATGGAAAGAAGTGAATCGCCCTCCTCTATCTTTCTGAATTGTGGACCATGCTACAAATATAACAATTCTCAAAGGCCCTAAGAGACAGTCAAGTTTAGGTTCTTTTGAAAAGTTTATAAGGAATGATGACAAACTAGCATTTAAGTTGGCAAAGACAGTACATTTGCCACAGAATAACTCTGCATAGTAGAGGACAAGCAAGATTACAAAGTCCCGATCTGATTAAATATGTCTTTAAGAATTTCAGTGTTACTTATTTCAGGCAGAAGGTATGACCAGGGTCCCATTTCTACTTTCTACTCTTATCTCTGGGGGACAGAAAGGCTGGAGTGGGACTCTGAAATATATACAGATTTACCCAGATCCAGACAGATCATTCTGAAATTTCACATACATGTATTTTAAATTTGTCATTTTCTCTCTCCCCCATAAGCTTCCATATCAATAACAGAATCCTAACATGATGCGGTTTAAAATACAGATGTTCATAGGACAAACAAAGCAGTTACGGCTTCTCTCAGCAAGCACACAAGTCAGCCGTGCCTGTAAGCAAACCAGAGCGCCGGCCACGAGAATACCAGGGAGAAACAGCATCCTGCCTTCACCATGCATCCCACTTCTATATTCACCCCCTTTCCAAACACAAAACAAAGTTATGGTTAGGAATTAACTAACAAGAAGAAAAGAAAGACGATCTTTTATCCTTATCTCCTCTGTTATCAACTGCTGGGCAAAAGCTACTGACGCCATGGCAAGTAAACGGTTAACAGCAGACTAAAAATATTTCAGCGATTATAAAATTCCAAGGGCACGTGAACTGAAAACACCACTGAGTTAATGACAATGGCTTGTGATTAGAACAAACAAAGCAGAATGAGGAGTCCCTTGAACAAACAGTTAAGTATTTTTAAAATTTAATCACTAACATGGTATTTTAATGAGATCTGAAAGATACAAATATCCTGAGAGCAGATGAGTGTGTATTAGAAAGCTGTTGCTGTTCCAATTTTATTTGCTTTCCCCTAAACACATTTAACGTGTTGAGTTCGGGTAATTATTTTGAACTTCAGCAATGCAGGAGACCCTCCTGATTTGTGGTTTCACACATCTGAGTTTCACAGTAATCACAGAGAATGCCAAATTGGGCATGCAACACTACTGCTGGGCAGCGCAGTGCTGTGCATAAGGATGCAGGCTCACTGCCATGGGTGCTCATGTCCTTGAGATTGGTCATTATTCCAAACAGGAAACCACTAAGTAATCGGTGTTAATCTCTCCCATTGTAGTTTGGGCTCTCCTTGAAAGGTTTTGTTTTGTTTTCCAACTCCTAGTGAGATATGCAGAAATTACTGCATGTGAAGGGAAAACCCTACACTCATGGGCAGCAACTCTTACATTCACTATCCATCCATTTCAGCTCTAATTGCATCCCTTAGTGGAGAAAGTTTTTAAGAAGGTGTTGGGCTGACTGAAATTCCCCCAGGAAGACAAAGCAGAAGAAACATAGAAGTTAAAGTCAGAAGGCCACTGTTAGTAAGAAAAACAAGTTAATAACATTCCATTTTGAAGAGACAAATATAACCTGTTGGCTTGTTTTAAGCCTTCATAAACCAGCCACAGCTCTCCATCCTCATTCAACTCATGGCAGTCCATAGCAGGGAGTCTTCCACGCAAAAGGAACAACAATGCAAAACACAAGGGTACAGGATGGTCATGAGATGATGATGGTCAGGAGCAGCACATGGTATTCCAACTGAGTCAGCAAGACTGGTTTATTAATTACACATGGGTGTAAGACATTATCACAAAAATTACTTTTGGTTAATTTTTTAAAAAATGGGTAACATGTAACGTCGCATGTCAATGGATAGAAAGTAAAACAAAACAATAATCATGGAGCCAGAGCTACTTTTCCTGCAGAATAAGAAATGACTGAAAAGGTGAGAAAGAGATTCCGTTTTTAACACTTCATTCAGCTAGCAAAGTGATCTTATACATCACATATTATCTTATTAGAGACCGAGATCAACCACGACAGTCATACACACATAGAATGAAAACTTCAGCGACTGTCCTCACATGGTACTCTTCACAATCCATGTCAAAATTAAGTTCTAAGTCTTCTGAGTAGGAACTTGTTTTTGCTTAATAAAATCTGCTTTCTTGCTTTTAAAATTGTCTTAAGAAATTCTTAAAGGAGTAACTTATAATTAAGAATATGTCCAAAGTTCTCAGCTTTTTGACACAACTGTTAAAAAGATTTTTTCACGTCAAAAATTAATGTTAAAATCTGGGGAAACTGCTTTTACACTATTATTTTTTTAAGATTATTTATTTATTTGAGAGAGAGAGAGAGAGATAATATGCTAGAGAGAAAGAGAGCACAAGCGAGGAGAAGGGTGGAAGGAGAGGGAGAAATAGACTCCCCACTGAGCAGGGAACCTGAAACAGGACTCAATCCCAGGACCCTGGAAACATGACCTGAGCTGAAGGCAGACGCTTAACCAACTGAGCCACCCAGGTGCCTCTGCTTTAATATTAAAGATGTGATACTTTTTATTAGAAGCATGTGTAGCGGCCCCTGGGCGGCTCAGTTGGCTAAGCACCTGACTCTTGATTTCAGCTCGGGTCATGATCTCAAGGTCTTGAGATCAAGCACCGTGTCAGACTCCACGTTCTGCACTGGGCATGGATCCTGCTTAAGATTCTCTCTCTCCTTCTGCCCCCTACCCCTACCCCACTCACTCTCACTCTCTTGTGCATACTGTCTCTTTAAAAAGTATGTATAAATAATAAATAATAATGACAAAGTTGATTACAGGTTTTTTTACGTGGGTTATAAAAATATTTTTAAGTATCTACCATCAGACACGTTCCACACCCTTCCACATGTATTACTTCATTTAGTTCTCCTAGTAACCCATTGTGTATTATTTGCCACACTGCAGAGGAAGACACTGAGGCTTAGAAATAAGATACTTAGAGGCTATACACTGGTGAGTAGGAGAGACCAGGCCTATCTGACTCCAGAGCCCAGGCTTTTACTCTTCTTACTAGACTTTTGTTAATATGATGTGTACAGAAAGCGCATTCCAGAGAATGTTCTCCTATTTACCATCTCCTCCTGGAGAGTTGATCTACTTTTATGGTCTCAATTGTATTATTATACACTGATGACTTCAAAATTTATATCTCAACCCACATACCGCTCCAATTCCAGATCTAGATGTTCAACTGCCTAATGGGTTTCTCTCCTTAGATGTCTTCCTAGCTCCTTGAATTCATTATTTATAAATCTACTGATCATCTCTACCCTGTGCCTCCCCACACTGCAGACCCAGGATCATGAAATGGTATTACCACATCCAACCAAGTATTCACCACAGATCATCTAGGATTCTCTATCCCTCACTCACAAATCCAAGCCACAAGGCTTACTGATCTCATTTTAGGTATCTTACGTATCTTTCAAAGTGTCCCATTTCTCTCAATCTCAACAGCCACGAACCAAGTCAAGTCACTGTAATTAGTCATTCAATTACAGTAAGAGCTTCCTAACTGGTCTTTATGCCTTCGGCCTTGTTCTACTATAATCTATTCTCTAACATAAAAACCAGGGCCAGCTCTAAAATTCCAATACCATATTATTCTCCTACTTAAAACATTTCAACAACTTTGACTGTCATTGGAGTGAAGTCCAAATTGTCTTGGTTACCTCCCCAACAGTCTACAAACTCTGTGAAGGTAGGAACTGCATTTACCTTCCTTACTGCTATATTCCCAGTGTGTGACATAGGGCTGAGCATGAAACAGGTATGCGATCCATTATCTGGTGACTAAAGAGTAGAGTGCATGGATAGACAGGGTAATAGAGCTCTTCCTATACTAACACACTCTTAGATAGAAGATATGCTTATAATTTATATCATAAATTAAAATTTAAGGTTAATCAAATACTTTTTAAGCATTCTCCATTCTCACCCATAAAACAAGGTAATAAGTACCTTACATGTTGCTTTGGCAACATGTATTTCTGTACACCAGTCCTGATACTACACATCAGGAGACTTAGACAACACACTAACTACACAAATCCCAGAACTGTCCTTCTCTGTGCTCATCATTGGCCATGTTTTCTTAAGCATGTAGCCTGTAAGTTCAGAGTCCGAAGCACGGAGGCTCGGTTGGGAAGTGGTTTGATAGGAAGACTGAGGGAATTCCAGAGATGAGCCATCACCTGGTGATCATCTCAGCTACAGAGAAAGTCTTCGATAAAGTTTCATCATTTAGGTGCAAATCCTGCACCCTCAGTCAGCCTACCGAAGCTCTTAGGTGTACAGTGACTGAGCTAAGTGCCGTCTGTAACTTCACTTGTGTTTACAGTAAATAGGATAAAACTAGGGTTAGGATTTTTCTCAGAACACCTTAGGAAATGTGACAAATACTTGATCTTAAAAGTCAGGGTCCCATCCTAGAAGTCATGGTACACTTGTAGAATGATATGGCCAACAGTGAGTTGATTTCAGATACTTCATTACTTCTTTCCTCACCAGATTTCATTACTGAAAGCTAAAGTTGTCCCTACCAACTGGGATTCACAAATAACCCACCATCCTGAACAAAAAGTGGAAGTGACTACCCAAGACAGTTCGACAGTGAGCAACTGGTTTTCTTCTCAAGACGGAGACTCTAAATATACAGAAATATAATCCATTGATGTAAACAACATCCCCCCTGACAAGTCTCATCAATAATGCTACCTCATATTAAAAATGACATTTTAACTGGGAACATGTAGGAAACCTTGAATTCCATCTCAAGGTCAGCGGATCTCTAATAAAGCAATACATAAACACTTTGACTTACTATACAAGAGGCTGGCTTAAAGTCCAAAGATATACATGATTATGATTAAACTAAAATGAATAAAAGGAGAATGGACTTACCTGTTCGTTTCTTTCAAACCAATGTATGCTTGGGCTATTTCACCCTTATCTTTCATTTTTTGTACATCTTCCAAAAGTATTGTTGAATCTGTCATTGTGTTCTGAAGAGGAAAACAACACATTTCCACATTAACAAAGTCAGCTCAAAATCTGGACCACAGACAACAATTTTTTTCCTCCAGAATAGGGGATTTATGCATTCCTCCACATCTCTGTCCCACCAGAGCACCGGCCTAGCCCTGTGCAACTCCATGGGAGGGGCGGGCATAGGCAGTTAAGAGAAAGAGGCACCTTCAGTTCCTCCCTTGAAAATCCCTCTAGCTCTGCTATAAAGGTGGTGAGATTCTAGAGTACTACTGTCCTGTAAATAAAATCACTGATGGGCAGTGTGTGTTTTACATTATGTGAAATATATATTTATTTCAAATATGTATATATTCCATTAAGTAGTCCCTTGGTGTCCTTGTCTGATAATTGGTCTATGCTATTATAATTTATATACTTCAATGTGTGTGTGTGTGTGTGTGTGCATCTATGTGTGTGTGTATATACACATACAATATATGTATATATACTTCATATATGAAAATACAGATATATTTCCAAGTATACACAAAGCATTAGAACAATAATTGGCTAAACCAAACAACTATTGAATGAACAAAGAACAGAAGCTCTTCTTTCCACTACTTCCCATCTAGTTATAATAAAACAAATGCCCCAGTATAACAACGTAAAGTTTGACATAAAGCTCATTATTCAATTAAAAACTCAGTACAAAAAGGTAGATGATATGCTTTAGCAAAGTTAGTTTTTTCTCACATATTTAGATATATATAAACGGGAAGGATTTAGCTCCTTGTAAATATCTACCATCTGCCGTTATTCAACTCTTTCTTCTCTGTTACATTATAGCATGGCACATAAGTTTTTGAAATACATTTCTGGCAGGTCAGCATTACCAATGATTTTATATAAAAAGCACTTTTCTGCTAACATCTTTACTTCCTTTTTTAATTTTTCCTTTTTGGTCTAATCTCACAACCAACATAATTTCCAACTCTTACTTCTACTCAGCTACTCTCTGTACCTCCTAAACCAGGGCAAGAATAGACGAAGCACCACTGCTCGATAGCCTCTAGAGAATAATACATGTCAGAACCCAAGAGCCCATTCTATTTGTCTAAATAGTATATGTCTGATCTGGTAGTCAATGTTTGCTCCAAAGGCAGATCTCACAATGAACTTAATAGAATATACTTCAAAAAACATGATCTTACAGACCAGTTCTGAGATAAGTTCAAGACCAGTTCTTGATAAGAAATATACTTTAAAAAAAAAAATCTCACTTTTCTCCTTATAGTGTCTTTTTGTGAGCTTATAAATGTATCCTCAGAGAAGACCAAATATAATCTGATAAAAGCTATTAACAAGAGCTTATATTTTACTGAATTTTAAACATCTTTCCCTAGGCACTACATGAAGCATTTCTTTAGCTACGATTTATATATATTTTAGTATATCTTTCATAGAAAATTTTTTTCTTTCTGTGAAAGAAAATTTTTCTATTCTACAAAGGACCATACTCAGATTTTTAACATCTAAATAGCAACTCTCAAAGACCCAGCCCCTATATTAAATAATGCTGTATGTATTTTCTGATATCTGAAGACCTACATGATATACTTTTGAACTTTCAATAAATTAGGTAACCTGATCCTATATTAACTAATCTAAAGGAAAGATGAGCTTCTTGATATGCTGTTTTCCTGATGGTAAGCAGCCAGACGTTTCCCCATTTTGCCTACCTTACCTAAGAATTGGTGGTTGGGGCATGGGATCAGACATGGACCACCAGCACTAGGACATTCCTAACTCACAGCTGAAAGTCTGTCTCCCCCAAGCCAGTGACCAGAAGTTTAGAAATGATTGCACCATGTAGGAAAATCCTACCCTTCCCAGGAAGTGTGTTCCCTACTCCTGAGGCTCCTTCTCACCCTTGGCCAGCAAATCCACAGCTGCTCGACAAAAGTGTGGGACAGCTATGCTTTTGGGTGTGCTCCAAGTTAAGGGACTCTTATCCTGGGCCCCCATGTTTGTGGATGGCCTACCATTACTGCTAGAGTGGGTCAGAGAACTGACTATGAATTAGAAATCATGGAGATCTCCTTGTGATCCAAACTGAAACCTACTACACCCATTATTTTTCCACTGCCACAAAGAGGGCTCAAATAGGAAATCAACTTGTAAATATCAAAATAGACTTGGTGTCCAGAAGCATCAATTGCATATTTTGGGTGAATACTTATAAACTAAAATTTAGTATTAAATAGAAGTATTTACTAAATTTTTTTTGAAAATTTTATAATTACCTTGTCATCCTGAAAATCACAAGTCAGCAGGCACAAAAAAACAAATGGAGAAAATAATAAACCTTTAGTTCCATAAATAACCCATCAATGAAAGAGAAAAGCAAACCATAAGAACCCCAAAATTAGCATTCATGGAACCAGCATATGGTAGACATTAATATAAATATTTATGTGATAATTCTTAATTTTCAAGAACAAGTGCTTGAAATTCTTTTTGAGTTGTTTTGGTTTTTCCAATTTGTGAGTATGTGAGAAAATGACCCTCCTGCTAATGTATATGGGTAAAATTCTTATCCTAGGTGTGTGAGAGTTACAATAAAGCTCTGATAGGAGGTCATTTGTCCAAGTGAAGCCTTCCAGAAGACTCAGAGAGGCAGGGTAGATGAACTAGATTGGCTGGGCTGGATTACCACCTACCTCACTGGGTGTCACTCACTACTGCCCTGCAAAGGAGTTGTGCAAGGATGAGTGTCTTGGACTGGAAGCTGAGTAGGACAGACAGCCATGGGTTTGGAAGGTCTCCGTCTGTGTCATGGGCCTTTTTCTTAGCAAAGAACAAGTTGGAGAGCAGGGGTGTTGGTGAGACAGGACCAGTCCATTTTAGGGGCTAGAGACCAGCCAGCTGTGAGCTGGGTGAGTGAAAACATGTGATACCAGAGCTATGTGCTCTGTTAGCTGGATTGTTTTTATGCCCCTTGGTTCATTTTTCTTTTCCTTTCCCTTAACTTTAACTCAAGTTTCTTGTGAGAATACCACTCTGTCACAAGGGAACCAGAGAACGGAATGGTGAGTTTTGGACTCTGCTCCAGCTGGTATGCAGACAGAGTCTTCGATCTCAAGGCCCAACCACAGTGGTAGTCATGGGAACCAAAATGAGACAGCCTTGGGGAAGGAGACACAACAGGGCCAGGCCAAGGAGAGATTCCCCTTTCAGAATCTTCTCATTTCAGACTGAATGGGTTTGAGATTTGTTTTAAAATAAGAAAGTCCCTTCCTTTATGTAACTCCACTAATTCCTAGGATGCTTTTCCCTTCCAAGCTTAGTCACAAATATCTTGTTTTCAGAATTTGATATTTTCTGGATCAGTGTTGATCTCAGATATGAGCTGCTGTTCTCAAATCCAAATGTTGCACGCAGTTTCAGCATTTTAACCACAGGCAGAACTACCATTTCTAAGAGAAGTACTCTCAGATCTTCTAGTTCATTAGGTATCATAGTCATTTCTTATATGGTATGTCATGCAGCTGGGATACTTGATTGTCTAATTCTTGGTAACACTTTATTTGTTGCATGAACATGGGCAGGGACACAGGCCAGGCTTTAAGATGATTACCCAGAGTCCCTCTGATGGCAAATGACAAAAAGGCCCATTTTTTTCTAATACATGACAGTGCTGGGTCTCATACCTGAGTGCAGGAAGGACTTTGGAGGGCCATCTCTACCTTCTGGCATGGGTTCCTTTCTGTTGAATCACTACACACAGCCCCTCCCCAATTAGGTTAGCTTCCCCTTTTAGGGAGAACTCCCTAGAGTCAGCAGAAATCATCTCCATGAAACTTCTACTCATTGATCTCATTTCTAACCCTTTTATATGTTATCTTTCTAGTTAAATGGGCTATTTTCAACAAGTAATTTTAAAGTCATATTTAATGCCTTCCCACAGCAAGACAATTTATGGATATTTGTACTTAACAGTATTTTGCTTTTTTAAAAAAGTTTATGTATTTGATTTATTCATTTAAGTAATCTGTACACCTAACGTGGGGCTTGAACTCATGAACCCAAGATCAAGAATCACATGCTCTTCTGACTGAGCCGGCCAGGAACCCCGAATTTTACTTTCTTTAAAAAAAGATTTATTTATTTATTTGTTTGTTTGTTTGACAGAGAGAGAGACACACACAGTGAGAGAAGGAACAGAAGTAGGGGGAGTGGGAGAGGGAGAAGCAGGCTTCCTGCCTAGCAGGGAGTCCGATTCGGGGCTCAATCCCAGGACCCTGGGATCATGACCTGAGCCAAAGGCAGATGCTTAACAACTGAGCCACAGGTGCCCCCGAATTTTACTTCTGATGAAAATTTATCATGGCCAGAGTACTACTTAAAGATTAATTTTAAAAGCCCTTTGCTCATGAGTGAGATATGACACTTAGAAGATCATCTGGGATTTCATTTATTTTTTGCTCACTGTAATTGGCATTTGCAACAGTTTTAAAGCAACATTGAGATTTTTTTTTTAATGACAATATCCTTTAGACTAAATGCTAATTAGACTAAAAATGCTCAAATTTGCTTCATTATAAATTGGAGGGAAAGGATAAAAAGAAAGAGGCCAGTCCCCAGACACTCACTTTGGTCACTTGCTCGTGCTTACCTTGGGTTGGATGGCCTCCTTCTGGCTCACCAGCTGAGACCTCAAGATGAGGACTTCCTCCTTGCGGACATCAAGCTCCTCACTCACGGAGGTCAGCTGCTCCATGAGGACACGGTAGGCTGGTGCGCCTGGAGCAGTCACCTCTGGGGCACTTTTCTCACTAAGGGCCTTGCGTAGCTCATTTAGCTCATTTTTCAGTTTTTTATTTTCTGATTCCAGCTCTTGACGCTGTATGAAGAGACAAAGAATAGTTCACTGCTGTTATCCTCAACTTTACACTGGAATACTCATGTGCCCTCAAGATGGTGGAGTTGTACTGGAAAAGACTGTCAGAAGTACCGTGGTAAACGGCTTGCCAGGCTGTACTGGGAATTCTGTTCTACAAATTAAGAAAGCTGACATCAGGTGCCATTGAGCAAGGTGAATGGCAGTTTGCTCATCAACCCAAATTCCAGAGTCACATTTATTCCGGGCTTGCCTTGGGTGTGGTCACAGGCCTGGAGAGATTGCGGAGTCCCAAGGGGAGAGTTCAGCCCAGTCCTCAGAAGCCCAGGTTTTGTTTGCAGGTAAATATAAGGGCAAGTATGAGAGTTCAGCTGGTCAGGTGGTTTCTACTGAATGGCTCAAATGAGCAGAACCCTGAAATGTTGAGTAGCATCCTTTTATTTCCTTTGTAAAACAGAATGGAAAGACCACTGAAATCTTGGACTTGTAATTTTGAATTTAAAAATTACCATATCATTAAACTAATACAATTCCATTTAGTGTTTTGATGACAACCAGTGTATTTTTCAAACTACTCTGACATGTGTATGACAGGCTTGTGAAGTTGCTGGCAGAAGTCATCTTGGGAGGTGGGTGGGAGGAAAGGATGGGCTCCTTGTGTCATCCAGATGGCCATACTTACCCTTACCCCTCCATACTTTCACATTCTACCAGCCATCCTCCTGTCACCAGTTCGCACTGCCCTCTGTACACGCTGCTCAAACAGCGGCAATGGGAACCCAGAATAGAGTTCTGACACCAAAATACAAATATCTCAGGGTACTGGCTGGGGAAGGGTGAAGCAGACAGGCGTTTGAAAGCTCCATGCCGCCTTGTTGAGCACATTCCACAAGGCCTTATGGTAGTAGAAGTGAGACACTTCTACATATAAAAGATAAAATATTTTATTGTTTCTTAACAGAGAAGCCACCTTGGGTTTAGAGTTCCATACCAGAACTCTCAACAGTTTACATAAAACTATCTGTAGTTTCTTTTTCTAGTGTAAGAATATATAATCTTTTCTTTCATGAAGTAATCTATTCTTATGTGAAAATAAAGGATCCTTCCTTTCGCCAGTCTCCCACCAACTAGTAATCCAATTTGTATCACTCACTTCTGCAACAGAAAACATGAACGTATTTACTTGGACACTGAGCTCCGATGCAGGGATCCCCAAACTTTAAAGTGCAGCAGAGTCACCTGGAGGGCAGATTGCGTGGCCCAACCCCCAGAGTTTCTGATTCAAGAAGTCTGATATGAGGCCCAAAAATGTGCATTTCCAATAAGTTACCAGGTGATATTGATGCTGCTGGCCCAGGGACCACATTTTGAGAAATACTGAGCTACTACTTGGGAACTCTGACTTGACCCCCACCCGCCAATCTGGGCTTCAATTTTTAACATACTACAAAGAATGTCTTTATTTGTCCATTTTTGTGTGAGACAGGCAGATGGAAAAGTGCTGGAGATGACAATACTACTCCCATTCTGTTGGCCTGTGCCATCCCATTCCATCTGATCCTTGTCTTGTATGACCCACAGCATGAGCCGCTCCTCTAGACAAAGGGTACAAAAGGCAACAGAGAGAGAGAATATAAGAGATGACCCTTTGCTGCTACCCTTTTCTTTCTCTGCAAGCATAATCACTACCTAAGCAGTACTTTTATTGAAGGAACAACAAATTTATTCATGTTATAATTTAGAGAGGGTGAAGGGCACATCAGCGTATTTTAAAATAGTATCTGGGGGGTAAAAATTGATTTTCAAACAAATGACGATAGGAACTTAGGGTGTTTAGAAAGTTTTCTTCTGTCTGGAGACCTAGATTCAAGACCAGACTCTACAAGTTGATAGTAAATCTCTTAACTGTTCTAAGCCTCAGTTTAATAATCTTTAAAAAGGAAATAACTTATCTCACAAGCCGTGACAATGACTAAGTAAGATAAGGTGTAGGAAAAACTTTTCAAACTGTAAAGTAAATATGACGTATTATTAGTCAAGTGTTTATTAAATTTATTAAATGAAGAGTTCTAACTATCTTCAAGGGAAGGGGTTGATAAAGGAACTGTGGGTTGGAGAGCATGGAGGACAGGCATTCTCTATACCAATGTTACTTGGCCTCAAAAGGAAGCCATAATCAGCAGTTCCAGACCATGGAAGTGGCAAATCCACAGACGACAGGGTCCTATTAATGTAAATTATGTTCCATGTCACACTATTAGGAAACAATGTATCAGGACTAGACTTGAAGTAATATTACTGAAAAAAAAAAAAAAAAAAAAAACAAACATAAACAGCCTCACGACGGTTCAGCGGGACTGTAGGAATTCTTAAATACACATAAGTGCTTAAAATAATGAGTTTCCTTACACTATTTTGTGGCTTTTCTAACTCTTAGACTTGGTTATAATCATAAACCTCACTGTAGTTTTCTAGCTGTTCTAGACTATAGTTTGCAAAAGGAGAAAACAGTAAAAAATAAACACAAACAGAAAATGTCTGAGAAAGATAAATTTAAAACTAATAATTTAATTAACAACCTAGAAAACTTTTAAAGCTGGAGGTATCTTGCTAGCTGATAACCTGATAGCTCAAACTTCACAGGGCTCAAAAAGTTCTAATTCTGGGGAGCAAAGGAAGAAGCCTAGGGAAGAACAATCTATCCTGATTTTATTTTTATTTATTTTATTTATTTATATTTTAAAGTAAACTCTACACCCACTGTGAGGCTTGAATTTACGACCCTAAGATCAAGAGTCACATGACTTACCAACTGAGCCCGCCAGGTGCCCACAACCTATTCTATACCCAGGAATGGGCTCTTGTTTGTTTGTTTGATGCCTCAACTCTTGGGTTACCCAAGATGCTTTGTATTCCAGGAACTCCTGTTCCTTCCTAATCAGAGTCTTTCCCATGTTCAGCTGCTCTGGGACACATATTACCAGCTAGATAGCCTTTGCCTTCAACCATTAAGGAGACAATTCTCTACCTTCATCTTTCTCCTCCCAACAGTTGCTAAAAAATAAGTTAGAATACATCTCACTCTAATACCTAGCAAACTAATACCTAGCTATCTTTCTCTATAAGTACATAGTTTCAGTGGGGTTTGGTGGTTAGAGTGTGCTCTAAACATACGTACCAAAGATATGTATGTTCACATCCTGTTCCTGTCAGTTCCTAGTGGGGTGATCTTAGGGAAGTTACTTGTATCTCTTAACTTCAATTTCCTTATCTGTAAAATGAGAACTAAAATACTGACTTGCAGAATTACTCTAAGAATTAGAGCTAGGTTGCCGGGGGGAGGGATGTAGGGAGAGGGTGGCTGGGTTATGGACATTGGGGATAGTATGTGCTATGGTGAGTGCTGTGAAGTGTGTAAGCCTGACAATTCACAGACCTGTATCCCTGGGGCTAATAATACATTATATGTTAATTAAAAAAAAAAAAAGAATTAGAACTGATATGTACAGTAAAGGCATTTAAAAATGATGAGCATAATGATCGCAGCCAACATTTGCTGGGTACTTACTACATGCTGGGCATTATTCTAAGTAGTTTACATGAAATACTTTATATAATCCTCATGACAGTCTTATAAACAGTATCATTATCCCCATTTCATAGATGAGAAAACTGGGGCACAGAAAAGATACATAACTTGCTTACAGCCATATAATGGCAGATCTAGCATCTGAACCCAGGCAGTCTGTCACTAGAAGCAATGTCCTTTACTACGTTCTATAGCCTCAAATGGTGGCCACTGCTTCAGTTTCTGCTTAGACTGAACTCAAGTTTATATGGAAGAGATTCTACAAAAAGAAACAACACAAGCCTAGAAGTAATGCCTGAATAAGGGTGAAGCTAGAACCTTGGGTGCCCTTAAGGATGTTCTCTGTGAAAGAGAGAAACTCTGAGCAGGTCGCTTGCTAAAACAAGATATTCAAAGCCTTGGGCAGAAACTTTCATTACCTTGAGTGACTCATATTCCAGTTCTGCACCTCTAATTTGTGGTCTTTCTTCTTCCTAGGGAAAGTGTAGAGTTAAAAACTTTATAAGTAAGTAGTTATACTTCAATTGTCACTTTTTAAAAAAAGATTTTACTTATTTATTTATTTAACAGAGAGAGAGAGAGAGAGAGAGAGAGAGAGAGATCACAAGTAGGCAGAGAGGCAGACAGAGAGAGAGGAGGAAGCAGGCTCCCTGCTGAGCAGAGAGCCTGATGTGGGGCTCGATCCCAGGACCCTGAGATCATGACCTGAGCCAAAGGCAGAGGCTTAACCCACTGAGCCACCCAGGCACCCCTAACTGTCGCATTTTTACTCAGAGTATTTCTTTGCTCTGCAGAAAACAGTGAGGAGAATTTAGCCCTGCAACACGAATTTAGCCCCTGCAACACGAATCAAAAGCTGCAGGAATAAAGTACTTGTGGGCTGAGCTGCAGGACAAGCCATGCCCAGAGCTGAGTCTGCAGGTGGCCTTAGGGTGGGGCTTCACGCACCTTGGCTTTGCTGCGCAGCACCTGCTCCTCCTTGCGGTCCAGCTCATCCTGCATCACTTGCTTCTCCTGCTCCAGCTCTGTGACCCTCTTCTGAAGCTTGAGGAACAGTGACATGTCCAGAGGCACCTTCTTCTCACTTGGCTCCTAAACCCCAGAACCAGAAGATGGTCAAGCCAATGCGGAAATAATGACCAGTGCAATAGAAAGTCAGGCTAGCTTATGGAAGAAATATACACGGCCAAAGAATGACGTCCACACACACAGCTAATGAGTAGAGGTATGCAAATTAAACAGTGAGGTGCTACTTTTCCCCTGTCAAATTGGCAAAGATCAATAGTGCCATGTGTAAGTAACAGTGTCTTAGATAATACGTGTGGAAGCATAAATAGGCCTTTTAAAAGGGCAAGTTAGCTGTATTTATTAAAATTTAAAAGTGTATACCCTTTAACCTAACAATATACATTTAAGAACTATCCTACAAAAATTCTTATATAAGTACACAAGAATGTATGGAAAAAGATGTTCATTGCAGCATTTTTTATAATTGTAAAAAACTGGAAAAACCCCACATGTCAGTCAATAGAAGAGTGCTTAAACTATAGTGTAATCAAACTAAAATATTTTATAGCTGTTAAAAATGTAAATAGATATATATGAGTGGATAAATATGTCCTAGATAAAATTATTAAGTGGAATACACAAGTTGCTAGCCACTACTTATATTATGATCTTATTTTTGTTAAAAAATCAAATGCACGTGACTTTTAAAAAAATTTTTTAAAGACCTTATTTATTATTTGACAAAGAGAGAGCACAAGCAGGGGAGCAGCAGGCAGAGGTAGATGGAGAAGCAGACTTCCCACTGAGCAGGAAGCCCAACCCGGGGCTCGATCCCAGCACCCTGGGATCATGACCTGAGCCAAAGGCAGTGACTTAACCAACTGAGCCACCCAAATGTCCCTGCACATGACAGTTAAATATACCTAGAACATGGCATACAGAAATCTAGAAGGCCATCAGTGGTTATCTTGGGGAATGGGAGGTACTATGGGAAAGTTTCATTTTCTCCTTTACACATTCTATATTTGAATTGTTTACAATGAGCATGACTACTTTTCTATTCAGGAAAAATGATTTTTGAAATGGTGAAGTGCCAGCATTAATATATTGAGATCATACAGAGGAAACTGGAAAACTAAAACATTAATAAATGTTAATAAAGTGAAAGATAACCTAGGAGCATCTGAAAAGTATGTCAGTTGCTTCTAGAACAGAATCACAGTGAGAGCTACTAGTGTAAATAAAGATGGACTAATCAAAGCTGAACAAATGGAAAGAGTAACCACCATCATGGGAGTTCTGAGACTGCCAAAAGTGTTCTACCTTGTTGACTTCGGGTTTGAACTTTTTTGAGGTAAGAAGAGAAAGAATTGTGTCATTAGATTTAATGGAGATGATAAAGAGTCTCTTTGCCTCTTTTTTGTTAGAAAGAGAGAGAACAGTAACAATAACTTAATTAGATGGACAAAGTATAATTTTTTTTAACATGTTACTTATTTTTCAGAGAAAGAGAGAGAGAATGAGAGTACAAGCAGGGGGACCTGCAGGCAGAGGGAAAAGCAGGTTCACCACTGAGCAAGGAGCTGGATGTAGGACTCAATCCCAGGACCCTGGGATCATGACCTAGGTGGAAGGCAGACACTTAACCAACTGAACCACCCAGGTGTCCCAGTCAAAGTATAATTCTTAACTGATTAGTGTGTCTTATACGTCAAATTGTCAATTTTTTAAAAGATTTTTTCAGATACAAAAGCAAAATAAACTTTTTTTTTTCTTTTTAAGAGAGGGGAGGAGGAACGGCAGAGGGGGAGGGAGAAAGGAAATCTTAAGCAGGCTCCATACCCAATGGGGAGCCCAATGTGGGACCTGATCTCACAACTCTGATATCATGACCTGAGCTGAAATCAAGAGTTGGACACTTAACCAACTGAGCCACCCAGTAGCCCCCCAAATAAACTTTTATAGAAAGTTTAGGAAATAAGTACAAAGAAGAAAAATAAAGCCATAATCACATCTCCAGAGAAAACCTATAATTTTTGTCAAGTCTTTTTTCTATAGATTTAAGTAATTGGAATATTTTCATTATAATTTTATATTGTCTTTTAAATTTGGCATTGTACCACCAATGTTTTCCAAATTTATGATGTATTTGAAGCCATAATTTTTATAGCTATACTCACATGTGTACCATCATTTGCTTAGCTATTACCTATCTTACTGATAGACACTGAAGTTGTTTCTAATTTTTTGCTATTGAAATATACTAAAATAAATATCCTAGTGATAAATACCTAAATATTAATGTTTTTAAGTCTGCTAAATTAGTTTACACTTCCATCAAGCAACCACCACCTTGCCTACAACAATGCCTGTTATGAATTTTTTTAAATGGCTTAATTGATAGACCAAAAGTATATTTAATTATAGTTTTAATTTACATTTCTTTGCCTTTTATTGAGGTTGAATTCTTTTTTTATATTTATTAGCTATCTTCAGGTTTTTTTTTTTTAAGATTTTTATTTATTTATTTGACAGAGAGAGAGCGAGAAAGGGAACACAAGCAGGGGGGGTGGGAGAGGGTGAAGCAGGCTTCCTGCTGAGCATCGAGCCTGATGCAGGGCTCAATTCCCGAACTCTGGGATCATGACCTGAGCTGAAGGCAGAAGCTTAGTGACTGAGCCACCCAGGAGCCTAGCTATCTTTTGTGAATTCTTAGGAGTGCCAAATTAAATGTTACTCTAGTTTTAAGACATCGAAGAAGAATCAGTTAAACTAAGAAGTGGGGCATTTATCTGTAGGATATCAGGTCATTTACCCACAGACTAGTTAGACCTTGACTTTTTCTAACTATCCAGTCCTATAATGTTCAAGAATAAGAAAAAGTTTAAATATATGATCTTCTACATAGAGTCTGTCCTGACTACCATATGGTAACTAATATGACATTTAAAAAAAGAAGAAAGTCTGTCCTGACTGACAGAACAGACATAATACCCTGCCTGAACGTGAAATTACTATAGATTTTCATTCCTATAAAAACTCATTTCTATACATCCCCCAAATACTTGTATTTTAGCTTATTTACAATGTAAACATTCCATTCATCTGTTTTTAATGTTTGTTCATCCATTAATGATGAATATGTCCCTGAAAATTTTAATTACTTTATCTTTCTTTATACTGTAATATAAGATTTCACATCCTAACTTCCTTCTTTGTACTTAAGATATCATCATTTGGGAATCATCCCTATCAATCTTGAATGGGCATTTTTGTTTAAAAGAAATCTTCTCATTTAAATGGATCAGGGTGGGGCGCCTGCATGGCTCAGTCATTTAAATGTCCAACTCTTGATTTTGGCTTAGATCATGAGATCTCAGGGTTGTGAGATTGAGCTGGGGTGTTGGGCTCCATGTTGGGTGTGGAGCCTGCTTATGATTCTTTCTCTCTCTCCCTCTTCCCCCGACCCTGCCCAGACTGGTGCTCACTCATTCTCTCTCTAAAAAAGAAAAAATTTTTTTTTTAAATTTAAAAATGGGATGGGGTAACTTTTTTAGATATTAACAAATACTGCATAAAGAATTAGTTGACTATTAGATAAAAACAAAATTCTACAGAGATGGAAGAATAAAAAAAATATTATCTGACAATGGCAAAATTGCTTAGGCATAAGGACTGGTAACAATTTAAGAGTGCTCTGCATGGTGTCCATTCTTATCTGTAATGATGTATCTAGTCAGAGAGATAGCATTGGTCTTCTCAGTGCCACATGAGCAAGAAGGAAGATAGGGCCATCTGGCTCAGAGAAGTTTCTGGGGTTTTGCTTTCCTTTCCTTCCTTAGAAGGGACTTTATCGGGGCACCTGGGTGGATCAGTAGGTTAAGCCTCTGCCTTTAGCCCAGGTCATGATCTCAGGGTTCTGGGATCAAGCCCCACATTGGGCTCTCCGCTCAGCAGGGAGCCTGATTTCCCCCCTAACCCGCCCCCCACTGTCTGCCTCTCTGCCTACTTGTAATCTCTCTGTCAAATAAATTAATTAAATCTTACAAAAAAAAAAAAGGAGAAAAGAAGAAGGGACTTTATCATCCAGTCCTTTTCTAAGAGAGTGAAGCTTTGAAACTGACCTAAAAAATCCTGGTCTCTCATCTGAGGAAAATCCAGAAGACAAGAGAATGTATTCACAAAATTACCAGCATAGGTCTTCAGTTTTTCTGGAATTACTGTTAACAACAGCTGAGAAGGTTGTGGTGACCCTTTCCCTGGCTTTCATGGGTGTGAGGAAGCTCAGGGGCAGAAGCAGAGCTGGGATAATGAGCTGATGGCTACTAAGAAAGGTGCATAACAGAGCAGAGAGAAGCAAAGCTTCCAAAAGAATGCTTGGACCCTGAGGTGCTGTGGGCATGGGAGGGATGCACAGCAGGTGGAGCTGGCAGGTGACTTCTCCAGAGGGAAACAGCCATGCAGGTGCCAGTCTGACTTGTGAACAACAAATCACAGGTTTGGCAAAGCTAGAAAGACATCAGTTCTTTTTTATATCCAATTTTGCTATTATTACATGTCTGAGGTTGGAATTCTGTGTTCCAAAACAGTCTGAAAAACTCCTATTTAAAATTTAAAAAAAAAAAATCAACTCATAACCAAGAGGAAGCCCATTATTTTCCTGGCACCAGATTCTGAACGAGCTACTTGGGAATACTACACAAAGTAGGAGGTGCTCCTTTACTTTGTTAGGGGCAATCCGTAAACCTGGCTGTTGCAGAAACACTTGCAGGGAGAAACGCAAACCTGGAAGTCAAAAGGAATCAGAAGTGCAAGTTCACAGCCATAGTCTTAGTCTGATGATACTCCTCTCCCACCCAGCTTCCCTTCTGATAATCAATTTCTCTTTTTCTATTACCAGTTTTACAGATTTTTATCTTTGTGGTCCTGACCACACCCAATCAAAATTATAGGACAATCTCTGGAAACCTGTTTATTAGAACAAAAACATGGATTTATTGGACACTTACTATGTATCAAACACTGTTATACGTACTTTATAGGAACTATCTTGATCTTCAAAACACCACTCTGAAGTCAGATAATAATCATAGCCTCTCACTTCACAGACGAGGAAACTGAGGCACAGAGAGACTGAGGCTCAGGCTATGGACTCAGTTCCAAGGAGGAGAGTTATTATAGTCTGTCCAGTGGCCAAGATAATCCTTCTAACCAGAGCCGGCCACATTTCAGATACATGCACTTTGTCATAAGAAGGAAAACGACTAGTTCAGTGAAAAGCCTTTCCCATTCCTGAGAGACTTCCAGGTGTATGACCCACTGCCGATGGTTAGTGCATGTGAAGGACAATACACAACACTCCAGACCTGCCTGCGACCTCTAGAGCACAGTTCATCCTTCATTATTCAAAACACGTGAGCAATATACTGAATCCCACTCTAAGCTAACTCTCTCTCTTTTTTTTTAAGTAGTTTCTACGCCCAGAGTGGGGCCCATCAAGGGGCTTGAACCACAATCTTGAGATCAGACCTGAGCAGAGATCAAGTGTTGGATGCTTAACCAACTAAGCCACCCAGCTGCCCCTAAACTAACTCTTAATTTGAGAAAAAGTCAGCAGAAATACAGGTGAGAATTAGAAACAAGAAGGTTAACTCTCCCCTCCAATCTAAGAATTTGGACAAACTTGAAAAGAGTAGAGACACTGACAAATACACTTACTAGTAAAAATTAGGTAAAGCACAGAAGAGTTTTTGATATTAAAAACATAATGTCCTCAATCAAATCTATCAATAAGTCTCTTTGTCCTGATTTTAATACAAAATAACCTGCAGTGGACACAGCCGTTCTGTCACAGCTTCCCGGGCCCTAGCAGGAGCTGCTCAAGCTGTGTTACACTGGCACCGATAGTTCGTAGACATACTTCCCTCGGACTGCTGGGAGTGAGTATCCCATGAAGACCCACTGGACGCAATCCTAAAACTGTCAGATCCACTGGAGGCTCTAAATCCACTAGAGGTTGTAATTCTGAAACCTTCAAAGTCTAACTTTGTGGTGTACTCCAAAGATGGTTACCAGGGATTGCTCTCAACGCAAATGTCTTTTCTCCTATCAAGAAATGAGGTCTACTCCCTTTCCACGGAGTCTGCACTGGCCTGGTAATTTGCTATGACCTAGAATGTGGCAGAACTGACACAGAGCTGGTTCTGGGCCTGGCCCCACAAGACCTGGCATTTTTTGCTCTTACACTGTCTGAGCGCATTCACCATGCCACTGAACAGAGAAGTTGCTTGCAGAGGCCCAAGGTCCTCTTCCTTGGGCTGGGATGCAGGGAGGTGCATCCCATGTGCAGCAGGAGAACCTCCCAGTCAGAATTCAGAGTGTGAACATGAATAAATTGCTGTGGTTTGAAACCACTGAAGTTTGGGATGGTTTATTACACAGCAGTGAATGACTGGCACCACCTCTATCCCGCTGTGCAGTGGCCATCCTGCTCCATCAGTGGTCTGCAAGCTAACGTCAGCTACAGAGAGAAACGGACTGGAGAATCACAGTGTAAAATGACTGGATGCAAGGAAGCAGACAGAGCATGAGGCTTCAAACAGCCTCGATTAGAATACTGGCTCAGCTACTTACACGCTGTGACCTTGGATAAGTTAACTTAGGGTTCTTGTATGTATGATTCCAACTATATGATACTTTTCCTAAAAATGAACAGAACGAGGTGGCAGAAATTCTTCATTCCTGAGTAAAACTAAGACAAGAAAGGAAAGAATCATTCAGTTTTCTTCGGCTGTTCTGCCAGAAGCAGTCTATTTCTGACTTGGCCATTTTCTCAGAATATGATATAAAAATAGAAGAGTAGTGCCTGAATTATGCGTTAGTGAAACTAATAGCATGTTTGAAAAGAAGATCTGAGAATTGATTTGGGAACAATCTAACTTAAAGTCACTGTACTCTTGGAGTTACAGTAATGTGCTATTTTGGTTTCATACCACATAACACAAACACTAAGGCAGATTTATGAGCTATTTTCTTACATTTTTGTAGACAAATATTACATTGGTAAAAACTGTCATCAAACGGAGGCAGCAATCTTGCTAAACTCTTGGGCATTGGTTATTTATAATATTCAAGGACAAAAGACTTATTATTAAAATAATCTACCTCAGTCTGAAATTCATAACAGGCTGTGTTTTTTTGTAATGGGGTATGTTAAAATTACAAAAGGGAAAATCTGGTTTTCAGAATTACATTAAAAATTAAAATGTCTATTGATCAAAAAACATCTATAAGTATATATGTACATATAAGAAAATATAAGTAATAATTAATAAGCTAATTAAGCACCCATTGATCACTTATGAAATAGAAAGAGTTTGAAACAACTATTACATTTATAGGCAAATGAGCTCTGTTCTGCAATAGAAATGTTCTCTCTGAACGGCATGGTCACAACCTACTTATAGTGACAGGTATCTAAAATGTACCTCTGTCCTCAATGGCAGATCTTCGGTTTCTGCAATTTCAGAGCTAAAGGTGTATTCGGACTCATTGCTGCTATGCGTGGAGTCTGTTCTCTTGTGTCCAGGCTTGGGCACATTCTGCAAGGCAGATAAACCACGTAAGTTAACATAATATAATTAAACTAGTTATAGTAAAACAGCACTCACTTCAACTTGGGTCTAATCCCCACTCACTGACATGCTGTTCTCATACCCAGTGTGTTCCATGTTGTCCTTAACAAACCCTCACAAAAGGGTCACTTTCTGAGCTCCTCAGAAGGGCACCAACAGGGCACGACAAGAAAAGTCACAAAACCAAATGCTCAAACAAAAATCATCTATGATTATTAGCAGAGTCCCCTTTGAGTTGTTTTGTTTTTAAATTTCATTTATTTATTTATTTGAGAGAGAGAGGAGACACATGAGCAGGATTAGGGGAAGAGGGAGAGGGGGAAGCAGACTCCTTGCTGAGCAGAGAGCCTGACACAGGGCCCGATCCCAGGACCCTGAGATCATGACCTGAACCAAAGTCAGATGCTTAACCCAATGAGCCACCCAGGAGCCCCTGCTTTGGATTTCTTAAGTTGTGAGTGGCCAGTCACACTGGGTGAAGTGTAGGTATATAATGCCTCAGCAATCAAACACTGACTTCAGTGTTGCAATTAAATAAAACTTAGTAAAAAGTTCATGAAATATGTTTAATGATAGCATCATCATTCTTACTCCATTGTATTTGAGCACAAATGGAAAAAAGGAGAGGGGTTCTACATAGGTGACTATAATTTCTGTCACTTTTGTGTATGAACTTGAATCTCAGGATTCGGCAGTGGGAAGGATGAGCCATGCAGGAGAGGTAAGAAAGCTGCTCCAGGAACCCTCTGACATCCTGGGGTTATTAATTCAGGAGTTCAGGTGACATTTCTATGACATGTGGTACCTATGAGATTAGCATTCAGAATGCTTATGGAAAACAGAGAAATTAAACAATTTCAGGAGTTAGAGAATGACTTGAAGAGAGAAGCAATAAAAAGGCTGGATTTTGTGCCCCTCACTCCTAGGGTCCCCCCTGCAGAAGAGGTGGAAAGTTTTAGTGACCTGCATCTCACAGGGTTACTGGCTCTGGGAGCTTCAGAAGGACCTCTGGAAGCTTTTCTGACCTGTCCAATTTCCTTTACTCTTCCCCCCAGCCACAGGAAGAGCCAGAGTCCCAAAGAGCTTCTCTGCCTCTTTCTCTCCCATGTCCAGCTTACAGAGCAGAGCAATCCGTATGACCAAAGAAAAGCCAGCATCCAGGGCCAGATGAAAGCCTGCCACCCCAACCTGTACTCCAGTATATAAGGAAGACCCAAGAACCCTGGAACTTCTGAAACTACCTAGAAGCTAGGGTACACACTAAAAGGAACAGTCACCCCACATAAAGTCAAAGGCACTTGGATTTACTGTGTACGTACACAAACAACCTCACACAAATTTCCTAGCCAACGGTTGTATGGGAAGGTGAATATTAATAAATTAGTTGCACCATTAAGAGAAACAGATAGATCCTCAGAAATACCTGGACAAAGGTTTTTTAATAAGCTTATTAAAGATGAGCGAGACCTCTATTTTCCCTCAGGTGTGTGTCACTAAACAACAGATACCTTAAGGTTTGAATAGAGGCAACACTGTATATTTGCTATTTAATGTAACTTCTGGATACAAGGCAGTGGTTAAATGCTCTGGGTCTAAAGTAAGAGGGAGCTGGGTAGGAATTCCAGGTCTGCCATTTATGTGCCCCTTGCCCAGCTTCTCCAGGCCTCACTTTCATCATCAGGAAAAGGTGAATAATAGTATTATCTGCCTAATAGGGTTTATGTGAAGATTAAATAGGATAGTGCAAGTAAAGAGTTAGCATACTGCTTGGCATATAACAAGGATTCAACTCATGTTGCAGACTGCAATTGTTTAATTTCTCTGTTTTCCATAAGCACTCTGAATGCTAATCTCATAGGTACCACATGTCATAGAAATGTCACCTGAAAAGATGCTCCATCACTGTTAGGACCCTGCAGTAAGGTGACAGTAAGGTGACAACTCCCTTATGCCTGGCCTTGTTCCCCACGTTTTTAACCCATATGCTGTTCAATTACAAGAACAAACATCCTACTTGATCATCAAGTGCTCCTTCAAGATCTGTATCTCGTACGTCCTCTTTTATTTAATCTGTCATGTCTCCAACAATTCCTTCTTTTCTTGAATCTGTTTTACTCCATCTGTCAAGGTTTATGACCCCATTGTTGACATGCTGGACTCCCTCCTTACTGGGGATGAATCATGCAACACTTTACAAGCCTGCGTTCCATTGCCTCATTGCCCTTTCAGTGTCTGCTTGAATCTCCTTGGCCCTGGATTTAGTATCTTCTTCCTTGCCTCTACTCTACAACTGAATGTCCCTGGAGGAAAATCCTACAGCACTTCCTGGTATCAGGGCCAACAAATCTAGACCCTGGTAATCGGGCGGCAGCGTGAACTTTGGCCCCTGTGTTACTATGCAGATCCCCAGAGGTCCTGCGGCAGTCTATCAGTTCCCCTCCCCAAAGTCTCCTGCCATCCATTTGAGGACTCCATTTACCACTAAGGCTTCCTAACCTAAGCACTGTGGCCGTGAGCGCTCCATCTGCAGAACAGCGTCAATGAAATATGAGCCAAGTACCCATCTGTCAGTTGTGAAGCTTCTACCTACACATTAAAATAAGATATTGCTATTATTTAATTAATCTTAAATTATAAGGTCCATTTTTAAATTCTCTTCAATTCTTGGCAAACATCTTAAAGACTGCAATCTTGGCTGCATCTGGAGCTGGGAAAGGAGACCTACTGAAGAGTAGGTCTCAAGCAGTAGGAAGCAAGCAGACTCTGATCTTCCTTCCTCTGCTATTTTCCTTTCCCCTCCCTCTGCCCATTTTGTCAACCAAGGGGAATGACAATGAGTCACAGGCACACTGGGGAGAGGAACTCGATTACATCTTTTTTCTACAACATTGCTGGGAACAGAATGGCTAGCAGGCAGAGACTTGCCCAGTGGGAAAGAACATCCCTGCTAAGTTGCTGGAGGATGGCCATTACTGCTGGAGGGTCTTTTCTAGACATGGCTACCTCTCTAAGGAGGAGACCCATTAACCTCACAGATATTTCCCAGAATGTGCTCAGAAAGTGATGATTACATGGCACATGTTTCTCTCATTTTATTTTCTGAGGTTCCCAAGGAATGCAGTATTTTTTTTTTAACCAGGCATGCAGTACTAAAGAATCCAGGAAATTCTGTAGGAAAAACAATCTCTTTGTTTCAACTAGTGATTCCTACATTTATATGATCCTGATCATTTCTTTTCCCAATGCCACTTAATATCCCAAGTAACTAGTGGCTCTCGAAACACCTTATAGGACACGAAACTTAGCTCTAACTATAATCAAAGCATAGATTCACCACAAATATTGGCATAGTTATTCAGTAAATAGAATTAAAATACATCCAAGAATGGAACTCTGGGGAGCATGATATTCCAATACAGAAGAAAAGGACTCTAACAAAGAAAGCTAAAAATGGGAGAATGTGAAGGAGGAAAGATTTCAACAAGGCCAAGTGCAGCAAGGAGATCAAGGAAGACAAGACATACTGATTTGTCCTTCTGGTTTGTCAGTAAGAGTAACGGTGACCTACTCTTATTTCTAATTTCGTTTTGTCACATATAAATCATTGCTATCGATAGAGTAGCAAGGTTTGAAATAACAGAAATTGCGGAATGTAAATTAGCTTTTTAACCTCTTTGAGACCAGGTTTTCTCTCTTCCAAGTGACAAATTGATTTCACTTGTGTTACATAATCTCCTTCATTTTGACTTTTTAAATGTTACATTTTTAAAAACGTTGTCAAAGGATCCAGATAGAAGCAAAATTTGAAGCAAATATTCTATGCCACAGATCTCAAATTATCTTGTTTTTATAAGAGATATTTCAGAGCATTTCTAGCTATTTGTACCATGAGGTTACCCTCAAGGCTGATACTTACAGGGAACCAGAGAGCTAGGGAACACTTTGTCTCCTGACAGTAGGATAAGTAGAACAGAGAGACTGTGTAGAACTATTTAAAGTACAAAAGGTATGTTGGTAGATGGAGAGAGTTCTTGAAATAGATAAGATAATTTGTAAAAATAGAGACTGAATTTTCTTTTTGTAGGAATCTATCTTTGCAATCACAACAAAAACCAGTAAATACTCAATTATATAAATATTTGTTTTATATGAAAATTTTACATGAAGTCACCCAGTGTATATGACAAAGTGTATGGCCCAGTCTTTAAAGTGTTTGACTTTACAAAGTATTCACAAATAAAGTTAGATGATTTGCAGGATTTGCTTTACAACAACTCAAACCATTGGACAATGTGCAAAGGAGGGTAGAGTAGGGGTAGAAATGTGTTGGAATTGGATCATGAGTACATGAAGTACATGGGATTCATTCCACTGTTCTATCTGCTTTTGTATGCGCTTAAATATTTTCATTTTCAAAAAAGCAAGTGTTTGACTCACCACCATCAGAGTCATCTCTTCCTTGAGGTCATCATATCGTTCTTCTAAGCGACTGAACTCATTCAGAAGGTTCTGGTATCTCAGCCTTTCATCATTAAGATCGAGTTCCAGTTGTTTTGTTTCTTCTACTAACTTCTTCTCCATAGTCTCTGAAAGAAAGAAGATGGGAAAGCATAACAAAGATGGCTCTCCAGAATTCAACAGGACAAACATGTTCACTGACTTCCAGTTTCTCTGCAAAGTGTTTTACTTCTAGCGCCACAAACTATGAAGAGTATCTTACTGAATATAGGGAAAGAGCAAATATGACCAAAAAAAAAAAAAAAGTTTGTGAATAACAACAATCATCTACTGAGTTCTTCCATGTACTAAGGATTCAGTGCCACTAGATCATTCACTGGTTATAGCATATCCTTGATAAACTTTCACCAGGCATTGTTTAGTAACTAAAGTATTCTTTATTTCAATATTCTGTTTCAGGCTATCATAAAATTCTTTTGTCCAAATTAGTGTACTCTGTCAAAAAGTCAGAGATACTCCTCAGATCTCTGAGGCAGCAGTGACTTCTTAGCAAACCCAGCTGTCCATGTCCTATGTCAACGCTCTGCTCACCTCACTCTCTAGCCTGAGATCTTACAATATTTCCAGCATGTTGACCCTCCACAGTCCTATCATTCCCCCATTTCTAACCAGATAAGACCCCCACGCCTGGTCATCTGTGTCACATCTTTTGTGTGTTGCCGGGGGTACCTCGACCTTTCCATTTACCACCCCGCTCTGCTGTCTCTGTTGCTAGTGGCTCACATTTGCCTGGAACGTCATCTGGAGATAGGAGATGAGCTCCTGACTGCAGATAAAGCAAAGTAAACAGCCTCAGATCTCAGCTGTATGTTTTACCTAAATAAGCCAACCAGTCACATTTATAAATATCAAGCTTCCTAACATTTACATGGCCCATTTTATTCTCATGTATCATGGCTAAATCTTAGCCTGCCCTGCCTGATCCAACTGCTTCACCATTTCTTTCTCTTGTAGTTCTGTAAGGGTGAGGGCTGCAAGTGTCTTGTCACAACTGCTTCCCTGGTGCCCACCACAGTGCTTCCCTAGTATAGGGCTTTAATAATGTGTGAGTGAAGGAATGAAAGAATTTCTCCTCCCTATCACATTCCATAAATTTCCTTTTATTCTTACCAATTTGCAGAATTGGTCTTACCAATTTGCAGAAGCTGCCTAAGGCTACCAAGAAAGCTTCTCTAGGCAAATCTCATGTTAGTTCTTTGTTCTTCAAGTATTCTTGTCATTCTGGATCTTTCCATCACATTCTGCATCCTAGCAGCCTTCTTTCCATGTCTTTAGTGACTGTTTTTAATATCCCCTATCAACTTTTTTTTCTAATTTCTTTTCTTCACCTTATCCTTTACTTGTGGTCATCCTATAAGGCTTAATTCCAGATTTCTTCTCTTTCCTTTACAATATGCCCTTTAACTGGAAGGGAAGACATAGTGGGGGGGAAAGCACAAGGGGTTCTCTTATCATCATAGCTTTAATGGATACCTTAAGGCCTATTTCTTCCTGTCTCTAATCTTTTTTTTTTTTTAAGATTTTATTTATTTATTTGACAGAGAGAGATCACAAGTAGACAGAGAGGCAGGCAGAGAGAGAGAGGGAAGCAGGCACCCTGCTGAGCAGAGAGCCCGATGCAGGACTCGATCCCAGGACCCTGAGATCACGACCTGAGCCGAAGGCAGTGGCTTAACCACTGAGCCACCCAGGCACCCCCTGTCTTTAATCTTTAACCTCAATTTGTTTTCAGCACATCCTACCTGAGATTTAAAATTTAACACTCTAACAACTGATCTCATTAATTTTACTCATAAATAGGTACTTTTCTCCCTCAGTTTCCTCATCAGTAATAACACACCGTTATTGTCATAATACATCATCTCAATACTTTAGAAAACTGTTATTCCTTTTTTGAATACCACATCAAAAAGGATAACATTCTGGTGATTCTCTTCATTTACTATATCCTCACTCTAATCCATCTCTTTCACTCTGTCTCCCCCACCAATTTCTATAGCTTCAACCCATATCTTCTTAGCCCACATTTATATACATGTAGACTCCTTGTAAATTACCATCATTCTTACCTATCTCACAAATAGCTAATAGAATAAATGTTCACATCTAGTTAGTTCTCTACTCAAAAAATTAGACTTGTCCTTTTTTTTAGGTGGAAAAGAGTAACTGATCTTGGGAGAATAATATCCATTGGTTTAGGAAAAAATAAATAAATACATATAGACACATACACATGCTAGCTCACGATTTCTTCCTAATTCAATAGAATCCTATAAGTCATAACCAATAAATCATACATGCAGAACAAAATTAATTTTTTAAAAAATTACATAGGATACTGACCATACATGAATTCACATTTGTGCATAGAAAGACCAAATTTACAAGTTCACCAACTAAATCAACCAAAATATTTACAGTGCTTGCCTCTTGGAACTTCTTAAATTTACTGATAACAATCTCAACTTTTTAAAACATTGCTGTTGTAGGGGCGCCTGGGTGGCTCAGTGGGTTAAGCCACTGCCTTCGGCTCAGGTCATGATCCCAGGTCCTGGGTTCAAGCCCCACATCGGGCTCTCTGCTCAGCAGGGAGCCTGCTTCCCCCTCTCTCTCTGCCTGTCTCTCTGCCTACTGTGATCTCTGTCAAAAAACAAAAACAAAAACAAAAAAACATTGCTGTTGTAATAAAGTTGTAACATATAAAACTTTGCTCCGAACTTGGCTGGAGTACAGCAAGTTATACCCACGTGAGTCTTACCTGTCATCTCCTTAGCCTGCTCCACGATAAGATGATTGAGGGTCTCTTTTTCCTGCTTCAGCAAAGTATTTTCTTCCTTTAGACTTGATACCAGCTATAAAATAAAACAATCAACTCAGATGGCTGCAGTAGACAGAGGACGCCCCATACTGAACATAAAGACCACACCACAGGCCCTCTTCACTGCCATTTCTTTGCCTAGGTCCATCTAGTCATTTTTTTGAACTTGGCTCAAGCATTAACCCCTCCAGAGAGCCTTCCTAGAAACTCCTTGCAATTAGGTGTCTCTCCTACAGGATCCTGATGTGCCTTGGATGTGCCTCATTATAGCCCTTAGAAATGATTTACTTTTACTTCCCTAATAGACCAGCAATTCCTGGAGAATGGAGAAAATTGCTGTTGTTTTACTTTGTACCTTGAGCATTTAGCAACTGTCTGGCACCTAGTAAGCATTTGCTCTTGAAAGAATGAAAATGCCTTCTCACCTCAAAAGCCTAACAAAAGCTTAGGTGTACTCATGATTCAGGTATTAAGAGAGATTAAGAAGGTTAAGAAAGATATGAAGGGCATTTTGGTTCTGGAATTCACTGGAATCCTTCTGAAGCTCCCTGCTATCTGTCTTGCGGAAGAGAATTTCCCTTTCATCTCCTCTTAAGAGTTTTATAGGGTTGCAAACTAGTCCTTTTATTCCATGTTTAAGCATTGACCTTACAACAGTGTGAAAGTACTTAAATGTCACAAAACTGTACACTTAAAAATGGTTAAAGTGCTAAATTTTATGTTACGTGTATGTATATTTTGCTCCCCAACAGACACACACACACACACACACACACACCCTACACACAAAACACATTGACCTTTCACTTTCTAGTTCCCAGTTGGATGAGGATTCCCAAGAAGCAAAAATTAAAACCAAAGGTAAACTTCGCAAAGTTTACAGTTTACTTAGTTCATCTTTGACATAAATGTGTGCTTGTGTGGAGTAAAATTTGAATTCCTTTCTCTAAGCATAAATTCAAGGAACTCTTTAAGTAATAGCTTGCTTTTTTCCTCCCTCCGTCCCTTCCTCCCTCCCTTCCTTCCTCTCTTTTTAAAGTAAACTCTATGCCCAATGTGGGGTTCAAACTGTGACCCTGAGATCAAGAGTCACATGTTAAAGCAATAGCTTTAATTATAAAGAGAAAGTTTTCAGGAGGTCAGAGAGAGAGAAAGAGAGCCCTATTAAAATTCAGAAGGCAGTACGGGGCGCCTGGGTGGTGTAGTAGGTGCAGAGTCGGACTTTCAGTTTGGTCTCAGGTTGTGATATCAGGGTTATGAGATTGAGCCCTGAGTCAAGCTCCATGCTCAGCGGGGAGTCTGTTTCTCTCTTTCTCTCCCTCTGTCCCTTGCCTCATCCCATGCATGCACTCAAACAAATAAAATCTTTTTTTTTTTTTTAAAGATTTTTATTTACTTGACAGAGAGAAATCACAAGTAAGCAGAGAGGCAGGCAGAGAGAGAGGAGGAAGCAGGCTCCCCGCTGAGCAGAGAGCCCGATGTGGGGCTCGAACCCAGGACCTGGGATCATGACCTGAGCCGAAGGCAGAGGCTTAACCCACTGAGCCACCCAGGCGCCCCTCAAACAAATAAAATCTTAAAAAAAAATCTATTCAGAAGTCAGTACAGAAAAAGCACAGGAAATTGAGAGTCTTGCCAATAGTTTTAGCCAACAGTCAACTCTGTTTTAATTTAAAGATGGTAATTCTAGTGGAATTTATGAAAATCTATCACTTTTTTCAAGTAAGCTTTATGTTGAGGTACTTTGATTTTGTTTAAACAATACATTGCAGTGCTGCTTGAGAATTGTAATGTTTTCTGTATTTCATGAAGTTTTGATATAAACTTGTAAGTAAAAGCACCAGTCCACAAGCACTGTTGTTGCTATTCTATCTGCATCACGGCTCCTGGCTACAGTCAGTGTGCAAACATTTGGACTTCTCCCACTCGGACCTCTCACACAGCCTTACAGGTTTCCAGAAAGATCTCTACTATCAGCTAGCAACATTTCACTGCTTGATTGGCTTCTTAATCATGTTAATCCTTTTGGAGAAAAAGGAGCCTACACTTCACCCAGACCTTTGTATTTAAAAAAGAAGAGTGTGGAGTACGTTCTTGGCCATTAATTCTCTTCTTAGAACACTGCTTTGCCTCTGTTCTTACTAGAGTCAAAAGGTTCTACTAAAAGACCTACAACTACTCATCCACTGAGTGGGAGACATGCTTGGAGAACACTAATAATGAACAGTAAACAAACTGACATTTTTACTTCACCTTCAACTGAAATCAACCTTGGGCCACATGGCCAGGTCATGACGACAGCACATTTCCTTTGTGAAAAGAGTATATGGGGATATGAAAACTAGTTCCCACCTGCTCGGTTTCCTGTTTGTATCTATCTGCACGCTCCTCAATGGATTTTTTCTCTGACTGAGTTTGTTCCAGGTCTTTCCGGAGCTTGGCAATTTCCTCCTGCAGACTAAGGACCCGTCCAGTAGCAATCTTGGCTTCCTCCTCACTTAGCTGGAGACGCTCTAAGTCACTTCGTAGTTTCTCAGTCTCAGAGGTGTATATTCCCTCCAGATTGGTCAGTTTCTCCATTAGGCATTTGTAGTCTTTGTTCTTTTTATACACACGTATAAGTAACGATAAGTAAGTATATATAGCATCAAGTGTATTTTAAGAAAACCGTATTTATTCATCATATTCATGCTATATCACCCTAGCATTGATAACGTACCTAACCAAAATACTAACCACAACCTTTATAATCAATACCTCTTGAAGTGATACAAAGAGAGAACAGGCAGAATTAATTCTGTTTTACATCATGAGCAACATAGATGTGATTTTCTCATGATCACAAGGTGAATTACCACAGTAAATTCTTAATTTCCTGATTCTTAAACCAGAGATAGAAAAATCTATACTTGCTTTTGAATATAAATCAGTGTTCTACTGAAAGCCATACACTAGGCAGATGATTCAGAAAAATGATAAAATGGGCTCAAAATCACAAGTTATTTACAAATCTCTTTATTACCTTAAAACACTTCCCATTCAGGTAAATTCCTCCTTCTCCCTGATGAATCTCACTTTATTCTGTTTGCTGGGTTTTCTTTGTTTTTGTTTTTTTTTTCTTTGCCCTCCTCAGTATGTATGTATTACTAATTACTATTATATCATTTGTATGTGCTAAAATATTACTTGGTAACTATCTCTAGGAAATCAAATTTTATCCCTGCAAATAGACTGTACATTACTCAGGAGAATGGACATTTTTCTGCCTCTCGCACCATATCTCAATGCTAAACAACTCATCTGTAAAAGGAACCTTAAAATTTATGCAGATGAACGATAATGATGGAAGAGATTTATAAAGTACAAAGTACAATACGACTCTTGGTCATAAAGGTTTGGAATGTTGTATATCTGGCTGTGTTCTCAGAATAATTTCCTCCCTTCGTCCTTGCAGGTATAGTCTTACCTATGAGCTTGTCACTCTTTCCATAACAACATTTCTGTCATTATTATTTTATCGTTTTTGCTTCAACTGAAAAGTGAAGCCAAGGGGAGACACTGCTGACCACATTCCATGACCCCCCCCCAGGCAGCCCCCCGCCCCGAGGTCCCGAGAAAGACACACCTGCTCATCCACTTTGCGCTGCAGCTGCATGATCTTGTTCTCCATGCCGATGTGCAGCTTCTTGTAGCGCTCCACAGAGCGGGCCTCGATCTTGAGCTTCTTCAGCTCGCGCTTGGCCATCATCCGCCGGAAGCAGCACTGGAGGTAGATGATGGCTTGCGTGCTCCTCCTATAGTGCCTGCGAGCCAGCCAGCCCCGCACCCACTTCTGAATGATAACTGCTTTGTGCTCACGGAGCATCTGTGGAGAAAGGGAAGTCCAGGTAATGTCCGACCCTGGACCAGACTAGAGGTTCAACGTCATCAACCCAGCTATGTCAGGCTGAGAAGCCAGATGCCACCCAAAGGGAAGGATACAAACACTGTATTGTACGGTCTGGATTTTATGTATCACAAACCTATGCTTGAAGACACAAGGTATGACCAGTAATCTCACCACAGAAGCTGACACAAGGGGTACTACAAAGTTTATTACTGATTTATTCACCTTTCCCCCCAGAAACAAACAAACAAAAAATGACACTCTTGTTTGCCTCATTTGAGGAAAGCTATTTTAGTGAGGATTTCCCATTGCTATTTCAAATGTAGCAGGAATCCACTTATGAAATTCAAAAGTGGTAGGGATGGAGCTTTAAAAGGAAAATAAAAGTTGAAGTGAACTAATCTTAATTTTGACTTTCTATTGTATTTTCTAAAAAAAGAAAAAAAAAAGATATTCCCCTAAACCTATAAACAACTTATAGCAACAAGGTTGCCTTATGAGATGAATTTGTCAGTAAAGACCATCAAGAAGGAATTGTATAAAGAATTTCCAGAAATGATGAACAATTCTTGAATTTAAAAAAAATTCTTGAACTTTAAGAAACATTAAATTAGCAAAACCTTGAGGTATTTCTAAGTCTATAATTTTATGCAATAACCTGTGTGATACAACTGATATTTAAATGTATGTAATAATGTATCTCTTATGAAACTTTTTATATTTAAAACTCTCTAAAACTATTCAATAGACAGTAGTTTAATAAACTGTTTTTAGATTAACAGAGAAATAATGTAACATTCTAGAGAATATCTTTAAGAAATAAGTGGCTAGGGGCGCCTGGGTGGCTCAGTGGGTTAAGGCTCTGCTTTCGGCTCAGGTCATGATCCCAGGGTCCTGGGATCGAGCCCCGCATCGGGCTCTCTGCTCGGCGGGGAGCCTGCATCCCCCTCTCTCTCCTTCTGCCTGCCTCTCTGCCTACTTGTGATCTCTGTCTGTCAAATAAATAAATAAAATCTTTAAATATATATATATATATATATATATATATATATTAAAAAAAAAAAAAAAGAAAGAAGTGGCTAAGTTTTAAATACAAAAAAATCATAGGTCTGTTGGAGACCTTAACAGTCCCTTTGGCAGCTGAAGTCTGCCCTTTTCAGCTGCTCTCCTAATGCCAAGGCAGGCTTCAGTCTCCGCTGAGTCAGCCAGTCAGTGTGTATCAAGCTGCAGTGAGGCCGGCAGGCCGAGCTCTCACTGAGCATCACAATCCCGAGGGGAGCCCCTTGCCTTATCTGGATGACTAGTGACGAAATGGATAAGACTCCATGATGGAAACTGAAGGTTTTCAGACACTTTCAGACTTTAAAACTCAGCACACAGTGGCAAAGCTATTAATGCCAATTTTCCTATGCCATTTCCTTCTCTCCATGTTACTTTGGACATTGGTCCATTTCTGAAATTTCAGCCAAATGGAAACAGTATATAATTAGAGCTTCCACTCTCAATCTCATGTCCATCAGTGAGTCAGAGAAATTAAATGGCACCTGCTCTCCGTTTCGGATGCCCAAATCCCATGAAGGGGAAGCTCGGACTGGACAGAGCTAGAAGGAGCACTGATGGGGTGCTACGGGCCTGTATATGAGCTAGCCTCTAATGTGCTACCCGCACCGTGTCTAGTCACACTGGAAGCTGAGCTGGACAGAGCCTGCCTCTGCTACACTGAAGGCCTCACAACCCAGTTCAGATGTCCCTGAGGAAAACATCTCAGGTAGGGGTAACATCTCAGGAGGGCAACCAGTTTGTTGTATCTAAAACGTCAAGTTTAATAAGGTTTTACCCCTCCCTGAAAGCTCATGCCTGTAGAGAAAGAGCTCCAGAAGGTGTGGGCAGAAAGACCTGGAGTAGGTGTTTTCAAATTTTCTTCAAAACACAGCTATAGGGGCACCTGGGTGGCTCAGTGGATTAAGCCGCTGCCTTCGGCTCAGGTCATGATCTCAGGGTCCTGGGATCAAGCCCCACATCGGGCTCTCTGCTCAGCAGGGAGCCTGCTTCCTCCTCTCTCTCTGCCTGCCTCTCTGCCTGCTTGTGATCTCTCTCTGTGTCAAATAAATAAATAAAATCTTTAAAAAAAAAAAAAAAACAAAAACACCGCTATATGGGGGCCTGGGTGGCTCAGTGGGTTGAGCCTCTGCCTTCGGCTCAGGTCATGATCCTAGGGTCCTGGGATCGAGCCCTAAATCGGGCTCTCTGCTCAGCGGGGAGCCTGATTCCCCCTCTCCCTCTGCCTGCCTCTCTGCCTGCTTGTGATCTCTGTCTGTCAGATAAATAAATAAATAAAAATCTTTAAAAAAAAAACAAAAAAACAAAAAAACACAGCTATATGTGTTTTGCTCACTCAAGCCTCATTAATTTCCCATTTTCTTTGCTGTATAAAATTACTTCACAATAAGAAAGTAAGATAAACACATAAAAAGGACCTGGACAAACCCATGTACTACTTGTGACCAGAGACATGTCACTCCAATCATTCTACTGATGTTCCTTCTAATGGTGAATGCCACCAAGCTCTAAGATCCAGACTGTATTTCCAGCTTATTGAGAATATACCTTAAAGCCAAGCTCAAAACTTTGCCAAAATGAGAGAGATAAAAACCTTCCATCAATTAGATCATATACTGTCAGAGGTAAGGACTAAGATTAATCTGGTGATCCGTTATCTAGTCAGGTTGATTATTGCAAGATATAATGATTATTTGTCAAAAATTGCTGGAGTATCATATTCTAGTCAATATAACTTTTAACCACATTAATGTAATTTACTTCCTTTTCACCATGTTAAATTCTTCTAAGGCTGTTTCATTCTTGGTACAATCCTCTACCCCTCTGTCAGATATTCTACCTATTCAAAGCTCCTCATAGTCGGCTGAATAAAGGCCCCCAGGGACATCAGGTCCTCATCCCTGGAACCTGTAAAGATTACCTTGTTTGGGGAAAATGGTCTTTGCAGATGTGACTAAATTAAGGATCTTGGGGCATCCAGGTGGTTCAGCCAGTTGGGCTTCCAACTCTTGAATTCGGCTCAGGTTGTGATCTCAGGATTGTGAGATCAGGGCTGTGGGATCAAGACCTGCTTTCGGGCTCCATGCTGAGCATGGAGCCTGCTTGGCCCTCTCCCTCCCCTTGCTCCTGTGCTCTCTCTCACACTCCATCTCTCTCAAATAAATAAAATCTTTTTAAAAAAATTAAGGGTCTTGAGATGGGGGATTATCATGAATTATCCAGGTGGGCCTCAAATCCATCACGAGCATTCTCAGAAGAAATAGACAAGAGAAGCAAAGTTAGACACACAGAGGAGAAGATGTGAGGATGGAGGCAGAAGTTGGAGTGATGTGGCCACAAACACAAGGGATAGTGGCAGTGACCTGGCAGAAGCTGGAAGAGGCAAGAGACGGAGTCTCTGTTAGAGCCTCTGGAGGAAGTACAGCCCTGCTGATGTCTTGATTTTGGCCCAGTGATACTGATTTTAGACTTCTGGTCTCAGGACTCTGAGAGAACACATTTCTGTCGTTTTGAGCCACCAAGCTGTTGGTAACTTATCACAGCAGCCACAGGAAATCAGTTTGGTTACTTTTTTTTCAAATTACTCAGATAAAGGGGAAAAGGAAGGTATTTTTTCTACTACCCTGTTAACAAATACATGTACTTTGAAACAGGACAAAACCGGATAGGGAGGCAAACCATAAGAGACTCTGAATCTCAGAAAACAAACTGAGGATTGCCAGAGGGGAGAGGGTGGTGAGGGATGGTGTAACTGGGTGATGGACACTGGGGAGGGTATGTGTTGTAATGAACACTGGGTGTTAAGTAAGACTGAAGAATCACAGACCTGTTTCTCTGAAACCAACAACACATTATGTTACTTTTAAAATTTAAAAATAAATAAATATATGTACTTATTTAATATTTAAAAATATATTTCAATTGTCAGTTATCTCCATTCAGTTTCTTTTTTTTTTTTTTTTAGATTTTATTTATTTGACAGAGAGAGATCACAAGTAGACAGAGAGGCAGGCAGAGAGAGAGAGGGAAGCAGGCTTCTCGCTGAGCAGAGAGCCCGATGTGGGACTTGATCCCAGGACCCTGAGATCATGACCTGAGCCGAAGGAAGCGGCTTAACCCACTGAGCCACCCAGGCGCCCTCCATTCAGTTTCTATGTCCACAGGAACCCCTGTGGTATTTTGTACAGATATGGAATTTGATTAATGTTAATGGAATGAATAAACAAAGTTAGAAATAATGCCTCACCTTGCGATATCTATTTCTGGCCAAGTAGCCTCGCAAATAAGACTGAAGAACAATAGTGGCTGATCGTCTTATCTTGTATCTCCTGCAGATTATATACATGCGCCAGTACTTCTGAATAATGGTTGCTGCCTTGGTTCTGCGCAGGAACTTAGCATAGCTAGCCAAAGAAAAGAGAGGTGCAGAGTCAGTAATCAGACAAACCCAGACTACATTCTGTACAGACTTAAAGCACCAATAACTTCAGCAGAATAAGTAGTACCTCCATTGTTATTATTCTACTATTATACATGTTAAGTCATTTATTTGTAGGGCAATTTATAGTTCCTCCAAATAGTTTTGCATTCATTTTCTGATTTGAGTCTTCCCTAACCCAGAAAAGTAGGATGTCCCACATTCCCCAATATTACAGTAAAGAAAATGAAGCTCAGAAAGCTTCTCTCTTTCTAGGACAGGGCTCATTACCCCAGGATATATCCCCTTTACACAGCTGACTGGCTGTCCACAGTAATCCCATACTGATCACCACCAGCTTTCTTACATCTAGCCATTGCTAATGTGTGATGTTTCTCCCTCATCTACCTGTTTGGGCATAAGTTCTTCACCATTAATTCATCTCTACTGATAGTTCTAAATTAAAATTACCCCATACGTAAATCACACTCAAGTCTCATTCTCCTCCAGATCTCCTCAGTTAATTGCTGCTGAAAACTCTTCAGTGGAATCACTGTTAACCAGCACATACTCATGACTGTGTTAACTTACAGATGATTTTTTCAAGCCCACATAAAAGTTAAAAAAAAAAAATCGGAGGACGCGAGCAGGCAGTAGTTTGTAATTTTTTTGATGATGAATCTAAATCACTTATAAGGGTATTTAACTGTCTTGTGAGTAAATCTGTCCCTTTCTGAAACAGGAAGAGGTGGGGTGCTGCCTTTCAACCATGAAGACCCCTGAAAACTGTCCTCGGTTGGACAAGGAACCAGGTGGCTGTCCGAGGTCCGGGGCTGTGAGTCAGGCTGGAGGGGCGACCCAGAGACCTACCATCGGGCCTGGTAGCCTCGCACGTGTCTCTGCACGGTGATGGCCGCCTTGCGCATGCGCAGGTACTTCTTTCGCAGCAGCCAGCCTCGGATAGTCTTCTGGATGCGGATGCAGGCCGCCCGCAGCTTGTCTGCTCTCAGTTTTTCTAGGTAAGCCACTTGACCAGCACGGAAAAAGATCTTTGTCTTACCAAACTGGTATTTGTCCTTGTCCTGTTTTGTGGAAGAAATTGTATACTCAGAAGTAGAAATGATGACTATATAAATGAACTTCTAAAAGAGAAAAAGATATGTCTAAAAGCAGAATCAGTAAAGGGACGAATCTAGTAGCTAAAACTTGGGCTATATTGCCATTAACTAATGGAGCCAGATTTTTTTATCCTATGCAAGTCAAGCAAATAAAAGGGATTTTAAGGAAAACTGTAGTTTAAGAATTATTTTCCAGAATCATTCTACCTGGAATTATTATCTCTGGCCAAACACTTGGTTGTGGGTTATAGGCAATTTGAGTGTTTGCATTTTAAATATCTCAAGGAAATGGAGACGCTGATACTCGCTCTGACTGACTCAGGCTGTAAGCATTACATCAGGCTGTATGTTCCATGAGAAAGCTGAAGGGACAAAAATACCAGCATGAAGAATAAGGCAGGAAGCCATGTACACAAAATAAGAATTAAACAACAAAAACTTGGCATACTCATATCAAGAGTTAAATTTGCAACAGTTATCTGTTGTCTTTAATCAACAGTATCTGAAAGTAAACACAATCCTATAAATGTATCTAAAATCCTTCTACAAATTTTAAAACTCCTTTTATAAGAACATAATCACTTGTATAGCTCATCGACTTTGATTACAAGCAGAGCAGAGCAGTAAACACAGACACACATGCTATTTTTCGTCTACCACGTTCTTATCCACCTTATCTGGAAGGATGCAGCTTATTAACCATGCTCATGTCAAAAGAAGAATGGAATTTATTTATAGTAATCACTACCATGATCTGATAAGGCAAAACAAAGAAAATCACTTTCCAGTGTAAACAGTGTAAACATCCTATCTTGTATGTAAACCCAGAAAAATCAGAAATCCCCATATATACCTAAAACACCTAAAATTATTTTAATTTAAATGCATAAAGCTTACATAGGAAGCGTAGCTGGAGACAGAAGCAGGGCTAGAAGGTGGTTCCCCTCTCCATCTCCCTATCCCATCTCAGCTTCCCTGCTCCACCCCTGCTCCCCTCTACCAGCAGCCTCTTCTGCACACCGCCCTGCACAGCCCTGAGCCAGACCTGGTGTGGTCTGGGGACATCATGGTCTGGGTGTAGGATTGTTCCTACTTTCTGCTCTCCATTCCCATCTGAACCTAGGTTAGAAAGGAGTTGGTACAAACCCAAAAACATGATTCCTTTTACATATTACTAAGAAAGTGGCCTTAGTTCTTCCAAAGGAAAACACAAGTTATTATTACCAAAGAAGAGATATTACATTTAGTTAATAGTCAGTAATTAGGACTAATTACCTCTAAGTGAGGTAATCCATTCAAACTAGTGTAAAACAAATGAAAATATTTTTTAAAGAACCTTTTATGGGGCGCCTGGTCATTAAGTCATTAAGCAACGGCCTTCGGCTGGGGTCATGATCCCCGGGTCCTGGGACCGAGCCCTGCATTGGGTTCCTTGCTTGGTGGGGAGCCTGCTGCTCCCTCTCCCACTCCCCCTGCTTGTGTTTTCTCTCTCTCTCTCTCTCTCTCTCGCTCTCTCTGTGCTAAATAAATAAATAAATAAAATCTTTAAAAAACCTTTCATGAATCTTAAGTTCTTCATGAACTAGAGTACCTGTTCTCAAAATGGAGTCCTTAGAACAGCATCAGCATCATGTGGGAACTTGTTAGAAATGCATATTATTGGGCCCATCCCAGACCTACTGAATCAAAAATTCTGCAGGCTATCTCAGTAATCTGTAGTTTAACAAGCCGTCCAGGTGACTAAAATGCATTCTGAAGTTTGAGAACTCCCTAGTTTGGCATACAAGACTTTTCAAACACCAACCTATATTTCTTAACCAAATCCCTACTGTTCCATGTATCAATCTTATACTGAAACAAAACAAAACAAAACAAAACAAAACAACAATAAAAAAGCACTTTACTGTTTTATGAGCAAATTCTATGCTTTCCTACTTCTTCACACATATTAGGATGTCCTTCTGCTTTTATACAATCTTACCAATTCTTCAGGGCCTAACTCAAAACATGCCTCTTCCATGAAATTGTTCCTCCTTCCCACAGTACATGTGGCTTTGCCTTCCTGTGACTTCTTTAGTATTTGACAGACACTAAGGCTTACTATACTTATCTCTAAAATGCATGAATTTCCAAGACAGACTATGTTATCTTAGGACAAGACTTGCTTTTTCTTAATCACACAGTATCTGGCCTGATATCTTCCATAAATAAGTATGAGATGAACTTTTATTGATAATGATCAAACTCTAAAAGGTGTGTGTCTCAAGTCTGGGTCCAGACCTCGCCAGACCTCACCGTCCTGTTTCCTGAAAGTATACCATCCCCCTCACTAGGTCTAGCATCTTAGGCACAGTGAGCCTTGACCTCTGAGACAGTGTGGCCCCACCCTCCCAACTCCAAATAATCTGGATTAGTAGTATTTGGATTTCCCAGGGCTGTCAAACCTTATAATCACAAGGCCCTTGGCCAGTATCTGTTCAGATGAAGATAAATGAAAATCCTTCTTACCAGTATCAGTTTCTCTAACACATTCTTGCATGTTTGCTTTCTGTCACTCAGCACATCCTTTTGCTTCATTAGGACACGGTAGCGGCTGAAAAATTCTTGGTAGGTCCACCTGTATGAAAACAACTCCCATCAGCTTACCGGAAAAGGTAAGAGTCTCTCCCAGAGGGTCCCTTCCATATGAAACCGGCCGCGCTCACCGTGAGGGGAAACCCGCTGCACTGATTCGGATGGTTTCCAGGACACCACATGCTCTCAGCTGTTGCACGGCCCTCTTCTCATCAAACCTACGTGTAAAAGGGAACATCAGTGACACACAAAGAAGCTTGGCTGCAGCCACAAATTACCCTCCTCAGTCCAGAGAGCAAACTCTTTTGTAAGGAGCCAAATGGAGAAATTAAAAAAGAAAGCATTCAAAAGTTGGAGCAGAGATCACAACGGCAAACTCTGGGGGGAGGAGACAATTAGCAGTAAAATAAAGAGCAGAGCCATAAATAGGATCTGTAGTTCACACCACACACCTGTAACAAATACCACTGGGCATATTTTAAGAAACCTAAAACTCCTCAATACTTTGCTCTTATTTATTAAATGGCTTGCTGTGGTGAGCTGTTCTCTTGTTTCTTTAGCTCACCATATATAGCTTCCTTAGAATAAAGACTGGCCAACTCTGGAGATTTCTCTAAGAACAAATTAAATACACCTCATCCAATTATTATTTTTTAATATTGCTGTTCTAAAAGTTCTATTCAACTTTGTGGGTACATACAAAGGATTTATAGTGTCTACACCAATAACAATTATTTTCATTTTGTACTATATCTTATATACTTTGTTTATTTTACTCTAGACAAATGGCATCTGAACATTACACTGACACTAAGAGAGGAAGTAGCAAGTCCTGCCCTTGCTGAATGTACTCCCCCAGTTAAGCCCTGAGCACCCTATCCAAGCATTGTGCTGTGCTGTCCTCTCAAGTGTTCTGTTGGCCGTAGGAGATGGCGTTGGTTGATGGAAGGTAATGGCCCCTGAGGTTGTCCAGGAGAGTGGCCCGCCCAGGCGGTGGCTGCTTTTTCGGCCTCCCATTCCCTCCAGAAAGGGCTTCTTGGGCAATCAGGAGGATATAAGTCTTTCATAACTGCCCCTGCATCTAAGGCAGAATCTCAGAGGGCAGGGTTGGCAGGGTGTAGGAAAATGAGCCCTCATTCCCTATGCAGTGGGAGTTGGAGTTACAACCTTTGGTAAATGTGCCTAATCTGACCTACAAATTCCCCTTCTAGAAATAGATTATCCTAAGAAGATAATTAGGCAAATATATAAGAATGTTTGGCAAAGTATACTTATCATATCATAGTGGGAATAACCTTAATGTTCATCATTTAGGGAATAATTTAAATAAATGATAGCATATCTATACAATGAGAACTATGTAGTCATTAAAATGATGATGTGGATTTTTATTTACTAACTTGTAAAACATCCACAATTTATTGAGTTAAAAGCAGACACAAAACCACAATTACAGCACAAGCCCCTCTGATTAGTGTCTCTCTCTCTCTCACACACACACATACCCACATACCACAGCAAGGAAAGAAGGGATGTTGGTTGGTCAAGAAGGATGTATATGAGTTAATACCAGTCATCTCAGTGTATCATGAACGTTTTTCAATTTTTTATGCTATTTTATATTTTTTAAAAACTGTTTTTACAATGCATGTGCATTACTTTTAAAATTAGAGAAAAATGTCCATTTTGAGGAAAAAAAAAAAACTTCCCCCTCATACATGATATTTGATGTAGGGGCAGACAGTTGGTAATAGTAGAGAGACTCTGAGGATTTCAACAGCTGGAAAGTAGCAGAGAGAACTGTGAACCTTCACCAAGGCAGCCTTATTCCACAGGGCTCTGGTTTTAACTAATGTCCAAATAAGCAAAAGCCCAGAAAGATCTTGAATTACAGTAGATTCTAAACAGAAAGTCAAACTAGAAATGCCTGGTTGACCTCAACTTTTAAAAATCTTCAGGGCGCCTGGGTGGCTCAGTGGGTTAAGCCGCTGCCTTCGGCTCAGGTCATGATCTCGGAGTCCTGGGATCGAGTCCCACATCGGGCTCTCTGCTCAGCAAGAAGCCTGCTTCCCTCTCTCTCTCTCTCTGCCTGCCTCTCCGTCTACTTGTGATCTCTCTCTGTCAAATAAATAAATAAAATCTTAAAAAAAAAAAAATAAAAAAAATAAAAATCTTCAAAAGGCCAGCTGCTATTTTATTATCATATTCTCCAAAGGAAATGAAAACTAAAACAACAAAAAAACCCAAAAATATCTATTAACTAGTGATTTCCCTCTATAAAACATGATTTACCCAAATAATTTTTTCCTTCTGTTAGTATGGGAATCCTTATAAGAATTGGATGCTTTCTAATTCAGTAGTTGAGAAACACTTACGTGAATGGAAACTTGAAGTCATTGGGCTTAATGCAACGCACATAGTGAGGGGTAGTGGCATTGAGGGTCTCCATTAGCAGGTGAAGGGAGTTTCGGAACTATACAAAAAACAAAACAAAAAAAGGGTCATCAAGGTTTTATCAAAATTGATATTGTAAAAACAATTTAAAAAATTTTTCCAATGACACTACTGGAGATTTGGCAATGATTTTGCCTCCTATGAACTTGACCCAGCCTCAGAAGTGGGGCTTTTTGTTAAAATCTGCTTAAATTCTGACATTTATATGCTTATTCTACTAAATATACATTTGTTCTCCTCCCACCACTTTTCCCAGCCACCCCTTTCCACAGACTTATCTTCTTAGAGCTGTTTTAGGTTCACAGCAACATTAACTGAAGAAAGATTTTTCCATAAGCCCCTGCCCCCTTGCAGGAACCAACTCCCCAATTATGAGTACCCCCAACAGAGTGGCACATTTGTTAAAACTGGTGAACCTGCTCTGACAAATCACAGTCCCCCAAAGTCCATCATTTACATCAGAGCTCACCCCACTCATTTTTTTTTAATTTTATTTTTTATAAACATATATTTTTATCCCCAGGGGTACAGGTCTGCGAATCGCCAGGTTTACACACTTCACAGCACTCACCATAGCACATACCCTCCCCAATATCCATAACCCCACCCCCTCTCCCAACCCCTTCCCCGCATCAACCCTCAGTTTGTTTTGTGAGATTAAGAGTCACTTATGGTTTGTCTCCCTCCCAATCCCATCTTGTTTCATTTATTCTTCTCCTACCCCCTTAACCCCCCATGTTGCATCTCCTCTCCCTCATATCAGGGAGATCATATGATAGTTGTCTTTCTCTGATTGACTTATTTCGCTAAGCATGATACCCTCTAGTTCCATCCACGTCGTCGCAAATGGCAAGATTTCATCTCTTTTGATGGCTGCATAGTATTCCATTGTGTATATATACCACATCTTCTTTATCCATTCGTCTGTTGATGGACACCTAGGTTCTTTCCATAGTTTGGCTATTGTAGACATTGCTGCTATAAACATTCGGGTGCACGTGCCCCTTCGGATCACTACGTTTGTATCTTTAGGGTAAATACCCAGCAGTGCAATTGCTGGGTCATAGGGTAGTTCTATTTTCAACATTTTGAGGAACCTCCATGCAGTTTTCCAGAGTGGTTGCACCAGCTTGCATTCCCACCAACAGTGTAGGAGGGTTCCCCTTTCTCCGCATCCTCGCCAGCATCTGTCATTTCCTGACTTGTTAATTTTAGCCATTCTGACTGGTGTGAGGTGATATCTCATTGTGGTTTTGATTTGTATTTCCCTGATGTGGAGTGATGTGGAGCACTTTTTCATGTGTCTGTTGGCCATCTGGATGTCTTCTTTGCAGAAATGTCTGTTCATGTCCTCTGCCCATTTCTTGATTGGATTATTTGTTCTTTGGCTGTTGAGTTTGCTAAGTTCTTTATAGATTTTGGACACTAGCCCTTTATCTGATATGTCATTTGCAAATATCTTCTCCCATTCTGTCAGTTGTCTTTTGGTTTTGTTCACTGTTTCCTTTGCTGTGCAAAAGCTTTTGATCTTGATAAAATCCCAATAGTTCATTTTTGCCCTTGCTTCCCTTGCCTTTGGTGATGTTCCTAGGAAGATGTTGCTGCGGCTGAGGTCGAACAGGTTGCTGCCTGTGTTCTCCTCAAGGATTTTGATGGATTCCCTTCTCACATTGAGATCCTTCATCCATTTTGAGTCTATTTTCGTGTGTGGTGTAAGGAAATGATCCAATTTCATTTTTCTGCATGTGGCTGTCCAATTTTCCCAACACCATTTATTGAAGAGGCTGTCTTTTTTCCATTGGACATCCTTTCCTGCTTTGTCGAAGAGGAGTTGACCATAGAGTTGAGGGTCTATTTCTGGGCTCTCTATTCTGTTCCATTGATCTATGTGTCTGTTTTTGTGCCAGTACCATGCTGTCTTGATGATGACAGCTTTGTAATAGAGCTTGAAGTCCAGAATTGTGATGCCACCAACTTTGGCTTTCTTTTTCAATATTCCTTTGGCTATTCGAGGTCTTTTCTGGTTCCATGTAAATTTTAGGATTATTTGTTCCATTTCTTTGAAAAAAATGGATGGTACTTTGATAGGAATTGCATTAAATGTGTAGATTGCTTTAGGTAGCATAGACAATTTCACAATATTTATTCTTCCAATCCAGGAGCATGGAACATTTTTCCATTTCTTTGTGTCTTCCTCAATTTCTTTCATGAGTACTTTATAGTTTTCTGTGTATAGATTCTTAGTCTCTTTGGTTAGGTTTATTCCTAGGTATCTTATAGTTTTGGGTGCAATTGTAAATGGGATGGACTCCTTAATTTCTCTTTCTTCTGTCTTGTTGTTGGTGTAGAGAAATGCAACTGATTTCTGTGCATTGATTTTATATCCTGACACTTTACTGAATTCCTGTACAAGTTCTAGCAGTTTTGGAGTGGAGTCTTTTGGGTTTTCCACGTATAGTATCATATCATCTGCAAAGAGTGATAGTTTGACTTCTTCTTTGCCGATTTGGATGCCTTTAATTTCCTTTTGTTGTCTGATTGCTGAGGCTAGGACTTCTAGTACTATGTTGAATAGCAGTGGTGATAACGGACATCCCTGCCGTGTTCCTGACCTTAGCGGAAAAGCTTTCAGTTTTTCTCCATTGAGAATGATATTTGCGGTGGGTTTTTCGTAGATGGCTTTGATAATATTGAGGTATGTGCCGTCTATCCCTACACTTTGAAGAGTTTTGATCAGGAAGGGATGCTGTACTTTGTCAAATGCTTTTTCAGCATCTATGGAGAGTATCATATGGTTCTTGTTCTTTCTTTTATTAATATGTTGTATCACATTGATTGATTTGCGGATGTTGAACCAACCTTGCAGCCCTGGAATAAATCCCACTTGGTCGTGGTGAATAATCCTTTTAATGTACTGTTGAATCCTATTGGCTAGTATTTTGGCAAGAATTTTTGCATCTGTGTTCATCAAGGATATTGGTCTGTAGTTCTCTTTTTTGATGGGATCCTTGTCTGGTTTTGGGATCAAGGTTATGCTGGCCTCATAAAATGAGTTTGGAAGTTTTCCTTCCATTTCTATTTTTTGGAACAGTTTCAGGAGAATAGGAATTAGTTCTTCTTTAAATATTTGGTAGAATTCCCCTGGGAAGCCATCTGGCCCTGGGCTTTTGTTTGTTTGGAGATTTTTGATGACTGTTTCAATCTCCTTACTGGTTATGGGTCTGTTCAGGCTTTCCATTTCTTCCTGGTTCAGTTGTGGTAGTTTATATGTCTCTAGGAATGCAACCATTTCTTCCAGATTGTCAAATTTGTTGGCGTAGAGTTGCTGATAGTATGTTCTTATAATTGTCTGTATTTCTTTGGTGTTCGTTGTGATCTCTCCTCTTTCATTCATGATTTTATTTATTTGGGTCCTTTCTCTTTTCTTTTTGATAAGTCTGGCCAGGGGTTTATCAATCTTATTAATTCTTTCAAAGAACCAGCTCCTAGTTACGTTGATTTGTTCTATTGTTTTTTTGGTTTCTATTTCATTGATTTCTGCTCTGATCTTTATGATTTCTCTTCTCCTGCTGGGTTTAGGGTTTCTTTCTTGTTCTTTCTCCAGCTCCTTTAGGTGTAGGGTTAGGTTGTGTACCTGAGACCTTTCTTGTTTCTTGAGAAAGGCTTGTACCGCTATATATTTTCCTCTCAGGACTGCCTTTGTTGTGTCCCACAGATTCTGAACCGTTGTGTTTTCATTATCATTTGTTTCCATAAATTTTTTCAATTCTTCTTTAATTTCCTGGTTGACCCATTCATTCTTTAGAAGGATGCTGTTTAGTCTCCATGTATTTGGGTTCTTTCCAAATTTCCTCTTGTTATTGAGTTCTAGCTTTAGAGCATTGTGGTCTGAAAATATGCAGGGAATGATCCCAATCTTTTGATACTGGTTGAGACTTGATTAAGGACCAAGAATGTGATCTATTCTGGAGAATGTTCCATGTGCACTAGAGAAGAATGTGTATTCTGTTGCTTTGGGATGAAATGTTCTGAATATATCTGTGATGTCCATCTGGTCCAGTATGTCATTTAAGGCCTTGATTTCCTTGTTGATCTTTTGCTTGGATGATCTGTCCATTTCAGTGAGGGGAGTGTTAAAATCCCCTACTATTATTGTATTCTTGTCGATGTGTTTCTTTGATTTTGTTATTAATTGGTTTATATAGTTGGCTGCTCCCACGTTAGGGGCATAGATATTTTAAATTGTTAGATCTTCTTGTTGGACAGTTCCTTTGAGTATGATATAGTGTCCTTCCTCATCTCTTATTATAGTCTTTGGCTTAAAATCTAATTGATCTGATATAAGGACTGCCACTCCTGCTTTCTTCTGATGTCCATTAGCATGGTAAATTCTTTTCCACCCCCTCACTTTAAACCTGGAGGTGTCTTCGGGTTTAAGATGAGTTTCTTGTAGGCAACATATAGATGGGTTTTGTTTTTTTATCCATTCTGATACCCTGTGTCTTTTGATTGGGGCATTTAGCCCATTAACATTCAGGGTAAGTATTGAGAGATATGAACTTAGTGCCATTGTATTGCCTGTAAGGTGACTGTTATTGTATATTGTCTCTGTTTCTTTCTGATCTACTACTTTTAGGGTCTCTCTTTGCTTAGAGGACCCCTTTCAATATTTCCTGTAGAGCTGGTTTGGTATTTGCAAATTCTTTCAGTTTTTGTTTGTCCTGGAAGCTTTTAATCTCTCCTTCTATTTTCAATGATAGCCTAGCTGGATATAGTATTCTTGGCTGCATGTTTTTCTCATTTAGTACTCTGAATATATCATGCCAGCTCTTTCTGGCCTGCCAGGTCTCTGTGGATAAGTCTGCTGCCAATCTAATATTTTTACCATTGTACGTTACAGACTTCTTTTCCCGGGCTGCTTTCAGGATCTTTTCTTTGTCACTAAGACTTGTCAATTTTACTATTAGGTGACGGGGTGTGGACCTATTCTTATGGATTTTGAGGGGGGTTCTCTGAACCTCCTGGATTTTGATGCTTGTTCCCTTTGCCATATTGGGGAAATTCTCTCCAATAATTCTCTCCAACATACCTTCTGCTCCCCTCTGTTTCCTCTTCTTCTGGAATCCCAATTATTCTAATGTTGTTTCGTCTTATGGTGTCACTTGTCTCTCGAATTCTCCCCTCGTGGTCCAGTAGCTGTTTGTCCCTCTTTTGCTCAGCTTCTTTATTCTCTGTCATTTGGTCTTCTATATCGCTAATTCTTTCTTCTGCCTCATGTATCCTAGCAGTGAGAGCCTCCATTTTTGATTGCACCTCATTAATAGCTTTTTTAATTTCAACTTGGTTAGATTTTAGTTCTTTTATTTCTCCAGAAAGGGCTTTTATATCTCCCGAGAGGGTTGCTTTAATATCTTCCATGCCTTTTTCAAGCCCGGCTAGAACCTTGAGAATCATCATTCTGAACTCTCTATCTGACATATTACCAATGTCTGTATTGATTAGGTCCCTAGCCTTTGGTACTGCTTCTTGTTCTTTTTTTGTTGTGAATTTTTCCACCTTGTCATTTTGTCCAGATAAGAGTATATGAAGGAGCAAGTAAAATACTAAAACGGTAGCAACAACCCCAGGAAAATATGCTTTAGCCAAATCAGAAGAGATCCCAAATCGTGAAGGGGGAGAAAGGGTACAAAAAGGGGTTCAGAAAGAAAAAAAAAAAAAAGAAAGAAACTATTAAAAAAAGGAAGCCGATAAAAAATATAAAAAGGAAAAATATATATATATATATTAGATAAACTATTTAAAAAACGTTAAAGAAGAAAACGGTAAAAGTTAAAAAAATTTAGAAGAAGAGAAAAAAAATATTGAAAAAGAAAAAAAAATTAAATTAACTGCAAGGCTAAAGAATCATGGGGAGAAAGCCATGAGTTCCATGCTTTGCTTTCTTCTCCTCTGGAATTCCACCGCTCTCCTTGGTAGTGAAACTGCACTCCTTGGTAGGTGAACTTGGTCCTGGCTGGCTTTCTCGTTGATCTTCTGGGGGAGGGGCCTGTTGTAGTGATTCTCAAGCGTCTTTGCCCCAGGCGGAGTTGCACCGCCCTTACCCGGGGCCAGGCTGAGTAATCCGCTGGGGTTTGCTGGGTTTGCTTTCGGGAGCTTTTGTTCCCTGAGCGCTTTCTGTAGTGTTCTGGAAGACGGGAATGAAGATGGCAGCCTCCCAGTCTCCGGCCTGGAGACTCCTCAGAGTGCGCCCTCACTCCTCAGTGCGCCCTCAGAGAACAGCGCCCAATTACTCCCGTCACCCTGGCCTCTGGCCACGCTCCGAGCTGACCGAGCCTGCGACCGGTTCAAGGTAACCCCGAGTTTAGAGCTTACTCCTCGGCTCTGTCTCTGTAGCCGGCTTCCCTGTTCTAATACCGGTAAGCTCTGCGACACTCAGACACCCCCGATCCTTCTGTGACCCTGTGGGACCTGAGGCCGGGCTGACCCCGCCTGGGCTTCACCCAATTAAGCCTCTGGAGCGATGTCCCTCAGCGGCACAGACTTTTCAAAGTCCTGATTTTGTGCTCCGTTGCTCCGCCGCTCGCCGGGAGCCAGCCCCTCCCCCCGCGGTCTATCTTCCCGTCACTTTGGATTCAATTCTCCGCCAGTCCTACCTTTCAGATAGTGGTTGATTTTCTGTTTCTAGAATTGCTGTTCTTCTTCTCTTCAATCTCCCGTTGGATTTGTAGGTGTTTGCAATCTTTAGATAAGCTATTTAGTTGATCTCCTGCTACCTGAAGTAGTCTCAGCCTGCTACTTCTCTGCCATCTTGACTCCTCCTCTCACCCCACTCCTTTAATATAGGCTCCTATAGCTTCCTGTTGGGAACTCAAAATTTTGACTAAAAATAAAACCTTACTTGAAGAATATTAAGTGCACTTATCATGCACACTGGGAATTCTGCCACAAGAGACCAAAAAAAGTAGCAGGTGACTTCAAGAGCGCAGGTAATGAGCGGGAGGATGGGAGAGGACAGCCAGCATGGCTGCCATCAGGGACACAAGGTCAAGCCGAGAGGCTTTGCACCTGTGTCAGGCCCTGCTTCCTATTTCACCTGAGCACACGGTTCCCCCTCTGACTGGCTTCTCATCCCAAGCCCCTACCCTTGTTCAGGCACTATGAGTGAGTGCAGTATTTCCCAAGGCCCACAGAGCCGAGGACTTCAAAGAAAGGAGAGGGCTCTGCTCCAGCTCTGAGGGAGCTGCTGCTCTGTACAAATCCAGAGAGGAAACAACCAGAGGACAAACCAAGGGCAGCAGTGGTCTGCCAGGGAGGATATGTACTCCAAGAATCAAGACCTAGAGGAAATTATTTTGGGAAAGGTTTAAGCAGAGTCATGGGTCTAAAGCTGGGTGGAGAGGAACAGTAGGTGTTACATATTCTCATAGTGAAAGCTCTAGCCTCTCCCCACCTGAGGACCCCACCTGGGGGGCTGACAGAGGAAAACCTGGGGCTTCAACTGAGCTTGAGGGGAAGGAGCCCTGCAATGGCAGTTCCCTGAACTCACCTGGTGCCCCACTGTTTTCTTGTGCTCTTTGGCTGTCTGGCCAGGTCTGCCTTTGGTGGGCTTTGCTGGAGTGCGGGTGAGGGCTGTGCGTCCTGATGAGGTGGCTGATGTTGGACTGATGGCCTTCTCATCATCTTGAAATAATTCTGGTAGCATCTTAAACTGAGCCAGAAATAATAAAAGATAATTATACTTTAAATAAACTCAAGTGTAGGGGTGCCTGTGTGGCTCAGTCGTTAAGCATCTGCCTTCAGTTCAGGTCACGATCCACAGGTCCTGGGATCAAGCCCCACATGGGGCTCTCTACTTGCTGCTCGGTGCGGAGCCTGCCTCTCCCTCTCCTGATTCCCCTGCTGGTGTTCTCTCTCTCTCGCTGTTTCTATCAAATCATTAAAATCTTTAAAAATAAATAGATAAATAAACTCATGTGTAAACCTTCACAGAAGACTTGGAATCCATAAGGCTTCCCTTCTTTTAGTAACCCCTTTCAAAGTCTCATTCCAGAAACAATCAATATCTGCATTAGGAAACAAAGACATGAGAGGTAGGTGATACCAAGGCAACAAAAATATAGGAGGAAAAAATGCAGTGATTCTATGACCATGTTTGGGGGAAACAAAGTCAAAACTACTCCCTTAACTCTTGAAATCCTAATCTACAGAAAATGGCCACTATTAACATATTGCTGGCCTTGAACTATAATTATTTTATGAGCAAAATACTAATTGGAAGTCCTATCTAATTACTTCAGTTCCACAAAATGTTCTATCATCCTTCATTTGTCTACCTACTAACTCAAATGGTGAATACCAGCTAAACAAACTCACTGAAAATCTCGGCAAGAAGGCTATGACAAACCAGTTCTCCAATACAATCAACAACACAGAATTCTAAGGAAAACATTAACAGAGTTAATGTTATGGAAAACAACACAGAGTTATAAGGAAAAAATTAAAAACCCTGCCCTTGTCCTGTAACCTTTTATATTTGTTTTCAAGGGATTAATAACTTGATTGCATAATTTATGCAATCAATTTTGTGTTGTACCAGGGTTGCGCTACAAAAGATTATTATAAGATCTGGCATTTAACAAGTGGATAGATGGTATTAGTATGGAAGGGAGACATTTTATGGCATGAAAGAGATTTCAAACTAGCCTACAGGAACACCATGACATATGCATATATCTTTACAATAGTCACACATTCCACATTAAATAAACCCTTCAAATTATAATAGCAACTACCAATTATTTGTCTAATAATTTCAGAGTATCTCCAGAAGAAATAATTTTCTTAGGAGAGTTCTTCCGTTAAAAAACAAAATCAGAGAATTTCATTTGCTCTTAATGTGTATTTAATCATAAGGGTAATTTAGGAAATAACTCACAATGTATAAAACAAATTATTATACAAAACATACCAATAATGGTCGCTTGCTACACAAATGAATCTCTTCATCCCTTTTAAAGGGTTGGCTATAAAGAAGAAAACATGTTGCACCACTATCTTGTATCACGATGTTAAAGCTGCATTCCAAATAGGAAAAATAAGAGTCTCTAATAGATTTGATTTGAAAACCCAAGGTATGTGTATCGTGCGCCATCCTCCAGCTCCAGCTACAACAAAGCTACATACACTACAATTACTCCCAATGACTCCTCAGAACCCAACGCTACCTTCTGATAATTAAGGACCCACCAGCCAATCAGAAAAGTTAGTCGGAAGAAAGACACGAATGATTATGGGTACCTGGGCAATAAGAACCTGTGAATGTTCCATTTAATCTAAACTACCTAGGCAGAGTAATGACATTAGAATTTTATGGTTTTCATCACTATTCATAAATAGAAATGATGTGAAATGTAACTTAATAGTACTCAGGGATTGCCACTGTGAGAGAATTTTCTCTTATACATCAGTCCTCTAAGATATAAAGCATTAATGTCCAGTGCTTATGAGTATAAGTGAAAAACTGACTTTTTTATAGACACACAGAGTCATTATCTTTCCGAGAGTTAAAACTAGAACTTAGTCTTGGCTAACAGACACACGAAAAAATGCTCAATATCACTCGGCATCAGGGAAATACAAATCAAAACCACAGTGAGATACCACCTCACACCAGTCAGAATGGCTAAAAGTAACAAGTCTGGAAATGACAGGAGTTGAGAAGGATGTGGAGAAAGGGGAACCCTCCTATACTGTTGGTGGGAATGCAAGCTGGTGCAGCCACTCTGGAAAACAGTACAGAGTTCCTCAAAAAGTTGAAAATAGGCTACCTTGGGGCGCCTAGGTGGATCAGTGGGTTAAACCTCTGCCCTCGGCTCAGGTCATGATCTCAGGGTCCTGGGGATCGAGCCCTGCATCAGGCTCTCTGCTCGGCAGGGAGCCTGCTTCCCTTCCTCTCTCTCTGCCTGCCTCTCTGCCTACTTGTGATCTCTGTCTGTCAAGTAAATAAATAAAATCTTAAAAAAAAAAATTAAAAGCAAATAGGCTACCTTATGACCCAGCAATTACACTACTGGATATCTGCCCCAAAGATACAAATGTAGTGGGCACATGCACCCCAATGTTTATAGCAGCAATGTCCACGAAGGCCCAACTATGGAAAGAGCCCAGATGTCCATCGACAGATGAATGGATAAAAAAGATACGTGTGTGTGTATACACGCATATATATCTATACATACACAATGGAATATTACTCAGTCATCAAAAAAAATCACACCATTTGCAATGAGATGGATGGAATTACAGGGTATTATGCTAAGTGAAATAAGTCAATCAGAGAAAGACAATTATCATATGATCTCACTGATATGAGGAATTTAATAAGCAGGCAGAAGATATAGAGAAAGAAAGGAAAAAATAAAACAAGATAAAACCAGAGACAGAGACAAATTGTAAGAGACACTTGAACATAGGAAACAAAATGAAGGTTGCTGGAGGGCAGTGGGATGGAGGGAAGGGGTGGCTGGGTGATGGACATTAAGTAGGGCATGTGATGTAATGAGCACTAGGTGCTATATAAGACTGATGAATTACAGGCCTGTACCTCTGAAATCCATAATACATTATACGTTAATTAATTGAATTTAAATTTTAAAATGTTTATAGAATATTCCCTCAGAATTTAAAAAGACTCTTAGAATAAACGAGGGAAACAAAAGTGCTGATCAGTAGTCTAAAAGATTTACATGAATAATTTATTTTTTAACGAATATTTGAATATTCATTTTGCTAAACTAAGTTTACTTTCAATTATTTTGAGTTCATAAGACCATGTTTCCAATGCATCCCTTTAAAATGATACAGCAGGGTGCCTGTTGGCTCAGTAGGTTGATCATCTGACTCTTGATTTTAGCTCCAGTCATGATTTAAGGGTTCTGGGATGGAGCCCTGAGTCATGCTCCCCACTCATCGGGGAGTCTGCTTGTCTCTCTCTCTCTGCCCCCAAACTCACTAGTGCTCTCTCTCTAAAATAAATAAATGATTCCTTAAAAATACATACATACATACATAATAAAATGATGTAGTAAAAAACCTATCTTCTTTCATAATTTCTCACAAAGGCACAATGGAGTCTAGAACCACTGTGCAGACAATAATTTCACATAAAACTGAAAGACAACAGGGGAGCCTGGGTGGCTCAGTCATTAAGCATCTGCCTTGGGCTCAGGTCATGATCTCAGGGTCCTGGGATCGAGCCTCAAGTCAGGGTCCCTGCTCCGCGGGGAGCCTGGTTCTCCCTCTCCCACTCCCCCTACTTGTGTTCCCTTTCTCACTGTGTCTCTCTCAGTCAAATAAATAAACAAAATCTAAACAACAACAACAACAACAAAAAACAAAACCTGAATGACAACACTGCATTGTGGTTAAGAGCAGACTCTGAGCCAGACAGCCTGTGTTTTAATTTTGCTTAAAAACACATTAGCTATGGGGCGCCTCGGCGGCTCAGTGGGTTAATCCTCTGCCTTCAGCTTGGGTCGTGATCCCAGGGTCCTGGGATCGAGCCCTGCATCGGGCTCTCTGCTCAGCAGGGAGCCTGCTTCCCTTCCTCTCTCTCTGCCTGCCTCTCTGCCTACTTGAGATCTCTGTCAAATAAATAAATAAAAGCTTAAGAAAAAAAAAACACATTAGCTATGAAATCTCTGTGCTTCAGTTCCCTCATCTGTAAAATGGGAGTAATGATTTTATCACCTCATTATAAAAATTACATGAGTTAATATTTGTAAGGCGTTTAAAAGGCAAAAGATTTATACAATCTGAAGAGAAACCCGACACACACTATTATCTGATAAATTAAAAACTAACAGTAAAGCTGATTTTGTTAGAAAAATCACTATTGTTAAAAAACTAATGTTTAAAAAAACAAGAAACTAATGCTTAAGTAATTAACACTGTTGAATATATCCTGATTGTAGAAAGCCTATACATTGTTACCTTGCTGGATTTCAGAACTTTAATTTGTTCTTCAAAAACAGTGTCTTTATTCTTTTCCAGAAAGCCTTCACACTGGTATTCCACCTGGAAACACATGCAAAAATCTTCTTAACTACCAGATTTTTTTTTTTTTTGAACAGATATTAAAATCATCAACCACAAAAACATTTATTAGGTTCAGGCTATATGACTGGTTCTCAGCAAAGTGGTTATCAGTTTTAGTCTAAGAAACCAGTACCATTCTTGGGAAGAAGTATGTTAGCTCTAGAGTAAAACTCCTCAAATATTGCTTTTCCTAGAGAACAGTGGTAGTGCTAACTAGTTATGGTTTAAAAGATCCTCCCAATTCACAGGTAGGCAGACTCATAAGAAGTTGACTCTTCTCACTCATGCTGACACAAGAAAGCTCCTTCACAGCTAAGCTAGTGGACCTTCTTGTGACTGAGATCACCATCCTGGAGGGGTAGTTCTCTTGGGAGACAACTGAGTAAACACTGTATGATTTGGTAAAGGGAACTACTCAAGAACAAGGGAACTCAAGACTGTTCCTGCTTCCAAAACTCCAGTGACTTTAAGCCTCTACTACTCAAGTTGCTCCCCAGGTTATAACACAAAGCCCTTAGGTAACCTAAAGACATTCCTAGGTTTCCAGCTAGGACTAAGAAGACTTAGAAGACCCTCAATTCCTGAAGGAGACCCCAGGAAGCTTACCCCCCTTAACCCTACCCACAACTCCTTTAAATGTAAATTAGCCTCATCGCTCCTGATTTTCTGAGCACACTACTAAACTCATGAAGTAGTAGGTCCACAGGCCCTGTTAGCAGGAACCCACTGACTCAATCACAGTCTCTATTCTGATCCCTCTAAGGTTTGCAGCAGTCCGAGGCAGCAACCTATAATCAAACACATTAATATTTCTACACTGAAGTATGTAAATATCCAGCCTAACTGAGATAAATAAAGACTATACATAACCTCATTTTACTTCAAAGTCAGAGATCAGGTCTAGACATAAAATGAATTATGAAGAGACTTTTTAGTTTTCAGAGTTTCTTCGATTTCAGAATTATACAGGATTGTAGGCTCATATTTATTTCATAATATAATTCCATTTATAGGAATGGAAAGGAAGAGAAAACCACCCAAGCAACACTGAAAAATACTTTTCCTATAAGACACTAAAGGATGCAAGTTTCAGCAAAGATAAAAATGATATCTCTAGACATCGATTTTTTTCCTCTTTGAACTTAAATATTCAAAAAGAAAAAAGATAATAAAGCTTCCTTACTTTGTCAGCAAAATGTTGGATGATGAAAGCTTTGTTTGACAGACGGGGCTTTTCAAAGAGTGCACATTTGTTCAAATGTGTGTTGTACAATTTTTGGGCCCAAGTGTCATCTGTGCCTTTGGGCATCTACATTCAGGGTGGAAAAGAAAAGGAAAAAAAAAAAACCAGCAAAAACAAAATAAGAATATTGTTATAAGACTTTTCTGAGTTATCAACCAAGAGACCATTTTTTGACTTTTCTAACAACTTTTATATTCAATAGGAACTCATTCCTTCCACATTACTCTGTTAGATGACAAAAATCAGTTACCAAAGGAAAGCAATGACTGAGACCTTTTCATGGGTGACTCAGCCCAATCTTTGGGCAACTCAATCTGGCTATACCAGGAATCATCAAATAAATATTCTATCAGCTTTTAAAACAACAAGAGTCTCACAAATAAAACATGAACTATTATGATTTCATGTTTTTTTTAAATTTTAGGCAAGCCATAGGCCCACTGTGGAGCTTGAACTCATGACCCCCATGAAATCAAGAGTCACATGCTCTAGCAACTAAGCCTGCCAGCTGCACCATATCAGGTATTTTTAAAAATTTGTTAAATAAAGGTAACATATGCACAGAGTGAAATATTTTCATAATTCATAAAGGCTTAAAATGAAGAGTAATTTTTTTCATTATTTCCACCAATTTTATCTTTCTGTCTAAAGGTAGGAACACAAATAGAATCATTCTATAAAATCTTTGCATTTTTCTTCTTCTTAATAATAGCATTCCTGTATTCATGGTTGTTACTCATTTTCTGTTATTATAAAAATGGCCACAATTGCTTCTTTTACATATATACCTTGGATACTTTTGCAAGTATATTCATAGGGTGAATTCCAGCAATTCCACTGTTGGGCCCAAAGGTAATTTTGGACCCACTGTTGGGTCTAAAATTTTATAATTTTGAAAAATATTGTCAAATTCCCCCAAAAAATATGCTGTATTAACTCACATCCTACCATCAATGAATGGTATTATCAAATTTAAACTCACCTATCTAGAGCACCTGGGTGGTTCAGTGGGTTAAGCACCTGACTTCTTCAGGTCATGATCTCAGTAGTCCTAGGATTGACCCCTGTGTTGGGGTCCCTGCTCAGTGGGAAGTCTGAGATTCCCTCTCTCTCTCTCTGCCCCTCCCCCAGCTCTCTCTCTCTCAAAATAAATAAATAAAACCTTAAAAGAAAAAAAAAACTTGCCTGTCTGATAGGTAAAATGCAGTATCCCATTTTTGGTTTGATATGCATTTTATTTAATTTCAAGTGAAACTGAGCATTATACTCATTCTTAATGTTGTAGGAAATCTGATACTTAGGAGGATCAATCTATGGTAAGTTGTAATTTATGGCATTCAAACTAAAGAGGAGTTAAGAGAAAGGATATGTTATTTGTCTAAGATCACTCAGCAATAAAGCCAGAGATCCATTATTTTCCCAGCACACTGGCTCTTCAAATATTAAAACTAAAACTCCCTTTCTACCATATATATCAATAATAAAGAACAAGCAGTCAATTTTAAAATCACAGATATTTAAGACTATTATTTTAAATATCTTTTGTACAATTTCTTGCATTTCTTTAAATATGTCATATCACTGAACAAAAGACTACCAAACTGGTAAGCAGTTGTGTCTAATGTCAATTTTTTACATAACTGAGAAGCGGCTGAAAAGAGAAAGGAAATTCCCCAAGCTTTTTTTTTTCAAGATTTTAAAAAAGATTTATTTATGTATTTTAGAGAGAGAGTGAGAGTGCAAGTGAGGAGAGGGGCAGAGGGAGAGAGAGAGAATCTCAAGCAGACTCCCTGCTGAGCACAGAGTCCCAATGCGGGGTTCAAACCCAGGACACCAAGATCATGACCTGAGCTGAAATCAAGAGTCGGCCACTCAACAAAGTGAGCCACCCAGGTTCTCCCAGATTATCCCAGTTTTGATTGTATGCAGAACCTTTTGGGTCTAGTGACCCTTCAGAATGCAAGTAGGGTGACCTCTTATTTGTGGCCACACTGGCACCTCATGGTATACCAATGAATCTGTGCTTAAACCCACTTACCTCTGACCTTGACATGTCTCTTGATAGACTAGGTATGTCAGAAAATCATATTTACCTTGCATTCTTCATCCAGCAAATCTAGAATGCCCAGTTTAGATTCTATAAGATTAATGCAAGGCTGATTATCATAAAAATCTATGAGTGTCCAGGGAATTTGTTCCTTCATATATTCTTCCTGTTCTAATTTGAAGACATGCTGAAATGAAAAAGAAAAAACAAAACTGGCATTACTGTATCATTACAAGTAACGTTAGTCAAGAAATGACATTTATAGAAAACACTCGAAGAGGATATGAACATAATATGAGATAGTCCATGGCTTCCAGCAACAATAATCTTTTTTTTTTTTTAAGATTTTTATTTATTTATTTGACAGAGAGAGATCACAAGTAGACGGAGAGGCAGGTAGAGAGAGAGGAGGAAGCAGGCTCCCTGCTGAACAGAGAGCCCGATGCGGGACTCGATCCCAGGACCCTGAGATCATGACTGAGCCGAAGGCAGCAGCTTAACCCACTGAGCCACCCAGGCGCCCAGCAGCAACAATAATCTTGTGGGAAAAACATGTTTTACACATGGAGAGTGATATAAGAAGCAAATAAAATCCACAGAGAGCAAAGCCTCAGCTACACAGGATTCTTGGTAAACAAGTAAATCTACGTGTGTGGGTGTGTTAAAACAGCTGACAATGTAGCAGTCTTTTCGATTTTTTTTTTTAATATGTATACAACCAACACTGTACAATATACTTTTTGGCCTCAAATTATTGCACAGTGCTGCTAACAATGCCTTAGCTGGCCTTGAACTATGCAGAGCAGATGCCCTCTAGACTACTGAACCATGCCGGGTGATGCTTGCAGCACAGCAAAGTAATTCTCTTAAGGGACAGTGATGTTGAAGTTCATGTGCCTCAGAGTTAGGTAACAGTGTCTTGTGTCTGCCTCCATCACTTGCCACAGTCAGGGAATCTATAGCTCAATTCTGTGAATTCTACATCCAATGCTGCAAGCAGCTGCAACAAGAACCAATCCACTGCTCCTTCAGCTAAATGCTTCAACCCCCATCCTCCATCCACATTGCTTCTCATCTCCAGTCACTCATTTAAGCAAAAATAAGTATCGACCATCTACTATGTGCCAGTCACGGCACACCATTAACAAAGGAGATGTGGGTTCTGCCCTCAGGGAGTTTGGAAACTTAGTGGGAAAAACAGACAGAAATCAAGTAACCACAAGGAATCACAAACTATAGTAATGTTACAAAGGAAAATAATGTAAGCTATGAGAACAAGAGTCCTTATCTAGTTTGGAGACAGGGTCGTGAGGTAAGGCTTCTCTGAGGACAGGCTCTGTGATAGGAGCTCTGCAGATGAATGGATGTTAAGTTAGTCTAGACGGAAGGGCAATCCAATCCCCGATACTGTTCTTGCTTCAGGCTGCCCAACCAATACAGCAATCCATAACTTCTAGTGTCTACAAGATGTTAATGACCTCTACTCATTGTACTTGGGGATTTCTGCTTTCTTTTATCTCTTCTGATTCCCTTCTTCTCTCAGACATTTTGATCCTTTTTCTGGAAAGGATAGCCTCCTGTGGCTTTGACCAGACAACACATATTTTCTAGGCCCCTAATCCCCGTGAAACTTAGGTGTCATCAAGATTTCTGATACACATGCTCCTTGTGCACCTAGAACTTTCTTACTTTATTCTGCCTGTATTGTAATGTCCCTCTTGGCTCATTTGCAGCATTTACCAGCTGCAATAAGCTTCAATAATTTAAAAAAAACAAAGTGGTCACCTGAATAAATATTTATGTCATGTTGATCAGAAAGTAAATTTCTTCTGCTCTTATGATGAATGAGAAGGCAAATGGGACACCATGTGTTAGCAGGATGCCCTGACTGATGGGACCAATAAGGAACGAGCTCTGTTCTTTTTTTAATTCAATAATTTATATGCAGACTCCACACTGACAACAGAAACACTGCTCCAGATTTTAAATAGAGCTTGTTTCTTATACACAATTCTGTGCTAGTTTGGAAAAGTCCATGAGGCCTCAAAAATCTTGGGATACTCAGTTGTCAAAAAGACAATGTGGGCATGAGGTTCAATGTGGCAAGAGATCCTGAGTCAATATGTAATGCCTGCAATCTCTAAATACGCCAATCACCGTGTTTCTCATGCCCACTGCCCCACTCATAATCCCTGCCAAGGGTGGCCCAAAACAACCAGGTTCTTTACTTTGAAACCCTATGTTCCTAGTCACAGCTGGTCAACTGCTAGAGATCTCTGGTGGAAAAATGAATGAAGTTAATCAGATTCCCTTTGTTGGGTATAAGAATTTAGAAATGGGCAATCAACAGTCCAAGATAAGCTGATTCAGAATGAATGGGGAAATGGCAAGTTAAGAGGGTAAGAGGAAAGGGGTGCCTGGAAGGCTCAGTCAGTTAAGAATCCAACTCTTGATTGCAGCTCAGGTCTCTGGGTTTTGGGATCAAGCCCTGTATCAGGCTCCATGCAGGGCATGGAGGCTCCTTGGGATGCTCTCTCTCTCTCTCTCTCCCCCTCTCTCTCTCCTACTGCCCCGTCTCCCCATCTCCCTCTCTCTCCAGGAAAAAAAAAAAAAGAAAAAGAAAAAGGATGAGAGGGGCAAGCCAACCACTGCTGGGTTCAGAGGGAGCTTGAAGTGACTGAGGAAGCAGAAACCCTGAGAAAATATACACAGAAGAGAAGGGAAGAAGAAGTCATCTGATAGTAAGAGGGAGTGGAGCAGCTGTGCAGAGAGAAGCTAAGATGCAGCATAGTGTGTGTGTGTGTGTGTGTGTGTGTGTGTGTGTGTGAGAGAGAGAGAGAGAGAGAGAGAGGAGAAACACATTGACAGTGACAGAGGGAAAGAGAAAGAGAAACGAGAGAGTCAGAAACACACATGCAAGGACATGGGGTCCTTGTCAAATAGACAAACGAGCCAGTCCCTGGTGAGGCCAGTGTTGGTTCCTTACATTTACAGTCATCTTGTGCCAAAATATACTAGGAAAGAGCAGAGGCTGTTGCTCTGATTAAAGTATTAAGAAACTCAGTAAAACCTTGAGAAAAGATAATGCTCAGTTTAGTCTCTGACAGGTCTTTATTAATGTTTCTTTAAGCAAAGATGAAAAGGACACCAATAACATTCTTATGGAAACAGTCATAAGCTGAAGGCTTGAAGATCACCTTTGCATTATTTCACTGTGCTAAGCAGCTTAACTTGACAAATAAAGAGGGTCTAAATTTTCATCAGAGTATACACAATATTTTTAAAAAATCAAACAGTCTAAAGGTTTGATGATGACAAGCAAGAATCCCTTGTCCCACCCTTCAATCCAGTCTCACTCTCTGGAGGAAGCCATTTTTAACTTCCTTAGTTATTTCTTCTGATACTTACTTCTAAAGGATATGTTTATCTACTATTTTCTTATGTATTCATTGTAAATATCTATTGATTTCTTGAAGAGGCAAATGTGGTCAAATTCAGATATACCACCTCTCTTGAGTCAAATTCATATATACCACCTCTCTCTACTGCCCGTCCCCTGTCCTCACAATATTACTATTTTTAGTTCTTCTTTCAATTTTTACTAATTCTGTAACTTAAAACAATACCTTTAAACTTCTATTTTTTGTTCATTAACTAGAGACCATGCCTCTTGTCCTCTCTTTTTATAAAATGAGGATACTAAGGACTCTTTTCCTGTCCTTCAGCTCTTCCATCTTCAACTCTTACGAGTGACTTCTTTGTTTTTTTGTTTTGCTTTTTAGGCAATTCATTTTTAACAACCTCTTTCATCAGTACTAATAACCATCCCTAATCCTGCACTTAGAACTGTGCCTGGTCCATGTTGATAACTTTACATATTCTAACTCATTCAATCTATGCAACTATATGCAGTAGGTACTATCATTATCCCCTTTATACAGATGAGGAGACTAGGGCCCAGGAGGGTCAATTACCCTGCCCAAGGTCCCATGAATAATCAAAGCAGAATGAGATTCCAACCCAAGCAGTTTACTTTGGAGGTCTGTGATCTTCACTATTACAATGTACTGCCCCTCATTTTTAAACACCTTTAAATTCCCCAATACCATGATAATACTTGATGATATTTGATACTACAACTGGACAAGAGCCATTTTCAAAATATTCCCATTGCTATTGTTGTGGTGGATGTCTCAGATTGTTGAAAATATGTAAAAAAAATATGTAGAAAACAGTGTGTGCTGATTTTTCACACTGGCATCTTGAGGATACAGCAAGTAGGAGTTATGATAGTCTTCACTCCATGGGAACAACACACTAAAGGATATCCTGGGCTCAAAACTTCAAACTGCCTATGTTACCACCTAATGCACTTCCTGTTTCAATCACTCAATTTATTTTGACCCAATTTTTACTATTCTCAGGTTGCAACCTGGGCCATACACATTTCTTTAACACTGCACTCATTTATTAATCATAAGTTCCTCAGCAGCTCAGTTGTTCCAAATCCCACATAGTAATTGCAATTTATAGTCTCATTTCAGAAACCAGACTTGAAACACAGAGTAGGAATTCAAAAGAATTTATAGTAAAATATTAGTTAAGAAAGAAAATTCTTACCATATTGAATTGTTGCTGTAATTTTTCATTTGCATAATTTATGCAAAACTGTTCAAAACTATTTATCTCAAATGTTTCAAATCTATAAAACGAAAAACAGTATGTTAAGAGGAGAAAAAGATACAAACAGCTTTTTAAAATATTCAAAATGTGCCCATTAGAAAGAAAGAAATGGGAAATTTCCCAACATTCTGAAACCTCTTTTCCACATCAGTGAAGATAAAGGTTTATAAGTCAGTAACATGGAATCTACACACAACAGACAGGCATCAGCCATGTAGCAGAGAGATTTTTTTTGAAGGCTCCAGCATGCAGCAATGTTCAACACTATGAGTTTTTGAGGGCTAATTCATCCCCAGGTGGGGAACAATCGTATTTATGATAAAGCTACTGCTCTTGTCAATTTATAGATTCAGGGCCTATATTCACATAAAAGGGAACTGAGAAAAGAGATCTCATAGGTTCTTTTGAAAAACTATATAAGATAATTTTAAAAATTAGGCATCAAAAACCACAAATATATAGAACTGTATTAACAGCTAAATGAGGGTACCCAGAGGGGCACCTGGGTGCCTCAGTCAGTTAAGCATCTGCTTTCAGCTCAGGTCATTATCCCAGCCAGAGCCCTGGGATAGAGTCCTGCATTGGGCTCCCTGCTCACCTGGGAGTCTGCTTCTCCCTCTGCCCCTCCCCCTGCTCATGTTCTCTCTCACTCTCTCTCTTTCAAATGAATAAAATCTTTAAAGGAGGGCACCCAGAGAAGGCAAACTAGCAAATGAAATAAGATTTTTAGAAATGCTCTTCTAATTTTCTTTTCTCCTTACCAGTAGGAGACAGAATCTAGGACCCACTCAGAGTTACTAGATAATCTCTAGAAAGAAATGCTCTGTGGCAGACCATTAAGCCAAATACACTTACCCATATATGTCCAGCACTCCAATAAAAGAGTGCTGTTTGACAGCAGAATGGAGGGCCTGATTGACATGATCTACGATCCAGCTAAAGAGCTTGGCATAAATGTGCTTGGCCAAAGCATCACGGGCATTCGTGGCCTGCAGCTTAGAGATGGGCTTGATGTATGTCTCTGTGGCGGTAGCGAGTTTCCGATGGCAGAGCCAGTGACACATCTCCTCATAGTCTACGCCCATAAGGTCAGAGAAGATGCTGAGAGGTTCATGCTTGGGCTGATAAAAGAGAGTGGGTTATTTCCTATGACCAAATCAATCAAATAAGAATTTACTAAAAGAACACAAAGAAGTAACAAATAAACCCAGCAATTTCTTTGTTATAATGAACACCCAGATTACTTCAACCTGATCGGTGATAATAATCTTAGTCATCCATTAGACTAGCATCTAGACAGCATTTTACGATCTCTTCTAGGGCTCGTTTCACACGCTACATCTTCCTTTCTCTTCACTGTATTTGTTTGTATCTGTCCTCGGGCACCTTTATTCAGTCAGTTGATCAGAAGATCTGTCAGCTTATCAACAAGTATTTACTTAGTGCCTACGAACATGCCAGTAAATAAAACCAGACATGGCCCCATCTTCCTAGAACTTACAGTCACTAGGGGAAATGGATATTAGTCAAACGACTGCTCCCTAAAATGTAAAATTACTGCAGAGAACAAGGGTGCTATCCTTTGATTCCATGTGAAAGGACTGCGCTCCACTCAGGAGGCAAGCGCCAGTTGTCTTGAGAAACAGAGTTGAGATTTAAAGAATGGGAAAGTATTAACTCAGTGAAAGGGGAAAGAAAGGGTCTTCAAGCTGAGGGCATAGCTGGTACACAAGTCCTGTAGTGGGAGAAAACTATAGTATGAGGGACTAAAGCTAAGTGAGGGAGAAAATATCTGAGATGAAGCCAGAGAGACAGGCAGAGTCTATACCATGGCTGCTCCTTATCCTGAGAGCAAAGAGAAGTCACTGAAGGGTTTAAGACAGATAACTTGAGAGTTATTCATAGGACTTCTTAGACTAGAATCTCTTTAATCTCTATCCCCTACAAGGTCTTCCATAGGCCTTGATTTGAGAAGATTGAGTAGACTGAGTAGACATTCAATTAAACCTTGTTTAGTTTAATCTACACAAGCGCACTACATTTGTGAACATCTTCACTCACATGTTTCAGTTGACTCTGATGACATTCCTGGGGAATAAGCAGGATGAACATCGCTATCTTGGAGTGAAATCCAAGAGGATAGCTTATCAAACATCACATGGCCAATGTATGTCACTGTTGTCATTAGAACCTGGGTGTCTTGGCATCCTCACCTCCTGACCCTTCCCACTGAAGCAGTCCCTTCCTTCCCTCACCTCCCCTCCTCCCGAATGGTCACTTCAAATACAAATTAGCATCATTACCAACAGCATGCTATATGACCCTTAAATAAGCAGCTAATTTCATTCATATAAATGTATGATTTGACATTAGTACTTTCTAAATATATTCTATTTGAACAACATGACCATACCATTAGATCACAGCTGTAAATTTTTTATTCAAATTTTCTATAACTTTACTGATTTTTAGACTTCTTCATTTACCTCTTCTCTTTATCTGAGAAAAGTCAATAATCTCTCACTATGATAGAACTATTCCTTCTTTTGGTTTCTGTTGATTTTTGCTTTATATATGTTAAGTCTATGCCATTAAGTACATGAAAGTTAAAAAGCATTACATCTTCCTGATGCATAAAACCTCTATTATTACATAGTACTCTATTTACCTTTAGTATTGCTTTGGTCCCAACTATTTTGTTGAATATCAATACAGGCTCTGCCAGGGTTTTTTTTTTTTTTTTTTAGTTATTATGATGTGTCTTCTATAAACTTTTTATTTTCAAACTTTCTGTACCTATATGTTTTGGGGATGCTTTTTTCAAAAGTATTCAGCTGAATTCCCACACCAGTTATCCCGTTGTTATCTAGTACTCTAGTTCCATGTTTTTAGGGGGAACAGGGGCTGATGATTCTCTTTAACTTTTTTTCTAGACTAATTTTAGACCAAGAGAAAAGTTTCAAGAGCAGTACAAAGAATTTCCTTCACCCAGATTCCCTAAATATTATCATTTTACACATTTGCTTGTATCATTCTCTCTCCTCCACATACATGTACACACACATTAATTTTTTAGAACCTTTGAGAGTGGGAGGAAAAAAAAACCTTTGAGAGAAGTTCCATGCATGATGCCATTTTAGTCCTAAATATTTTCAGGGTGCAACTCCTAAAAACCAAAGACACTGTCTTATATAACTATGATATCACCAAGAAAATTAGAAAATTAGCAATGACACAACTCTATTATCTAACCTACAGATCCAATCCAATTTTTTTTCTGGCTGTTCTAACAGTCTCTGCACAGGAGTGGGGGAGATATTTTTACAGTACAGGAACCAGTCTAAGTTCATACACTGAATTTAGTTGCCATGTTTCACTAGCCTCCTTTAATCTTAATAGGTCTTCACTCTTTTTTTTTGTTTGTGACCTTGACCTTTTTAATGTAGGTCCTTCAATGAAGGTGTGTATGACGCTGCCTCATGATTAGATTTGGGTCATGCCTTCTCAGCAGGAATACCAGAGAAGTGATGTTGTGCTCTCAGTTCACCACATCAGAAGTTATTTTATGTTCAACAGTCATTTCTCTAAAGACATCCAGATGGCCAACACCCACATGAAAACATGCTTAATATCAATCATCACCAGAGAAATGCAAATCAAAACTACGATGAGATATCACTGCACACCTGTCAGAACAGCTCAAATCAAAAACACAAGAAACAACAAGTGTTGGTAAGGATGTGGAGGAAAAAAAGACTCCTCATGCATTGCGGGTGGGAATGCAAACTCATGCAGCCACTCTGGAAAACAGTATGGAAAAAGTTAAGTTTCCACAAAACACTGTGGAAAAAGTTAAAAATAGAACTACCCTATGATCCAGCAATCGCACTCCTGAGTCTTTACCCCGAAAATGCAAAAACCCTAATTCGAAGGGGTGCAAGCACCCCCATATTTATTACAGTATTATTAACAATAGCTGCACTTTGGAAAAAGCCCAAAAAACAGACTCTTAACTACTAAGAACAAACTGATGTTACCAGAGGGGAGGTGGGCGGGGGAAGGTGAAACAGGTGAGGCACTTGTGATGAGCACCGGGTGTTGTATGGAAGTGCTGGACACTATACTGAACACCTAAAAATAATCTTACACTGTATGGTAACAATACTGGAGTTAATATTAAAAACCTGGAAAAAAAAAACAACAACCATGTTCACTATAAGCTACAAACCAGAGAAATAAAGAAATTTCTTTTTTCTTTTTTAAGATTTTATTTATTTATTTGACAGAGAGATACAGAGAGAGGGGGAACAAAAGCAGGGGAAGTGGGGGTTGGGGGGAAGGAGGCTTCCTGCTGAGCAGGGAGCCCAATAAAGAATATCCTTAAAGGCTTTTTATTTTTTTGTTAAAGATTTATTTATTTAAGAGAGAGAGCAAGAGGGCGCCTGGGTGGCTCAGCTGGTTAAGCGGCTGCCTTCTGCTCAGTTCATGATTCCAGAGTCCTGGGATCGAGCCTCACATCAGCTCCCTGCTCAGTGGAGAGCCTGATTCTCGCTCTCTCTCTGCCTGCCTCTCTGCCTACTTGTGATCCCTCTCTCTCTCAAATAAATAAATAAAATCTTTTTTAAAAAGAGAGAGAGAGAGAGAGTGAGAGAGAGAGAAGGAGAGGGTCAGAGGGAGAAGAAGACTCCCTGCTGAGCAGGGAACCAGGGACTGGATCCCAGGACTGGATCGTCTGGTTCATGACCTGAGCTGAAGGCAGTTGCTTAACCAACTGAGCCACCCAGGTGCCCTTTAAAGGCTTTTTAAAAGCAAACGACAGCAACAAGTACAAAAAAAGTTCTGTGATGTTGATTGGTTTTTCCACTGGTCCTGTGAATTGCAGTCACCTGATTAAGGGAATGCCTGCCAAGTTTCTCCACTGTAAAGATGGCTATTTTCCCTTTGTAACTAAGTATTTTGTGGGGAGTTCTGTCTTTCCTGGCCCAATATAGTATTCATAATTATTATTGTTTTAATTAATGAAACATTTTCTGTATTGGCATGTGCTTTCCTAGTTTATCAATCCACCATTCATTCTGTACTTTTAGACCTATCTTTGGTCACTTTCCTTCCACCTAAACCAGGTTCTTTAATATTTCCTTTAGTGAGGACCTTTTGGTGACAAAATTTCCCAATTTCTATTTGTCTGAAAACACTTCTATTCTTCCCTCATTCTGGAAAGATCTTTTTATGGGATATACAATTCTAAGTTAATAGTTATTTACTCTAGAGCACTGAAGATAGTGTTTTCTAGCTTCTATTATAGTTGATAAGTGAGCTAATGGTTTAACTGTTATTTCTTCAAAAGTAGTTATGTCTTATCTCTCTGCCTGTTTTAAGATTTTTCTCTCTGCCTTTGGTATCATTATGGTGTGCCTTAGGTGGATTTCTTTTTATTTATCCTAATTAGAATTTTGTGGACTTTCCTTATCTGAGGTTTAGAGTCATTTTCACAATTTCTGAAATTTGTGAATAATTATCTTTCAAATATTATGTCTGCCTCTTTCTTTTTTTCCCCCCCTCTATGAATTCTCATTGGATTAAAATTAGATTTTATTATTCTGTCCTTCACCTCTCCTCTGTTAAGTGCTCCATCTCTGGGTCTGTCTTGCATTTTGGGTAATTTCTTCACATCTCTCTTCTAGCTCATCTCTTCTCTCCTCAGTTGTGTCGATTTGCTAATAATTTCTTTCAGCATTCTTAATGGGTTTGACTCTTATCTGTTGTTTCACCTAGCTCCTTCTATTTTGTTTCTTTGTGGAATTTGTGATTTCTGACTATAAACCAATTATTTGTTGCAAATTTTCTCATGGGACTCTATTGAGACTTGGATCATCCAAAGTAGATTTATAGATTTATATTTGCTTCTGACAGGCATCTAAGGCACCACCAATCCAGGACCAATTTCAGCTAAGTTTTCTGTATTTAGCTTTCTGAGAACTATGAAATCAGTCTGGGAGTAACTGCGAGGGTCAGTTCATTGCCATAAAATTTTAGGACCTATTTTCTCCTACACATAGGCACCAAGGTTTGCTCAAGCCAGATCAACTTTTCTTTGTACTCTTCAAGTAGGTGGTGGGCAAGTTAATTACTAGTTTCCCATTTAGGGCCTCAGCTTTAGGCAGGAGTTCCCCTGTTTATATGAGTCCTGGGCTTTGTCTTTTGTTTTTTGCTCTCTACTTGGCTAGGAAAACTAAAACTCATGGTCACTTGGCTTCAGTAAATGCTGTCAAGATGAGCCCTAATTCCAGAGTTCTACTTCTTTCTCATAGCTCCTATTTTCACTTAGTTTCTGGTCTCTGACTAAATTTTATATATTTATTAATTTTTTAAAAAAATATAATTTATTGTGGGGCATCTGGCTGGCTCAGTCAGTGGAACATGAGACTCTTAATCTTGGGAGTTGTGAGTTCAAGCCCCATGTTAGGTGCAGAGATTACTTAAAAATAAAATCTTAAAAAAAATATATATATATACACATACACACACACACACACACACACACATATATATATAAATATATATATATGGTTTATCCAGTATGAAGATCAATCAGAGCACCCAGTCGAAAATTGCTGGAAAAGAAAGTCTCATTTTACAGATGAGAAAACAGAAGTTCAGAGAAGTGTAAGCAACTCACCAAAAAAAACAAAGCATGATTAAACAGTAAAGTAGGGACTGAATCCAAGCAGAGACACAAAAACATGTATTTCAAAACTAACGTCTTATTTATGCAAATTTAAATCATGAATTAATCTACATGTAGATTTGCTAATATCAACTTGGGTATCTGAAGAGTGAAACATAAATCTTCAGATTGTGTCCTATCACATTATTGAGGAAGCAGGATGGAAAAATAATTAATTATATTAAAACTTCCTCGGTTCTAATAAAGTTAGAAAGTACCTAAAATTGTGTGTGTGCACACACACGTGCACATGAGTTATATTTGATGGTGGTGATCAGCAAATACTGCAAATCATAAATGCCCAATGAGGACAACCTGAGACTACCAGGTTTTGTTACAATTTAAACAAACACTTCCACATATGGAATTGGGTTTTAATTCTCAGTGTGCAGTTATCACTATGTGTGAAAGAATATGCAAATCCTAGTGAAGACACTCAGTCCCCCAGCCATCTAGTTCCTCTTCACAGGAGTAATCACTGCTAATAGTTGTTTCAATAACAAAATATAGTTTATTACAACTCCACAGCTGAAGACATAAAGTTTTTAATTACTGGTATTTGTACCATGGGCCAAATGAACACCTCTCCCTAGACATCCCCAGTCCAGCTTTCATACTGAATATTAATACTTCCCACCTCTGTTCATATGGACCAGACATGTATCCAAGTTCTCTCCTCTTCCCTACCCCTAATACACACAATCACTGTGCACAAGGGATTAGCATCCATATTTCTTACCTTCAGTTCACGAGTCTACTTGGGATAATTTATCTCTCTGATAATGATAATAGAGACTTCAAATATTAACAAAACTGAAACACAAGGAAACTGTTATCACACTAAGTATATCTGAACTTACAGGTATCGTGCAGCTGTCTGAATCCCGCGATGTAAATGCAACATTGCCTAAGTGAAGGATGCCAGCAAGTATTCGGAAAATTCCCATCTGATAAGACTCACTAATTCCTGAAATAGAGTAAATGAACAAGTGATAATAAACTATTGCAACAGCCAATATTAAGCCTATTTTTAACCCTTGAATATTGCCAAAGATGCAGATGGTCACATGTCATGGTTAACCACACTTTCATCTTTGCTGACATCAACATGTAAGACAGTGTAGCATCACGGTTGAGAGCACGGGCTGTGGAGTGAGAACTGGCTCAAGGGCAGGTGTTGCTCCTGACCTGCCATGTCACGTGGGCACATAACATCACCCTTCTATGTTTCTGTTTTCTCATGTGAGATATGGAAATAGTTGTGACTACCTCAAAGGGAATCCATGAGCATTAAATGAGAAAATGCATGTAGTCGTGTAGTATACTTAGCACACTACGGGACACGTGGTAAATGCTAAACAAATTATCATCGCCGTCATACCCTGGATTTAAGTATTTTACTAACATTATTACCTTTTCTATTTTCTCTATTCCCAAGCGCAAGTTGTAGCCCAATAAGGCTATTTTAAGTCAGATTATTTTAATTACTCCTTCTAACTACAGACCAACTATAAGTTAAAGAGATCCCAAGATGAGAAGTGTTTGGGCCCATGTTGTACCCAGCTTGATGAGGGAATTTGAAATGCAGCATTAGAGTAGCAACTGATGGATAAGGCAGGAGGAGAAAGCTGTATAGCTTTGGTATTTTATCAGATCTGGCTTCATTTTTCCATAAAATAAGAATTTCCTGAATATTAGGTATAATTATATAGAAGTAAAAATAGTAAAATTATTTTCAAATATGTAATCATATACAGGGTAATTGAGAGTTGATCTTATAATGAATATTTTTACTATCTCCTAATTATGACTTCTATAAATTTGCAATTTTCTATTTACGAATAGATTTAGCCCTAAAATTATAGCAGTATTTTTCAAACTTTAATGTGCATATGAATCACCAATGGATCTTGTTAATGTGCAGATCTGTTTCAGTAGGTCTAAGATGGGGCTTGAGTTTCTGAATTTTTGCAAGCTCCACTATGGTCCTAGACCATACTCTGATTAGCAATGCTTTTAAATTAAATTAACTCACCTCATAGTACTAATCAAAATACCAACACATGATTTTAGTCATTTATATTTTGAGGTTTTTAAAATAAATAATTCACCACTAAAAGTTGTAGTTCTAAAGATTAATTTACTTGCATGTAGACCCCATATTTTTTAAATCTCAGAAACAAGACAGTGACATTTGAGCCATGTTTTAAACACTGGAATAGTCTACTTGCAATACAATGTTTATCACTACACAAGCTCAACCACATTTCCCAAAAACAAACGACCAAAAAAATAAGGACGAGACAAGCAAAACAGCCAGAACCCTACAAAATGTGAACTTGAACTTGTTCAGGACCTCATCTCATTTAGCTTTAGGTTTCAGATTCTGTGAAAATTAAAACAAAGAATTATAGTTAGTCCTACCTCCCCTAATGCCTTCAGTTTATTGAAGGATAATTTGCATACCATAAAATTCGCCTGTTTTAAGTGTATTATTCAGTGATTAGTTGTATAACCATTACTATAATCTGATTTTAGAATAGTTCTCATCACCCCCCAAAAAACCCTTGAGCTCATTTGCTGCCCCAAGTTATTTTATAAGGAACAAATGTTAAATCTCCCAACACTCACCACCTAATACAAAGCTAAGCCAATATTCCAAACAAAGACTGCTTGAATCAGAGAACTACTGCTCCTAAGAGCTCAAAAATAAAATTATATTACCTAGCAGAGTGCAGGCCTGCCTGGTATGTGCCATCTCCTTGGTATCATCAACTCCTTCAATCACAGGACTGCCACCTTGCTTCGTGTAATGAAAGTTATTTGCATTTCCTGTAACAAATGAAAATAAAAGATTTGCAGCCTATGAAGATGCCTTGAATCCTACCCTTATGTCCACTCTAAAGCAGAGGCAGTGATAGCCCAGTTAAGTGGACTGCCTGTGGACTCATCTTAAATAGGTATCCACTCAAGGCCCATCCTACTTCACCCCTTCCCCATCCCCAGGTTATCATGCAGCCAACTGCAGACTTCCTATCATTTTATTCATAAATATTTTAGGATTAGATAATCTCCTAAATAAGTTTATGGACGCAGGAATAAATGGAAAACAATACCAGAACAATAAATCTAACACCATATCCGTACCTAATCGCAGCATTTTAAATTCAGGTAACTTTGCTGAAGCACAAAGCTGATAGAAGATATGATAGTTTCTCTCCTCTTCTGCCTTTGAAATAAGAAGAGTTTTTAATTATAGCATTTTAACCTAAAACCCTGAAAATTCAATCATAAAATAAAATTTTTAAAGATGATGATGATGATGATGATTCATTTGAGAGAGAAACAGAGAGAGACAGAGCCCAAGCAGCGGGAGAAGCAGAGGGAGAAGACCCCCACTGAGCTGGGATCCCAACTAGGGGCCCGATGCCAGGACCTGAAGATCATGACTTGAGCTGAAGGCAGACACTTAACCATCCGAGCCACCCAGGTGCTCCCAATTTTTTTTTTAAGATTTATTTATTTGAGAAAGAAAGAGAGCAGGGGGTAGGACAGAGGGAGAGAATCTCAAGCAGACTCCCCACTGAGCACAGAGCCTGATCAGGTCACTATCCCACAACCTTGAGATCATGACCTGAGCTGAAATCAAGAGTCAGACACTTAAACTACTGAGCCACTAAGGCACCCCCATAAAATGAAATTTTAATATTTAATTATCTCAGTTAATAAGTTGTCCTTATACCTAAATTTCCTAATATAGATTTATGATTATTAAATCTCATGATTTATCAGTCATGTGCCTATATGTATGAATGTGTATCTGTTGGTCACAGTCAACAAAAAATATCTGATAATGGTGCTTTTTGAAGTAGAGAACAGTATGGTATATGCCGCTGTCGTAAGAGACCATTGCCTTTGGGGAAAACTAAAACCCTGTTTTTGAAGTATAGGTATCCCCTGCTTTTCTAAAGTTCGCACTACACCACTTCATTTTTGCAAAAAGCCTACATTAGCACCTGTTTTGCTAACCAAAGGAAATTCAAAGAGGCTCTTTTACAGAAAAGCAAAAACTGGTGCTTAGCAGTTACTTTGTGGTGAGCCATTACAGAGGCCGCACTCCCCCAGCAGGGAGCGTGGAACCACCAAACTCTTTACACAGGAACTACACTCAGCATCTTGGCATCGAGCTGCCATAGCTTTGAACTGTGTCTGTGAGCATCTGCGCTTTTTCTCGATTTATTCTGTGCATCTGCTAGCATGTGTCCTAAGGTATCAGAAAAGCCTAAGAGAGGTTATTTTTGGGGTCTGAGGATGCTCAGAAAATTTTCCATATAAATTAATGGTAATTTTTTTCTTCACTTCACACCATTTCAGCTTATAGAAGTTTTCATAGGACCAATCTACTTTTGGAAAAAGGGGTAAATGTGTACTCAATATCTTCTCACAGTACCTCTCAGGCTCATGGTCTTCCTAACACTTTAAAGGAAAAAGAATATTCTATCTTTGCCATATGTCAGACCAGATCATCTCCTGTGATTGTTTGTAAGAAATCCACAAATGCACTGCATCATCTACATCATTTTAGTTTATACATTTTAACATTAATAAAATATTTTACAGAACAGAAAATAAATCATGTATAATTTTAACATAATTTCTTGGTATTTCCTGACAGTCCTTTTCCCACATACATACTTTAGAAATGCAGCTGTAATAACACTGCTCATACAAAACTGAATCCTCATACTCCACCATCATATCCTTGATTTCTGCAGTGTATTCAGCTGACTAAATCACAGTGTGGCCTCAAGGTCAGGTCTGATCCCCAAAAGGGGCTTATGTCTAGTAAAGGAGATTCCTTAGCCTTCATTATTTAAACAATACCATATTCTAAGAGAGGAAAAGTAAGAAAAGAGGACAAGGAACTAGGTTCAAACTGTAACTCACTGAAAACATAATCCAATGTCTTCACTATCAACTAGGAAATATGAGACTTGAGAGTAAACTAGTAACACCTCTTGGGGCACCTGGGTGGCGCAGTCAGTTAGACCTCCGACTCTGGGCTTCAGCTCAGGTCATGATCTCAGGGTCATGGGATGGAGCCCCATGTCAACTTGTGCTCAGCAGGGAGTCTGCTTGGGATTTTCTCTCTCCCTCTGCCCCTCCCCCTACTTATGTGCACATTCTCTCTCTCTGAAAGAAAAAAATAAAATCTTAAAAAAATATAAACTAATAGCACCTCTTTTTAATTAAGCTACAACCATCTGCAGGAAAAAGTCTAAACCATTAAACCTAAACCAGAGCCCAGTCCCACAGATTATTAGTCTAATGGGTTTGCCCTGCCTCTGACAGGTACCATTTTACATATTTCAGCCCAAATGTGGTTTGTAGTAATACTGTCATAATATACCCAAGAGTATCTGCAAATAAAATGCATACTAGCAAGCATGAGCACTAGAATTATATGGCAATCTAACAAAAATTTATACATGCAGCTGCCCGCCTTACCTGGAATACCACTCTGGATTTCTCTAAAAGGTAAGTTCTCATATTGGCACCAATGATTCGGTATCTCTTATCAAAACCAATTTCAATATACTTCCCAAAACGGCTGCTATTATCATTCCGGGTTGTCTTAGCATTTCCAATGGACTAAGAAGCAAGGGGAAAAAAAAGTATCTTAGAAGTACAGTTCATGACATGACATTTACAGAGTCTGTTCAGGGAGAGATAGGACAGAGTGTAACACAACACTTTAAAACTGATTCTTTTAAGAACAGAACTGATTTTGCACCTGCAAGTAAGTACCAGTGTATGCTTTGCCCACTGCACAACCACACAGACACTGACTAATAGCTCAGATCTGCCTTCTTATTCTCACACAAATTATCTTCATGAAGAGCAAACCTGAGCGCAGCGGCTGGGAGACTTTCACACCATTTGTGCTATCGGAACACACTCATTCAGTTCAACAAAGAAAGAACTGGATGGGACTGGGGGCTGTAAAAGCACACTAGGGTTTGCATTTCCCGAAAACTTAGTCTGTTTTATGTAAATGAGCTTGTTAAGGCAAATTATTATTTTTAGGGAAATACTGCTCTGGTGTTGAGTCTGTTTAGCTAAAAGTTTCTATCCTCTTATCCTGTGACAACAAAGGCCCAGTTGGACTGGTTTTTAGCAGAAGCTTAGTAATCAATTACCCATTCAATTCAAAGTCATTTTCAGAAACCAGACATAGTAAAATTTGCCCTTGGATTTTGATAGCTGTATCTAACTTGTAAAACATCTGCCATAGAATTCAGAGACTGTAACTTTCTGCTAATTTTTTATATAATTAAAAAAATTAAGATAATATATGCACTACTTTCGAACTTAGGTAACATGCTTCTAGAAATTTTTCTTCCAAGGCAAAGCAAAAAAAAAATGGTGCAGGTAGAGAATCAAGTGTTCACATAATGCATGCATTAAATATTCAATAAAATATTTTATGTAAGATTACTTAATTTACTTGTACAAAACCTGAAAGGATCAGGATTAGCAGACCGAAACCATAGCAGAGAGAAAGACATGAAAATGCTCTGGAGTGTTAAAAAACCAAAACAAATACAAATGATGAGAACAGTAATAACACAGCCACAAAAAAATCAACACATCAGATTCTCTGATCAATCAAAGAAGGCGCATTTCACTCTCGGAAACAGAGGGCAGGTACTGTCCTATTTTGCTTTGGCAATGAGAACACTGCTATATTTCAGAATAACATTTTTAAAGGGAAAGAATGACAGAAAGCTATCTTCCCAGCAAAGTAATAGGAGTAACCTAGTGTAGCCTAGGACAATTTAACAATACATTTACTTAGATATTCCCCTCCTTAATATGACAAAAAGTACAACAAAAAGTCTCCATATATTCCAATTGTTTTTATTTTATTTAGAAAAGGAAATTAATGATAAATGTAGGATTTTCTTTCAACACAGAATACTCCATCAAAAAGCAGATGAAAAGATGTGGTAATTGTGGCAGTGACAATGATAGCCACCGAGTGTTTACCAGGCACTGTCCCAAGCCCCTTCCTGCCAGCAACTAAGCAAGCTGGCAAAGAGGGTCCACAGCTTCTCCTCCTTCCCTGACCGCACCCCACCTTCCTTCCATATGCCATCTCTCTCCTAGCGACTCAGAGTACGTGTCCAAGGGGCTGAGCGGCCAAAACAATACTACCCTTGTGAGAAGCAAGGTCAGGGTTGAAACAGACCCCTTCCCTCTGTATTTGAGTAAAAGGTATTTAAACATAGAGCAAAGAAGTATAGAAGGAGTGAATGAAATAGAAGTCTGAAGACCTGGGTATTAGACCAGGCCCTCCCACCAACTTTCCAACATTTAATCCTCTGAGGAGCAGTAGTGTCTCCAGGCGTGAACTGACTAGGATAGATGAGCCCTAGAGTCCTTTACAAAACTAGAACTACATGATTATAAGCCTTGAACCTGATAAGGAAAGAAGGTTCTATATATAAACTATACTTTTTGTCCTTTTCTCCTAATTGCTCCCTCTGGCTTCTAAGTACTATATTTTCAACAGGCTTCCCTGATGCTGTTATCTTTTTAATTAGCAATAAATTGTTAATGAAAAAAGGCTTTGCGGTCTTGATTTTACTATTGATTTCAGTGAAGTGTTCAGCAACTTATTCTTCTTTACTAAAAGGAGATGAAAATCTTCAACTATGCTTATTAAAGATGTAAAAGAACTATTAAGACTCACTATGCACCCCAGGAATCTTTCCCTGTCCCCATTTTAGGATTAAAATTTCCTGGAGGAAAAGGAAAAAAAGAAAACATGATAAAATGAGCAAAAAAGAATAATTTATCTGTGCATCATTCATATTTTGCAAAAGGAGTCTATCTGATAAGGAGGGTCTTTCTAAAGGATCACGTGCAAATCCCATTAGCCACTAGGATGTGACATTAACTGTGTGGGATGCTCATTATCCAGGGAGGGATTTCAGATTGCTGGAGACCCAGCTATACCATTCTTAACATGGCAGTAAAGGACTCTGATAGAGAAACACAGTCTTGGGGTAAATTTAATGTTACAGACCTTCTAGGCCACATACTCAATATTTCATCTATGTCTTCTTCCTATGACTGCAAACCCTTTGTCACCATTCTTCAGCCACAGATTCCATTTTAATCTTTCAAACTGGGATGCCCTCATTTGTAGTCATTGAGAGTTAGTTCTCTGTCAAATTTTCTTAATCCAAATTCCCACAGAAAAACTACACAACAATATAGAAGGGAGTAGCTAATTATAACTTATGGCTTTATCTTTTTTTGTTCATCCCAGCAAATAAACTAAATTCTTTATAACTACATATTAAAAACTAGGATCTTGGGGTACCTGGGTGGCTCAGTCATTAAGCGTCTGCCTTCAGCTCAGATCCTCATCCCAGGGTCCTGGGATTGAGCCCTGTCTCGGACTCCCTGATCGGCAGGAAGCCTGCTTCTCCCTCTCCTAGTCCTCCTGCTTGTGTTCCCTTTCTCTCTGTGTCTCTCTCTGTCAAATAAATAAATAAAATCTTTAAAAAAAACAAAGTAGGATCTATGACCATTTTAATCTCTCCTACTAACACAAATCTGTTTTGTAGAAAAACCAATGTAGCTATTTTTTGAATGAGAATATAGCAAGGTCATAAAATGTCCTAGACATATTCTAGAAGGTTCATCCCAGACTTACATTATTATATGGCCCAGCCTAGATGAGATGGGATTCCCTGACGCCGTCACAATCTAGACTGCGAAGTTCTAACTTTGGGGATTAGGAATGAAATAAACTGCCGCCAACTACACAGGATTTGCTGTTGTACCAAAAACAGCCAAACCAATGGGAGGAAGCAAAGCAAAACCCAGTTGTTTTCCGACCCAAAACCCAAAACTGGCTCCATGGATTATATTTCCCCAATATTAACAATGGCATCCAGCATTCTATCTGTAGCTTAAATTCTTTCAGAATCTTAATATTTGCTTAAAATCTTGATGAGTCTTTCTGGCACACACCTCTGTCATCCCCCCCACCACCCTGTCTGTGCTATTTCAGAAAACTTCTCCAGTTCTCGCTGCACAGTGTACCTAGTCCAGGCAGCCTCGTAACTCCCCTCGTAACTCTTGGTCCCGAGGACAGAGGCCCTCCTGCTCTGGAGGGCAGCCCCACAGGCTGGGGCACAACATCCTGTTCCCAAGTGTCACACACGGCACTGCAAACCGGGCACAATTACCTCTGAACTGATTATTGCAACAACCACTTGTATCACAGGTGCACCAGGCCAGTTCTAAGCTCCATCTGTGTTTGGGTGACAAATAAGGCTTGACGAAGGGAAAACACAGGAATAAAAAATGCTGACTTGAATTTTTAATAAGAGAGGTTTTTTCTCCCTGTCCAAAATAATTTCCCCCCCATTAGTAATGAGAATTAGTTTTTTCCATTAAATAGGACTACTTACAGAAATGCAACTTTCCTAATGTCATATTAATAGACAAATAATTCTCTAGCTACAAATCCTGAAATACTCAAAGTCTCACACAAACAGGTCCACTTTCTTTGGCATGAGCCTTTCCACTTTGTAGACATATTAACTTTTGAAAGGACATCCTTCTGTACTTCTTCCTTTCTCAGGAATTTATAGCTACCGAATTTCCTTTTCTAACCTAAAGCTGTTTATTGCGCTTCACAGAAACAAGAAGAAAAATGTTTACAAGATCATGATTTAAGCTTGTAGTTCACATCTGGGGGGAAAAAATAGAAACTTACAGCTAAACAGGTTGTACTAAATACAGAAAATGAAATGTGGCAAAGGAATGATAAAATTCATCATGCTTGGGTATAGTGAATCCTATGAACTTCAGAAATGGGGGGAAATGAGAAACATACTTCTAGTACAAGGACCAATAAATTTCTAGGAAATTTGGAAAATGAAGTACCACTGCCAGTTATTTAGCAGCAAGTCAGCGGTAGGTTAAAAATGAAGGATTATGGAATAAAGTAGACGCTTCCATAGCTGGGCTTTACTCAAATGGCTACCTTCCTGACTTTCTACTTTTCGTAGATCTCTTCTTACTAACACGTGGAAAAGTATTTTCTTACTTTTAGTGGCTAGGACAGCCCAGACTTTCTGATAGGTGCTGTTTCGATACTTTTTTGAGCAGGTTTCTTAACAGAACATAGTAAGAAGGCCAAGGCCACTGCTGCCTTACCTCCATGATGGGGTTGGAGGCCAAGACCTTCTCCTCGACATTGGCTTCACTGGCAGAACCACTCACAGTTGCAAAGTATCGCATGGCATACTTAGCTGAGACTGTTTTTCCTGCCCCAGACTCTCCACTTACAATGATGGACTGATTTCGTTCATCTCTGTAAGACAAAGAAGAGTAACTAACAGCTCTGCCTGCCCCTGAATGGGACTAGCATTGTTTCCTCTGTGCTCTCCTCAGCAAGCCATGCTGAATCTCTTCTGGTTCATACATGCAGCAATGTGGGAAGGAACGTAAGAATATTTCCTAATAAAAATAACTACTTACAAACTAGCAGTGAACAGAGAGGGAGAGGAGAATATCAAGCATCATATTAGGTAGCATCACATCTAAGGATAAATCTGTGTTAGAGGGTCTCTGATATTTGTGTGAACAGATCTCAAGCACATTATTTAATTTCTAGACAATAATTCTGGTATATTACAGTATTGCAACCACCTCAGAAGAAAAAGGAGCCACAGCAGGGGAATTTAGAAGAAAATCCTATTTAATTAAAATTACAAATTGTCTAGTAGTTAACAGTCCCTATATCATATGTTCCACAAACTCCAGTTCCTACTGAAAGTTTCTTCTCAGGAGAGAAGAAACAGTTCATTTATTTGTTGGCTGACTTCTTCAGATATGTCAGAACTCAAAGACTATCTACTATCCCATCTTTAGTTCATTCACACAATGACTCAAAAACTCTAAGTGATACACTTGTTTACAAAGACTATCATTTCTTTGAGGATAAAAACCTAAGTCATCTTTATCTTTAATATCCAGCACCTAGTACAAAGCCTGACACATCACAAATGCTCAATAAATGTGTATTTCTTATAAGTAAAAAGAAATTCAATGAACAACCTAATCTAAGAATAAATCATTCTGCTTATTTCTTTTAAAGATTTTATTTATTTATTTGAGAGAGAGAGTGATCACTAAAGAGACAAAGCAAGCACAAGATGGGGGTAGAGGGAGAGGGAGAAATGGGCTCCCCACTCAGAGCTCAACCCCGGGACCCTGGGATCATGACCAGAGCTGAAAGCAGACGCGTAACCTACTGAGCCATCCAGGCGCCCCTAAATCTCTCTGCTTTGGTGACAATTTCTACTAGGACATAAGTAGAAAATCCCACTTCTTAAGGTGGAACCAGCAATTAACTTTTAATCAAAATAACTGAACAAGGGGCGCCTGAGTGGCTCAGTGAGTTGAGCCGCTGCCTTCGGCTCAGGTCATGATCTCAGGGTCCTGGGATCGAGTCCCGCATCGGGCTCTCTGCTCGGCAGGGAGCCTGCTTCCCCCTCTCTCTCTCTCTGCCTGCCTCTCTGTCTACTTGTGATCTCTCTCTGTCAAATAAATAAATAAAATCTTAAAAAAAAAAATAACTGAACAAGGGCCACCTGGGTGGCTCAGTCAGTTAAGCATCTATCTGCCTTTGGCTGAGGTTATAGTCCCAGGGTTCTGGGATCAAGCCCCACTTTGGGCTCCCTGCTCAGTGGGGAGTCTGCTTCTCCCTCTCCCACTCCCCTGCTTGTGTTCCTTCTCTTACAGTGTCTCTCTGTCAAATAAATAAATAAAATTTTTTAAAAAACTGAACAAGGTATTTTTATAATACCAAAGGTGGTATTATTTGTGCTCTTAATTTACAAAGGGACTGGATCAGGATGACTTCAAAGGTTTTTAGTGGAACTATCCTGTAAGGCCACAAGATGGGGAAGTTATTCTACTACAGAAGTTGATCTTTTTATCTTTTAAAAGAGACTAATTTATGGGGCACCTGGCTGGCTCAGTGGGTTAAGCCGCTGCCTTCGGCTCAGGTCATGATCCCAGGTCCTGGGTTTGAGCCCCACATCGGGCTCTCTGCTCAGCAGGGAGCCTGCTTCCTCCTCTCTCTCTGCCTGCCTCTCTGCTTCCTTGTGATTTCTCTCTGTCAAATAAATAGATAAAATCTTTAAAAAAAAAAAAAAAAGAGACTAATTTAGCCAACAAATATTTATCAAATACCGACTACATGCCAAACATTGTATTAAACATTAGGGTTACAAATTAAATAAGCTGTGATTTGTGTCCTCAAGTGGGTAATGGTCTAACAGGAAAGACAGACTGTAATTTGAGATTATAATACATGGGATGGGGCACTGAAAGGAGGAAGAGGTGATCAGGAGAGGTTCCCTGAAGAAGATGCCAGAACAAGGTCTAAAAAGATAACTAGGAAAAAGGAAGCAAGAGATGCAGAAGTCAGAAAGCAAACATTCTAGGGAAAGGAGGTAAGATAAATGAAAGCTCAGATACATGAGAAGTTAGGAAAAAGCAAATAATTCAGTTTGGCTGGAACAGGGAGTAATGGTGGCTAAGACTGTAGAGATGACCAAGAAACTGACCGTAGAGTTCTTACGTGAGATGTTAAGGAATCTGAAGTTTACCTAAAGGTAATGGAGTGCCATTAAACAGAAAACAAAATAATCCAACTACTAAAAATCACTCTGACAGCAATGTGTAGTATGAGTGGTGAGAGTCCAGATGAAAAATTATGGAAGTCTGAACAGAGGTTGTGGCTGTCCTGACTGAGAGAGGTAGAGAGCTCTAAGAGACACCAAAGTGATAGAAGCCACAGTACTTGGCAATAAATTTCCAAAGTAGAAATTTAGGACTTTTTCAAGGAAAGGTTTCTTTCTCCTTTGAGAAATGAGGGTAACTGTCTTATTTTATAGACCTTGAAAAATACAGTGGGAGTATAGCAACTTGTTCCTGACACTCTGACTCCCATGTTGTGGGGAAAAGCAGGAGGACCTAGGCAACACTAAGGAATGTTTAAGTTTTACAGTACAAGCTGGCACATAATCCCTGTTTTCATGAAACCTCGTTGAACTCATACCCACCATCTCATTTTCTTTTTATTTGAATTTCTGGACAGAACTGGACACTCCCATTTCTCCTGTTCATTCATTGCTGATCAAAACCTAAATCATCTAATAAAACAGTTCTCATTGTGGCACCACTGTCCTTTCTTTTAGTCATTTAAAACGTCCTCAGAATTCACCTTTTTCTATACATTAATCAAGGTACTGTATCAACAGTTTTTGGATTCCCTTCTACAATATGATTAGAAAAATGACCTTTTCCTAACTTGTGCATGATCAGCTGTCACTGCACCCTGTGTGACACCACTCCTTCCAACAGCAAACGAGGTGGGGAGGTTTCTACTGGTCTGATGAAAATATTAGTGGGAACTGCTATTTAAACTGTACTGTTTTTGAAATGTTATTTCAAGTCTTAATATCAAAATATTGTATTAAAAAATCTAAAAATTCATATAGCTCTTTCTTATAATATAGGGAAGAAGAAAAATATTAAAGGCAATAAGATCAAGGATTGTTCAAATGAATCAGAGGCTTGTACAACTACGTACATAGGATATCAAGCACATGCCATATACATTTTCTTTCCTAGGATTTAGGATACCACGTACATATGATATCAATCACATGCCATATACATTTTCTTTTCTAGGATCTAGGATCAACAGTTTTTAAATTTTTTAAGGGACTTTTTTTTTTTTCATATTTCCTGACTTCTTGGCAGAGAGTCTTCCCATCTTTCCCAAGCTTAGCAGAGCTTCCAATATATAAACAAGCACCAGTCTTCCATTACATAAAAGCTCCTCTGCATCAAGGCTCCATCCCTAGATCTCTCATATACCAGCTACGCAGCTTTGAGCAATTGCATGACCTCTCTGGTTTTCTCATCTTTTCTCATCTTTAAGGTTAAATAGTACCCAAAGTCCTTCTCAAATTCCAAAGTACTATAATCTAAAAGTCTAACTCTGGAGTTGTTTTTCAGATGCTAGATGGACAACAGCTTGCAGTCTAAGCCAGGGTAAACTCTTGGGACCAAGGACAATTGGAAGAGGACAGGCCTACAGAGACTCAGATGGTCTTGAGTGGCCATATTTAAAATGGGCAACATTTCTTCTCTAGAGGGCCCCTGAATCTGAGATGACCAAAATCAATAAATGGCTACAAAGAGTAAAAATGTAAAATAATCAATTCACCTTTTTTTAAATTAAATGCAGGAAGTAGAATCTTTATAAAATAGGTATAGTAGGTACAATTTTAAAATGTTTTTCAGTTCTATGTGGCCATAGGAAGAAATGCCAAAAAGACAGAATAAGAGTAGAGATAGGTAGAAGAGAAGACAGAGAGAGACGAGAGAAGCATAACAGATAATAAAGACACACAAAAGGAAAAACAAGAAGAGTAGGATAGAGATGAGGAGAAAACAGACAAAAACATCAGGGATAAAAATTTTGTGGTTCACACCTGCTTATCCCCTACACAAAATAAACCTAAAATGGATTAAAGACCTAATTTTGAGACCTGAAAACATAAAATTCCTAGAAGAAAACATAGGCAGTAATCCCTTTGACATCAGCTGTAAAAACATTTTTCTAGATATGTCTCCTTTGGCAGGGGAAACAAAAGCAATATTTAAACTATTTTTATTTATTAAAAAAAAACCTTTTGCACAACAAAACAAAAAAGACAACCTACTGAATGAAGGAAGAGATTTGCAAATGATATATCCAATAAGAGATTAATATCGAAACTATTTAAAGAACTTAACACAACTCAACACCAAAAAACCCCAAATAATCCAATTTTTAAATGGGCATAAGTCATGAACAAACATTTTTTCAAAGAAGACATCCAGATGGTCAACAGACACGTGAAAAGATGCTGAGCATCACTCATCATTAGGGAAATGTAAATCAAAACTGCAATGAGCTATCACCTCACACCTGTCAAAATGGCTAAAATCAAAAATGAAGAAATAAGTGTTGGTAAGGATGTGGAGAAAAAGGAACCCTTGTGCACTGTTGATGGGAATGAAAGCTGGTGCAGCCACTGTGGAAAACAGTATGGAGGTTCCTCAAAAAGTTAAAGATAGAACTACCCTATGATCTAGTAATTCTACTACTGGGTATTTAGCCAAAGAAAATTTAAAAAACTAATTTGAAGAGAGAGAGGGAGAGAGAGAGTCACTCCTATGCTACTATAGCATTATTTATATTAGCCAAAATATGGAAGCAACCCAAATGTCCACCCACAGATGAATAAAAATACAGTATATAGACCCAATGATATGTTACTCAGCCATAAGAAAGAATGAGATCTTGCCATTTGCAACAACATGGATAGACCTAGAAGGCATAATACTAAGTGAAATAAGTCAATCAAAGAAAGACAAATACCACGATTTCATTCACGTGTGGAATTTAAGAAACAAAATTAATGAACAAAGGAAAAAAGACAAACAGAAAAGTAGATTTTTAAATACAAAGAACAAACTGGTGGTTACCAGAGGCAAGGTGGGGGGGGATGGGTAAAATAGGGGATTAAGAGCACACTTATACTAATGAGCACTGAGTATAGACTTGTTGAATCATTATATTGCAAATTTAAAACTAATCTAACACTGTATGTTAATCATACCTGAATTAAAAAATAAAAATTAAAAAATTTTATGGTTCAAGGTGAATACCAGAGTCTACCCTCTTCTAGTCATTTGAGCTGTAAGCTTTATGTGGTTTTATATATATATATATATATATATATATATAAAAATAAAAATTTACTGTTCTTTGAAATTTTGCATATCTTATCAGCCAGTATTTATAATCCTTCAAGTGTTCCTGTTCTTTTATTACAAGAAAGTTTTTTCTACTTTTGGGAGGTAGATATCACTTCAAAACCCTGATAAAAACACATTAAAGAACAGAGATTCTCCACTCTTCCTCAAAGTCAGATCAATCTGGACTGTCTTAAGGACACATGAAGCAAAGATGTATGATTTCTGGCTTGGCCAGTTTTCTCAAGGGCCTCTAGAGTAATCCTAAATATCTGGGTACTGGGTGCCTTTGGAGGTAAGCTCTTCTGACCTGTTTTATCAATGGTGGTTCCAGAGGCTCTAATGTGAACTAAAAGCCCCCACCTAAAAATACTGCTTCATTCATTTATTCAACAAACATGTAATGAGCAGTCACAATGTGCCAAACATTTTGTGAAGATAAAAGACTCTGGGATCATAGCCTTTTGAGAGAGACTGAAAGTATAGTTAAAATGAAGCATTTCATTACTTCATTCCATTTTAAAAGGAGGTCTACCCAGGATACCACCCAGGATGGAAGTGGTGGGAGATGAGAGGAGGGGATGTCAGGAAATGCTTTCTTTAAAAGGTGATGCTTTCATTGACTTTCACATGATGATTAGGAGAAAACTAGGTTGTATGGGAAGAATGCAATGGGAATGAAACTACGTAGTGGCACCTGAAACCTCAGGAAAAATTTATTCAAGAACAGAATATCCACTCTGGGATGATGGGAGGGAGGCGAGAATTCTACCACTGAACCACCAATGCAACTCTGGGATGATGAAAGAGAAGAGTTTCACTTTAATCCATTTCCTTCCTTGGTCTTCGGTCCTTTTATTCAGTATATCTGTATCTAATTGGTCTGTCCAGCCTTTTCTTATATCTACTCAGTTTTCATTTTACATCAGGTGTATATAGATTTTCCTTCCTTTAAAAAAATGTAATCTCTCTAGTCTATCATGGTCATACTGAATATTATTCATATTTTCTAAGACCATCAACTTGTTCTCTGCAAATTTAATGAGCATACTTTTCAGTCACATCCTGATCACTCAAGACTAAACTAAGTAATGCCAACCTCAGGCCTGACTCATATGGAACACAATTTTATATTTCCACCCATGTTGATATGGACTCTCTGATAACCACTGGGTGTTGCTGTTTACCTTAGTTAAGTATACAAGCACTACATCTAATTTTTAGCTTATAAGTGAACATGTGTGCATGAAACAAAATCTCGAGTTTTACTTTTTTTCAGGCAATCAATCTAATTGTTTCTCCCTCATCTGAGCCCTTGTTAAAAAGAGAAAATACTAAGTTCATGTGATATAAAGCTTTCTTCCAATGCCGTGCCTTTAGTGTGATTACGTGGCTTCACTTGAGATTCTAATCCCTATCTCTCTTGTTAAAAGCTGTTAAATTTTTCTACATCATTATCACTCATCAAAATCAAGCTGCTATGCTCTGTGTTTTCATGATTTCCGGTTTTGATGAATCTCAAGAACACCTTTTTTTTTAGTTTTTATTTTAATTCCAGTTAGTTAACATACAGTGTTATATTAGTTTCAGCTGTACAATACAGTGATTCAACAATCCCGTAATATCATCTGGTGCTCATCACAAGTGCCCTCCTCCACCCCATCACCCATTTCACCCAACCCCCATCCACCTTCCCTCAGGTAACCATCAGTTTGTTCTCTATAGTTAAAGAGTCTGTTTTGTGCTTTGTCTATCTCTCTCTTATTTTTTTTTCCCTTTGCTTGTTTGTTTTGTTTCTTAAATTCCACATATGAGTGAAAGCATATAGCAATTGTCTTTCTCTGACTTATTTCAATTACCATTATACTCCCTAGCTCCATCCATTCAAGAAGAAAAGATTTAAATTCTAAAGGTGACATCAGACAATGACTTCACAATGACAATTATTTAGTATTATTTTTTAAGTTAAATATTTCCTCTAAAAAGATGTGCAGGCAGACTGGTAAAAGCTGTACTTTAGAGAGGCAGAGACACTATATAGGAAATGGAAAGAAATGTTTCCTAGAGATATGTACTAAGGTCAGTCAGTTCCTACTGAGGAACCGCTCACATGGCATTAAGATCCTCTCTGGTCAAACTGATTTCTCTGTGCCATCACTCCAGAGCCCATAAGATTAATGTAACGAGGCCATAACAGAAATATGCAGTTACATATGTTTGTGACTTTTATAGACTTGTATTACCTGTATTTTATTCCTTCCACAGCCTTATGGGGTAGCTAGTGCCCACTAAGTGCCACATTTATATGTAAAGAATCCTGAAGAGCAATCACATACCAGGCACTAAGCTAGTCTCAAACTAAAACCTGGGTGGGATCATGAAAAATACATAAAAATCAGACAGATGAAGAAGCACAGAAAAGGATATTCTAGACTGAATAAAATGTGCACAAATACAAGTATGCAATGTTAGTTTGAGGGAATAGATGTGTTAAGAAGAGAGGAGTGTAGCTGAAAGTAAGAAAATGAAATGACAAAGGAGAAAAGCTTTGGGGTCTCAAAGCGAGAACCACATCTCCACTTCCAGATGCTGTTGATTAGCACGATAGTCTGACAAGTTATTTTCCTCAATTTCCTCACCTGTAAAGCAGGGGTGATGATGCCTGCTCCCAGGATGTAAGGAAGATTAGAGGAAACACGCCTGACACCATGCTTGGACACAGCAGGCATCGAAACATGGCAGCTATTAATTAATGTAAGTTAATCCACCTTTATAGATCATACATGAGATTCCTCATCATATAGCATATATTACTTCAAGTCTATTTGCATAAATGGGATACTTGGTACCACAGGGCAGCTGAGTCACTGTTGGTAACAGGGGAGCTTTTATAATCTGTACCAGCCCCCAGGCAGGGAGCTCCGGACATCGATGCATGCAGAGACTCCCAGCCATGTGAAAGAAGGAGCCACCCTCAGAAAAGGCCTAGCAGTGAACAGTCAAGAGGAATCAACTAGATGAGAGGCTGAAGTGGATGAGAAGAGAATGGAGACATAAAACTCCATAATGATGAAGACGTGATGACAGTAAGGCCTATACTGCAAGACTTACCATTTTTAAAAGAGTGTATTTTTAACATTTTTATTGAGGTATAGTTGACCTATAATGTTACATTAGTTTCAGGTGTACAACATAGTGATTCAGTAACTCTCTCTGTTATGCTATTCAGAGTGTTTTTATGTTTATCATTTAAGATAATTTTCACCTTTGAAGTAAGCACGACAGCATTATTTTTTCTGTGTTATGGAAAATATTACTATTTACTATTAGTTAGACGGGTTATCTAAGGTTAGAGCAGAGCTCTACGAATGATGTCACATACTGGTTTCCAAGAAGAAAGTACACCATGCTCCTCCTCCTCTGCTCCACAGCTCCTTACCAGTCTGCTCTCCACTAGGAAGAGCAACATGCTTATTAATTAGTCTCCATGGAACAGAAAGGTAACAAATGCACACCACACAACAGCGTTAAATGTCAAGGTAAACCAGCCAGTGAAACTGTTCCATTGTGTCAACAATAAAACTGAGACCAAGGCAGACAAGGAGATTTAACCTTGTGTAGTTATTTACTGATGCAGTTGTGATTCATACAGGTATCTTTTTGATTACACCAAGGTTATACATGTAAGTATCTAATTTATTTCAAGAAAACCCATAAATGAAACTTAGTAGAAAAAATTTATTTACCATTCCCAATGGGGAAAAAATATACCACATTAAAGTATTTAAGAAATACTGGTTTTAAGGAAACAAAAGAAAAAAAGCTTTTGTTTTAAGGAAAATAATATTGTCATTTAGTTACCAAAGAGCAGTCAGTTCCAGCATGAGAAAAGACTGATATAAATGGGACACAAGAAAATAAGAAGAAAAACAGACAGAGCAGCCCACTGACATTTTCTCTTCTGTAAGTCAACAAGACTATTAAAGTAAGAGGCCTGACTCTGAAGGTGTTCTATGAGGACACTGTTCTCTGTAAGGGACATGCTTAAAAAGGAGTCCCGAGTCAAGGATCCTGGTTATTGCTACTCTCTCACTGGCCATATAGCTACTGGGGAAGAAACACTTCTGTCAGCTTTGCTTGGAGGACAGATATCAAAAATAAAACTCCAACCCTTCCTCCACCCATGCTCCCACTCCACATGTACAGCCTGCTCTTCCTTCAATAACCTCCGTCTCAGTAAATGGCAACTCCCACCTTTCAGGTGCTTAGATCGAATACCTTGCCACCATCCCAGACTCCTCTTTTTCTCTCATAGCCTCACATAAGCAAGCCTTTGTCCATTCTTTCTTAAAAATACATCCAGAGGAACACCTGGGTGGCTCTGTCAATTGAGCATCTGCTCTCGGCTTGGGTCATGATCCCAGGATCCGGGGATCAAGTTCCACATCAGGCTCCCTCTCCTTATGCTCTGCCTTATGCTCCCCCTGCTTGTACCCTCTCTCTGACAAATAATTAAATAAAATCTTAAAAAATTTAAAAAAAAATATATCCAGAATCCATCCCTTCACTTTTACCTTCTCCATAAATATTTCTTTAACTAGATTATCATTATTTCTTGCTTGGATCAATACAAAAATCTCCTAACTAGTCTTCTGGATTCTACCCTCATCCCAACACCAACAGTTGTTTTAATTTTTACTTGTTTTTCTAACTAGTTTTGATACTATTTCAAACTTGTGGAAAATTGCAAAACTAGTAAAATGAACTCCCATATATTCTTTACTCAAATTCACCAATTGTTTAGGATTTGCTTGTTTGTTTTATTAACTTCTCTGTTTCTTTTATTTTTATATTTTCTGAAATATTTAAGAGTGGGTTACAGACATGATGCCTCCTATATAATTTAGAGTAATATACTTCCTCAGAACAGTGACAGGCTTTTACCTATTCACAATAATCAAAATCATGAAATGTAGTACTGATATAGTTAGTAGTATTTAGTCTACGGTCTATACTCTAATTTTATCAACCATCTAGCAATGTTGTTCCCTACATAGTTACCTTTCCTCCCCAGTCACCCAGGATTCAATTCAGAATATTCATTGCACTTAACTAGCATATAATGGTCATCTCCTTTAATCCTAAACAGTTCCTCAGCCTTTCTTTGACTTTTTTGATCTTCATAATTTTGAAGAGCATATACATTTATTTTGGAGAATGCCCTCATTTTCAGTTTTTCTGGTGTTTCCTCCCAATTAGATTCAGGACATGCATTTTTGGCAGCAATCTATGGTCGATTTTTATCATAGCTGCAAGATCAAGCCATTCCTCTGCTCAAAACTCACACCCAGAGAAGAAGTCAAATTTGCTACAATACCCCACATGGCCTTGTAGGGTCCTTGCAGTTGATGATCTCTCTGCCTGGAATATTCTTCCTCAGATATGTGAATGGTGTACTCTATCCTTTCCTTCATGTAATTATTCAAAATACAGTTTTATTTTTTATGGAAGTAGATAAGTTGATACCAAAGTATATACAGAAAAACAAACATCTAAGGATAGCCAGGAAAATAATGAAAAGCACAAACTATGAGAGGGTTTAATGATACCAAACATTAAAAAATATTATGAAGGGGTGCCTGGGTGGCTCAACTGATTAAGTGTCTGACTCTTGATCTCAGCTCAGGTCTTGATCTCAGGGTCATGAGTTCAAGCCCCACGCTGGGCTTGGAGCCTACTTTTAAAAAAAAAAATACTACAGAGGCACAAAACATGAAAAAACCTAGGATATGCTAAATGGCATCTGAAAGAACTGGAGCAAAATGGGTTTCTTAATAAGTGATGCTGGATAACCAGATAGCCATTTGGAAAAAAGATAAATTTAGATCCATATCTCATATCATACAAAAGAATAAACTTCAGGGGTGCCTGGGTGGCTCAGAGGATTAAAGCCTCTGCCTTCGGCTTAGGTCATGATTCCAGGGTCCTGGGATCGAGCCCCACATCGGGCTCTCTGCTCAGCGTGGAGCCTGCTTCCTCCTCTCTCTCTGTCTGCCTCTCTGCCTACTTGTAATCTCTGTCTGTCAAATAAATAAATAAAATCTTTAAAAAATTTAAAAAAAAAAGAATAAACTTCAATTGAATCAGAGATCTAAATGTACATTATAAAACAACACAAAAAGTAGAAGAAAACATGGATGAGGGGCACCTAGATGGTTCAGTCATTAAGCATCTGCCTTCAGCTCAGGTCATGATCCCAGAGTCCTGGGATTGAGTCCCACATCAGGCTCCCTGCTCAATGGGAAGCCTGCTTCTCCCTCTGCCTCTACCCCTGCTTGTGTTCCCTCTCTTGCTGTGTCACTCTCTGTCAAATAAATAAATAAAATCTTTTAAAAAAAGAAAGAAAGAAAGAAAACATGAATGAATTTCTCTTTTATCCTGGTATAGGTAAAGGCTTTTAACAATGACTCAAAATACAGAGTAATAAAAAAAGGACTGATTATTTTGCATAGAAAAAAATACAGCATAAACAAAATCAAAAGAAAACTTGCAAGTAGGATGGGGAGTATTTGCAATATATACCATAGGCAAAGGGCTAATATCTCTAACATATTTTTTAAAATTCTTAAAATTGAAGATCAAAGGACTAAATAGAAAAATTGAAACAGACATGAATGGACAGTTTACCACATAAACAAAGAAACAAATACATCAATAAAAAGTCTCTTAAACACATGTAAACATGTAAACTCACTCATATTTAAAGAAATACAAATGAAAACAACATTGAGATACCACTGGATAGTGAAGAACTAAAAAGAAAGACTACACATTTTTTGTTGATGAGGCTATAGGGAAGCAGGGACTCTTGAACATTTTTGGCAGAAATACAAACCAGTAAAATCTTCTAGAGGGAATTTTGTAGGCAATACCTACAAAATTACATTTACACCTAGATTTTGACCTAGCAATGTCAATGGCTGTTAAAATTAGTAAAGTGAAAGTATAATGAGAAACAGGATATTTGCACAGTCTCAAAGTATTTTCCTATAATACACTTACTAATTTCAAAGTTTAAAATAAGTAATTATAGTAGAGGAATCTGGTAGATACCGCCATAACCAAGCGATCGAACTTAACATCCCCAGTAACTGTCTCCTCTATATGATGAACCTCACTTCTGTGAGGTTCTTGCCCCAAATGCATGGCTAGCCTCGATCTAACCCAGAGAAAACCTTAAACTTTCAGAAGGGGAAGGATTTTTGCAGTCTGTTTTGCCTAATTCTTCTATTGCTGTGTCCTCAGGGTCTACAAGATAGCTGGCTAGCACTCTTCCAAGGTGTCAAAGCCATGAAAGGAAAGAGGACTAACAGATGGCTCTAGATAGGAGGAGCCTAAGGAGACAGAACTAGGTGCAATGTATGATTCTAGATTGGATCCTAGACCAGAAAAAGGACATCAGAGGGGAAATGATGAATGTGATCAAGATTTTTAGACTACTTTATAGTATTATATCAATGAGAATTTCCTTGTTGGAAATGCTGGATGTAGGGTATATGGTACCTCTGTGTACTGTTTTTCCACACTTAAGCTCAAGATTTTTTTTTTTACGTTTGGAAGAAAAAAGGTGGGGGGAGAGACAGCTTTACATGGAGGCTTTCCCTGAGCCTAGCAGATATGCCCTTTGGATCACCTAACATTATCTACTTCTCTGACTTTATTTTCCAGAAAAGCACTTATTAATATGTGACAAACTGTGTATCTTATTTACTTTTATTGTTTATCATGCCTCACTTCAGGAGAGTAAGAATTTTTGTCTATTTGTCTCACTTGTCTGCTGCTCTGTCCCATGCCTGTTACAGTGTGTTGGTGGTGTTCAGTAAAGATCTACTGAACAAGTAGCCATTACCTTCCCTGAAGTTGTAGGGGCCTCTAAGGGTACCAGGTCTCACATGTGGTGAATATGGCACATCTCCACTCAGTAAGGAAAAGATGATAAGGAAGGATCCTGCAATATCTAGCTCCCACTGTATGCCTAAGAGACATGGTCTGTTTAGCAGCTGCAGCACATCTTATGTGCACAGATTTACTCATATACATGGTGGACTTAGGAAGACTTAGGAACGACCAAAGTATATTTTAAAACTGGCTCAGAAACAGAACTGAGCAAAGGGGAAAGCAGCAAGCAAACCTGCAGTAACCGCATTGATTGGCTGAGTCACAGGGGAATAATTCGAGGGGCGGCAGGGGGGGGGCTACGAAACCAGAGTAAATCCAGGGTTTAAAAGCCAGAAATACTTACATAAATCTAACACTATTCCTGGGTTTCTCTCACAAAAATGCTAAGAACAAAACTTTCGTATTTAAAATTAGTTTTTTAAAGAAGTCATATCATTCTCTAGGAGCAGTGTAACACTTTTTGGAGACAATTTTTAGGTCCTGGCACTCTCTGCAATTCCCTCTCGGCCCAGTAGTTCTCTGGCTGTACTTGTGTGGTGCTAGCATTTTATCGAATGCTCCAGTGCCATACATGTCAAATATTGGTGGGCTTTTCTCATTTTAGGGAAAAAAATTGTGCTGATAGATGGAATTTAAAAGCTTAAAAAAAAATAACATTTCTGGGGCACCTGAGAGGCTCAGCCAGTTGAGTGGCCAACTCTCAGTTTGGCTCAGGACATGATCTTGTGGGTTGTAGGACTAAGATCCCCCCATAGAGCTCCATGCTCAGCAGAGGGTCTGCTTCAAGATTCTCTCCCTCTGCCCCTTCCTACCACTCGCATGCACCCAACTCTCTCTCTCAAATAAATAAATCCTTTAAAAAAAAGTAACCTTTCTTACACTTTTGACACTCATTTCCATTTTATAACAGAATCTGCTATAATAAGCATATTATGTAGTACAAAACTATACTTAGTCATTTTATATTTAATATGATAATTATTTCATAGTGTTAGACCAATGGAATTTGAAAGCTAGTCTTCCTAGCTTTCCTTAACTTAGGAAAGTTAAATAACTTCTCAAGTGCTTAAGTTTTCTCAGTTATAAAATGAAGATTAATAATAACTCCAACCTCAAAAGGTTATTAGGAGGATAAAATTACTTAACAAAATGGAAGGCAATTAAACAATGCCTTGCACAGAGAGAGTACTTAATAAGTCTTAGCGATTATTAGAACAATAATATTTTATTAATAAAAGGGCATAATGACTTCTATGGACTCTGGCAGGGAAATAATTCTAAAATTCTGTTATGTGCTGGCCCAATTATGTCAAACAAACACCCTCCTTGCTTGGAAAGGAGAAAATAAAACCTCCGCAGTATTTTTTTTCTCTCCACTTCATAAATTGCTTCAGGGTTTCCCACAGCATATTTCTAATATGCTGGTTCTTACCTGAAGACTGGAGCAATGAGTTAAATGTATACTATACTATACATCCATGGTTTTGATTTTCATTATATTACATTATTAACAGCACAATCTAGTCTTCAAAGTAGCTTTTTTTCCCCTATGGTTTTCTACTCTCAAAATGTTAGGTTTCCATGGTTAATATTTAAAGACATTTTACTGATGCTGTTCAGGATCACTGGTCTCTAGAACATAAAAGTAACATTAAATTTACAGTTTCCTTGGTATTTAATTCTCTAAGATAGAGACAGATTTCATGTTCTTCTTAGGCCTTTTCTTTCTAGTCTGCCGCTCATTAGCTGAAGGATAGTGGGCGCATGACTTCACACCGCCAGTCCTCGATCCTCTCCTCTGTAAACATAGCATCTGTCCTCCCATAGTCACAGGAGCAGGAGGAGATTCCAAAGGCAGTTGTTTTTTTTTTTAATTTTTAAATTTTTTTTATTAACATATAATGTATTATTAGCCCCAGGGGTACAGGTCTGTGAATCGCCAGGTTTACACACTTCATAGCACTCACCATAGCACATACCCTCCCCAGTGTCCATAACCCACCACCCTCTCCCGACCCCTAGCAACCCCAAAGACAATTTTTAATACAGTATGTCCTTTTATAAATACAAGGTATTTTAATAATAATGTAGACAATTTGAAATAGTCAAGGCTGCTTATTTAATAATAATTTACCAGCTGCGCTTCACTATATTTTAAAATATCTATGACTTGGCAGAGAAGAAACAATCATATCTAGTAAGAATCATGAAAAAAATAGAGCTTTCACCAACCTGGCCATTTGCTTGTAAGCTTCTTCAGCTACTGCAAAGATATGTGGATCCATGTCACCCATATTCTGACCACTATATGCATTAATAATATCTTCTCCATAAATAGGCAGCTGTTCATAAGGATTTATAGCTACTAGGACTATACCTGGGGGAGGGGTAAAAAAGCAAAAGAAGTTAATGATATACTAATGGATATATAAACTTGGTTAAGTGAGAATCACAGTCAACACAAATTTCAATTTCAGTTAATCTTGAGCTAACAAATTGTTAAAGATCAAAATATACCATAGCCTTTGCTCTGAGCCTGTTATACCTAGACCTAACTAAAACTCCATTTTAAAACATTAAGCTAGGACGCCTGGGTGGCTCAGTGGGTTAAGCCTCTGCTTTCAGCTCAGGTCATGATCTCGGGGTCCTGGGATTGAGTTCTGCATTGGGCTCTCTGCTCGGCAGGAAGCCTGCTTCCTCCTCTCTCTTTCTCTGCCTGTCTCTCTGTCTGCTTGTGATCTCTGTCTGTCAAATAAATAAATAAAATCTTTAAAAATAAATAAATAAATAAAATAAAACATTAAGCTGTTAAAAATAAAAACTATGGTAATGTTAAAAGAACTTTAAATATTTTCATAATATTTCAATAAAATATTCAATATTCAATTCAATAATTGAAAATATTCAATATTCAATAAAATATAAAATATTCAATAAATACTGAAAATATTCAATAAAATAAAATTAAAAATTTACTACTAGAAATTTATCCAAATGAAATAATCAGACATTCAAGCAAAAGTTTTTTTTCATAAAGATGTTTATCATAGTATCATTCACAAGAGTGAAAAGTAGAAACAAACAAAATATATAACAAAGGAAGAGTAGCCAAACATTTTGTTACATTCATATGACAGACTATTATGCTACCACCACAAATTACATTTTTATTAAAGAATATTAAATGTCATAGCAAAAGAGGACACAAAACTATATACAGATTAATTCCAATTTCATATCTATTTATACTTTCTCACATATACACACATATAGGATATATCAACATAATACTGGTTATTTTTCAATAGTGAATTATACGTAATTATTTTCCTTTTTTATACTTTTTTGTATGACTTTAAAGTTTATAGTTGGTGTATACTGACTTAATGAAGTCCTTCAATCAACAAATATTTATTCAGCTCCAAGTATGTCTCAAGTCTTTTCTGAGTGCTAGGTTTATAACAGTAAATAAAAAAAGACAAAGCTTTATTCTCATAGACCTTATATTCTAATGGGAAATTGAGACAATTAACAAGATAAGAAAAAATAAATATCACAGGTTAGATAGTAGAAAGGAAAAAGGAGAAAAATTAAACAGAGAAAGAAGATGGAAACTAAAGAGTGGAGTAGGGGGTTATGATTTAGATAAGACAAGCACGGGAGGCTTCACCAAGGAGGTAACATACATGCAAGAAAAAGATAAATGGAAAAATGAAAATTGAGAAACAGAAGTATTTGGTTCATAGATAAGGAAGAAAAAGAGTTAGTATGAAGGACGCAAGAGGTATAAATTCCTTTATGAAGAGAAGATAGTTGTCTCTGTCCAAGCAGGGGAGTAAGGAAGAAATGATGAGCACTGAATTGGTCACCCAAGCAAACAGACTTAGAAGAAAATGAATGAAATCCCAGACCAGAGCCGAAGAGAGTTATCAGGGAAAGAAAGATAAGAAGTCAGTAGAGAAAAGAGCCAGGGACAAGGTAGAAAATAAGATTAAGAAAAAAAATAGAGAGAGAAAGAGAGACAAAAGAAGGAAAAGGGGAAAAAAATCCCAAAGTACCTGTATATCTAAGAGAAAGAAAAAGAATCCTGAGCTGAGTCACTGGCAGCTAATACTGTAACAAGCATGGGCCCAGGCCAGCACATCAGGCAAGAACAGTTACCTTGAGTCCTCAGTCCTGCACTGAGAACAAGAGAACACTGAACTTCTTGAACCCACACTTTGAACATCTACTCTTCTTGAGTAGCAGTCCTTGTACAAGATGAAAGTCACTGGCAAACCAGTCACTGAATTTGTCAAATGACTTCTTTGGGAGGAAGAAAATCTAAAAGATGGACCCAGTTCGGTTCTTTTTTTTTTTTTTTCCTGAGCAAAATTATTTAAGTTCACAAAAGAGCTTATTCAGCACAAAATGCAACTAGCTAATGAACATGGTAAATCTTGTTTGATAACTCTTTAGTGATTCTCTCTCTAGGAGGAAACCCAACTACAGCCTTCTTTCCCCACGCACAGTAATTCCGTGGCTATGTCTATCAGAGGAAGGAGTTCACGGTCCACTCAGAAAGCAAGGCACACTTACCACAATATGTATAAATAAGTTTGGAGTCAATAAAGCGGACTCTGAGATTGTGGAGCACAGCAGGCTCATGAAGATAGCTGAGGGCTGTGAGGTCATTTTCACCCACAAGTATGTCAGGGTTTCTCAAGTGAGGCAGTTCCTTGGTCTTTGGATCTAGACAATATTCCAAATCCTGAAAGTATACAAGATATAGAATCTGGATAAATCATAGCAATAAAAGTAAAACAGGCCCATACATTTTGCTTATTTCCTATTCCTGATATGCTTCTCAGCTATTAAATGCATTCTTTTCCTGACACCTTCCAAAGCCACAGAAACTGGTGGAAATGGAAGTCTTCTTTTTCACTAGATGTATTAAAAAATTAATACAAATATTAAGAATTTTTGCTAATACAGTTTGAGAAGTTAAGACTTTTTAAAAATTTTTTTCATTTTTTCCATTTTTTAAATTTAAATTCAATTAATTAGCATATAATGTATCACTGGTTTCAGAACTAAGTTTAGACTTTTTTAACCCAATTACTGAACCAGAAGTTTTGGTTTTTAATTTTTTTTTTTTAAAGTAGGCTCCATGCTGGGATTGAACTCATGACCCTGAGATCAAGATCCAAGTCATGAGATCAAGATCCAAGTTGAGATCAAGAGTAGGATGCTTAACCGACTAAGCCACCCAGACACCCCTAAACCAGAAGTTTTTAATCTTTAAATAACATTTCTCTCTCTCTCCCTTCACCTGTGATAAGCGAATGAGCAATAAAGAATGGTTAAGAGCTTGACTCTAGAGCCGGATCAACCCGGGTTGAAATCCTGAAACTGGTACTTCTTTTGTGGTCTTGGATAAGTTATTCAATGTGAATCTTTCATTGGTAGAAAGGGCATAATAAAAGTAGCTTGCAGGAGTGTGATAAAAATTAAACGAGGCAGGGTGCCTGGGAGGCTCAGTCATTAAGCATCTGCCTTCAGCTCAAGTCATGATCCCAGTGTCCTGGAATCAGAGTCCCATATCAGGCTCCCTGCTCAGTGAGGATCCTGCTTCTCCCTCTCCAGGTTCCCCATGCTTGTGTTTCCTCTCTCTGCTATCTCTCTCTGTCATAAATAAATTAAAAATCTTAAAAAAAAATTAAATGAGGCAATGCATGGCATGTAGAAATACCTGGGAACCCCTGAATGCTGAGAGGTCCAAGAATCCCCTGAAATTAAGTGTAAATGTGTATATGTCCATATGTGTAAATATATACACATGTGTGTATTATATTTTGGAAAGACAGTCCTTAGTTTTCATTTGATTTTCTTTAATGAGGTTGATTAGCCTACAAATTTAAGAAGTACTACTCACTTTAAAACCAAGGAAATATGGCTTTATGGCAAAGCCAAGCATGCAAATTATCACTCAAAGAGGCATTAAGGACAAATAACATATTACAAGTAAAAAGGCAAAAAAAATGAAATGTAACTGTAGAGAAGGACTAGCTGGTTTTGTAAAAAGCCACTTTTCTTAACATTGCAGAGATAAACGGATGTCATATATTCAAAATAGATTGGAATGAACTATGCTAAATGGAGAAGAATTTACCATCTGCCCTTTGAACTCTCCCTGTCTGTTTGTTATGGGTGTAATGTCCTTGCATTGATCCCTGTATTACATAAAAGCCACTTCTGTCTATGCAATCTCAGGCAGAACTACTTAATGTCTCTGGGCATTGGCTTCCTTATTTGGAAAATAGTTATATTACCTACCAATCTACAGGGTTGTTGTGAGAATTAACCTAAGAAAATATAGCTCACAGTGCCTAATGTTGTGCCTAATACAGAGTAGTTGAATTCTTTAAATTTGGCATTCAAGGCCCTCCTCTAATATGGCCTAATTCTTCCCTGCCTTCTTTCCAACTAAACTTGCCTCTGTTTTGCTCTCTTGAAATTCATCCTCTGTATGGCCAAAATGAGTCTTTTCTAAAACACAAACCCAGGGGCACCTGGGTGGCTCAGTGGATTAAGCCTCTGCCTTCAGCTCGGGTCATGATCTCAGGGTCCTGGGATCGAGTCCCGCATCGGGCTCTCTGCTCAGCAGGGAGCCTGCTTCCCCCTCTCTCTCTGCCTGCCTCTCTGTCTACTTGTAATCTCTCTCCCTCTGTGTCAAGTAAATTTAAAAAAAAAAAACAAAAAACTTTAAAACACAAACCCAGCATCCTTTCTCTGTTTAAAAATAATACAATCACTCCCCATCATACATCACTTGATGTTCTAGAGTTTTAGGATGATAACCAGGCCATCTGTGATGTGGTCCCAGCCCCCATCCTCTTGCCAGTCCTGTACTCTTACTTCGCATTCTAACAACATGGAAATTGTTTAGTTCCTCAAATGCACATTATTTTGCACACCTCCCTGCCTTTGCATGGGCTTTTCTGGATTCCTGAAATGCACTTCCCCTCAGCTATTTGTTCTTCACACCATGCCTCCCAATCCATTACCTTCACCAGCCCGTCTGTCCACTCCTCACTCTGTTCTACTTCTATTCCTGGCTTTTACTTGTTATATCATGTCACACTATTCATAAATATATCTATTTCTCTTACCTAACACTGATGTCAGAGAGCACCTTTTGCCACTTCTTAACATGCTGTATAGCAGAAACTTTAATATGTGAGCCTAGAACTAGAACACACATCTTTCTAAATCTCTGCTCCAATCAACTTGTTATATTCACTAACACCAAAATACGTTCTGCTACTCAAAGGGTCTAACCCTTTCTCCTTGTCAATCCAAATTTTATCCTACCTTTAAGGTTAGTTAAAATTCTTCTTCCTCCTCGACTCCTTCCCTGACAAAGCAGCCCATAATGAAATTTCCCTCTTAGGCATCCTAAAGTTGTTACTATCTTTACAACATAGCGAGTGGTTGTGATCACAAATCATGAAGACAAATTTTCTGGCTTAAAATCCAAGCTTCATCCTTTAATACCTGTATAATCTTGAACAATCCCTCTGAGCTCTAGTTTCTTTATCCATAAAGTGGTAATAACAACAGCCCCACTTCATACGATTGTTGTGAGGATTAAATGAGTTACAGCAAGTAAAACACTTAGAACTACGTCTGGCACAAAGTAAGTGTTCAATACATGCTAACTCCCAGGTAGCACTACTCATTTGGTAATAGTTCGTCATAACCTTTTGATATCTTTAACATCATGGTGTTGAACTACTCTTTAGATTCTATGCTTTATGTAACTTTTCATGTATTTGTCTCTAGTTTCCCTGGCTAGACTATAAGTTATATAAGGAAAACTAGTGTCACAGAGGTGTTTAAAAAAAACAGTGTGACAAGCCTTGTCAAATGCCATGGAGAGGTCAAATAGGTAGAACTAGGACGTGTCTATCCATGCAATGAATGCAGACAGGAAAGTATAGGGAAGCAATTGGTTTTATGTTTTTCTGATTGCTAACAAACTGCTTTATATGTAATACTTTTTCAGTAAACATTTTTCAAATGATTAGGTCCAGTAAATATCAAATCTCAGACTGGCTCTTTAAGCAATGTTCTCTTAGTTACCATGAAGTCAATTCTAGCCTAAGCAAAGTTAAACAGGCACATCTTTGGGAGGATTAGAAGTGAATCTAAACCTAATCATAACAAATTCATAGCCCAAAATACCGGATTTTAAAAGTTCTGACATTTTCATTAACCCATTGGGATAGAAAACTGAGTTTGCTCTTTTGTTATTTTTTTAAATTTAGTAAGTGAAAATATTAGATTAATTCAAAATTTTAACTTCCAAATGAAGTTAGATATGTCACAGCAAACTCACACTTTTGAATTCACTTCACTTTATGCCAATAACAACAAATAAAAGCAAAATTTTTACCTTTCCTTCCTCAAGGTGAAGCAGGAGGACTTTATCTCCTGGTTTATAATCTTTGAGCAGCTCTGCTGACTTCCAAACTTCCTCAGGATCAGGTATCCAAACTCTGGCAAACTAGAAGACAAATAAACAAAAAATTAAACTAGCAAATCAATTCATTTACAATAATATGTAAACACATCATGATTTATATATGATGATACAATTTATAAAAGAATAAATCTTAGCCAATATGAAATTTACTTTTTAAATTCATAGTTGCACAAAAGTACTTCAGTCCCAGTAGTACCATCATGCCCACATTATATAAAAAGCATGCTCTGTATTGTGGTAATAATGTCACAATACATGTAAATCAAATCATTCTATTGTAGACATTAAACATACATAGTGTCATATGTCAATTATATCTCAATAAAATTGGAGGGAAAAGTATGCTCTGAACAAACAGCTACAATTAAAGTTTGAATTTGCTTTATATAGTAAAGCCACCTGGAGATGTAATTTTAGGTAAAATTATACATATAAATCTATTTTTTCCATTGAATATGGACCTCCAAAAATCTCAAAACATGATTATGAAGCTTGATATGGTGGCTCTGCCAGCTTCAACAATACAGCTATCTTTTTATAATAGGATTTACAATTTGAATCTTTGATTGTGGTTTTCATCCTGTGTTCTGCAAAGATTTGTGAATTCCTCAGAGGCCATTAAGGTGTGGAAAAGAGGAGAGTAAGCTTGTAGCTTGGAGCCACAGTAGCTTTATAGACGGGGCATCTGGAATTTTCTCTGAAGAAAGCTCTGTTGTTAATTAAAAGGAAAAAAATTAAGAAAGCATTGTTGTCTAGTAGTTCGTCTTCATTGTTAAATAAAGATGAGTGAAAATGGTATATTGGACCAACAATAAGTTGGCTCTCATAGCCTCAATATCATGAAAGGTCTGGTAATCAGTCATCAGAGGTTCCTGAAGCAGCAGATCTTTAGCCTCAACCAGACACTTTTGGACTAGCCAATTTTGGACTTTAGGTCAATTTTGAAGAAAAAGAAAAATATATGTTAACATGAATGAGTCCTCCAAACACCACATTGAAGAAATGTTTTATGATTGCTTGGGTTTCTTGGGAAGGAATCTCCCTTTACGTACATTAAACTTTGATGTTCATTTTCAGGAATATATCACATATAAAAATAATACCACCACCAGCCTTTCTCTGCTTTCTTTTCTTCAAGCTTGTATTACTACCTGAACTTACTATTATGTGATTGCTTGTTTACTTATTATTTCTCCTCCTCCATTAGAATACACTCCATGTCTGCCTTGTTCAACATTGTATTAAGTACCTGTGGAACTAGCTGGTTCACAGCTGGGCACTTAGTATTTAATGAAAGAATCTCAGAATAAAGGGCATAAAATGAATAAAAGTAGAATGGTTTAAAAAATGTGTCATTGCTTTACTTTTCTCTTATTATTACAAATTCATGAAAACTTTTTGTCTCAACAGTTTGCAAAGGAAAGAGTACTGAACTAGGTTATGAGTTCTAATCCCAGGACTATCTTACAGGCATCTTAGCCTTTATTTCAGGCATCTGTAAAATGGGATGACAGCAGTACTCACTTCTATAATCTCAAGGGCTTTAATACATAGAAACTTTGTGAAAAGCATAAACCAATAGGTAAGTACAGGTTGAGATTGCTACCAAGTGTGTATTCCATAAGAAATGATTGCTAATATTATTTGTAAATATGTCACTGAAATTTGTTTTATTACTTTCCTCCCAGTTATACAGTCCACAAACTGAGTAACAGCTGTCAGTAAATTTACTAGAGGCTACTAAGGCTTTACAAACATTTACTAAAATGTTCCTCATTCAATAAACATTTCTGTATACCAACTGCTCCCACTCTGAAGTTCACTTTAGAGAGCCAGTATTTCTACAGCTTTCTCTGGAAGAGTTTACTGGTTCCAGAAGAGATATGTAGTATGTGAGATTCAGAGTCATGAAATGACCTACTACCCTGACTGATGAAAGCACAAAAAAGCAAAATGGATCTACGTGAGTTTGTAGAAGCATGACTGACCCGCTCTGAAAGGAGGAGATTTTTAACTAAATCTAGAAAGATGCACCTTCCTGTGATTTGCATCAGTGATATGCACTCAGCCCCCTGAGTGCATACTTTGCCAAAGGCTAGATTTCCAAGAGCAGGGAGTTAACAACACTTACAGATAGTACAGGGGGGCTACAAACCTTACACTCACCACAGGCAAGGTATTTAAACACCAAACATCATCCTGACAACCAAATCCCCCATTATCCTATCTCTGTCTCTTGGGAAAGTATCCAAGGAGAAATAGGTCAGAACTCAGTCTATTATTACCATTGTCTTTTTATGGTTCTTTTCCATCCTAACCGATGAGATTGGTGACTGTGCAAAAACAACCCTACCAGAACTGGGTCAGTCTGGGAAGTGTATATATATATATATATATATATATATATATATATATATATATATATATATCTTAGTTGCTGCAACGGAGAGAAATTCCAACCTGACAATGCCCTTCCCATCGCCTCTGTCACCTCCAACCCTACTTTCTTCTTTTATCCTAGGCCCCCAGTGAGAATACACACAGCAGCCCGGAGAAAGAGGACTGAACTTGTCCAGCCACATCCCGAGGGGAGACTGCAGGAAGACTGCAGTGGCAAGACAAGGCCCCAAGATCATAAGAGAAACCTGGAACTGGAACACAACAGCAAGGGTCAGGCAGGAATCAGAAATAGGGGTGGACACACATACCCACTAAGTCTGCTCAGCATTTCCCAGGGAAAACAGAAGCAGTTAGCAAAAGATAACCCTAGCCAAAGTGAATCAGACAGGACACAGCTCCCAGCAAGACAAGGGAGGGTCCAATGTCATGCAAGGCTGCAGTCTCATAATTAGCTAGTAGAGGGTGAGACTTTCCTGCAATGTTCCTCATTCTTTTCTCCTACTCACACTACTCCAATTTTGTCTCTTGAATATCACATTTAGGATACCTCAGACCTTATTTTAGCTATTTACAGATCTATCTACCTCCCACGCCAGACTATATACTCCGTAAAGGCACCCGGGAATCCTCTCTAAGGTTGGTCAACTCCCTTACCCATGGTGGGTGAGCAGCACACAAGATAAAGTTAGGACAAGGTATGGAAAAAAGGTGGGAGAACTGGGATGAGAGGTGCAGAGGCACATCACAGGCCTACTTCAGGATTTTCCCTGAGTCCACAAAGCACACTAGAGATGGGGAAGGAGTCAGAGGCCAAAAGAAGAGAGATCTGTGAAGTGGTCGGCAGAGTTAAATGCTGTAGAAACCGGCAGGAGAAGGGAAAGCAAGGATTTGGGGTCTGAGGTACTGTGACTACAGCCAAAAAAACTGTGGGAGATGAAGGAAACATAAACAGGCTTAAAAGAGTTAACATTATAATGTAAACACATCAAAGAAGATTCAGGACAATTCAAAGGAACGCCTGATGAGAAAGGAGAGTGTAAGGACAAAATGGAGATGAGCTAAATATTATGATAACAGGCAAAATCTGAGTAAATAACGCTAGCACAGAGTTAAGTTGTGTAACAGCTTACAAGGGAAATAAAAACCATCTGTCTGTCTACAGTACAGTTTAATAAGGCCTGCCTGGCAATGATGAGGTAATAATGACAGGGTCTAATGCCAGAGCCCTGGAAAGGTGGGTTTGGGAGACAGGCTTGCACTGGTACTTCCCGAAAGGGGCACAAACAGAGCTGGCTCAGCCTAGCATGGCCCTCCTCCCTTCTTCAGATTACACCCATCCCTGTACCTGTAAGGAGGCACCAGTCATCTTTCTTTTTGTATCCTCTCACAATGACAACACTCAAGATGTTCTTGATTAGTGCAGATGACTCACTAGAAATTTTGCTAACTTGCACTTGTCAGTCAAGGAGCTCTGAGGTGTGGGCACCACAAGCAGTTTTTCTGAAGCCTCAGAAACTTTGGGAACAAGACTGACAGCACTGAGTAAATGACCAATGCCTGAGTCCCCAAAAAATCTGACCCATGTGATTCTCTCCCCTCCCCCAAACTCCCACATCCCTTACTCACTTTTCATACAGCACATGTGCACATCTTTCCTAGCTCCCCTATTAAGTCACAAGCAGCTTGGCAACATAGAATCTGCCTTGGTTCCTGCATGTTTGCAAATATGAATGCTTTAGGGGCACCTGGGTGGCTCAGTGGGTTAAGCCTCTGCCTTCAGGTCAGGTCATGGTCTCAGGGTCCTGGGATTGAGTCCTGCATTGGGCTCTCCGCTCAGCAGGGAGCCTGCTTCCTCCTCTCTCTGCCTGCCTTTCTGCCTGCTTGTGATCTCTCTCACTATCAAATAAATAAATAAATTTTAAAAAATGAATGCTTTATGTGACAATTCAAACAAGGTTATGATAAACACTAAGTGTCCTAGGACATGCAGTGAAGCAGGAGAAAAATTCTGAATTATCAACAACCCCTCCTCGGAATCCTAATAGTAACGCTGATGCTCTATATGGTTCCAAGTAATTCCATAAACCTTATGACATATTTTGGTGTAAGGAAAGATCAGGAACTACCACCTTAAAGCACATAATGCACATATACACATATACATGTATATATATTACACATAAACACACGCATATATTATATATACATATCTATGTATATAGATTGTGTTCCCGATGGAGGAAATGAGTATATACTTCTGGAACACAATCCTTCCCTTTTTCAACCAATAGACTCCTGTTTATCCTTCATAACCGTGTTAAAGTACCACCTCCTCCTTAGAAGCCTTTCTTTCCTCATCATTTGGCACTCCATTCTCAAGGTCCCCATTACCTCATACAATCTTCACTAGAATTCTCAACCCACTAAATGAAAAAACTGTGTGTGCCTAATATCCCTTCAGCAACTGTGAAGTTTATACATATACACTTGGGGGTAGGGGTCTATCTTCTTTATCCTTGTCTCTTCAGCACTTAACATAGGGCCTGTCTATAATAATTTGTGCATGAACCTTTGTTAAGTGAATGTTCTTGGCCTCATACATTATACTCTAAGAGGGCATATGAAAAGAAGTATGGGAAAGAGGCTCTCAGAATCTTCTGGTAGGGTCTATAATTTCCAGAAATAGAGAAAGATGTAAGTAACATTAGATGGTTGAGTTACATAGGAAATCATGGTGTGATAGAAGGAAAAAAGACAGACATGTAGGGAGTAGAGAAGTAATGAAATATTCTTCCCTCTCCCACACAACACAAACCCATGTCTCCATCACTGCAAAATTCATGTTTTTTTTTAAGATTTTATTTATTTATTTGTCAGATAGAGAGAGAGCATGTGTGAGAGCAAGGGAGCACATGCAGGGAGAGGAGCAGGCAGAGGGAGAAGAAGATGCAGGCTCCCCGCTGAGCAAGGAGCCCAAAGTGGGACTCAACCCCAGGACCCTGGGGACATGACCTGAGCCACAGACAGACGCTTAGCCAACTGAGTGACCCAGATGCCCCAAAATGTGCATGATTTAAAAGTAAACTGAATTTGTCAGCTTCTAGCAGGCATTGAAATTATTTTAAACTTTTGAAAAAAATAAGAACTCTTCAAATTATTGGATACTAGCAAAAGTTAAATAATCCTACTTCTCTAGAATTTTATATGAAGATGTCAGAGCTTTGGAATGAATATTTTTAGACACTGCCATTCTTTAACATTGCTGTAAAGACTATTTTTGGAACTAGGTCTCACTTTACAAGCACAGTCTTAATATGCACATCAAGAAAAATGACTATTTCCATCTATAATTAGCTAGTGGTAGTTGAGGATAAATTACAAAATTTTAAACAAGTCAAATAATCAAAGGTAAAACATAATCACCAACAAAGAAAGGAACCATATTGATCATCTTCATCACAAGGCCTTTGTTTCCCTAGGCTTTATTTCACTTTTCTATCTTTTTACTTAATTCTTACAATACTCTTTATAATCATTATTATTAAAGAGGTTCTTCATTCAACAAACAGACTGAGAGTGGTTAAATAACTGGCCCCCAAATCACTCAGCTAATAAATGAACAGAGACAAGATTCAAACCCAGGATGATCCTGAACTTCAAGACGCTTAGGAAGAATGAGAAAGAATAAGACCAACATAATCCAAATTAATTGCTTTCTCCTGATTGTAACCAAAGTTGCCCAGTTAAGCAAACCTCACACCTTCCTACCATTTTTAACACTTGCTCCCAATTTAGAGAACAGGGTACACGGTCATGGTAACTATGTACAGGACTCTGTATATAGATAGATGTCTTCCCCCCACACAGAATATCTATCACTCTGATCAATGATTTGGTGCTGAAAGAAGTGATGGGTAATTTTTAAATCTCAAATAAAATGTCCCAACATGATAAGTTTTGAATAAACCAGACAACATATATGGTGTATGAGACAATATAGATAAGCAGACATCAGGATGTAGTTCCCTCCCATTAAGAACTGGTGGCTCCCTTGGGGCACCTGGGTGGCTCAGTGGGTTAAGCCTCTGCCTTCGGCTCAGGTCATGATCCCAGGGTCCTGGGATCGAGCCCCGCATCGGACTCTCTGCTCAGCGGGGAGACTGCTTCCTCCTCTCTCTCTGCCTGCCTCTCTGCCTACTTGTGATTTCTGTCTGTCAAATAAATTTAAAAAAAAAAAAAAATCTTAAAAAAAAAAAAAAAAGAACTGGTGGCTCCCTTTGTTTTGCTCCCAGCTTTGGGGATAGACACTTCTGGCTAAGATCATGGTCTGATGCTAACCTGGGACACATTACAAGTCTTTCATGATCTGGACCCTGCCAACTTCTCCAGGCTCATTTCTCACCATCCCTGACTTGTTCTTCACCCTCTAACAACTGCAAACACCATGTGGCTCTTCCGTATCTACCTCTTTTACTCCCATTATCCCCAAGTCTGGGAAACCCCTTCCCCATCCTCATCACCCATTTAATGGCTATGTGTCCTCTAACTGCCCAATTTCAGCAGGTTTTGACACTGACCCAGGTGCCTACCCAGAACATTTTTGCCTGGTTTCTGAGACATCCCATCCTCACGGTTCCCTCAAATCACTATCACTCCTTTTCAGTTTCTTGTGCAAGATCCTCTTTCTCTGTCCTCCCTCTAAATGTTGGAATTGCCCAGATCCCTGAGGTAGTTCTGTTCTCTCTTCTAATAGTCAGGCTTTAGGACCAGACTGTTTGGGTTTTGTTATTTACTAGCTCTGAGGCTTTCTTGTGCCTCATTGACAATGAGAGTAGTAATAATGCCTACTAAATGGAGTTATCATAAGGATTAAACCTGTTAATATATGGAAAGTATTCAGAACAGTGCTTAGTCCATAGAAGGCAGTAAATAAGCACCAAGCATCTTCATTAATATTAATATTTTTATCACTGCTATTATTTTTATATTTACCCTGTATTCCACCCACCCTCATGAGTTTCTATGCAAAATTTCCCCAAATTTCTATCTCTAGTCCAGATCTTTCCATTGAACTCCAGATCTACAAACCCATATAACTATCTAAGATTTCTATTTAGAAATCTCATAGGCATCTTAAATTTAACACGCCCAAAATAGAAGTCTTTGTTTCCACATGCTGTTAAATCTGTCCTTCCTACAGTATCCCCATTTCAGTAAAAGACAGGCATCTCCACCCAGCTAATTAGCTGCTCTTGGGAGAAAACTGATAGTCTCCTATCTCTTATATCAAATCTATCATGAAGTCCTACCTCTAACATACAACTACCTTCATTCCATCTCTCCCCACCTCCACTGCCAACACCCAAGTCCTAGCACCATCATCTCTTCCCCTGATGCTAGAAATAGCTCTCTATCAAGCTCTCTCCCGAATTCCCAATTCAGCAACCAGAGTGGTTGTTTTGAAATGGAAAACTCTGCTGATGTCTCACCCTTGCTTAAAACCCTTAATAACTCAGGGGGCACCTGGGTGGCTCAGTGGGTCAAAGCCTCTGCCTTTGACTCAGGTCGTAGTCCCAGGGTCCTGGGATCAAGCCCCGCATCGGGCTCTCTGTTTGGCGGGGAGCCTGCTTCCTCCTCTCTCTCTGCCTGCCTCTCTGCCTACTTGTGATCTTTGTCTGTCAAATAAATAATAAATAAAATCTTTAAAAAAAAAAAACCTTAATAACTCAGGATAAAGCATTCATATAAGACTCTAGGGTTTTGCGTTACTGGGCACCTATAATTTTTGGAGAACCACCAACATCTGAGGAGAGTTTCCACTACCCATTGCTTAGCCCTTCTCTTCACTCTACCAAGGACCATTTGCACTGTTTTTTCTTCAACTACTTGAACAATCCATGTGGCCTCAAGCCTCAAGACCTTCCTTCATGCTTTCCCTTGGCTTGGAACCCTTAGCCTACCTGGTTGTATGACTGATCCTTACTTATCTTTCACATCTCAGCTTGAATATCTATTATTTGGGAAGACCCTCCTTGACCTTTCTATCTAAATTGAGCCCCTCTGCTATGTTTTTCTCATATAATCCTGTATATTTTCTTCACTATAAAGACTATGAGGACAGGGACCGTATTTATATTGCTCCAAACTGATACCCAAGCCTAAATATAGTGTCTGATCTGTAACAGATGCTCAACAACTGAATTGAATAAACTGAATAAATGAATATTGAATTGAATTGAATTGAATAAATGAAGGTCCAATTTCATCCAGTCTAAGATACCACCAATGACAAGATGCATTCCTAATGTAAAAAAAAAAAAAAACATTGTGCATGTCAAAACTGAGTAAATAACATTAGATCATTATTATATACATTGTTCTTACCTATATCTCCTTCTTTTTTTTATGTCTCTGCACTTTTTTCTTCTAATTATTAAGACTTTGTCAAAAAAGAAACTTTTGTAGCTTTTACTGATTAAGACAGAACTTTCAAAATACAATGCACTTTAAAAACAGTTTCAGTGTTATGACTTTCAGGAAGCAGGGGCTCCTGCTTGGACCATCCACAATATCTGGTTTTTATCTCTATGTCCTTGCCACATTCGATTATTATTATCTTTTTACATGCCCCTCTCTTTAACTAGATTGTGTCCTCTTTGAGGACAAGATCTGTGACTTATCCACTGCTATCACCTCCATACCTGGCCCAGTGGTTAACAGCTAGATGTTCAAGAGACGTCTGTCAAGAGAATGAATAAATGAATAGATGAGTCCTTAGGAGCCAGAGAGCTTCCACAGATTTGAAATGTGAAGGATGTTATATAGAAAGCCAGTCAAGCAGTGTCTGGGTGGCTGAGTGGGTTAAAGCCTCTGCCTTCGGCTCAGGTCATGATCTCAGGGTCCGGGGATCGAGCCCCACATTGGGCTCTCTGCCCAGCAGGGAGCCTGCTTCCCCCTCTCTCTCTGCCTGCCTCTCTGCCTACTTGTGATCTCTGTCAAATAAATGAATAAAATCTTAAAAAAAAAAAAAAAAAAGAATGAAAGCCAGTCAAGACAGAAGCCACAGAAGAGATATGAAAATCATTTAATTAGCTACAAACTATAAGCATGAGTCGAAAAAGGTAACCCAGACATCCACTCTTCAAAATACAAGCTGGTTTGCTCAAACAAAACAGCATTTCTCAATAACAGATTACTTTAAAAATGAAGGACATGGCACCTGGGTGGCTCAGTCATTAAGTGTCTGCCTTCAGCCCAGGTCATGACCCCAGGGTCCTGGGATGGAGCCCCGCATCGGGCTCCTTGCTCAGTGGGAAGCCTGCTTCTCTCTCTGCCACTGCCCTTGCTTGTGTTCTCTCTGGCTGTGCCTCTCTCTGTCAAATAAATAAATAAAATCTTTTTTTAAAAAACTACATGTTGGGGTGCCTGGGTGGCTCAGTGGGTTAAGCCTCTGCCTTCAGCTCAGGTCATGATCCCAGGGTTCTGGGACAGAGACTCCCATCGAGCTCTCTGCTCAGCAGGAAGCCTGCTTCCTCCTCTCTCTCCCTGCCTCTCTATCTACTTGTGATCTCTCTCTCTCTCTGTGTGTCAAATAAATAAATAAAATCTTTAAAAAAAAAAAAAAAAACAAAAAACAGGGGCCCCTGGGTGGCTCAGTGGGTTAGGACTCTGCCTTCAGCTCAGGTCGTGATTCCAGGGTCCTGGGATCGAGCCCCGAATTGGGATCTCTGCTCAGCGGGGAACCTGTTTCCCCCTCTCTCTGCCTGTCTCTCTGCCTACTTGTGATCTTTGTCTGTTAAATAAGTAAATAAAATTTTTTAAATAAAAAAAGAAAACAACTACATGTTAAGTGAAATAAGTCAAGCAGAGAAAGACAATTTTCATATGGTTTCACTCATATGTGGAGCATAAGCAAAGGCATGGAGGAACATAGGGGAAGGGAAGGAAATCCAAAGGGGAAGAAATCAGAGAGGGAGATGAACCATGAAAGACTATGGACCCTGGGAAACAATCTGAAGGTTTCAGACAGGAGAGGGTGAGGGCAGGGCGTTAACAGGATGATGGGTATTGAGGAGGATACATGTTGTGATGAGCACTAGGTGTTAATCTAAACTAATAAATAGCTGAACACTATATCAAAAACTAATTATGTAGTGCAGAGTGGCTAATTGAACATAATTTAAAAAACTTCATCTTTTCTTTTTTAAGATTTTGTTAAACGTTTTACACAGAGAGAGAGACAGCGAGAAAGTCAACACAAGCAGGGGGAGTGGGAGAGGGGAGGCTCCTGCTGAGCAGGGAGCCCAATGCGATGTGGGGCTCAATCCCAGGATGCTGGGACCATGATCTGAGCTGAAGGCAAATGCTTCACAACTAAGCCATGCAGGCACCCCAATAAACTACATCTTATTAAAAGATATATAATATTAACATGAGTGACTTAAAAATTTATAACTTACCTCCTACACCCTGAAGTTCTACCAATTAAATACTTGCTTAGGGTGCCTGGGTGGCTCAGCTGGTTAAGCAACTGCCTTCGGCTCAGTTCATGATCCCAGGGTCCTGGGATGGAGCCCAACATTGGGCTCCCTGTTTGGTGGGAAGCCTGCTTCTCCCTCTCCCCTCCCTCTTTGTGTTTCCTCTCTCGCTGTCTCTCTGTCAAATAAATAAATAAAATCTTTTAAAAAAATAAAATAAAAATGAAGAACAGAACATGCATTAACATGAAGAGCTTCTAGGCTGATAAATGTATTCACGTTTATATCTTACATGCTACATAACCCTCTGGCCTGTAGCTTGAGTAGACTTTTGATCAACAGAATCCCTGTAAAAACTGTTCAAAAAAACCTACAATTTTCACTTTGTAGCATTAATATTTTTAAATGCAAATACAACAGGTTAGGCTAATTATATAAGTCTGCCATGTTCATTTGAAATATCAAAAGCACAACTAAATGTATGCTAAATGCCACTGAGGCAGGTGGCCCCAGAGCTACCCTAGATGAGGAGAGCTGCAGATGTGATGTTGAATCCAAGGAGCTGCTGGCCATGCTTATACATTCAGCATGGTGAGACAATTACTTGAGAACCAAGAAGCAGAAAGAATTAGATATTGAGGCTATAAAGCACTGACTCAACAATTCCCACATTTTTAGAGAGAGCAGTAGTACATGCTTTTCCCTCGAGTGTGACAGACCTAAGGTGCAAAATGATATGGCTGAATTGTTAAAGATCATGCAAACAGACTGGTTGTGGGTTCTTAACAGGACTAAAAGGAACTGATAGGACAAAAGGAATAATAGAAAGATCAAAATCAACTGTCACTCAATCTTAGGTAGAAAACTCTCACTGTATATGCTGAGAGAATATCTTGAAAGACAAATGCTGCCCAAGCAAGACAAGGTTCCTAAGGAGCTTTTGCCTCAGTCTTTTCCTCAGATGTCAAGCTAGTGTCCCAGCAGTGTCTTGACCACAACCCTTCTCGGAGACCAAGATGAATCTCTCTGGAACTAAGAATTTCATTCTGTCTCTGATGAGTGAGGAAGGATATTATTTCCTTCTACCCTTCTATAACCATAGCTTCTCACTTAAACTCATGGATCTTTTTTTTTCTTAATACATAAAAAACTAAAATTTTTAAATATTGCAAAATTATCACAGCTAAAATTGCTTTCATTTTCTAGTATCATACAGAGTTAATTTCCCCTTTCTAATTTTTTCCCAATATTCCTAGATATTTACGTTTTTGTTATAGAAAATTTCATTGGTATTTTAGTGTTCTAAAGGAGGTTTTGTTTGGCTAACTCACTGTACAGCCTTCATAAAGCTACTCTAAATTTACTTTATTTTCAATATATATCTGAGATAATAGGCTTCTTCTATTTACTGCCCACTGTGTAAAAAGTACTTCCTTTTATTTGACCTATAACTGCTTCTTTGAGCTTCAAAAGATGCCTCTGAGTTCTTATTTATATAACGACTAAGTCCATGTTGCCCTCTTCATGCCCTTCATAGCTTTCTGAGCTTCCACCAGATAAAAAGTTCATTCTTTATCCTTCCAGATTGAAGGGTCCAATTTTTTTTTTGAACAGTGCTTCACATCCTCCCACTCATTCTGACTTATTTTTAATCTCTTTGAATTTCAATTTTATCACTTACAAAATAAGCAATTAAACAGTGTAAAATCCAGAGCCAAGGTTAAGAACATGGGCTTTGGAGTCAGACAGACCTAGTAACTCCAACACTTTCCAACGGTATGACCTTGAGGAAAATTACCCAACTTCCTTTCTCAGGATCCTTATTCATGAAACTGGTCATTAATAATACATATGTCAACAGTTAATGGTACTGTAATTGTGCTGTATAGTGACAGACAGTAGCTACAGTTGTGGTGAGCATGGCATACCATGTAGATCTGCAGAATCACTATGTTGTACACCTGACACCAATAATGCAACACTGTGTTTCAACTCTACTTCAATAAAAATAGTATGTACATCAGAGAGTTGTTACATAGTTAAATGAGATAAAGTTTAAAGACCATTACATTTTATTGTCACTATCCCACCCACCCCAATTCTAGATTTAAACACCTTACTGTGCTTAATCTGAATATTTTTATTATATCTACAATACGCTGTGTGCTTTAACCCCTGACCTGAGGTTTAGTATTACTTCACTGGGGTCTTCTCCCTTCTGAGCTCTCACTAGGCTAGCCTGGAACACCCAAAACTCTTTCCGACTTCAAGGCTGTTACTGAGCTTGCTGCCCAGAGCATCATCCCCCCACCCCCCAACTCTCCTTAAGGCTGATTCCTTCTCACTCTTCAGGTCTCAGTTCAGATGTCCCCTTCTCAGAAAAGTACTCCTTGGCTACCCTACAAACTGGGATTATCTGTCTCCCCACCTAGCCTGAAACCCCTGTAGAAGCAGGGACCACCATTGATTACCCAACCTAGAACAATTATCCATTAAGTACTAGGTACTCAATAACTATGAGACGAATGAAAGTGCTCAGGATAGTGTTTGGCTGGCTGAAAAAGCAGGTTAGGATAAGGATCTGAAAGACCTCACATGCCATGTGAGACATTCTGACCTTTCTACTGCAGAAGATAGGAGTTCATTAAAGGATTTTAAGCCGAGTAATGAGTGACCAATGTTTCTAATTGACAGTTCTTTAAACATAATCAAAAGCACATCTTGGGGCGCCTGGGTGGCTCAGTGGGTTAAAGCCTCTGCCTTCGGCTCAGGTCATGATCCCAGGGTCCTGGGATGGAGCCCCACATCGGGCTCTCTGCTCGGCGGGGAGCCTGCTTCCCCCTCTCTGCCTGTCTCGCTGCCTACTTGAGATCTCTGTCAAATAAACAAATAAAAAAAACTTAAAAAAAAAAAAAGCACATCTTGTACTACTTCTGCTTGTGATTAGTTGTTCTCCCTTCCCCCAATTATGCATATACTACTATCATTCACATTTTGTCTGTAGACTGGATTTATCTAGTATACACATAACTGCTTCCAAAATGTCATTCATATTAGACAAATGGGGGTTGCTTTGAAGGGACTGGGAGTCAGCTTTCCCTAAGAGCAGGGACTGGGAGGGCTGTTCAGCTGGTATTGCCTCATGAATGATGGGAGCAAAGGGGAGATTCTTGCCCTGGAAAAGAGAGCCTTGGGAGTAAGAAACGGGGAGAGGGTAGGAGCAAGGGGGTGGGTCGACCTTGTAGTGAGCAAACTCTGAGAGGGCAAATGGATACCTTGCAGGCAGGTTGGGTCACCTAAGGAAAAGAATACTGTTGGCCTACTTCTGAACAGAAATGTTTACTCTGGAGTTCCAGGCTGCCTCCCTATTCCATCAGCCCCTCCTTTTTTTTTTTTTTTTTTAAGTATCCTTTAGCTCAATTTTAGTTGGAAAAAAGCAGCTATAAAAGTTGACCTAGGCCCTATATTTGGAATAAAGCCTGGCTGAAAAGATCTTTACAGAAAATTTAAAAACTTCTGGGTGGCAAAATGCATCATGAACCAAGTCAAAATACAAACTGACCAAAAAAAAAAATCTGTAACAAACTAATCCTTTTAATGTATAAAGAACTCTTACAAATTAAATAAGAAAAAGACAAACAACCCCATAGCAAAACAGGCAAAAGAAAAAAATAGGCGGGATGCCTGGTGGCTCAGTTGTTAAGCATCTGCCTTCAGCTCAAGTCATGATCCTAGGGTCCTAGGATCAAGCATGCATCAGGCTCTCTGCTCAGCCTGCTCCTCCCTCTCCCATTCCCCCTGCTTCTGTTCCCTCTCTCACTCTCTCTCTCTGTCAAATAAATAAATAAAATCTTAAGAAAAAAAATCACCAAAGCACCACTAAAAAAAATTAAACATAAGAAAAGATGTTTAATCACATTATTACTTTAAAAAAATACAAATTTAAAACACAATTTAAAATTTCATGTATTGAATTTGAAAAGACTGAAAGGGTTGATAATAATATGGATTGGGAAGAAAGGAGATAATCAGGTGTTTTCATGCATTGGTGATAAGATAAATAGGCACAATTTTTTTTTAATAGGCATAATTTTTTAGACAGAAATTTGATAACTTCTTTTAAAATGTAAAATATATATTTCAGGGATGCATACCAAACTGGGAGGAAGGCAGACTTCTGATCTTGCACTTTATGTATTTCTATATTTTACATTTTTTGTAAGTGCTACTTTTGTGATAAAACCAAAAGTTTAAAAAAAAAAAAAAGCATATCCATGACTCAGAAAATCTCTATCTAGAAATTTTCCCCATGAGATACTAGAAAATACAAATTATTCTTTCCAAAGTTGTTCTGCAGCATTGTCTGTAAAAGTGAAAATTTAGAAATGACACAAAGGTTAGTATACATCTATATTAATAAAAGGGTTAGTAAAACTACAGTAATATATAATTAACAGATTAAGGTGCATCTTTACAGTGGAATACTAAAAAAGAATAAAGTAGGTCTATATGTACTGACATAGAAAGATTCTGTTCATTGAAAAAAGGCAAGTTGTGAAACAGCATCATTTTGTGGTTAAATCTGTTCAATATATATTCATATATCCCAATAATGGAGCAGCTTGACACCACAGATGTGCGTTCAGGCTTTACACTCTTTGTGACCAATGCTGAAAGTCCACAGCATCTGAGCATTGACTGTTTTGCCTAGTCATGAATGAGTGACACCCGTTGTTGAGCCCTCTCTGGGGAAGGGAGAGCAGTGCATCTGGCCCTGCCCTGGACTCTATCTCAGTGTAACTTTGCTCTTCCCCATTAGTCTGTGTGTGCACTCCTGAAGAGATAGGAAACTTGCTTTGTAGGACAGAGCTGTGAAAGAAAGCCACCTGTTCACACCTGTGATGGAAGTGAAGCTTATGTAGCGGTCTCTGAAAGTGACTGTTCTAACTCCATACTGTCTCCTCTACCCAGGTCCCCACAGCCCCACCTAGCCTTGGTTTGCTGGGGCGCAACCCCTGCCCTCCTCTCCAGCTTCATCTCTCCCCACACTCCTTCTTTGCTTTTTCGTGGCCAGCTCCACTTGTTTCTTTCAGTTCTTCAAAGATGCCAGACTCTCTCCTTCACAAGACTTCTCACAATCTGTGCCCCCTGCTTGGAATTCTCCTCCCCTCCCCTGATTAACAACCAGGCTCCTTTCAAACATCAACTTGGTCTTTTTCTGAAAAGTGTCCCTCATTAATTAGCTCCCATTGCTCTTTGTGCCTTTACAGCACTCAGTACAGGTAGGACTTGACATTTTTCTCTCTCCTCCTGGTAAGCTCCATCCTGTCTCTTTTTGTGTATTGTATCATCTCTATCATCCAGCACAGCCTGGCATAAGAATGAATGGTATGTGTATGTCTGTATAATTATGGATAAGACATTAAGCACACTATGTAAAAAGCTACTGCCAGCAACGAACAAGCGGAACTTGAAATTATAAATGCAATACCATTTACTTTAAAGCCCCCCCAAAATGAGGGGCCCCTGGGTGGCTCAGTGGGTTGAGCCTCTGCCTTCGGCTCGGGTCATGATCTCGGGGTCCTGGGATCGAGCCCCACATGGGGCTCCCTCCTCAGCAAGGAGCCTACTTCCCCCTCTCTCTTTGCCTGCCTCTCTGCCTACTTGTGATCTATTTCTCTGTCAAATAAATAAACAAAATCTTTAAAATAAAATAAAATAAAATAACCCCTCCCAAAAATGAAATACTGAGGTATAAATCTAACAAGACATGTATGAGATTTATATGAGGAAAACTACAAAACTCTGGTGAATAAAATCAAAGAAGAACTAAATAGATAGAGAGGTATTACATGTTCACGATTAGGAAGACTCAATATTGTCAAGGTGCTGGTTCTTCCCAATTTGATCTACATATTTAATGCAATTCCAATCAAAAGCCCAGCAAATTACTTTATGGATATCGACAAAATGGTTCTAAAGTTTATATGAAGAGGCAAAAGACCCACGACAGCCAACACAATCTGGAAGAACAAAGTTGGAGGGCTGACACTGTCAGACTTCAAGACTTATTATAAAACTATAGTAATCAAGGCAGTGTGATATTGGTAAAAAAAAAAAAATAAATAACAATAATAAAATAAACAAAAAGATCAATGGGACAGAACAGAGAACCCAGAAATAGATCCACATAAATACAGTCAACTGATCTTTAACAAAGAACAAGACAGTGGTAATACAATAGAGCCAAGATAGTCTTTTCAATAAATGGTATTAGAATAACTGGACATCCACATACAAAACAAGCAAGCAAGCAAACAAACAAAATTCCCCCAAACAACAGAATCCAGACACAGACCTTACACCTTCAGAAAAATAAACTCAAATGGATCACAGATCTAAAATGTAAAGCACAAAATTCCAAAACTCCTGGAAGATGACACAGGAGAAAATCCAGATGACGCGGTATGGTGGTATCTTTTTAGACACAATGCTAAAGGCATGACCCATGAAATGAATAACTGATATGTTGGACTTCATTAAAATTAAAAACTTCTGCTCTGTGAAAGACAACGTCAACAGAATAAGAAGACAAATTGGATTGCGAGAAAATATTTGCAAAAGACACATCGGATAAAGGATTATTACCCAAAATAGACAAAGAATTTTTATTTTTTTAATTTTTTAAATATTTTTTTAAATATTTTATTTATTTATTTGACAGAGATCACAAGTAGGCAGAGAGGCAGGCAGAGACAGAGAGGTCGGGAAGCAGGCTCCCTCGTGAGCAGAGAGCCCAATGCGGGGCTCGATCCCAGAACCCGGGGATCATGACCTGAGCCGAAGGCAGAGGCCTTAACCCACTGAGCCACCCAGGCGCCCCGACAAAGAATTTTTAAAACCCAACAATAAGAAATCACCAACATGATTTAAAAAATGGACCAAAGATTTTAAAAGACATCTCTCCAAAGAAGATTTACAAATGGCAAATAAGTATATGAAAAGATGCTCCACATCACATATCATCAGGAAAATGCAAATTAAGACATCAAAGAGGTACCATATATACCTATTAGGATGGCCAAAATTCAGAACATAGTCAAGGATGAGAAGCAACAGAAACTCTCACTCATTGCTTGTGGAAATGCAAAATGGTACATCCATTTCGGAAGTCAATCTGGTAGTTTCATACAAACCCAAACATATTCCTACCATATGATCCAGCAATCACAAACCCTGTATTTGCACAAAGGGGTTGAAAACTCAGGTCTACACAAAAACACAGATGTTTACAGCAGCTTTATTCATAATTGCCAAAACTTGGAATCAACCAAGATGCTCTTCAGTAGGTGAATGAATAAATAAACTGTGGTACATCCAGACAATGGAATACTATTCAGTGCTAAACAGAGATGAGCTATCAAGCCATGAAAAAACATGGAACAATCTGAAAAGGCTACATACTATATGATTCCAAATATAGGACATCCTGGAAAAGACAAGAGTATGGACAGAGACAATAAAAATATCAGTGATAGATGGGATGGGAGTGGGGAAGAGATGAATAAGCAGAACACAGGTGATTCGTAGGGCAGTGAAAAAACTCTGTGTGATACAACAATGGCTACACGTCACACACATCCGTCCACACCTACAGAATGTACAACACCAAGAATGAACTACAATGTAAACTATGGGCTTTGGATAATTATGAAGTGTCAATGTAGGTACCCCATTTGCCCTCTGGTGGGGGAAGTTGATAATGGGGGAGGCTATACTTGTCTGGGGGGCTGGGAGTATATGAGTAATCTTTGTATCTCTCCTTCAATTTTGCTGTGAACATTAAACTGCTCTTAAAAAAATAAAGTCTTGGGGCACCTGGGTGGCTCAGTGGGTTAAGCCTCTGCCTTCAGCTCGGGTCGTGATCTCAGGGTCCTGGGATCGAGCCCTGCATCTGGCTCTCTGCTCAGCAGGAAGCCTGCTTCCCCCTCTCTCTCTGCCTGCTGCTCTGCCTACTTGTGAGCTCTCTCTCTGTCAAATAAATAAATAAAATCTTAAAAAAAAAAAAATTCTTTTCAGGCTCCTGGGTGGCTCAGTGGGTTAAGCATCTGCCTTCAGCCCAGGTCATGATCCCAGAGTCCTGGGATCAAGCCTGGAATCAGGCTCCCTGCTCCCTGGTCAGGCCCCTGTTCGTGATCTCTCCCTCGCGCTATCTCTATCTCTCAAATAAATAAATAAAAATCTTTTTTAAAAAATAAATAAAGTCTTTTCAAAAAAGTTAGGCACTTAGTTGAAATTTGTCATTTTATTTATTTTTTATTTATTTAAATTTAAGTAATCTCTGCACCCATTACAGGACTCAAACTCAAAACCCCTAGATCAAGATTCACAGACTCTTCTGACTGAGCCTGCCAAGCACTCCCAAAATTTGTTATTTTATATAAATAAGGCCTATCTCCATACAATCAGAGTTGATTCTAGGAATTAACAGTGATTATGACAGGAAAAAAAACGATTTCTTTTCATCTTTTATAGCATGTCTATTTTGTTTTTCATGTGTGAAGGAAGAAATAAGAACTAAATACTAATCACCATGGAAACTTGATTGTCAAACAACTGCAGAGTCTTCAGCTAAAACTCAAAGAACTTCACTTAGACCATCTACAATTTGATCTATTTATATTCAGCTTTTAACTCACCCAGGAAACACCTGCAGAATTCAGGAAAACCCCTAGCTATTTCAAACCACAAACAAAGTGTGGAATTTTAGAACCAGAGAGAAGTTAAAGATTATTTGATCCAAACATCTCATTCATAAGCAAACTTAAAACCCCAAGGACAATACATCTAGACTGCAAAGCTAGCTCAGACCAGACCCAGCACCAGACCCAGAATGCCCTGAGTCTCAGGATCTGAGAGTCTCTTTGCTTCTTCTGGCTGGGCCCCTCTCTGCCTCTCCGTCTCTCAGTTGCTCAGTGTGAGTACTCTCTCACTCGTGCTCTCTCTCCCTACAACCCCCCTACCCTCCCCTTTTGCCCCCTCTCCCTCCTTCTGGCTCTCCTTGTCACTGAATCTCTCTCTCTCTTTCTCTCTCTGAGTCAGACTTAATAGATCTGTAAGAAATTATACAGCTGCACAAATGGTGTAAGGAAAGCAAAATCAAGACTCAGCGAAAACTATACTTCATTACTGCACAGCTCACACCCTTCCCCTAGCAGACAGAGTAAAGGCTGGAGACTGGTACAGTGAGGCCCACAGGAAAATACTCTCCTTAGCTTCATCTCGCCTTAGCTTCAATCCTTATCTATGCCTCCAGCACAATCAAAATCCACAGAGCTACAAAGTGCCAAACCATAGTTTTCTTTATGTATGACTAAACAGATTTATCCAAATGTTTCATTCATTCAGCAACTATTTACTGAGTACCAATTCTATACTAGGCATAGGTCTAGGCCCTGGGATACAGCATCTGCATCGACGGGGGGCTTATGCTTGGTTTCCCTTATATCCATCCACTTGGGGAACTGAAGAGTCTGCGAGAGCCCTGGCATTTGCCTGTGGGCTGGACCACACTATAGATACTCATTAGGTCAAGTCTTTATAGTCATGTCCATTGATTGACTTCAGAAGTTGGGACAGCACTAGATTCAAGCACATTCCTTCTCCACCTTGCCAAAATCCTGATCAGCCCTTGTACAGTAAAAATCAGGTGGTGTTCCTGTAACTCATGGCTGACACGTTGTTGCAACAGAAGCTAGGGTCATCCTTGTTGGAGGTAAATGGTCTATAGCAACGAAAACAGTGTTTAATGTAACCATGGATTGCCCGGAGATTCTACAATATTTTCTATTTGACGTTATGCCATAACCGATTCTTTGTGGTTCCAGAGTCTTTATTATACATATATTCTATACCATACACTGTTCTAAGAACTGCAGAAACAAAAATGAGAAGGGATTTTTGCCCTCCCCTCAAGGACACAAACAGATATATACTATGACATGGTAAGTGAAGGTATGCACAAGGTGGTGGGGGAGCCCAGAGGAGGCAAACATCACCCAGCCTGGGCAAAGAGAGCACAGAGTGGCTTTCCAAAGGAGGGGGTACATAAATAGATAACATGAATACGAGTTAGCCAGGCAACTAGAGGAAGCATGTTCTACACAGAGACCACAGGGGTGAATGAAGACAAGATAATGAAATATTTGTGAGGAATACAAGCAATTTAGAATCACTCTAATAAGAAACGAGAAGAAACCAGAGAGATGCCCAGAGCTCAGATCATGAAAGTCCGGGCACATAGTAGGTATGTAAGAAGTACTTGATGAAGGAATTGTCTAGAACTTTCATCAAGAAAAAGGTATGAGTATGCAATTATGCATGTTGGACATATTTTATATATTAATTTTGTTAGCAGAAACAAAATATAATACATCAGTAGAATTATAAGGACATGACACAGCAAAAACATGGCTCACTCAGCATGCTACTTGGAAATGCAGGCATCACAAAGAGGAAATGGCTGGACAATTTTTATATTCCCGTGACCACAAGAAAGGGAAGACCCAGGGTGTGTCTGCACAGAAGACACAGGCAAAGATCATATGGCGAAAGATAAAAGGGGGTTGCTCAGAACCTGTGAGCTTCTTGGATATAGCAACCATCGCTTTTTTTCTGCCACTGGCCTACACACAACCGACATAAATAAGCCAAGGGTCTATGACTCTGCCTGCCTTTCTTCATGGCATCACGTGGAGGAAACTGACCTGGGAAAGAGTAGAACTCATACTCTTAATAGTTGTCTTTTGTGTGTGGGCTCGAGTTCTTCGCTACTGCTGAAAAGGAAAGAGGGTACCCAGAGATGAGAGGAAAGGAAGTTAACACGATCCATACCCTAACAATTCCATACTGAAACACACAGGAACTCTAAATCAGGGTGGAGTTTCAATAAGTATAAGAATATAAAAGTAATGGGGCACCTGGGTGGCTCAGTGGGTTGAGCTTCTGCCTTTGACTTGGGTCATGATCTCAAAGTCCTGGGATCGAGTCCCAACATCGAGCTCTGCTCTGCGGAAAGCCTGCTTCCTCCTCTCTCTCTCTGCCTGCCTCTCTGACTATTGTGATCTCTCTGTCAACTAAATAAATAAATTCTTTAAAAAAAAAAAAAGAATATAAAAGTAGTGAAGTTAACAAGAGAGGAAGAATAATAAAAACCTTTCAGTACACTAACATTCTCTTCAACAAGGTGAAATTTATCTTTGATATTTTTTGTTGTTGTTGTTCATAGTATATTTTTTAAATAAAAAGGCTGTGTATGTACGGGGTCAAGGATATATGGGAACTCTCTGTACTTTCAAGTCTGCTGTGAAGCTAAAACTGCTCTAAAATATAAAATCTGGGTTTTTGTGTTGTTTTTAAATGAAATTTGTCCCCAAAAAACCCTAAAATTTGTCTGTTAAACAGAAGTTGAAGCAGCTCACAACTGGGAGACCGAGTTCCAAGTTGCTGATCCCCTACTCCTGAGCTGTGGCTATGATCCATGATGTTCCTAGATCGCCCACCATTTTTTTTTTGCTTCTTCAGGCATTAAAGGGCTTGTAACTACAAGGGGTTGAGAGTCACTTAAGCTCATTCAAATGAAGGATAGGAAGAGCATATCTTAAGAACACAGTGGAAACCAAAGAATAAGTAACCAGAGAAAGGGTGAATTTCACAGAGGCCAGTACTGAAGCATAGCTGATTCCAAGCCAGGGCCAGGAAGCTCAACAAAAGGGGTCTGCAGCATTTTTTTTAAAATGTTTTTTATTGGGGCACCTGGGTAGCTCGGTGGGTTAAAGCCTCTGCCTTCGGCTCAGGTCATGATCTCAGGGTCCTGGGATCGAGCCCCACATCGAGCTCTCTGCTCAACAGGGAGCCTGCTTCCTCCTCTCTCTCTGCCTGCTTCTCTGCCTACTTGTGATCTCTGTCAAATAAATAAAATCTTAAAAAAATTTTTTTAAATAAATAAATAAATAAAATAAAAATGGTATTTATTTATTTATTTGATAGAGAAAGCACAAGCAGTGGAAGGGGCAGAGGGAGAGTGAGAGGCAGAAGCAGAATCCCTGCTAGGCAGGGAGTCTGAGGCAGGACTTGATCACAGGACCTTGAGATCATGATCTGAACTTAACCAAATGAGCCCTCAGGGGACCCCAGGATCTGTAGCATTTCTGACGGACCACTGCAATGGTACCACCACATGTCTATACCATTCTTCTCTGTTTTATCTTTTCTATCCTTCTCACTTGCAATTCCCAAAACAGAATATCTGAATGGCTTAGTTAAATACTATTGCCTCTGTTTAGACTGAACTTTTGAAATGAGACAACATCATAAGACCCTGGCCAGCCTGTGAGTGAGCTAGCCTGGGGTCAGGGCCTCCCCTGACCCAGTCAGCTTGCCCAGAAGGGCTGGATCATCTGGTTCTCAGCAGGAGTCCAGAGTGCTGGGTGGTGGGGAGGGCTAAAGTTACCCTTGGAAAAGACTGTGGGTGTGGTAAGCACTGTGAATTCATTTATGATACACTAATGATGGCAATGCCCTGGCAGAAGTCTCAGGAGAAGGAAATGGAAAAAGTGACATCTGGGTGGCATCAGAGACTTAATAATAGAAAAAGCAATGTGTGTGAGGCCTTTAGCCGTCAAGAAACACCCAGACGATCCTGAAAAATCCATCCTTAGGGGGTGCCTGGGGGGCTCAGTGGGTTAAGCCTCTGCCTTCGGCTCATGTCATGATCTCAGGGTCCTGGGATCGAGCCCCGCATCGGGCTCTCTGCTCAGTGGGGAGCCTACTTCCCGGCCCCCCGCTGCCTGCCTCTCTGCCTACTTGTGATCTCTGTCTGTCAAATAAATAAATAAATTATTTTTAAAAATACATCCTCAGCACCCAGCACTTCTTCCCACTTACTCTAATCCCATAACTTAGAAAAACATCTGCCCCCCCCCACCCAATATTCTAGGTTCTGAAGGCATTTTAATTGAGCAAATGACCTTAAAAGACACAGTAGCAAGGATCTGAAGGCCCACTCCCAGACCCGATGAAACTTTTCCTTAGCTTATGGCCGTGTCCACATCCTCATCATAACCTTAACTGTGGTTCTTCAACTTTTAGCATCACAACACAGTAATTGGAAAAATGACTAATGTCACACTCTAGAAATGAGCAGTCCTGACCAAAAGCCTTACTTCTGGTGGTATTAATCTCTTCTGAAAGCAACTGCAGGCAGCCCTCTCCCAAACAGGAGAAGCATGGGGATGCTAGAGCACTGGAAGCCGCCCTAGGAAGTCAGTCAGAACTAGAGAGGCTACGTTTTAAACCTCTCTTCAACAGTTTTAGTATATAAGGGGACTGTTGAGCTCTGACACACAGACACTTGAGCTAGGGTAACAGGTCGCTAACCCTTAACACTGCATTTTAATAAAAATTAAATTGATTAGATTCATTCACTAAATGACTAAATAACTATACAAGCAGAATCAAAAGTATTCTACAACAATTATAAGAAGTTGAACATTTTGTATGTGTGCCTCCTTCCTGCACATTACATTTTCCTGAAAAGTATAGTTGAATTAGAATTCAAAGAACTGGAACACAAGAGTAGTTAGTTGTGGAGCTACAGTAGAACACACGCATACAGACACACTCAGACATGCCCCTGTTTCCATACCTGGGGAGGGAAGAGGTGAATATTCAGGGGAAAGGCCTTGTATTCTCCTAGCTCTTTCTATTACCAGAAAAAGATGGGCAGGAGATAAGCTTTAACTCTGACCACTGTCTCAATTTTCACAGACTTTTGCAGATTTAAATATTCCAAAGTGGTCATTATAAGAGATGCCACAGAATAGAGTGTATTTTTATATTCCTAAATTAATAAACAACTTTGTAGATAGAAACAAAAATTGCAGTTATATCCTTATTTCCCCATATACTTTCTGATTTAATAGTCTTTTTTTAATTGAATAAACTATCTGTTCTTTTTGAGTGATCATAATAGAGACTGCGTTGAATAATTACAGAACTCTTCTCAGCTAAGAAATACCCATCACTAAAAATGATCTTCATTTCTAATCAGTCTTCAACTGACACAGAAGTTCCTAATACTTTAAATGATTCCTCCTCTACTAACGATCAGTAATGACAGAACACTGATCTTTAAAAAAAAAAAAAAAAGAACAAAATAGAGTTGGCTATGTGAACAAAGATTGTCAGGTGATGAATCATTTCAATGTCAAAAATGTTTTGGGTGTTGAATTTGAACACAGTCGAGCACTTTTTTTTAATTATGTTCCATTAGCCAACATATAGTACATCATTAGTTTTTGACATAGAGCGCATTTTCAAATACTACTGGAATTAAGGGAACTCCTAGAGAGTTCAAGTTTTGTCACATGAGTTAAGTAGCTAGTCTAACAGAAATTAGTTGATCTCTAGGGGTGGCTGGATGGCTCAGTGGGCTAAGCATCCAGCTCTTGATTTTGCCTCAGTTCGTGATCTCATGGTCATGAGATATAACCCCGCATCAGGCTCTGCCCTGAGCATGGCACCTGGCTGGGATTCTCTCTCCTTCTCCCTCTGCCCCTCCCACATGAAACCTCCAAACAGATCATGAGATACTGAATTCTTCAATAATGAGGTGTCCTTTTAGGAATTCTTACCCTAGGTAGTACTGAACAATGTACTAAAATGATATAAAAAGAAAAAAGTAAATCAGTGTAACATTTACACTGTCTCTCTTTTTAGAGTTATTGAGTAACCACTTCCATGGGTACTAATGATACATTCTTCTACTATATGAATGTAATTTTACACACCAAAATCAGGAAGTGGAATGGTGAAATAAACACAAAAAAAAATAATAAAAATTCTTAGTAGAAAAAGCCCCACAACTTTAACATAGAAGAATAAAGATTGTTGTCCTTTTTTTCTAGCATTATGATAATAATATTTAAATTTCTTAAATATTTTCCATAACAAGCAAATCTATTTGTCAGCTCTGAATGTTGTTCTTTTGAAAACACTACAGAAAATCCTTTGGGCTGAACCTCAGAAATGACTTCAAGAGCCTGGCATTAAGTAGCTACATAAAATTATTTTAAATTGATCATTGTCATCATAAACAGACAAGGAGAGGTCTTAAACAAACAAAGAGGAGGGGCCCCTGAGTGGCTCAGTCAGTGATGAGGCTTCCTTCAGCTCAGGTCATGATCTCAGGGTCCTTGGATAGAGCTCCTGCTTCTCCCTCTCCTCCCTGCTTATGCTCTCTCTCTCTCTCTCTCAAACAAATTTTAAAAATCGAAAAAAAAAATTAACAAGTTTGTAAAAATAGACAAGAGGATATAGTCCTACCAACATTTCTATTGTAAATTGCTTTTCATTTTTATTTTTTCTATTCATTTTTTCTTTTCTTTTTTTTTAAAGACTTTATTTATTTGTCAAAGAGAGAGAAAGAGCACAAGCAGAGGGAGCAGCAAGCAGATCAGGCAAACAGAGAAGCAGGCTCTCCACTGAGCAAGGAGTCTGATGCGGGACTCAATCCCAAGACCCTGAGATCACGACCGAAGCTAAAGGCAGACACTTAACTGAATAAGCCACCCAGGCATCCCTTTTCTATTCATTTTCAAATGAAATTTTAACTCTATATGTATTCATTAAGTCCCTCTGTGAATAAGGTTCTGTGTTAAAGTTGAGGTGGAAGTAAGGGAGGGAGTGGAAAAAGGAGGCCACTGTATGGTCTGGTCTATTCCTTCCCAGGTCCAGGCCTCTTTTCCTGATCAAGGTCAAAGAGGTCAAAAAACCAAGGTCCATTTTGCCCTATCATTGGGCATTGTTACCCCTGTCTTACAGATTAAAAAAAAAACTGAGGTTGAGTGAGGTAAGATAGCTTGGCCCAGATGACAATGGCTAGTAAGTGGAGGAGCCAGGACCTGACCGAAGAATGTCTAGACCAACTTTGGTTCTCTCTCCATTACGCAGCATTGTTAGTAGCTTTCTTATCCAACCTCAGCTCAAATGTCACCTTCTGAGAGGCATTCTCTCTGTATAGTTTCATTTTCTTTATATTTTTAAAGAGATCAGACCCATTAAATAATCATGAAATTCTTCTCTAGTTGAAAACAAATAAAGTCTTTTGCAGATTTTTTTCAAATAGTAACTTAGATAAAATTCTCCAAAAACAAGAGAAAAAAGGAAATGATACACAGCACAGACAAAAATAAGGATGATGTTGAAAAACAGAAGTACACTTTCTCCCTTGCTGCTTTACTAAAAGGTTAAAAGGAGTGGGGGCCAGTTCTAAAGGCCAAGTGTGCACACTTGACCTCCATCATGCCCATGGAATCATCAGATGTCCACAACTGAGGCTCTGTGGAAGATTCCCAACAAAGATACACCCTTTTAGGCATGTGGGTGAAGTAGAAGACATTCAGAATTTGAAATGTCAGCATGGGGATGTGGGCTTTCTTAGAAAAGTATTATGTTAGTATTTGTGTCATGTATGAATGCTTCTTAAATACCTTTAAAGAAGACTGCAATGGGAGTTTTTACCTCAATAATAAAAATTTTGAGGCTTTCACAGAGGAGAAATAGGTTAAGACACAAAACTATCTGAGGCATGTATGGAGCAGCAGGATAAATAGGTCTTACAACCTAGCTTTTCCCAGTTTCGATTTTGCATTATCATTCATCATTCTTGGGTATCCAGACCCTACATATAGTTTTAATATGTCCTGGATTGAAGGGACTAACTTACTTATCCAGCAAGAGCTCTCAAAACCTCTGGCCTCACTCAAACTTACCCCCCCAAATTACCAAACAGCCCTACTTCAAACAGCTTGAGGAGATGACCTATCTGGAGCCCACCTTCAGGTTCCAGTAGCACTGGGCAATCAGGCAATACAGGAACTAAGAAGAAAACTCTTAACTGTTGTTAAGGTCTCTGATTATCTTTCAATTCAATAGTCATATGTTTCTGAATTCTTAACTTCCACATAGTGCTTCCTCTCTATAACAAAAAATTCCCCACTTTACTGAACTTTATTAAATTCTCCAGTTTGAAAAAAAAAAAAGCAAAGAGTTGAAAGAAAAATGGTTGTTGAATTGAAAGAATAAAGAATTGAAAGAATAAAGGTTGTTGGTCTTATTACATAATGTCCACTAGGACTCAAAACACTGAGGGAGAAAGTAAAAAAGCACTGAGGGAGAAAGTAAAAAAGAAGCAGCATATTTTTGTTATCTTTTCTGTGAGCTCTCATTATAGCAGTTAATAAATATATGTAGTTGGTATCTGTAAATATAAGTTCTTAGAAACCACATTCTAACATGCAGAACTGTAAAAGCAGTTTTTCCAAAAGAGCAATGCTGTAACTTAAGACTGGGTTCCTGAGACTTCAGCAGTATATTAAATGCAGATATGATCAAAGAAATGCCACAGAGTAAATATACAAAATTATAAAACTCTAAAGCAATTTCAAATATCAAAATTATACTGCTGATCCTAGACCAAGGACTTGAAACAATACAAATTGATTATACAGTTGACCCTTGAACAAAACAGATTTGAACTGCAAAGGTTCACTTATATATGGATTTTTGCCAATAAATACAGTACTGTAAATATATTTTCTCTTCAAAAAATTTTTTTTCTCTTATGATATTTTTAAAGGTTTTATTTATTTATTTGACAGACAGAGATCACAAGTAGGCAGAGAGGCAGGCAGAGGAGAGGAAGCAGGCTCCCTGCTGAGCAGTGAGCACACTGAGAGCAGATCCCAGGAGCCTGGGATCATGACCAGAGCCCAAGGCAGAGGCTTTAACCCACTGAGCCACCCAGGCGACCCATTTCTTATGATTTTCTTTTTTTTTTTTTTTTAAAGATTTTATTTATTTATCTGACAGAGAGAAATCACAAGTAGGCAGAGAGGCAGGCAGAGAGAGAGGAGGAAGCAGGCTCCCCGCTGAGCAGAAAGCCCGATGCGGGGCTCGAACCCAGGACCTGGGATCATGACCTGAGCCGAAGGCAGAGGCTTAACCCACTGAGCCACCCAGGCGCCCCTATTTCTTATGATTTTCTTAAGAATATTTTCTTTTCTCTAGTTTATTTTACTGAAGAATACATTATATAATACATAAAACATACAAAATATGTATTAATCAACTGTTTATTGGTAAGGCTTCTGGTCAACGGTAGGCTATTAGCAGCTAAGTTTTGGGGGAGGCAAAAGTTATTCTTGGATTTTTGACTGTGTGGAGTGTCAGTGACACTAACCCCCACATTGCTTAAGGGTCAACTATGCAAGTATCCTATTATAAAGTACAGGGAAAGTACACGTTAATATAATACGTATTTGATCAGAAATCAGTATGTTTACATTAAGCATATTAAAGTAATGAAATGATAAAATAATTGGATTGGCCTTAAAATACTCCAGAAAGAAAAATAGCTGGGAAAGATAATAAATGAAGAAAAATGTGCAAAATGCAGACATTTGTTGAAACTCTGTGCTTGGGAATTTGTTATACTATTCTCTTTTCTTTATGTTTGAAAACTTTTCATAATAGAAAGTTTAAGAGTCTAACTAAAAATTACAAATAATTACAGCTTAATAAATATTAATTATTATTTAACAATTTATTTTACTTTCTTAAAACTCAGATTCTTTGGGGAAAAATGAGACAGGTCAGTAACAACTGCCCACAGGAGGAGACATTAAGGCAAGTTTCCCACAGCAATCAGTTGTCAATAGTGTAACTACCTTGAGAGACCTCTCCCTGACCTTCAAGATAATGTGCTCATGTGTCATTAAACCAAAGTGCAAAAGTGTAACTGCAGGGAGTGAAGTCAGCCTCTAACCTTACACCACACCAAAGAATAAATTCAAAATGAATCAAAGATCTAAATGTAATATAAAACAATAAAAATTTTAGGAGAAAACACAGGAGAAAAGATTCCTGACACTGGATTTGACAGTGATTGCCTGGATATGACACCAAAAGCACAGGCAATAGACGAAAAAAATAAATAAATTGGAAAACAAAATTAAAAACTTCTATGCATCAAAGTACATGATCAAGAGTGAAAAGGCAACCTAGAGAATGAGAGAAAATATTTGCAAATCATATATCTGATAAGGGGTTAACACCCTGAATATATAGAGAACTCCTACAATTCAATACCAACAAAAAGAAACAATGTGACTAAAAATGGGCAAAGTACTTGAATAAACAATTCTCCAAAGCAGGTATATAAATGGCCAACAAGCACATGAAAAGATACTAAACACCATTAATCATTAGGGAAATGCAAATCAAACCCACAATGAGATACTACTTCACTTTCATTAGGATGCCTGCAAAACCATAAAACAACAAGTGCTGGAGAAGATGTGGAGAAACTGGACCACCTGTGCACTGTTGGTGAGAACGTAAACTTTCCAGCTATGATGGAAAAAAAGTATGGAACATCTTTAAAAAAATTAAACATAGAGTTACCATCTAATCCAGAAATAATATATACCCAAAGAATTGAAATCAGGGTCTCTAAGAGATATTTGTACATTCATGTTTATAGCAACATTATTCATAATATCCAAAAGGTGGAAGCAATCCAAATATCCATCAACAGATGAATGGATAAACAAAATGTAGTATATACATACAGTAGAATATTACTCAACCTTGAAAAGGAAGAAAATTCTAAAACATGCTACAACATGAATGAAACTTGAGGGTATTATGCTAAGTGAAATATGCCAAAGAGACAAACGCTGTTATGATTCCACTTACGTGAGGTACCTAGAGTAGCCAAATTCATAGACAGAAAGTAGAAAAGTGGTTGCCAGGGTCAGGAGGAGAACACAGGGTGTTGTTGTTTAATGGGTAGAGAGTTTCAGTTTTGCAAGATGAAAAGAGTTCCAGGAATTAGTTGCACAATATGAACGTACTTAAAATTACTGAACTGTACAGTTAAGATGGGGCATTTTATGTTGTATTTTATTAAAAATAAAAAATTTTAAAGTATATCTCTGTATTCTAAATATTTATTAAATGCCCAAACACACAGTCATTTCAAAAAGGCATATCTCGGGGCGCCTGGGTGGCTCAGTGGGTTAAAGCCTCTGCTTTTGGCTCAGGTCATGATCCTAGGGTCCTGGGATCAAGCTCCGCATCGGGCTCTCTGCTCAGCAGGGAGCCTGCTTCCTCCTCTCTCTCTCTCTGCCTGCCTCTCTGCCTACTTGTGATCTCTGTCAAATAAATAAATAAAATATTTTTTTTAAAAAAGGCATATCTTCAAAGATGATAATTACAATGGAACCTGCTGTCAGATTATTCCTACAGAGTTGGAGAAGAACTTAATTACCCATTAATTAGTTCTAATTAATGCAAAATTCTGTTGCATAGCAAATTACTACATGTTGGAGTTTACAGATTTTAGTAGGGTTCCGATGTTTTCTTTTCCTTTTTTTAAAGATTTTATTTATTTACTTGTCCAAAAGAGAGTGTGGAGAGAGAGAGAGCACAAGGGGGAGAGGCAGGCAGAGGGACGAGCAGGCTCCCCACTGAGCAAGAAACCCAATGTGGGACTTGATCCCAAGATGCTGGGATCATGACCTGAGCCAAAGGCAGACACTGTTATAACTAGCAGAGCCACCCAGGCATACTGGGTTCTGATGTTTTCTATTTTAAGTTTCAGGGCCCTAAAAAAATATTAAGATACACTTTTTAAAACTACATTTCCACCTACACATAATATCTGTTCAGCATAGAATTGTACCGGCCCTAGATAATTAAAGTCAGCTTTAGCTCAGGGAACTCTGCCAGGTTTAATACCTGAAAGACAGGTAAAGAACACTAAGCCATATACTTTTAACTGGATTCTCTAAAGACAGTGAGTCAGGCTCCAAGTGTCAAAAGAGCTAGTCTCATGCTAATGAAAACAAAGATATTTTCTGTTAGAACTCTTTCATCCAAGTACCTCAAAGTACACGGCAAACATTAATCAAATGGAAATTAAGGCATAGCCTCAGGACACATGAAGGCCTTGGTGGTCAAAAATTCATACAAAAAGTCTCTAGATTCAAGTACCAATTGACAGAAGAACACATTAAACCACACCATGGCAATATAATCAGCAAAAACCAGACTGTGTGAAATTCTATAGGACAATGACTCAATTTCTTCAACAAATATATTTCAAGGGAAAAAGAAAAAGAGATGGAGAGGGAGCCTATAAATTGAGATTTAGAGAAACACCAACCAACTGCAATATCTAAACCTTGATTCAAACAAACTAAGAAAGATTATAATATTTTGATACAACTGGAAATGAAAACTGACTTGAATGTGATATTAAGGAATTATTATGAACATTTTTATATATAAAATGGTGCTGTGGATATTTTAAGTGTTTGTGTTAGAGATATTGTTTCAAAGATCTCCATGACCCCTCCCAGGTTCAGTGATCTCCTGGAGAAGTTTCTTAGAACTCAATATATACTGTAATGCATGGCTAGGATTTATTACAGCAAAAGGACACAGAGCAAAATTAGCAAAGGGAAAAGGTACATAGGGTGAAATCTAGAGGAAACCAGGTGCAAGCTCCCAGTGGAGTCACACAGGTTGTGCTTAATTTCCTCAACAATGAGTTCTAAAATGTCATCTACCTGAGACACTCATTAGAGTCTCCGTGCCCAACATTTTATTGGGAGCTGGTTACACGAACCCTCTCTGCCTAGCATGTACCAACATTACAGACTCCCAGAAGGAAAGGAGCTGTTTGGCTGCTTTTTGTGCACAAAACCAAGGCATAATGAGCTGCTAACAATTAAGGTGGTGAGAGAATCCTCCTGAAATCTAAGTTCCTAGATGCCAGCCAAGGGCCAAACTTTAAGCAGACTTTTCAAAGAAAAGCAGTCAGGCCTGATATGATCACTCTTCTCTGCACAGATACACACTGAAATACATGGGATGAAATGACAAAATGACTAGGATTTCCTTCAAAATAATATAGGAGGGCAGAACTGGGCGTGGATAGATTAGCCATGAATTCAGTGGTTGAAGCTGGAAGGATGGACATGTGGGAACTTACTGTACTGTTTTTCCTACTTTAGTATAAGTTTTAGATTTTTCCATAAGAAAAAGCGGATTTGGTTTTAGCCATAGAAGAAAACTCATAACCAATGCTTAGGCTCTGAATCAAGAAAATGAGATGGGATGAGAACTGGAGCTTGTAGAATCCTTGGGCTGCTACCAAGCTCTCAGGGAAAACAGCTTATCCCAGGTCACATGTGAATAGGCTTTGAACCCTGACACAAGAATCAATTAACATGTTTTGGGAGAAAGGGACAAAAAGGGTTGCCTCTTGTCCAAGGCAGACTATATATCAGAGCCAAAATTTTGAGAGTGATTTAATTGTAGCCACCAATTAAGCGGCTGGCAAACGATCTTAATCTATACAGTCTGCAGGTCAGATTTCTTATAATTTTCATCTTTAATTACTGAGCCATAAAGTGAATATGTAGCCACTCTTTCCTATAACACAGTGGCAAAGAATGGAGAATGTTTCTTCCATTTCAAAAATGTGTTCTTTAGCAGTTAAACATACTATTTACTTACGTATTATATTATCTCTGGAAAACATTATGCTCCTCAGAGTGACTAAAACCTTTGCAACAGTTCCAAACCCCAGAGATATTGAGCATTCTGACTCGCTGCTACACAGCCTCGACAAACATCATTAAATTTTGGTTTACTTAGGTGGGGTATGCAGGAGGTGAGGGGAAATATGGGTAAAAATATATCCTTTCCACTAAAACTACAAATAATCTGTATTTAATAATAAATTTCTAACACAATTTAATGAAACTAGTTTTAGCTTGCATTATATAAGTTTGGAAAAAATAACCAGAAGCCCAATGGTGAACTACAAGCATAACAAGTTTCACTGACTGGCCCCTCGCTCCAACACCCACAATAAGACAGCTCAATCTGTAAGAGAACAGAATGAGGCAGGGAGGACCAGCCCAAATCAGCAAAACACACTCATATATCTTCCCTTTCTCATATGACGAAAACATGCATTCATCACTACTAAGTGGTGCCATCCCTGGTTTCCAAACAAAAGACATTTCACTAACCTTCAATGACTCATCATCAATAAAACATTCCCGATTAGTAGGAATGGCTTTCCACTAATCCATCCACACTATAATCCAAATACTAGTACTACCAAAAACATAAAATGAAATCTCTGGGCTGGGGACCAGAACAAAGCCTACAGGGGCACCTGGCTGGCTCAGTCGGAAGAGCATGCAACTCTTGATCTCAGAGTCATGAGTTCAAGCCCCATGCTGGGTGTAGAAATTACATAAATAAATAAACTTAAAAAAAAAAAAAGAATAAAACCTACAAATGAACAAGGAAAAGGCCAAAGGTCTCCCGGATTCTGTACTAACTCTCTCAAAGCTTTCCTGCCAACGGAAGAGCGTTTCAACTGTATAAAGCACATCATCACCTAGCAGTGAGCTACAATACATTGCAGTATTGAGTCAGAATTCCTTCCAGATAACCGTTGTCAAGACAAAACTTACCCTGATTAAATAAAATATAGAATGTTACTTCTTGTAATGTTATCCAGGTGCCAAGCTCTGGGCAAGTATTAACGACTCAGCTGAACTTACCTACCTGAGCACTTCAAAACCTAGAAAACCAACTATTTAGAGACTTTTAAATAAATGTAAATGTTGACAATTACATAGCGCTCAATAAAATCCAACTGTCAAATCAGTATTCCTTATGCTATTTACAAAAGCCAGTATTAGCCAATAATCCCTCTTGAGCTCTATGTATAAAAAATACATTTCTGCCTAAAGTACTAAAAAAATTAAATTGATTTACAAAGTACCTAAAATACAACCATCCAAAATAAAAGGCAAAAATAGCCTCTGAGTGTTCAAAAGAGAAGAAGCTCTTGCATCTGCTAAAGCTTTACTTGAAGGAGAATCCCTTAAGTTTTCATTCAGACTCTAAGGGGGCGCCTGGGTGGCTCAGTGGGTTAAGCCGCTGCCTTCGGCTCAGGTCATGATCCCAGGTCCTGGGTTCGAGCTCCGCATCGGGCTTTCTGCTCAGCAGGGAGCCTGCTTCCTCTTCTCTCTCTGCCTGCCTCTCTGCCTACTTGTGATTTCTCTCTGTCAAATAAATAAATTAAAAAAAAAAAAAAAAAACCTCCTAACTTGAAGGAGAATCCCTTAAGTTTTCATTCAGACTCTAAGGGGGCGCCTGGGTGGCTCAGTGGGTTAAGCCGCTGCCTTCGGCTCAGGTCATGATCCCAGGTCCTGGGTTCGAGCTCCGCATCGGGCTTTCTGCTCAGCAGGGAGCCTGCTTCCTCTTCTCTCTCTGCCTGCCTCTCTGCCTACTTGTGATTTCTCTCTGTCAAATAAATAAATTAAAAAAAAAAAAAAAAAACCTCCTAACTTGAAGGAGTAATCCCTTAAGTTTTCATTCAGACTCTAAGGGGGCGCCTGGGTGGCTCAGTGGGTTAAGCCGCTGCCTTCGGCTCAGGTCATGATCCCAGGTCCTGGGTTCGAGCTCCGCATCGGGCTTTCTGCTCAGCAGGGAGCCTGCTTCCTCCTCTCTCTCTGCCTGCCTCTCTGCCTACTTGTGATTTCTCTCTGTCAAATAAATAAATTAAAAAAAAAAAAAAAAACCTCCTAATTCATTCAGACTCTACCTATAGTCTTACTTTACAATTTTATCTGTTCCAAGTTCACATCAGTTTAAAGACAGGAAAGTAATGTCCTAAGTAACAAACTAATTTGAGTTAACTTAGGCAGGTGAGGAGGATTTTAAGGATATGGAGCTCTTAAGGAAGCCTAAGGACAGGAATAAGCCTTCAGACAAAACTGAAAGCAGGGCTCGAGAAGCTAATCAATCCCTCTCAGTTTCTCATCTCTGTGCCTCTATTTCACATCTGCAACCTCTGCTTTCTGGGCCCCATGTCTGATGAAAGATGCCCACCACATAGCTCACAAGCTTCACGTCTATAGGTCTAACCACAGTGAGTGAGCTGCCCTCCTCTGGGAAACTTCCAGGAAACGGACATGGAATGACCAGAGTAGGAGGTGTTGCCACCCCTGGTCTAGCTGCATGTGGCTGAGGCAAGAGAGGGTATCAAGTTATACAAAATCGCTGAAGACTAAAGAAGGTTCCCCCCAACCTAGGAAGACCCTCCAAAGAGTATTCATTGAAGAAGAGAAGCTACAAAAATTCTAGGAACTAGAGAGTAGCAAAAAATAAGATTTTATTGTCTCATAATGAACAATGCAGGCCCTTTAAAACTTTTGACTTGAGGTAATATGTATTAGCATATGGGCAAATATCCTACACACCTTAGTAGACTATGAGAACATCAAAGTACTATTTGCACTATTAGTCACATTTATTATGATGACCTATTACTCATAAAAGTTTAAGTTATATTCAATATCATCTTTTTGGGAAGGAGCGATAATACTTACACTAACGGAACACTTAAGGAAGGACACTGATATACTGCTGATGGGAGTATAAACAGGTACAGCCTTTCTAGAAAGCAATTTAGCATTACATATATTTTTAAGTACCTTAAAAATATTCAGCAATTCTATCTTTAGGAATTGATTTTATGAAAATAGTCCAAAACACATACAAAAATGTATTGAATATTCAAAACATTATTTATAATACTCAAACTGTAGAAATAACTTAAATGTCCAGTGATAAAGCAAAGGTTAAATAAACTCTGTCTAATCCATATCATAATCTGAAAAATAAACAATTTTAAATAAGAAAAAATAATTATGTCATAAATAGTGAAAAGCACTGCACAGATAAATAGATGAGAAATGCATTATATAAAATAATCTTGACTATATTAAAAAATGAGGTGCCTGGGTGGCTCAGTGGGTTAAGCCTCTGCCTTCGGCTCAGGTCATGGTCTCAGGGTCCTGGGATCGAGCCCCACATCGGGCTCTCAGCCCAGCAGGGATCCTGCTTCCCCACCCCGCCCCCGCTGCTCTGCCTGCCTCTCTGCCTACTTGTGATCTCTGTCTGTCAAATAAATTAATTAAATTAAAAAAAAAAAAAAGAATAGAAAAGGCTAGGAAGGAACTGTCACGGTTTGATTTCTCCAGAAAGCATGCTCTGAGATGGATATTAGTAAGGAGGCACTTTATCAGGGAGTGCTCTTGGGATCTACAGCTATAGGAGGACAGGAAGAAAACATGACTGGGCACAGGAGAAGCTGAACTACAATACAGACCTAACAAAGACCTCAGTCAACTTCACACAGAGCTACAAAACTGAAATGGCACAATGAGGCTGGGTGTTTACACCCTGCATCAATTAATCATTGGACACAGGCTGCCCTAACAAAGAGTATGTCTTTGGGCAAATGGCTTTTTTAACCTGAGGGGGTTCCCAACAACCTTACAGTAGCAAGACAGATCAGGGCAGTAAAGCACAATGTCTGCAACAGAAATACACCCAAAAGCTACCATTTGTTGTCTTTGGAGAATAGCTGTTTATTTATTTAGTTTTAAATTCTTCACCAGGATCTTCCATATTTTCCAAATAAAAAATGAGTTATACTCTGTTCTTTTTTTTAATTTTTATTTATTTAAGTAATCTCTACATCCAATGTGGGGTTCAAACTCATGATCCTGAGACCAAGAGTCTCATGCTCTTCTGACTGAGCCAGCCAGGTGCCCCAGTTAGATCTTTTTTTTTTTTTTTTAAGATTTTATGTATATATTTGAGAGAGAGAGAGAGCGCGCACGCTCAAGCACACGCGCACAAGCAGGGGGAAGGGCAGAGGGAGAGGGAGAAGCAAACTCCCTATTGAGCAGGGAGCCCAAGAAGGGGTTCAATCCCAGGACCCTGAGATCATGACCTGAGCCAAAGGCAGAGGCTTAACTGACTGAGCCACCCAGGTGCCTCAACTCTATTTTTAGTAAAGGTTTTAAAGGATTTATAGCCAGTATACTTATAATATAAAATAAATTTGCTTAATGGAAGTAACAGTATATAGAAAATTTTGTTACAGGAATATATATATATATATATATATGTATATACATACATACATACATACATATGTTAGTTAAGGTTTGGTTAGTTTTTTTGTTTTTGTTTTTAATTTTATTTATTTATTTGACAGAGAGAAAAACAGTGTGAGAGGGAACACAAGCAGGGGGAGTGGGAGAGGGAGAAGCAGGCTTCCCGTGGAACAGGGAGCCTGATGTGGGGCTCGATCCCAGAACTCTGGGATCATGACCCAAGCCAAAGGCAGATGCTGAACAAGTGAGCCACCCAGGCGCCCCCGGTTTGGTTAGTTCTAAAATTAAAACAAATACAAATTTATCTCTTAGACACATTATTATTTTTAAAAAGCAAAACAGGTGTGCCTTGGTGGCTCAGTCGTTCAGCATCAGCCTTTGGCTCAGGTCATAATCCGGGGGTCCTGGGATCGGGCCCCATATCAGGATCTGTGCTTTGTGGGAAGCCTGCTTCTTCCTCTCCCACTTCCCCTGCTTGTGTTCTCTCTCTCTCTCTCTGTCAAATAAATTTTTTTAAAAATCTTAAAATAAATAAATAATTTAAAAAGCAAAGCAACTTTTTCATAAACACATCATAAACTGATTACTAGCCAAAATTAGGTTTTCATTTTGCATGCCATACAACCAACAAAAATGTGAAAATTCCAAAAAAAATATAAGAAAAAAGGAGCCCACCTTAAAAAATGAAAAACCTATTTTAGGGTTTACTTTACAACCACACACACATCTGCTGGGTTATACATCCTTGGAATGATTGATAGGACACATGAAATAAAGTTTTTAAAAATCGTTATTTTACCTACCAGAATGGTTCTTTAAAAATGATTTTTAAAAGTTTATATTGAGCCATCTGAAAATTCCTGCATCTGCATAAGATTAAGTACTTATATACTTATAAAATAGCTTACCAAATGATTTCTGGTTCTAAATAAGATGAAGTAACTTGCATCAGAATAACATTTGCACTGAGAACAACCAAGAAAGCTGGATAAAATGTAGACTAAAGGGGCGCCTGGGTGGCTCAGCTGATTGAGCGTCTGCCTCCAGATCAAGTCATGATCCCCGGGTTGGGCTCCCTGCTCAGTGGGGAAACTGCTTCTCCCGCTGCCTGCCACTCCCTGTGCTTATGCTCTCTCTGTCAAATTAATAAATAAAATCTTTAAAATATAATTTAAAAATTTAAATGCAGATTAAAGGTGCTGGAGAGCAACTAAAGAATCATGATGAGGGGCCAAGATCCCAGAGAAAAGGGAAATGCACCTAGATAAGCCCTCCATTTGTTACTAGTCCTTTCCCTCAGGCCATTGCCAGTTCAAACTGTTGGGTATAGAGGCTAAGTTCTGTGTGTTGACCGAGAACTTGTGGCAGTCTCACAGGTTTGAAAAGACAAAACTTGGCTGTACCAGCAGCCCTGAACTCCAAGATTAGAGGGGGCCAGGATCTTGGAGAAAAAGAAGTAGTTGCTCACAATCTCCCCTTGGAGAATTTTGTCAGTTTCTAAATTATAGATGTGCAGGAAATGTGGCTGAGAAACCAAGCAGAAAACAACCAGTAAGAAGATGAACATTTAAAATGAAATCATGTCATCCCAAGTGGTGAGGAAACAAAAATTGGAGTTCAGGGGTAGGAAGGAAAAAAGTTATGGGAAATATATCCCAGCTTTCATTCGATATCCTTAAAACAGTATATGCTAAGATTCAAGCCAAGCCTACCCTTACAAAGCCTGAAACAGTGAAACATCTTAAATCCCTAACTGGACAAAGGCTATCAGTCTGGCTGCCAGGAGAAAATTTAATCATTTCTACAAGAAGATATCATCCAGATCCTCTATAATTTTTCATATAGAATATGCTTCATTCAACAAAAAATTAGTAGACATGCCAAGGGAAAAAAAAAGATGAAATAACCAAAAACCAACAGAATAGACAATAGGAAAGGATCTACCAGGGACTCAGATACTGCAGTGATCAAAGAGAAACTTTATGAGAACTATGACTGAAAACCAAGCTCATAAATACAGAGAACAGATTGGTGGTTGCCTCAAGGGAGTGTGAGGGGGAGTAAAATAGGTGAAGGGGATCAAAAGGCACAAACTTACAGGTAAAAAATAAATATGTCATGGGGATATAATGTACAGCATAGTGACTAAGTTAATATTATATTGCATATTTGAAAGATGCTGAGAGAAGATCTTAAAAGTCCTCATCATGAGGCGCCTGGGTGGCTCAGTGGTTAAGCGTCTGCCTTTGGCTCTGGTCATGGGTCATGATCCTAGGTTCCTGGGATCAAGCCCCGCATCAGACTCCTGGCTCCGCGGGAAGCCTACTTCTCCCTCTACCTCTTCCAGTGCTTTTTTCCCTCTCTTGCTGTGTCTCTATCAAATAAATAGATAAAATCTTAAAAAAAAAAAAAGTCCTCATCACAAGAAACAAATTGTAACTGCCCTTAGTGATGGAGGATAACTAGACTTACTGTGATGCTCATTTACCAGGATGTACAAATATTGAATCATTATGTTGTACATGTAAAACTGTTATATGTTAATTATACCTCAATAAAAAAACCCTTAAACTATGTTTAAGATATGCAAATAGTTGATAATTTTTCCAAAGAATTTGAATTTTTTTTTAAAAAGGCAAGTAGAGGGGCACCTGGGTGGCTCAGTGGGTTAAAGCCTCTGCCTTCGGCTCAGGTCATGATCCCAGGACTAAGTCCTGGGACCGAGCCCCACATTGGGCTCTCTGCTCAGCGGGGAGTCTGCTTCCTCCTCTCTCTGCCTGCTTCTCTGCCTACTTCTGATCTCTGTCAAATAAATAAATAAATATTTTTTTAAAAATGCAAGTAGAATTTTTAAAATACAAAAAATAACTAAAATTAAAGAATTCAGTAGATGAACCAGAGGACTAGACACAGCAGAAAAGAGGATTTGTGAAGTGAAAGATAGGTCAGCAGAAAATAACTATATTGAGCCAAACCAGAAAAAGTAAGAGAGAAGAGAATCAGAGACAAACAGAATAAACTGAAATTGTCTAACTTACATGTAACTGAGTCTCAGGACAGAGAGAATAGGACAAACCTAGTATCTGAGGAGATACTGGCCAAATAATTTCCAAAATAGATGAAAAACATTAAGCTAGAACAAGTTCTAAGGACCCATGAAAGACTAAATGAAAAGAAAACTATGTGTAGATACATCATAGTAAATCCAAACAAACACAGAAAACTAAAAACAAAGAGAAAAGTCTTATAAGTAACCAGTGGCAGGTACAGTGGAGGGTGGGAAGGCAAGTCTCAACAAATTTCAAAGAATGTACACAGATGTCATTTACAGCATTTAATTTTGTTGTTGCTGCAGAGGAGTTCAAATTGTTTATATTCTTGGGGCGCCTGGGTTAAAGCCTCTGCCTTCGGCTCAGGTCCTGGGATCGAGCCCGGCATCGCACTCTCTGCTCAACAGGGAGCCTGCTTTCTCCTCTCTCTGCCTGCCTCTCTGCCTGCTTGTGATCTCTGTCTGTCAAATAAATAAATAAATAAAATCCTTAAAAAAAACTGTTTATATTCTTTTTGGTTTATATTATATATATAATACACACATAATATATAATAATATATCATATTATATTTGTATATTTATAAATATATATTTTTATATATTTAAATTGTTTATATTCTTTATGGTTTGTCCTTCATTTGATGTTTAAGAAATACCAGCCATATACTAAAATTACTATGCAAAGAATCACCTGTATAAGACCCTAATGAAAAAGCATGGATTAAGATTTGATGAATCTCTACAAATGCCTCACTGGTTCAGGTATGTAGTCTGAAATTTAATAAAGTATCACAGGTAAAATATCGTCTAAGATTCTTTTTTTTTAATTTAATTTTATTTTTTCAGTGTTCCAAAATTCATTGTTTATGCACCACACCCAGTGCTCCATGCAATACATGCCCTCCTTAATACCCACCACAAGGCCCTCCCAACCCCCCACCCTCCTCCCTCTAAAATCCTCAGTTTCTCAGAGTCCACAGTCTCTCATGGTTCATCTCCCCCTCCGATTTCCCCTCACTTCTCCTCTCCTTCACCCAATATCCTCCAATGCTCCACAAGTAAGTGAAACCATATGATATGGACTCTCTCTGCCTGTCTTATTTCACTCAGCATAATCTCTTCTAGTCCCATCATGTTGATACAAAAGTTGGGTATTCATCCTTTCTGATGGAGGCATAATATATATGGGGAATATATGCCTCTGATGGAGGCATTGTATATATGCACCGTATCTTCTTTATCCATTTGTCCATTGAAGGGCATCTTGGTTCTTTCCACAGTTTGGCAACTGTGGCCATTGCTGCTATGAACACTGGGGTACAGATGGCCCTTCTTTTCACTACATCTGTATCTTTGGGGTAAATACCCAGTAGTGCAATTGCAGAGTCATACGGTAGCTCTCATTTTAATATTTTGAGGCATCTCCACACTGTTTTCCAAAGTGGCTATACGAACTTGCTATTCCCACCAACAGTGTAAGAGTGTTCCCCTTTCTCCACATCCTCTCCAACACTTGTTGTTTACCATCTTGTTAATTTTGGCCATTCTAACTGGTGTAAGGTGGTATCTTAATGTGGTTTTGATTTGAATCGCCCTGATGGCTAATGGTGATGAACAGTTTTTCATGTATCTGTTAGCCATTTGTATATCTTCTTTGGAGAAGTGTTTGTTCATGTCCTCTGCCCATTTTTTGACGTGATTATCTGGTTTTTTAGTGTTGAGTTTGAAGAGTTCTTTATAGATCTTAGATATCAGCCCTTTGTCTGTAGTGTCATTTGTGAATATCTTCTGCCATTCCGTGAGTTGCCTCTTTGTTTTGTTGACTGTTTCCTTTGCTGTGCAGAAGCTTTTGATCTTGATGAAGTCCCAAAAGTTCATTTTCACTTTTGTTTCCTTTGCCTTTGTAGACATGTCTTGAAAGAAGTTGCTTTGGCCAATGTCTAAGAGATTACTGCCTATGTTCTCCTACAGGATTTTGATAGATTCCTGCCTCACATTGAAGTCTTTTATCCATTTCAAGTTTATCTCTGTGTATGGTGTAAGAGAATCGTCAGGTTTCATTCTTCTGTACATAGCTGTCCAATTTTCCCAGCACCATTTATTGAAGAGACTGTCTTTTTTCCACTGTATATTTTTTCCTTCTTTGTCGAAGATTAATTGATCATAGAGTTGTGGTTCTATCTGGGCTCTCTACTCTGTTCCACTGGTCTATGTGTCTGTTTTTGTGCCGGTACCATACCGTCTTGGTAATCACAGCTTTGTAGTATTCTTAAAAACACTGGAGATACTGTTGGAGTTGAGACTCTGTGGGGCTGAGCCGGGAAAAGGCAAAACTGTATTTTAACTGAAATTGTTGTTAGGGGTCCACAGTATTTCTCCCTTTCTTTGCCCTTTTCTAATTTTTTTTTTTAAGATTTTATTTATTTATTTGACAGAGAGAGATCACAAGTAGACGGAGAGGCAGGCAGAGAGAGAGAGAGAGGGAAGCAGGCTTCTTGCTGAGCAGAGAGCCCGATGTGGGACTCGATCCCAGGACCCTGAGATCATGACCTGAGCCGAAGGCAGCGGCTTAACCCACTGAGCCACCCAGGCGCCCCTTCTTTGCCCTTTTCAATACTAAAGCAGTTTTTCCTTATCCCTAGCTCTAGAGGTATCCTCTAGCTACCTGTCTCATTCTCACTGAAGAAAGGACTGACACTTGTTCACCATTAGACATTAAATATATTTATACTCTCAAAATAACAACTTGCAAAGAATGGATAGGAATAGTTTTAGAAACGACAACTGTGAGGCATCAAGGAGTTTTCTTTTTGTATTATTTTTTTTTAATTGTGGTAAAGTCTACATAACATAAAATTTACCATCTTTACCATTTTTAGTTATATCTCAGTAGTATTAAGTACATTCACATTATTAAACTATCATCTCCATCACCCAGCTACAGAACTTTTCCATCTTCTAAAATCGAAACTCTGCACCCATTAAACAAGAACTGTCCCTTTTCTCTCTCCCCTAAGCTATTGACAACCACCATTTTACTTTCTGTCTCCATGAATTTGACTGCTCTAGTACCTTATGTAAGTGGAATCATACAACATTTATCATTTTGTGATATTTCATTTAGCATAATGCCCTCAACATTCAGTCATGTTGAAGCTTGTTAGAATTTACTTCCTTTTATAGGCTGAATAATATTCCAGTGTGTGTGTGTGTGTGTGTGTGTACATATATATGTATGATGCATCTGTTAATAGACACAGGAGTACCTTCCATCTTTTGGCTTTTATGAATAATGCTGCTGTGAACATGGGTGTACAAATACCTAAGATCTTGTTTTCAATTCCCTTCATTATGTATCAAGTGGAATTAGTAGATTGTATGGTAATTCTATGCTTAATGTTTCTGAGGAACTATCATACAGTTTTCATAGCAGCCACACTATTTTACATTCTCATCAAGAGTGTGTAAGGGTTAGGGACGCCTGGGTGGCTCAGTTGGTTAAGCGGCTGCCTTCGGCTCAGGTCATGATCCCAGTGTCCTGGGATCGAGTCCCACATCGGGCTTCTTGCTCAGCGGGGAACCTGCCTCTCCCTCTGCTTCTCCCTCTGCCTCTGCCTGCCTCTCTGTCTGCCTGTGCTCGCTCGCTCTCTCTCCCTCTGTCCCTGACAATAAAATCTTAAAAAAAAAAAAAAAGAGTGTAAGCGTTCTAATTTCTCCATATCCTCTCCAACAACACTTGCTATTTTGTTTTTGTTTTGATAACAGAAATCCTAACGGATGTGAGGTATTATCTTAGTGTGGTTTCAATTTGTATTTCCCTAATGATTAATAATGTTGAATATATTTTCATATGTTTACTGGCCATTTGTGTATCTTTTTTAGAGAAATGCCTATTCAAATCCTTTGCCTATTTTTTAATCAAGTTGTTTATTAGTTTATGGAGTTGGGAGAGCTCTTTGTGGATTTTCTTTTATTTGTAAATCCTCTCAATACACTCCAAATCACACTGCATGGGCAGACTTCCTCCTTATCTCCCCACACCTGGAAAATGTGCTCAGTTCAAATCAAATCCAAAATGCTAATTCCAACACTAAGAAAGGATCAGGAATGAGACATCTCAGTTCTGAAAGCACAGAACAATGTTAAGATATATCATAAATTATTTTAATATGTTATATATACACGTACATCATCAGACACCTTTTCTTAACTTGAAAAATGTTCTTTGAAATATTTATGAAATATTTATGTAGGAGAAGAATAAATGAAACAAGATGGGATTGGGAGGGAGACAAACCATAAGTGACTCTTAATCTCACAAAACAAACTGAGGGTTGCTGGGGGGAGGGGGGTTGGGAGAGGGTGGTGGGGTTATGGACATTGGGGAGGGTATGTGCTATGGTGAGTGCTGGGAAGTGTGTAAACCTGGTGATTCACAGACCTGTACCCCTGGGGATAAAAATATATTATATGTTTATAAAAAATAAAAAAGTTAAAAAAAAAGAAAAGAAAGAAAATGTTTATTTTCTCTAATTACAAAAGAAACATACTGAATATAAAAATCTAAATATTATAGATACGGATAGATTAGAAAGAGAAAGTCTCCCATAATTACACCTCTAGAAATAACTGTTTCCAACAATCTACACAGTCTAGGATAAACTCTTCCAGAACACAGGCATATACACACACATCCATGCACATATATTGCATTTTGGTTTTTTTATTTAATACTATATCTAGTACCTCTATTCATATCAATATGAAATGCTGTTATCTTTTATAATAGCAATCAAGAAAGAATTTATATATGTGATCTAAAACTGAATTTTTTTTAAATTCACAGAAAAACAGACAGAATGGATTCTGGTAAGATCAAAAGCACAGAATCTAATGTTAACCAAGAGAATGAGGGCAGAGTGGGAGGCCAAGCCTGTGGTTACTCTGTGTCTCTTCTACGTAAGATCTAGATCTAACAGTACAGTGACTGCAGCCCTCTCACACCGGCCCACAGTGCTTGTGCAAGCTCTTTCTCACCCTGTACTAGAAATAACATATCCTCTGGTCATGCTGCATCTACAGAAATATGTGGTCAATTAGGTCAGCCATTTCCAAAGCATCGAATGAGAGAACAGCGAAGCTGCCATGCCAGCCCGTCCATGTAAGAGATAGAAGAGCATGTATAGGGGTTGCATGTGTCAGCCTCCGTTCAAAACATAATTGTCTCATTGTGCATTGCTAGACAATATTTTGGCTTATTTATTTCCTCAGTTACACAAAGAGTTAGTGTTTTCTTTTATGATTAGCTTTTAAAAGATCCAAAAGAGGCACGGACTTGGGAGTCTCAGCAAATGATACAGCCTCAGTGGAAAATATCACTCATGCTCATCTCATTAGATGATCAAATTTTCTTAATCATCTAACTACTTTTTTCCACAGGAGTTCTCTGTAGCTTCTCATATGTATTCCCTTCCTTGCCTACCTCCACTTCAAGTGTTCACACCAAAAGGACAAACTTACCAAAAATCTTAATGCCAGTAGATAATCTAAAATTTAGAAAGATTTGGTGAAGCATCTGTTTAGGGTGACTTTACCATAAAATGCATGTAAAGGTTGAGAGAACAAGTACAAGTGAACCCCAAAGGTGAAGGGGCTTTTCATTTTCTAGGCCTTCAAGGCAGCGATGGCAGCAGAGGCTTCTTCTCTTTCAATGTCTTGTTCTCTTCTTCTCCCACTGAAATTCTTGAATGCTGACCTTCAAAACACCCGAGGAACAAGACAGGTGGGAAGACTGGCGTGGTCTCTATACACACTCATCTTTCAGTTGAAATCTCCCACCCACTCACCTTCACTCAGATCCAGCTTTTCCCTTCTTACTCAAACTTCAGTCCTTGCCTCTGTCATATTTAGGATTCTAAGGCTCAGTAAAGCAAGACTTTGAAAAGCCATAGAAAATGTGGGAAAGTAAAATGGACATTGGGGAGGGTATGTGCTATGGTGAGTGCTGTGAATTGTGTAAGACTAACGAATCACAGACCCTTACCCCTGAAACAAATAATGTATTATACGTTAATATAAAAATAATTTTTTAAAAATGGGGCGCCTGGGTGGTTCAGTGGGTTAAAGCCTCTGCCTTTGGCTCAGGTCATGGTCCCAGGGTCCTGGGATCGAGCCCCGCATCAGGCTCTCTGCTCGGCGGGGAGCCTGCTTCCTCCTCTCTCTGCCTGCCTCTCTGCCTACTTGTGATCTTTGTCTGTCAAATAAATAAATAAATAATCTTTAAAAAGAAGAAAAAAAAAAAAGGAAATGTGGGAAATGACTCTGGAGGTAGCCATACAACCTAAAAATTATGACTAGGACTAGATTATTTGATATTACTACCCTGGTTTGCAATGTCAAAAGATGTTTCACCTCTTGGATTCAGTCATATTCCCATGTTACCTGCATTTATTTTGTGCCTAAGTAACCCTGTAGAGATTAGATAAATGTCTCCCAAATTTATGTTAACTTTATTCACAATAAAGCTGCTACAACTTGTTTAAGTTGGGAATGCTTTCAGCTATAAGGAACAGAAAATCTAACTAAGTAGCTTAAACTGGTAGGACTTTAATAATGTATGAAACAAGAATTCCAGAGCAGGTTTTCTCAGGGTTGTTCTGACAGCTCGATAATATCATTAAGAACACAGACTCTTCATCTTTCTGCTGCACCATCTCAGCTTATTAACTTCATTCTCGGGCATGTTGCCTCATGATTGCAACTTTGCCGCCACAGCGCCATACATCATAGTCTGTATTTCAGAACGGAATAAAGAAAAGGATATGCATCCAAACTGTTCTCTTGCTTTTTCCTTCTAACAGAAAAGCAATTTTTTCCTTGTAGAGGCCCTCCAAAAAATTTCTGGTTATAACAAATTAGCCAGAACTGAATTATACAACTAGCTCTAACTTCCAACAAAAGTGAGAAAAGTGTGGGGCTCCTGTGGGGCTCAGTCAGTTAAGCGTCTGCCTTCAAGTCATGTCATGATTTCAGGGTCCTGGGAGCTCACCAGGAACATGCTTCTCCCTCTCCTCCCTGCTTGTGCTCTCTCTCACTGTCTCTCTCTCTCTCTCAAATACATAAATAAAATCTTTAAAAAAACAAAACAAAAAACAAACAAACAAAAAAAATGACAGGCACCTGGATGGCTCAGCGGGTTAAAGCCTCTGCCTTCGGCTCAGGTCATGATCTCAGGGTCCTGGGATTGAGTCCCACATTGGGCTCTCTGCTCGGCTGGGAGTCTGCTTCCTCCTCTCTCTCTCTCTGCCTGCCTCTCTGCTTACTTGTGATCTCTCTCTGTCAAATAAAAATAAAATAAAATATAAAAAATAATTTTTAAAAAATGAGAAAAGGGAATGTTTGTCTTATAAACCTCCATACTGGCAAAAGAAAAAGGATTGGGGCTGGCTTTTGAGATTCAATCAATAGTTTATGACGCATGTTTATATTATGCATGAAGTGCGAGCTATCAAATTAATTACAAAGGGTGCAGGACCCTTAAGAGCCCTTATTTAGAATAAGTTTCTCTTTCCAGCAGAAAAAAAGGTTGAGAATACTGATGGAGAAATTTAGAAGGGACTGGGATAGCCATGGCAGATGATGCTGACAACATGAATATACAGACAAACTGTATGTGAAAGAGAATCATTAGCCAAACCCTATCTAAAATAAGGGGGAAATTATACTAGTATTCATAATTCATGTCTTGAAACCCTCCCAAAGCAAAAAGAGTATGATAAGGAGAGATCTATTATGACAATGATTTTTTTTAGGCAAGTGAATCTTTACAAATCATTTAAAATAGACAAGCCAATTAGGGGTGCCTGGGTGGCTCAGTTGGTTAAGCATTGGACTCTTGATTTCAGCTCAGGTCCTGATCTCAGGGTTGTGAGTTCAAGCCTCATGTCAGGCTCTGCACTAAACATAGAGACTGGTTGGGATCCTTTTTCTCCTTCTCCCTCTGCCCACGCAGCCCCCCACTCCCACCACACATACTTTCTCTCTCTCTTAAAAAAAAAAAAAAAATAGACAAGCCAATAATACCAGCTAAGACTTAATATCCACAGATTCCATTATGATGTGCCAAGTAGTAAACTAGGTGCTTTACACATATATGTGTGTGATTTACATTCATATATACATATAACCTCTCAGCTGCCCTATGAGGGCAGCACATTCACTAATTTGCCAGATCACACAGGAAGAAGCTAAGCCTAAAATAGGAGATCATGCTTTTAACCATATCACATTTTTTTTGCTACTTTTAATTTTTTCTCAAGTATTTCCCATTCATTTTATGTACTTGTTATTTAATCACTCGGATTCATGAAGTTTAACTCTTTTTTTTGTTTGTTTTAGATCATTCATTTTTTTGTGTTACAAAAACAAAAATAAATCCAAGCAGGTAATGAAATAATCATATTGTTTTAAGTTTCTCATCCTGGGTTCTCTGTCCTAGAATTTAGTAAACAGTTCAAGGTTAGATTGCTTCAACCCTTCTTCTGGATGCTATGACAGCTCCATCTTTTAACCATGTTTCTCTAGTTCAGCTTGTAACTGACTGGAGATGTCATCCTTTATGTTGTCATCATTCCAATTATCCTCCCAGATGTGTGCATCTTCATCTTCATCTAAACCAGCCCGTCTTCCTTGAGGAACTCCTCAAACTCATTGTCCACCTCTAAGAGACCCAAGTCTACCCAAGCTGCTTTTTCTCGGACATGGCGACCCTTGGCACCAAAAACCTCTCAGGTCAAGATGAAGTCTGGAGCTCTCACTTTTCTTCATTGAAGCCACCAAACCCCCTGCCGCCTCTGGGCATAAAGTTTAACCCCTGTTTACATATGATGTAAATAGTCTTTTCTCTCTTTTCTTTTCCTAGTATATCTGGTTCACACAAATACCTACATGGTAAAGCCATTTCAATCACATTTTTCAAAAACCTAAAAAGTCAGATAATACAGATTTTGTAGCTAGTTTCAGAAATCTTAGATAAAAATTACAACTGACTTAAGAGAACAACCAAAAAAAATAGACATCACAACACAAAAACAAGTACGAAGGACTAAAGCAAAAATATAACCATACATCTATATGCAACCTGTTTATTCTAATGTCTCCTGTGTCTCACCTACTCTGAGTATCCTACCTCTATAGCACAATGGCCAATATTATTCATAGACAAGTCATTGGTTCCCTGAGTTATTGGGCTATGTCCCTTCCTAGGACAGAACCCTGTTTGCCCCACACATACATGGTAATACACATCCGGGTATTCACACCCAAATCTCCCCATCACAAACCACCCCTTTTTTAGCCTTTCTTTTTCTTGCCCCCCACCTTTTTTTTTTTTTTTTTTACATTTTTGTTTCCTTTCTTTTTCTTTACATCTTTATTATCATGCTTTGAGAAACTAAATTCCTAAACATGCATAAGATCCTGAGCATATTTTCAACACATAATAAAATTCAGACCTTTTTATTTGTCAAAAAAACCATACATCATTTGGGGCGCCTGGGTGGCTCAGTGGGTTAAAGCCTCTGCCTTCAGCTCAGGTCATGATCTCAGGTCCTGGGATTGAGCCCCACGTCGGGCTCTCTGCTCAGCGGGGAGCCTGCTTCCTCCTCTCTCTGCCTGCCTCTCTGCCTACTTGTGGTCTCTCTCTGTCAAATAAATAAATAAAATCTTAAAAAAAAAAAAAACCATACATCATATATGTTAATCTCCTCTTATTCCCTTTTTATGTACTAAAATTATAAATAGTTTAAACTTCCTAGTTTGCTTGAAGGCGGTGTCCTTGAAGTTAGGTCACAAGATGAAAACTTCTAATATTGGATTGGAAAATAAAGACAATCACATATGGGAAAGGATCTTCTACTTACTTCCTGACCTGGTTTTCCCTAACTCTGACTATGTCTGTCCACTAATCCCTCTTTCCTTAACTATCTGGGAGATAAAAAGCAAACAAACAAATAAACAACAACAACAAAAAAATCAAAACTCATAATGGCAAGATCAACTGAAGAAAACAGTGATGGGAACATACATAACCTCTTCTTCCCTCCAATAACCCAGCAGGCGGCCTGACCTGGTATTTGCCACCCTACTTATACACACAAATTTTTACTTGCTAGGTCAACTGTATTTAAACTGAAATATGGCAACTATAAATAAAATAATAAAATGGAGAGCATTTTTAGATTCCGACAAAGTCAAAGTTCATGGGGTTGCTCTCTTGAAAGCTGTAATTGAAGTCAGAGAGCCTAAAGAGAAAATAAGAAAAAAATCACTACATGGGCTGAATAATTCATATTGAAATCAGAAACATCAGATGAGGGCTGTAAGACACATCAATAGCTTAAAATGATCTCAAGTGAACAATCTGTGCCATTCTCCTTCTCTAGTCCCTGGAGGGGGGGGAAGCCAAAAAAAAAAAAAAAAGAGCTCTGAAGTCTTTTAGAGACTGTTATTCCATTAATTATTTGAGGCAGTTTTGTTTCACTGGAATTAATTAACATGACCCTTCTTCTTTAAGCTCCAGCTGCATCTGATGTCACTGTGCTATGGCAAGGAAGAATGAAAGCTAAGTTGACTAAAGTGAAAAGCATGCCCAAAAGCACTTACAGGGCTCTTCTTGAGACCGTGTTGGTCTATATATCGACCACATTCTAAATAAACTCAATCTATATAATTTCATAGTTATAAAACCTTAATTGCTGCCCAACACTAGACATTTTCAAGCTGGAATCATATATAGTGGTAACTCTCCATCTGTTTCACCTACATATTTTAAAATAATTTGGACTCTACTCATTCAGATTTATTAAATTTCACCATAGTCTGTGACAGTTAACTTACAAAATCCTGAAAAAACAACCAATAGACAAACAAGCCAAATAAGAATACAGGAGATCGGAGTGCCTGGGTGACTCAGTGGGTTAAAGCCTCTGCCTTCAGCCCAGGTCACGATCCCAGGACCCTGGGATCGAGCCCGGCATTGGGCTCTCTGCTCAGAGGGGAGCCTGCTTCCTCCTCTCTCTTTGCCTGCCTCTCTGCCTGCTTGTGATCTCTGTCTGCCATATAAACAAATAAAATCTTTAAAAAAAATAAAAAGAATACAGGAGATGATTAACCTTATGAACATTATTATTTTAAGAATCTAGGTTTAATATGCAGACTGGTACAGATCACAACTAAGTCTTACAGATCTGCTAAATTGATAATGACTTAAATGTCCCCAACACATCCCAATCCTTGCTCTCTCTCACCAGGTAAGCTGCACATGACAGGTTTCGTTCCAATCCTTGTTAAACACACCACATTGGAGGCTCCAGCTCCAAAGACAAACTGGATCTCAAACTCCAGCAGGCAGTGATAGAAAAGGAAATTCTGTATGGTCCACTGATTATTCTAGGACTAAGGCACTGTTCCTGACACAGAAAACCCTTGGACCAACGAGGTGCTACCTCTGCCTCAGGGGACTGGATATCTCGAGAACTGGGCCCCTAAGGATCCCTGGTCAATATCCCAAACATTTAAGAAAGAAGCTCATTCTAAGACACATTTAATTATAGTATTTGTAAACCAAGGGGACTTAACTGAAGTACATTAACCAAAAGACTACTTTTCAGAGCTTTTAAGAGCTCAATCTAATGTCTCAGAGATTGTTTCCCACATTACTTCTCTTGATTGAGTAAATATGTTTTTTCTTGAATAACAACCTTTGCTATACTTCTTCTCCCTTTAACCTAAACCAATATTTTCATTTCTACAGTCAACAGTTTCTGAGTAACTTGTCTATCCTGCCATTAAATATGGATGTAGAGGCTTAACAAATCCTGAATGGCTTTTATTATCAGAGATAGTCTCCTTGATTAACAAGAAAAAGCAACTATATCAATGTGTAGATTACATTACAATTCATCCCACCTATGATATGGCTTCCAAAATTCTGTCGGAGGAAGGGAGCTAACCTACAGCTTGATTGACCTAGCCCACTGACTAATAACCTGAATCTGTCTACATCCATAGTCCGGAGAACTTCCTTCCAGTGGGATGTTGTGGCTGGCACACTCTGAGATCTCAAACGTTTAAGAATTTATTCCTGAGTGCTTTGATATTCCTGTGGGTTTGGGGTTTGGTTTTTTTGTTGTTGTTTTTTTGTTTTTAGTCCTTTTAAACTCTTACAATAAGAATAATCCCCTTAACATTGATATGATAATCACCAAGTTTCTGTACCAATATTATTATGTAGGAAAATGAGATGTTCTGTTAATTAAAATCAAATTCACTAACTACTATTGATTTCTTTTTAAGGGAACACACAAAGGCTTTTAGTTCTCTTCAATTTAAATGTAAACTGTCAAAAAACTGGAAATTACCACAGTGGACTGGTTGACTAATATATGACTGACTTATGCAATATAAAATTCTGAATCCATTAAAAAGATACTGTATGTATGTATTGGCATGGAAAATGTTCATAATATACTACTTTGAGAAAAAAAATCTTGCTACAGAATAGTATGCACAAAATAAACCATTTTGTTGGAGAAAATACACATAGGGAAAAAATAGAAGGACATACATCAAAATATTAAGAATATGTGAAGACAATGAAATTACATGCAATTCTCTTTTGCATTTCTGAATTCTCCAAAGATTTGCACTGAATATTTATTATTTTTATAGTTTTTAAAAAGAAATTTTTAAAAGGAAAATAGTTCCCAAAGTAATTTTGCAAGTCATTTCTTATACTATTTCACATCTATTATTAGTAAAGGTAATGGAACATCTTTCACCATAGAAGATTCTCAATTTAGTTTTAATATAAGAGAGGCAGTTTTTCCAGTTGCCTTTAAAAATAGCAAGAAGATTTACTGGGTCACCTCCATGTGCCAGGTTTTCTCACATATTCTATTAAAAGTGAAACATTAAGGATAGCCAGGGGAAAAATGGCCCACAATGTATCTACAGTAATATAGTCTTATAATTTTAAAAAGACTCACCACCACCACCACCACCACTGAACAAATAGTTTAAAACAGCTAACTTTTACTGAGCATTTATTAGTTGGGGGATTCTGATAAGAGGGAAATATGGCAGACAAAGTCCAAGTCAAGGAAAGCTAGAAGACAGGCTCAAGAAGCAAGGTTGGTTCTATGTCCCATAGTGGAATTCCACAGAACATCTGCATCAGAATCCTTCAAGGGACTGGTTAAAAAATGCAAATTCCTGGGGCTCCCAAACCTACTGACTCAGAATCTCTGGAAGCAAGACTCAGGAATTTACTTTTTCTTTTTTATTTATTTATTTCTTATTGGGGGGGCGGGGTGCAGAGGGAGTGAGAGAGAGGGAAACTAAGCAGACTCCCCGCTGAGCACGGAGCCCGACTTGGGGCTCAATCGTACAACCCTGAGATCATGACATGAGCAGAAATCAAGAGTCTGATGCTTAACTGAGTGCATCACCCAGGTGCCCTTCAGAAATTTACATTTTAAAATTACAGATGATTGCTACATATAAAGTCTGGGGAAATCCATGTTGTGAAAGATCAAGCCAAGAGAATGGGGTTAGAAAAAGATCAAGAGTCTTAAATGTCAAGACAAGGAATGAGTTGATTCTACAGTAGATAAACAGGGCAGGGGATAAGGGGCTATGGACCAGCCAGAGATTTTAAGCTGGAGAGAGCAGTGTGTTAAGATCTGTGTTTTGGCTCAATACTGCTCACTACAGCCTGAGGTGAAAAAGACAATTGGAAGTACTGGAGAATTCAGGAAAGTGATCTATAATGATGCATTTAAAACTGGCCAAGAGAATGGTTGCCACCCTGGTACCAAAAAGGGAGTGAAAGAAAGAAGCTCATGAAGACTTATTGTTGAATAAATAAGATGACTTGAATGTTGAAATTTTTTTTTTAATTTTTTAATAATTTTTTTTTTAATCTGACAGACAGAGATCACAAGTAGGCAGAGAGGCAGGCAGAGAGAGAGGGTGGGGGAAGCAGGCTCCCCGCTGAGCAGGGAGCCCAATGCGCGGCTCGATCCCAGGACCCTGAGATCACGACCTGAGCCCAAGGCAGAGGCTTAACCCACTGAGCCACCCAGGCACCCCTTGAATGCTGAAATGTTAAAGCCAAAAATTACAGATATGAAGAGGAAGAGCTGGAGAAAATTTTCCAATGGTACTTTAATGCCTTCTAATTCATTCATTCAATCATGGAGGTGTTACTATGTACTAAACACTAGTCCACATGCTAGGTAAAAAAACATGAAAACCACAGAATTACACACTTTAAATGAATGAATTGTAATGTATGTGGAATGATCTCTCAATGAAGTTGTTACTGAAACAAAACAAATGTGAGATTTCCCCCGTCCTCGGGAGAAAAACGTCTGCAATGCAGTGTTGTGTCAGGACAGATGTAGACAGAGTGTTCTGTAAGAATACTCTGGAACATCTTAGACAGACTAGGACCTGAAAGACATAATTCATGAACAAACAGTGGAGAAAAGCCAGGTACAGGGAATGCAGCAAAGCAGGAAGAAGGCAACCTGGAGAGCTCTTGATTTAAAGTGAAGACCTGAATGCCAGGACTGAAAATGAGACAGGAGACTGGCCCAGGGTGAAGGCAGATAAGGAAAAGGCCAGTGTATCATGGCCTCACTGCTCCAGGTGTGGTCCTCAATCTGGCAACACTGGTTTCACCTAGAAGTTGTTAGAAAGTCTTGCGGCCCTATCACAGACCTACATCAGAACCTCCATTTTGACAAAATTCCTAGGTGATTTCAGATGGACACAAAACTTTGGAAAGCACTACACTAATATATTTATTCTCAAGACAATCCTATAGGGAATTACTGAGGAATTTAAGTCAGAGAGTGGCATGATCAGATATGCTCCTTACATAAAGATCACTCTGGTAACAGAACAAAAAACAGATTATAGAAGGTAAGACCAAAAATTGCTTATGGTCTTGTTACAGGATCCAATGAAGAAAGAAAAAGGGTACAAACAAAATAAGGATAGTACCAGGAAATGGTAAGTGATGGGCCGCGGGAGGTGGGTGTTTGGCTGAAGGGGGAAATCAAGACCATTTTAAGTTTTTGGTCTGGGTACATGGATGGATGTTGATGCCATTCACCAGACAGGGAATACAAATAGTAACAATTATAGTGGCTAACATTTCTCAAATGTGTATCAGGCATTATTTTAGGTGCTATGCATGAACTATGTCATTTAAATCCCCTTAACAACTCTACAAAGTCAGTATTACTATTATCCCATCTTCTAGACGAGGAAAGTAAGACACGAAGAAGTAGGGTAGAGGGGAAGAAAGAGGAAGGGAGATGACAAGTTTAACGTCAAATATGCTAGGTTTGAGGGGCCTGTAAAGATGCCCACAGGCAGCTGTGGCAGGGATTTAGGTTTGTGAGGAGAACAAGGAGGCCGGAAACAGAGATCTGGAAGTCATCAACATAGGTTCATACCTAACTTTTCAGGAGCAGATCAGACCACAGTGGGAGGGAGGGTAGGTGAAGGGCAGAACCTAGGAGCACCAATATCCAGGAGGTTAGAGGAGGCAGCTGAGTTTATGAAGAAGACCAAGTGGCCAGAGAGAAAGAACAATAGTTATAACCAAAGAGCAGCAATAACAAGAGCCAACAGTTAAGTCTGTAGTATGCATCAGTTACCATTCTACGCATTTTTATATATATTAAAAAATTTAGTCACCATTAAAACCACATGTGCTGAGTATTATTATCCTCATTAAAAAATGAGGAAATTGAGGCACAGGAAAGTAAAGCAGTTTGGTCAAGGTCACACAGAAAGCAAAGAGCAAATCCAGGATTCAAACCCGAATGCAAACACTAAGTAGAGTCCATGCTTGATAGCTGGGATACACTGCATCTCTTTCAGGCACTGGGAAAGGCGGAAGCCAAGGACAGAAACAGTTGTAACCAAATTCTTAGAACAGCTTCTGGTCCACAGTGAGACATGGGTAAACACTAACCATTATTATTTGATCATTGTACTGCTATGGAGTTGTGCGTTTACGCAAGTCACGGTTCTTAGAAGAAAACAAATGACAACTAAAGAAGGTAAAAATCAAGGTTTTCATAGAGAAAGAAAGCAAAGAAACTTCCAACTTCTACTTGGTTTCCTATAGCTTCAATATCTAAGTTTCCACACCATCAACTTTTGACCACAATTGTGGCTACCAGTCCTTAAGCAGGCTGTGGTACACAGCAATGACTCACAGGCCCCCCACAAGCCCCTAGATACCTTCTGAGTGTTATAAAGATTCCATTCCAGGGTGCTATCTTTAACACTGGATATATTTTGCTCCATTCTACTTGCTTTACAGTAGGTAATTGACGCTGAAGGTCTCTCAGGTTCTTGACTATCCCCTGAAAACACACTCAACCTCTGACCACTCCCAACAAATGGTAATTTGTTCTAATTAGGAGCACATGTTGTCTACAATAAAATGATAACATATTTCCAGGTAATTTCCAAGTTACAATTGTATTTTGTTTATGCCCTTAAGACAATGGCTTAATGGTTGGTTTAATTCTTTCTAATTCAATAATTCTATCTGGCCCAGATTCCCCCCAAGTCAAGGAGAAACAATGAATAAGAGTAACAATGAGGAAAATGGTCAAGAAAAGGAAATAGTTTAGCTTTCCAAAAGGTTAGGTTTTTGAAGTAAATTTATATATTTCTATCTAAGAGCATTTCTCAAAACACAATAAAGGCATTGGATGGCAGAAAGCATCTCACATAAGTGGGACATCTGGTCATCCTAGCCCTGAAGCAATGTACATAAAAAATGCTATTTTTAAAATGAAATAAATGTGAATACCCTACCCCAGCATAAATGTAAGTATCAACACTTGTCAAAGAGACGTGGAATATAAAATTGACTAAAACTAATTCAAAGATTTATGTACAAAGATGCTCACCATAGTATCTATCTTATAATAGTGAAAATGCCCAGCAGTAAATAAATTATGGTACATCCAGGTGATGGAATATTATCCAACCACTAAAAATATTCTCAATGAATGTTTAATAATATAAAAATTCTCACAATATATATTAAGTTTAAAAAATCATAAAAATTACTCTATCAATATAGATGAAAGACTTAAGGAAATAAATTAATAATTAACAATTATTATCTCTGGGTAGTATTAGTTTATTTCTAATTTTCTTTTTCTTTTTTTAATTTTCTTCCTTTATATGTTTCTGTATTTTCAAAATTGTCTGAGATGTACGATTTCTCTAAGCAGAAAAAAAATTACCAAAAAGTTATTTTTTTTTAAAGTTTTTTTTTTCTTTAAGATTATATTCACTTTTGGGGCGCCTGGGTGGCTCAGTGGGTTAAAGCCTCTGCCTTCGGCTCAGGTCATGATCCCAGGGTTCTGGGATCGAGCCCCGCATCGGGCTCTCTGCTCAGCAGGGAGCCTGCTTCCTCCTCTCTCTCTGCCTGCCTCTCCGCCTACTTGTGATCTCTGTCTGTCAAATAAATAAATAAAATATTAAAAAAAAAAGATTATATTCACTTTTCTCACAGAGAGACACAGCGAGAAGAGGGAACATAAGCATGGAGAATGGGAGAGGGAGAACGAGGCCTCCTGCTGAGCAGGGATCCCAATGGAGGTCTATATCCTAGAGCCCTGGGATCATGACCGGAGCCTAAGGCAGACGCTGAACGACTGAACCACCCAGGCACCCCTAAAAGATTTTCCAAAAAATTTGTTTCTATTTCTAACTCTTTCCCACTTTTTCTTACCCTAGTCTAAGCCTTAAGGTCTAGGGCAGAGGTTCTTGAGTGGGGCAGAGTGAGGCCGGATTTGACACCCCCCCACCCCAGGGATATTTGGCAATGTCTGCAGACCATATGGATTGGTTATTACAACTGGGGGTGAGATACGTTACTGGATCTAGCAGATAAAGTTTAGGGATTTGGCTAAAAATCCTACAATACACAGGAAAAGCCCACAGGAAGGAAGGATTATCTAGCCTACTATGGCAATAGCACAGAAGTTGAGAAATTTTGGTCTAAGATGAAAAAATATTAGTAAAAACAGGAAGAATGGGTTCAAATACAAAATTAACTCTAGTGGGTTTAACTTTTTACTTCTATACTAAGATATATATATATATATACATATATATATGTATATATATATATAAAGAGAACTATCTATCTATCTATATATTCTGACTTGATAAACATTTAATCTAGGTTTTGACCCAACTTCTATATTAAAATACAGATGTCTTGATTTTATGAAAAACATCTCCAGGACTTCTGTTCCCAGCATGAGCATGACGCTTGTCAAATTAGAAGTAAGATTTTTCTCAGCTTGAGCATATAGAGACCAATTCTGGGTAAAAGTTTTTTTTTTGTTTTTTTTTAAAGATTTTATTTATTTATTTATTTGACAGAGAGAGATCACAAGTAGGCAGAGAGGCAGGCAGAGAGAGAGGAAGGGAAGCAGGCTCCCCGCTGAGCAGAGAGCCCGACGCGGGACTCGATCCCAGGACCCTGAGATCATGACCTGAGCCGAAGGCAGCGGCTTAACCCACTGAGCCACCCAGGTGCCCCTGGGTAAAAGTTTTTTAAGGACTGCTACAAAAATGTCTTAAAGTGAGGTCATATCCTTAAAGAAATAGCTGGTCCCCTTATTGTATATACTCCAGTATATACAAAATAAAATATGCAAAACTAAGTTTTAACTAGTCTAGTCTAAAGTGTAGTCTAACACAAAAATGTTTCTTTAAAACATATAGATACTCCGATACACAGAAAATAATTTATGTAAACTCATGAGAAATTACTTCCGGGCGCCTGGGTGGGTCAGTGGGTTAAGCCGCTGCCTTCGGCTCAGGTCATGATCTCAGGGTCCTGGGATCGAGGCCCGCATCGGGCTCTCTGCTCAGCGGGGAGCCTGCTTCCCTCTCTCTCTCTCTCTCTGCCTGCCTCTCTGTCTACTTGTGATCTCTCTCTGTCGAATGAATAAATAAAATCTTTAAAAAAAAAAAATTACTTCCTATTGTGATGTCAGATTCAGGAAGTGGTAAAGCAAAAGTACAAGGATTTAAGGAAATGAAGTTCCCTCCTTAATCTAAGAAGTCACTAAATAACAATTCACTTCATAAGAATTTATTTTATCCCATTTTAGGGGTGTGTGTGTGTGCACATGCACACGTGTGTGTATTGGGTATAACAAAGCAAAACAGAGCATTTGGGTGAGTAGATTAAATAAAGGAGTAGGGTGTCTAGGAGCAGACAACAGTGTAGAAGGCAAGAAAGCAGAAAAAGGGGCGCCTGGGTGGCTCAGTGGGTTAAAGCCTCTGCCTTCGGCTCAGGTCATGATCTCAGGATCCTGGGATCGAGCCCCGCATCAGGCTCTCTGCTCAGCAGGGAGCCTGCTTCCCGCTCTCTCTCTCTGCCTGCCTCTCTGCCTACTTGTGATCTGTGTCTGTCAAATAAATAAATAAAATCTTTAAAAAAAAAAAAAAGAAAGAAAGCAGAAAAAGAACACTGGAAATGAGTAAAACAGGAATAACAAATTTTACAATTTATCTGTAGATGGAAATGGGGGAAAAGAATAATGTATTCAAACAAAAACATGAAGGAAATGAGGGGAAATAAAACACTGAGGATATGTGGCAGAAAAAGATCAGAACAGAAGAAGACATAGGGTTCATAACCCCCTGATTAAGACTAAATGAAAAATACTTTTCAGGGGTGCCTGGGTGGCTCAGTGGATTAAAGCCTTTGCCTTTGGCTCGGGTCCTGATCCCAGGTTCCTGGGATGGAGCCCCGCATCGGGCTCTCTGCTCGGCAGGGAACCTGCTTCCCCCTCCCACTCTCTCTGCCTGCCTCTCTGCCTACTTGTGATCTCTGTCTGTCAAATAAATAAATAAATAATAATACTTTTCAAATCTTCAATCTCTGATACGATTTCAGTAACATTTGTTTAGTTGGATTCTCATTGGCTCTTTTTTAAATTCAAAATGATTCTATGGGGGCACCTGGGTGGCTCAGTGGGTTAAGCTGCTGCCTTCGGCTCAGGTCATGATGTCAGGGTCCTGGGATCAAGTCCTGCATCAGGCTCTCTGCTCAGCAGGGAGCCTGCTTCCCTCTATCTCTCTGCCTGCCTCTCTACCTACTTGTGATCTCTCTCTGTCAAATAAATAAATAAAATCTTAAAAAAAGAAAAACAAAATGATTCTATGGTTTGCGGGAGTAGGGGAGGGAGAGATTTCTAATGTCCTCCTCGTCATGCAAAAGGAGGGGCAGAATTCAATTGCTTTGTATTTTTGGTAACTTATTCGTGGTAGATATTAACTATTCTTTCTGATGGGCAACAGCTTTCAGCCACCCCACCAGGTCTGAGTGGAGCTATCAATTATGATGCCCTGTCCTCCGCCTGGTCTTTGAGATGAGCTTGACTATGCATAATATCCCCCTCCCCCCTTACACAGCACAGTGAAAGGAGAGGGCACATGACCCCTAGCAAAGGCAACCAGAGTTCTTTTACCAGACTTCCTCCAGGCCCAGAACTGGAAGATCATGTGATCTGCAGGTGCCACTGACCATCTTTTTCACCATGAAAAGAGCTGTCATGTGGATGAAACCAATGGTAGACAGCACAATTTGATATGAAAGCCAGTGACAGAGAGCCTCAGAGACCATTTTCTGGCTTTGAATACATGGGCCTGGGCGTCCAGGTCATAGAGGCAAATAAAATCGTTTTTAGCTTTGAGTTGTGTTTGTTACTTCCAACTGAAACAGCTCTGGCTGGTAAACTGCTTAACACTGTCAAAGAGATGTTTGTTAAGTTGGTATCTCAGAACTATGAGGCATGAATTATCCAGGCTGTTTTTTAAAAAAATCTATTACATCTTAGCTGTCAGCATAATTTGAGGTAATAAGTTTCATAAATATAAACTTAATGTTTAAAGAAGAAATTCATTTTAAATGACACATTTATTTCAAGATCTAACAAGTATCCCTAGGGAGGTCTGATGTTACAAACTTGTTATTCTTTTTTTTTTTTTAAAGATTTTATTTATTTATTTGACAGACAGGGATCACAAGTAGGCAGAGAGGCAGGCAGAGAGAGAGGAAGGGAAGTAGGCTCCCTGCCGAGCAGAGAGCCCGATGCGGGGCTCGATCCCAGGACCCCGGGATCATGACCCGAGCTGAAGGCAGAGGCTTTAACCCACTGAGCCACCCAGGCGCCCCACAAACTTGTTATTCTTGATGTTAAATACTTCCCCAATTTCCACCTTCACCTTCTTAAATTAAAGAGTTCTGCCTTTCTAATCTACCTACTTTACTGCCACAATCATTTTATTTCTCCCATTCTGAAATTCCCCTAGTTCCAGTGTGTTTTTATCAAGAAGTAGAAACCCCAACCATCCACAGAGGATTCCTGGCCAGGAAAATGCAAGTTTGTTTTGTTTTATTTTGTTTGTTTTCTTTTTAAAGGAGACAGTTTATTGACTATACTGCAAAAAGGGAGCAGCCGGCAGAATAGCAAAGGAGAGGCTGTCTGATGAAAAATGCAAGTTTCTGTATGAGTGACTAAGGAGAGACAAAACTTATTTTTTTTAGTGTCCAGCCTCCCTCCAATTCAGTAATGTGTTCATGTTTTTGGCCATAGCAGCACATTGGCCCAAAAGTTGTAGATAGATGTACTTCCCCCTGGATTTTAACCAAGTTTGGAGCCATTATTTTGAAACCAAAACATAATCATACCATCCCTAAGTTCCACAATTGGCAAAAAGCCTCTATTGTACAAGGAGATGTTTAATGCTAATGGCTGCTCGTTTAGGGGACTTCCAACTGAGGAGGGCCTCGAAGAGAAAGGGAGAAAAAGCGAGGGATAAGTTTCTGCAGCTTAAAAATCTATTACCACCACAAACCCAGAATGACATTACAACCAAGGTAGATGGAACAGGACAACTGACCAAAGGGCATTTTAGCATACTAAGGACCTAAGGACCCAAGGCATCAAAGGCAGACACAGGGGTAAGCATGTGAAGTAAAGATGAAATAAACCACCTAAATACCTCCGCCACCCACTCTCACCTCCCACTGTCAATGAAACTCCACAGGAGCGACACCCCAGCTCAGTCCTCTACATTAAGTATCTCTACTGGTTGGGTTAAGGTGAAACCACAATATATATTTTAAAAACAGACAAATAATTCTTCCTGCTGTCCCAATGGGTAAGTACAACTCTAGTAAACTGGATTTTATTCTAAAAATTATCATTTTAGGGGCGCCTGGGTGGCTCAGTGAGTTAAGCCTCTGCCTTCGGCTCAGGTCATGATCTCAGGGTCCTGGGATAGAGAACTGCATCGGGCTCTCTGCTCAGCGGGAAGCCTGCTTCCCCCTCTCTCTGCCTGCCTCTCAGCCTACTTGTGATCTCTGTCAAATAAATAAAATATTTTTTAAAAATTATCATTTTAGCTATACAAAGAATAAACTGGGAAAGAGAAGAAGTTTAGCACAAGAAACTCCTGAGGATGATGAAAATGTTCTATATCTTGCTTATGGTAGTAGTTACATGACAGAATATATTTGTCAAAACTCACTTACTTGGGGCACCTCAGTAGTTAAGCGTCTGACTTCAACTCAGGTTATGATCCCAGGGTCCTGGAATTAAAACCCGCACTGGGCTCCCTGCTCAGTGGGAGGCCTGCTTCTCCCTCTCCCACTGCCCCTGCTTGTGTTTCCTCTCTTGCTCTCTGCCAAATAAATAAATAAAATCTTAAAAAAACAAAACTAGTATGGTACTTTGCCCCAGAGACTGGATTCAAAAAAAAAAAAAAAAAACCACAAAAAAAAACAAAACTTGCTGAACTACACAGTTGAAATGAGTGGATTTTATTACTTATATATATAAATTATTACCTCACTAAGTTTATTATAGAGAGAGACAGCTTGAAGGAAAGGAGAAGACAAACTCCCCAGGGAGACAAATGCTAAAGGTCTGGATAGACACTACGGGAAGAAGACATGCTATCTGGGGATGGAATGGGGGAGTGGGGTTGCCCACATGATGTTCTACCTAGGGCCAGGCCTTATTCCATAGATCACCCTGGAGTTTCTACTTCTGAGAATTTCTTATACTTCATTAGGAATTGCTGAAAGTAGAAACAAATAAATCAGTCTATCCTCCAGTGGGCCATGTGCCCCTAGATTCTCCCAATGGAGGTGAAATCCATTATAAAGTTAAAAACGAAGAAGCTAAATTACCTTCTGAGATAAGATGTAAGGTAAGAGGGGTTTTCTCTCCTCTCCCACACTTTCCTATAGTGCCCCCGCCACCCTGCCCCAACCCTTTGGAGGTTGTAGCTAAATCCCAGAAACCCCATTCACGGACCCTCTTCCAGAGTTTCCCTCCTTTGAACAGTTAAAAGCACCAGGAAGATTTAAAATGTTTTTCTGGTGGCCTCATGAAAATTAAAACCTCTTTGTACTCTTTTAGCCACTGGGCAATATACCAGACATTCACACTTCAAGAGACAGTAACAAATTTCAAGAAAGTCATGAGCTTTCTTCTTTGCTCAAGCAGTCTGAAGTATTTCTGAGTAGCTTACAAGTTCCACAGTCCACAAAAATTCATGGTATAATGGGAATTAACTTCCAGTTTCCAAAGCTAGAGCTACTGGTGTTAACTTACACTGTTCCTTCTCCTTCCCACCCTATATCTCATCCATCATAGAGACCTGTCTCGCAAGTTGGCCCCCTTCCTTCCCTTACCATCTGCCTGTGCCTCAGTCTACCAGACAATCATTTCCTATTCTGTTTCCTGCAACAGTTTCTTTGGTTTCCCTTGGCTCCCAGCTCTCCTCTCTGTTACTCATCCTGTTCAACCTGCCTGAAAATGTGCTTACTTGTTTAATCACTTCTTTATACCCTACTTCACTCCTACAAGGAGACTAGTCATCCCAAACCATTATTTACCGGAGACAGACTATTAGGGACATCAGGAGGAAATACAGATAGAAAAAGCATGACAGGATACTTGAGTAAATCAAATGTACTTACTAAACCCCAAATCTGGCACATGATCAGACATGAGGTTTCTGTCCTGCTTTCAGATGTTGAAAGTAGTCTCAAAAATGTACTTTCAAGACGAAAATGTAAGAATTTCCAGGATTGATGGTAAAGGGGAAGAGGTACAGAACATAAAACAGGAACTTACCCAGAAAAAATCTAGGCTTTAGTAGGTATGAAGGAATACTGTAGGAAAGGAAGAGTACAGATATACAATCTATTGGCCTAAACTGCTATCTCATCTAGGAAAGTTTACATGGCTTCTCAAGTAGGGGTTTTAGAAGTTTTTGTACAGTTACAAAACTCAGCATGCTGATACACAGTGGGACTCCTAATTAAACAACTTCAGGTAATCTTGGCCATTCTGTAGTATTTTCAGTGTTATCCATGTTTGGGAAGTTCATGTGAGGAGGACTATCATTCCAACTCTCCTCCACAAATGCTGAATCCTCTGAAGTTACTGAAAGCATCTATGGGTGACATTATGATTCAGATAGCCACTGGCAAGTCAAGACTAGCAAATATTTTCAAAATCAGAAGCAGTGAGATATCTTAGCCACTTTCAATTCTTTTGGGAACAAGCCAGGTGGATCTAAAAACAAATTGACCCACAACTCTGTGAATATACTAAAAACCACTGAACTATAAACTTTAAGTTAGGAACGGCATGGTATGTAAATTACATCTTAATAAAGCCTTTACTTTAAAAACCAACAAACAGGGCGCCTGGGTAGCTCAGTGGGTTAAGCTGCTGCCTTCAGCTCAGGTCATGATCTCAGGGTCCTGGGATCGAGTCCCGCATCGGGCTCTCTGCTCAGCAGGGAGCCTGCTTCCCTCTCTCTCTCTCTGCCTGCCTGTCTACGTGTGATCTCTCTCTGCCAAATAAACAAATAAAATCTAAAAATAAATAAATAAATAAATAAATTTTAAAAATAAAAAAATAAAAACCAACAAACATATTTTCACCAAAATGTTAGTTTCCAGAAATGTTATATCCTAGGAACCTAGTTATTGCCCTTAAAATGTTTATACTGCTGGAAAATTTTACAAAATGGAAGCCCTGATAAATTACTGTGACAAAACCATTATCATTTTAGCTACAAATAAACTGAATGGTCTCTTTCCTTTCACAGTAATGGGAGCTGATCTGTATCACACATCAAAATCTGCTCTGAATGACATTTTTTTTTAAGATTTTATTTATTTATTTGTCAGAGAGAGAGGGAGAGAGAGCAAGCACAGGCAGACAGAATGGCAGGCAGAGGCAGAGGGAGAAGCAGGCTCCCTGATGAGCAAGGAGCCCGATGTGGGACTCGATCCCAGGACGCTGGGATCGTGATCTGAGCCAAAGGCAGCTGCTTAACCAACTGAGCCACCCAGGCGTCCCTGAATGACATTTTTTAAAAGGGTACTTTTCGGATTTAACCACTATGTTGAATACCATAATTATGACATGTCACTAATACATCTTTCCTTGTAATCTACTCCAGAACTTCCTTCCCCATAATCCTCTGTGAGGAAAAAAGTCCTTGTGTTTATCCATTGATTTAACTTCTAATGATTTCCCTCTTCCTCTAGTAATCACTACCCAAGCTTTGACCTCTGGAATCATTCCAACCTTCCCCATGTCCCGACCCACTCCCTAATTTCTACTTAGAAATATCACACCAGCTGTCTGCCTGCTGTGGAGGTAACAACAGGTTATATATGCTCCCAGATATTCAAAGTAGGTCAAGAATATAAAAAACTGACTGTGAGTCCTTTGAGGGAAAGGGCTGTGTCTTGTTCATTGTTAGAACCTCTCAATATTAAGGAGAGTACCTAGCACCCAGGAGGTGCTCAAAAAATATTTTGACCCACCATTAAGCGAAGGCCCATTCACAAAAAGAATTAAGTCAACAAATAGCCAAGACACTAGAATATACTTGGACATAAATGTATTTAAAAGGCAATTTAAGCTCAACTTACTCTTGATGTCTAAACCAGCCTATCTTTACAATGACTAAAAGGTGAATTTTAAGAGCGTATGATGAAGCTATGACCAAAAGCCAAAACCTTGAAATTTAAAAATCATACTATTTTTTTTAAATTTTATTTATTTACTTGACAGAGAGAGATCACAAATAGGCAGAGCAGCAGGCAGAGAGAGAGAGAGGAAAGCAGGCTCCGAGCAGAGAGCCTGATGCGGGGCTTGATCCCAGGACCCTGAGATCATGACCTGTGCTGAACGCAGAGGCTTAACCCACTGAGCCACCCAGGTGCCCCTAAAAATCATAGTATTTTTTTTAAAAAATTTTTTCTGAAAAATTATAATTGGGAGAAAAAAGCTGATTCAAGACCAAGAGCAATTTATTATCCAATCAATCTCTAGTTAAGCAGTCTACAATTAGTCAGCTCAGGAAGGGACTCCTCACTGTGCACAATGGAGGGTAGAATGGAGGGCTATACAAAGTAACTAAGGAATGTTTACACACCTTCATAGGAAAATGCCTCTGATATTTCTCAGTACCCACTTCATACCATCATTATGAGGATTAAATGAGTTAATATTTGTAACGCACTTAGAGTAGTACCTGGCACATAGTTAGCACTGTATTAATGTTTATTAATAAAGTAGCCAAATCAGCTTCCAATTACCTTCATTCATACATTAGAGACCTACAATGCCTAAGAAAATTACCAGGTTTAGGGGTGCCTGGGTGACTCAGTGGGTTAAAGCCTCTGCCTTCGACTCAGGTCATGATCCCAGGGTCCTGGGATGGAGCCCCGAATCAGGCTCTCTGCTCCGCAGGGAGCCTGCTTCCCTTCCTCTCTCTCTCTTTCTCTGCCTGCCTCCCAGCCTACTTGTGATCTCTGTCTATCAAATAAATAAATAAAATCTTAAAAAAAGAAAGAAAGAAAGAAAGAAAATTACCAGGTTTAGAGAGAAGTTCCAATTGTGCAGTATTTTAAGTCTGTGGCTAGAAAGGCATCCTAGAGAATGTTTTATGTAAACTCCTCGTCTCATGGTAAAATTAATCCTATACCCATTTCTTGAGAAATTCATGGGTTACAAAAGCTTTCCCATCTAATTCCTAGGTTTGATCCTCACAAGAGCCTTGAAAGATGCAGAGGAGGTATAATTAACTCCACTTACAGATAAGAGACAACTGAACAAAAGAAGTTAAGTGACTCGCCCAAGGTCATACAGTAAGTGAAAAAGGCCTGGGCTAGAATCCAGGTCTCTTGATGTCAGGTCCACACTTCTAAAAACATGCTGCAACTTGGGTCCTGGGCTTACTGGAGTCACATTTGGAAACAATGATTCTAAGATCCTAAATGGAGATTCTGCAGCTAACACGAACTTGGAAAGTTAAGCCCATTCTGTTAACTGGAACTAAAGGTAATTAATAGTTGGCAAAACACCTACGTACAGTGAGTTATAGTATAAAGTGCCATGACGACACACATTCACAGAGCACCACACACTGCCCAAGCCAAATGTTCAGAAATCTTCAAAGGGACAGTTCTCCAAAATAGGCCATTCGTGCAAAGATTAGCAGACCCAGAAAATACGAATGTCGGTGTAAGAGAGAAAAGGCTGCCGCTGTCCTTACACTAAACCCTGAAGGAAAGGCTCGCCCCAGCGGACGGGGAAGGCATGGAGTATAACAAGGCTCGGAGGGATTACACGTAGGTAGCAACTCCCGGGGACGAACGAGAGCCGACCATCCCAGCCCATGAATCATCTCGCATCCAGCCGGCTGCGTCCTCCCCTGGGGCTCGCCACCCCCGGGAAGCCATCAGAAACGCGGTGGCAGAAGGTGAGAAGCTGCTGGCGGCCGTGTGCAGGGTTCCCAACAGCCGCACAGAAAGGCTGGCCGGTGGCAGAAGTGGCACCGCATACCAGCACAAGGCATTATTCCAAGCGCCCGTGCCCACGGGAGGGACCATCTCATCGCGCCGATCGAGCATCTCCCGCGGCCCAGGATTTCTCCCAAACCCAGCCGGCGGGCGGAGCAGCCCTGACCCAGGCCCTCTTCCCAGTCGGAAACCCGCCGAGCCGCCCGCCCGGGGAGCGGGGCAGCGGCCCCAGAGGCCCCCCGAGGCAGGCCGCCCTCCGACGCCGTCGCCCGAAAGAGGAAGGCGCCTCTGCGGCAGGCGGGCCGGGACCGGGGTGCTGCGGCCGCCGGGCCCTCGCGCCCCCGCCCCGCCCCGCCCCAGCCTGACAGCCGGCGGCGCCCGGCCGCGCGGCCCCCTCCCCAGGCGCCGCCCGCCTCACCTTTGTGTAGAGCTCGGACGCGGCCATGGCGGGGCCCCGCGGCGCCGACGCCCCTCGCCTGAGCGGAGGCCGCACGGAGCTTGGGCGGCCGCCCGCGCCGACTAGGAAGCGCCCAGGCAGCCGCCGGCAGGGAGCGGGGCAGGGCCGGGCGGGGCGGGGACGCCGGGCGGGGCGGGGCGCCTCAGGCGCGGGCGGCCCGCGGGGGCCTGGCCATCACTGCCCTGCGCGCCGCGAGCAGGCGCGAGCGCTCCGCGTGCCCGGGGTCCTCGGGGTCGCCGCCGCAGCCGCCTGGGCGGCCGGTGATGCTGCCGCCGCTGCTGCCGCCGCCGCCGCCGCCCTGTGCATTGTGGGAGCGGGAGGAGGCTGCGCTCCGGCGCTACCCCCGCGGTTGCCCCCGGCGCTCGCCAGCGCACGCGGCCTCCCCTCGGCGGTTGGCCCGGAGCATCCTCCACCTGACCGCGTGCGCGGCCGCCGCCGAGGCCCCGAAGCCCGCCCCCGACCTCTCTTCCGCGGCACAACTGCCCCGGGGGCGCGTCACACCCCGGACGCCCCTCTCTCCTAAGCGAGCCCTGAACTGCGCAGTACAGCCCAGCCACCGAGAGGCGCGGTGATAGCTGGTGGCACTGCGCGTGTCCAGGTAAATCACTGGGAGTCTCCAGCTGCTTTTCCTCTTCTGAGCATTTCTAGGGAAAGGGTTTGGGCAGAGGCTTCTTCCAAGTCAACAAAACAACCTAGAACTCCAGAAGAATCCTGTTAGGAGCAGCGGTCTGGGAGCTGGGCGGGGAGGACCAGTAATCTGAGATAGAAGATCACCAAGTTCACCCTAAAAACCTGGGCATCTGAAACAAGATGCCCCTAGGGGGAAACCTAGGTGCCCACCTCTCCTAGACCTATATGTCTGCAAACGTATACCACTACCCTTCTGCCCCAGTCTTCTTCCTCCTCCTGAGTGATGATCGATTCCATGGTGCCATGGAAGCTATCCAGAAGCAACCCAAAAATTGCAGAGGACTTTTGTGGAAAGTCCATACAGCAAATGAATTCTGTAGATTACGCAACTGCCTTCGGCTCATGTCATGTTCTCAGGGTCCTGGGATCGAGTCAAGCGGTGGGCTCCCTGCTCAAGTGGGGAGTCTGCCTCGCCCTCTCTCTCTCCCCCTCATACCTCTCCTCCCTGCTCATGCTCTCTCTCTCAAATAAATAAAATCTTAAAAAGAAAAAAAAAAGAAAGAAAGAAAAGGTCAAAGTTGTCTCAGGAGTGGCATTCAATCTGCTCACCCTTATCCTTGCACATCAAGCACAAGAACGTGGTCTTTCCACCTCTGACCCCATACTATCTTCACCTTCTACTGCTCTGCACCCGCCATACTTTTGCCATACTTTCACTCCTGGTTGACTAAACTCCTTGTTTTGTTCATCCTAGCCTCTTATTTCTTTGAACTCTCAAGTGCCCTTCCTGGCAATCTGGGATGGTTTCTATCAAGACCATGTCTCAACACTGGCCCCTTGGTTGTGTGTGTATCCAGCATGTGTATGTGAAAGAAGACCATTGCTATGGGGGGTGGGGACACTTGGCACCAGTCCTCACTCCCTGGAATTTAAGCCTGTCCTCCTCTTGCTCACTGCTCACAATCCCCTCAGAGATGCCATTGGTAATGGCTACAGAGTCCAAAGACCCAGAGTTCTCTCTGTTCCCTCCAATTCTAAAATCACATCTCTTTCATGTTTTGGGGTCCCACCCCTTCTTTGTCCAGACATAAAAAGGGGAAATGTGCAGCTATGACCAGTACAACAAAAGAACACTGGATTAAGATTTTGGAGGCTTGAATTCTACCTCTTATAATTTCTTCAAGCCTTATGTAAGATGGTAACCACTGCTTTCTCACCCTCAGATAATTCTTACCTCTCAGGACGGTTGGGAAATGCTGGTGAACGAGTTTAGGGCATACACCCCAGGGTATACTGCTTTGGCATAGAGTTTGGAGGACTTGAAAAACAGCAAATACAAGAAAAAAACACTTTGATTTCCTTCTCTTTTTTAAAAGCAGGAAATGAAAGATGTCTTCCCTATACCAGAAGGAAAGTAACATTGTTATCATCAAGCAGAGGCTGAGATCAAAAGAATTCTGTACCAACAGACATTCGTTAAAATAATTCTTATCTTCCCTTCTCCTGCCCGCATAGTTTAGTCACTTTTCCACAATTGCCTCTCTTTGTTTGACCCAATGTACAAGCAAGCAGATTTTGTCATTTCTCTGGGTATTCATTTCATTATGAATGTTCCTGTGTCACAATAAAACAATATAAATATATATGTCGCTTCTCCTTTTAATCTATCTTTGTCAGTTTAATTTTCAGACCAAGCCAGGGACCTTTAGAGAGTTAAGGAAAACTTTTACTTCCCCTATTTGGACAAAAAGTTTTTAAAAAATGTCTTATGGATATCAGTGTCTTTTTTTGGACCGGAAGAAAAAGTTGGAGGATAAAAAAGTAGGTCATAGTAGGAGAAAAGTAGTAGGGATGAAGAAGAGGAGAAGGATTCTCTACCCTTGACTTGACTTTACCTCATTCAGAAAAAGAATAGACTTAAAAAATAAACCAAGGGACACCGGGGTGGCTCAGTCATTAAGCATCTGCCTTCAGCTCAGGTCATGATCCTAGAGTCCTGGGATCGAGCCCCACATCGGCTCCCTGCTTGGCAGGAAGCCTGCTTCTCCCTCTCCCACTCCCCCTGATCGTGTTCCTTCTCTCACTGTGTCTCTCTCTGTCAAATAAATAAATAAAATCTTAAAAATACACACACAACAACAACAACAACAACAAAAAAGTGACAAGGAACCCTGATGGCTGCCTCCCTTACCTTAACCATGTATATTCACAGTCCCAAGCAATTCGTCATTAGTGAAGTATGGAAACCAGCAATAGTTACAACTCTCCAGGATTTAGGATGTCCCCCTCCCAAAAAGTAGCCAGATGTCATTGTATATTTTAAGTCAATAAAGTTCTCAATTATCACTTTATAATTGGGAAAATTTTCATGTAGGTTATCTTCAAATAAAAACAATGTCCAAGCTAATGTGAAAAATCATTCTCCTCCAAAGCATTCATGCGTATTTTTTTTGTAACCAATATTGAGAGTTTTGATGTGCCAGAAACTGTTTTGCATGCTGAGGATTTATGAATGAACAACACAGATAAAATCTCTGACCTCATGGAGCTTACATTCTAATCAGGGAGACAATTATAAAGGTAGAAGGTAAAGATGACAAGTATTCATTTGCTGGGGCTGCCGCAATAAGTACCACACACTATGGCTTAAACTGTAATGTGCTGTATGATCTGGAGGCTAGCAGTCTCAGATCAAAGTGTTGGCACTGTTGGTTTCTTCTGGAAGATGGGAGGGAGACTCTGTTCCAGGCCTCTTTCCTACATCTGAATTGTTTGATAACAATCTTTGGCATTCATTGGATTCTGTTGCCTGCCCCAGTCTTGGTCTTTGTGCTCTTCCCTTTGCATTCTCCCTGTATGCATGTGTGCCTGTGTCTAAATATCACCCTTTCTCATATATGGTGTGTGCGTGTGTGTGTGTGGCGCATGTACATATATATATATATATTTTTTTAAGATTTTATTTATTGGGGTACCTGGGTGGCTCAGTGGGTTAAGCCTCTGCCTTCGGCTCAAGTCATGATCTCAGGATTTTGGGATCGAGTCCCACATCAGGCTCTCTGCTCGGAAGAGAGCCTGCTTCCTCCTCTCTCTCTCTGTCAAATAAATAAACAAAATCTTTAAAAAAAAAAAAGATTTTATTTATTTATGAGAGAGAGATGGCAAGAGAGAGAACACAAGCACGGGGGATCTGGAAAGGGAGAAGCAGGCTCCCCAGTGAGCAGGGAGCCCAACATGGGGCTCGATCCCGGGACACTGTGATTATGACCCGAGCCGAAGGCAGACGCCCAACGGCTGAGCCACCGAGGCACCCATAAATTTTGCCCTTTTAAAAGGATACAGTCATGTTGGATTAGGGCCACCCTAATGACCTCATTCTAACATGATCATCTACAAAGACCTTATTTCCAATTAAGGTTTCATTCACAGGTACTGGGGGTAGGAAGGATTTAAGCATCTTTTGGGGATGAAGAGGGGGGACAGAATTCAACCCATAACTGTGGGCAATGGAGAAAAACTAAACAGGGAAGACAGAACATCAGCAATTTTAGTAGGGTGTCCACTGTTTTATTCACATTGAAAAAAATAACTTTTTGGAGGGTCAATTTGTGCTAGCACTTGAGATAATAAATAAAGATAGAAATGAATGAAATATGATCCTTGCCCTGGGAGAGCACTGTAATGAGTAGCTGCAGGAGTAGGGGAAGGGGCAGTCCATGCTGCATGGTCATTAGTGATTCTAATTCTTTAAGATTAACCCAAATCTAGGGGTGGCTGGGTGGCTCAGTGGGTTAAAGCCTCTGCCTTCAGCTCAGGTCATGATCCGAGGGTCCTGGTATCGAGCCCTGCACTGGGTTCTCCGCTCAGCAGGGAGCCTGCTTCCTCCTCTCTCTCTGCCTGCCTCTCTGCCTACTTGTGATCTCCGTCTGTCAAATAAATAAATAAAATCTTAAAAAAAAAAAAAAGATTAGTCCAATTCTAGAGGCAGAGGCAAAGCACTGTTCCTGGTTAATTAGTTGGCATTTACATATCCTAATATTTAGTATTTCAGAGGATTAGATACTTAAATAAGTATGAGGTAGATACTAGGCAAGAATGACATTTGAGTGGGTGGGGAAGAACACTAAATAGTTCACTGAAAGATCTAAATAATGCTATGTATGGGAGGCCATTTATTTATTTTTTTTAAAGATTTTATTTATTTATTTGAGATAGAATGTGCGAGAGAGAGAGAGAGCACACGCACAAGCATGGGGAGCAGCAGGCAGAGGGACAAGCAGACTCCCTGCCAAGCAGGGAGCCCAATGCGGGGTTCCATCCCAGGACTCCAGGATCATGACCTGAGATGAAGTCAGACGCTGAACCAACTGAGCCACTCAGGTGCCCCAGGGAGGCCATTTATTATCAAAGGATATATAAGGGAACAGCATGAGGGAACTAGTCTAGGAAAGAGAAAAGCCAAAGTTAAGAATAGGGTAAGACTGGGGCTCCTGGGGGGCTCAGTCCAGTAAGCGACTGACTCTTGGTTTTGGCTCAGGTCATGATCTCAGGGTTGTGAGGTCGAGGTCCACATCTGGCTCTGTGCTGAGTCTCTCTCTTCCTCTTCCTTGGTCCCTCCCTGCCCCCCTCAAATAAATAAATCTTTAAAAAAAAAAAAATAGAGTAAGACTGACCTTAAAGTCTTTTGAAAGATAGAAGGCAGGCATTAGGAACTACTGGCTCCCCACCCTTTTGCTTCTCCAACTCCAGCCAGTTTACCTAGCTCCCTCCCACCTGTGAGTTTAGGCCTAGCCACACTTTAAGGCTCCCAGGGCAAGGATTAAAAATATAGTCCTTAACTCAAAAGGTACAATTATTTTAATCCCAGTACCTATTACTCTAATTCTAGATTCTAATCTTGTGTGTCCTAAAATATCTATGTGATCTCTGGCCCTTCGTTCCCAGTCTTCTGCCTCTGCCAAAACCACCAGCTTTTGAGCAGTTTCTGCATCTCTATGGTTGGTTCTTTGGTACCTGATTCCCCCATCAGTTGATGTTCTGGATCATAAAGAACTTTCTGCTCATATCCATAGCACTCACTTGCTTTATATTACCCTGCTCTCCCTGAATTACTTGAGTTTAATACTTACTAGCCACTCTCACCCTGCACCTTCAACAACCAGACACACACATGACTTCCATGTGGTAGTTGGTGGAAGTGAAAATGACTTAGATTCAAATGACCTTGACTCTGGTTCTAGTTCTAACAGCACTAAGCTACCTAGCCCATGTGAGCCTTCTTTTATCTTGTTCTTTTTTTTTTTTTGAATAAACTTAAAATTTTAAAAGTTTTAGATTTATAGAAAAAATTGCAAAGATAATACAGCATTCTTACATACCTTGCTCAGTGGACTGAATATTTATGCCCCTGCCACCCTCCCATTCCCAGCCCCACTCCCCCACCTCTGCCTAATTCATATGTTGAAATCCTAACCCCCCAAGGTTGTGGTATTAGAGGTGGGGCCTTTGGAAGGTGATTAGGTCTTGAGGGTGGAGCCCTCATGAATGGCATTAGTGCCCTTATGAAAGAGACCCCAGAGAGATTCCCTCCCACCTTTCTACCCCATGAAGATATAGTGAGAAGACAGACACCTGTGAGGAAGTGCACTCTCACCAGACACCAAATGTGCCAGCACTTGGGTTTCTCAGACTCCAGAATTGTGAGAAATTTCTGTTGATAAGCCATCCAGTCTATGGTATTTTGTTATAGTAGCCTGAACAGGTTAAAACACCCTGCAACCTTTTTGTCTTATTACTGACATCTTAATATAGTATATTTGTTATAACTAATGAACGAATACTGACATATCATTAACTGAAATCCATACTTTATTCAGATGTCCTTAGTTTTTTTTTTTTTTTTTTTTTTTAAGATTTCATTTATTTGACAGAGAGACTGATCACAAGCAGGCAGAGAGGCAGGCAGAGGGGAGGGGGAAGCAGGCTTCCTGCTAAGCAGAGCACCCGATGTGGGGCTCAATCCCAGGACTCTGAGATCACGACCTGAGCCGAAGGCAGAGGCTTAACCCACTGAGCTACCCAGGCACCCCCAGATGTCCTTAGTTTTTACCTTATTTCCTTTTCTGTTCAAGGATCCTGTATTACATTTACATTATCTCATTCAGATCTTCTTGGTATCAGTTCTTCCCTTGTTTTGATGACAATTTTGAGTGGTGCAGGTCAAGCACTCTGCAGAATATCCCTCAGGATTTGTCTTGATTAGACGGAGGGGTTTGTGAGGTAAGGTGCCATTTTCATCACATCAAATCAAGGGCCACAGTGTCAATGTGACATCCCTGTTGTTATTGACCTAGATCATCTGGCTCAGGTAGTGTTTGCCAAGTGTTTCCATTGTAAAGTTACTCTTTTCCCTGTTACAGGCTGAATTGTTTCTCCACAAAATTCTTACCTTGAGCTCTAACCCTCAGTAACTCAGAATGTAACTGTATCATGAGAGTGTCTTTAAGTAGGTAATTAAATTAAAATGTGGTCAGTTGGGTCTTAATCCAAGGTCTGGTGTCTTTAGAAGAGGAGATTAGAGCACAAACATCTGCAGAGAGAAGATCATGTGAAGACACAGGAGACACACAGCAGCAGGACAAGGAGAGCGGTCTCAGAAGAAACCACACTTGCCAATACTTTGATCTCGGGCTTCAAACATCCAGAACTGTGAAAAAATAAATATCTGTTGTTGAGCCATGCAGTCTGTGGTACGTTGTTATGGCCGCCCTAGCAAACTAACACACAGACCCCGTTCCATACTCGAATGAAATCACTCTATGGAGCCCATACGTCAGGAGTGGGAAGTTATGCGGCACCTTCTTGAGGACAGAGTACTTACATAAATTTGGAATTCTTTCCATGGTCAATTTGTCTCACCTTCCCCACTTATTCATTCAATCATTTATATCACCATGAACTCATGGATACTTACTTTATACTCTGGGTTATAATCTAATCCCTCTTAATTTTGTTGCTCAAATTGATCAAGCTTTGGCCACTGGGAGCTTTCATTTGGTTCCTGTGTCCTTTTGACACAAACCTCCATAATTGTGTGTGGGTTTTGTTGTTGTTTGGCTTTGCTTTGTTTTTCAAAGCACTTCCTCACTTTCTAGCACTACAAGATGCTACCGATTCATCTTATATATTTCCTCTCCAGTCCTAGAATTAGCCATTTTTCTGAGAAGCTCTGGTTCCTTTCATTGGAGAATAGTATTAGAAACTACTATCTGGAGGGCTAGCAAGATGATGGAGAACTGGGAGACCTCATTTTGTCTGGCCCCAGGAATTCAGCTAGACATTTATCAAACCATTCTGAACACCTACAAACTCAACAGGAGATCAAAGAAGAGAATAGCAGTTCTATGAACAGAAAAGCAACCACTTCTGGAAGGTAGGATGTGAGGAGAAGTGAGTCCCAGGTGATATATGGGAAGACAGACCCAGGGGGAGGGAGCCTCCATCAGCCGGCTACCAGCAAGAGATAGAGCAATGGAGCCCAAAATCAAAACTTTCAGAAGTCTGCTCTGGTGAGCGGCATCACTCAGGTAGCTAAGCAGGGGTGGAATCCTCACAGGGACAGTGTGGTCTCACGACCCTTGGGTTCCCAGAAAGACCAGGGGTACCTGTGTGTGGCAGAACTCCCAGGTATTGGAGCAGGGAAGCCAGCTGCAAACATAAGCCCAGGAATGGGTCCTCAGCTTGGGGTTGCCATAAACTGGGATCTGTGGCACAGTTGGGTCAGGGGCCCAACAAGGAGCAGATGTGGGGACATTCCCCTTTCTCCCAGAGGAGCAGCCGCACGGGAGCGCGGTGTAGGAATCTGGCGGGTTTGTAGACTCCAAATGGGGCCATGTGCCGGAGACAGAAATGCCCGGTCACAGGCTGGGTGAGCATGGAGCGGGGCCAGAGACCAAGGAGAAATGCGTGATTGACTGTTTTTCTCTGAGGGCTCACTGAGGATTGGGGCCCTAGCTCTCAGCTGCTCCAGGGCCAGAGATTGGGAGGCTGCCATTTTCACTCTTATCCTCAAAATCTGTAAGGAAAGCTTACAGGGAACAAAAGCTACAAAAGTAAACCCTAGCAGATTGCTTTGCCTGGCACCTGGCAAGGGTGGTGCAGTTCCACCTCGGGCAAAGACAGTTGAGAATCACTGCAACAGGCCTTTCCTCCAGAAGACCAGCAAGAATATCCAGCCAAGACCTAGGTTACTAATCAATGAGAACTGCAAAACTCCAGTGCAAGGGGAATACAGCACATAGAATTCATGGCTTTTCCCTCATGATTCTTTAGTCTTTCAAAGTTACTTTTCAAAATTTTCTTAATTTTTTTTAATTTAAAAAAATTTTTCTTCTTTCCTTTTTGAACCAACTTATCAATTCCTTTTTCAAACTCTTTCTTAATTTTCATTTTACAATCCTATTCCATCCCTTCATTGTATTTACCCTTATTTTGTACATGTATGTTTTTCTTTCTTTAAAATTTTGGGAGGCAGTTTCTTCTAACAGACCAAAATACACCCAAAATCCATTGTATGGGCTCTGTTCTATTCACCAGCCTGATCGTATTCTTTTTTTTTTTTTTTTTCCCTTTCTTTTCTCCCTGGTTTTGAGTCTCTTCTGATTTATTTAGTGTGTATTTTTCTGGGGTCATTCTTACCATTTTAGCATTTTGTTCTCTCATTCATCTATTCTTATCTGGGCAAAATGACAAAAAGGAAAAACTCACCTCAAAAAAAAAAAAAAAAAGAATAAGAGGCAGGGACCTAATCAACACGGACATTAGTAAGATGTGAGAACTACAGTTCAGAATGATGATTAAAAAGATACTAGCTGGGCTTGAAAAAAGCATAGAAAATACTACAGAATCCCTTTCTGAAGAAATAAAATTTAACCAAGTGGAAATCAAAAAGACTATTAATGAGGTGCAATAAAAAATAGAGACTCAAACTGCTAGGATAAATGAAGCAGGAGAGAATTAGTGATATAGAAGACCAAATGCAGGAGAATCAAGAAGCTGAGAAAAAGAGAGACAAACTACTGCTTCCCCTTCTCTAGCTGCCTGCCTCTCTGCCTACTTGTGATGTCTGTCAAATAAATAATTAAAATCTTTTTAAAATATCAAGAAAAACAAAATACTAAGTAAAGAAATGTGATCCTAGTATAAACTGTGATCTGCATTGAACTGTATCAATCAATAAAGCTAACTATTAACAGTAGTAATAAAACAGAATGCAAATGTAATCAACTTTGACAATGTAACTAGAAGAACATAGATGACAAAAGACGGATGGTGGAAGGATAGTCAAAAGGAAAGATGGGGCATTAATATTGTCATCTTACCTACCAGAGAGACAAGAATTACTATTGACAGCCATTATAAAAATTAAGGCTGGAGCGCCTGGGTGGCTCAGTCATTTAACCGTCGGCCTTCGGCTCAGTTCATAATCCCAGTATCCTGGAATTGAGCCCCAAGCAGGGATCCTGCTATGTGTGTGAAATACATAAAAGAAAGAAAGAAAGAGAGAGAAAGGAAGGAAGGAAGGAAGGAAGAAAAGAAAGAAAAAATAAAAAAATATTATTAGACATTGTAAAGGAAGCGTATAAAGGAATCAAGAGTAGTGATATTATAATCCTCAAAGGAGGGTGGGAAGCATAAACCAAATCCTCATCAATCTTGAAAATCATTAATTTACGTCTAAAATTAAGAAATCAAGAAACAGTGATATAAACATACCAATGAGAGGTATGGAGGGAACTGCCAGCAAACAGATAAATCTGAGTGTTTCAAGTAGTTCTCCCACTGGGGAGCTGAACTTGCTGGTAGAGGTCTATATTGTGATTCTTAGTTTTTCATGTCCTTTCTATACTACTTGACTTCAGAATCACATACAAGCATAACTTTTAAAAAAGTTTAAAAAAAAGAAAACTTTTAAAAAAAGAAAACTGGACTGTGTGCTCTTGGGCCTCTCTCTGGCCACCGGCCTACCCAATGCCTTCTCATATGTCCCCAAGTCTGACCCTCCTTTTCCTCCAGACCTCAGGTGGAATTGCCACCAAGATGCAGATTTTCATGAAAATCCTCACTGGGGAAGACCATCGCCATCGAGGTTGAACCCTCAGGTACAATAAAAAATGTAAAGGTGAAGAGTCAGGGTAAGGAAGGAATTCCTCTTGATCAGCAGAGACTGATCTTTGCTGGCAAACAACTGGGTCTCAAACTTCCATCCTCTTCTCTCATACCCCCCAGAAAAAAGAACTCACCACCTCTCATGAATGGGACTAAGGTCATTTGGTGAGCCAACTCTTCTAGTGTCCCTTTCCCTACCTGAACTTGAGTCATTCATCCTCTGACTCTGAAAAGACATGTAAAGGATGTCTTCAGCCATGCTCTTCATCCTAGTTCTTGCCTTTTTGCCTCCTCTACATCTTTGATTTTTCTTCTCTATTTTTTGTTTTGCCTGTAACCAAACTCATATCTTTCCTCCAGTTAAAAGCAAATCCAAAAATAGTACCTTCTTTCACATGCTTCACAATCTCTCAAAAGAACCACACCCTTACCACTAACTCATGGCTCTTCTATTCCTCAGCCCCATGTGGATACATACCTTCTCTACTGAAACTGTTGTTAAGCGACCAGATCTACAAATTTCCTTATCAGCCTTTCCTCAGGTCCCACTCTCACTACTCTGCTAAATTCCACACTTTATCCTCCTTTTATTGAAACGTTTTCCTCTTTGCTTCTGATACTAATAGAACAGATCTTCCATGGGACTGAATTACTGCAATCAGCTGGCAATGTTGTAACAAAACATAAAGTTACAAGACATGAAACAAGTACAATTAATGGATCTTTAAAGTTTACATATAAACCTAACACACGAGAAAATATACTTGGCAGGAACACTACTATATATACCATCTTAAATTACCCCAACTGGGAAAAACTTGAGCCAGAGACCTAACTTACATACAGGTATTCAAGACAGATGTTTTACAGGACAGATGTAGTAATTGTCTTCCAATTTAAAATATATATATAGGGCGCCTGGGTGGCTCAGTGGGTTAAGCCTCTGCCTTCGGCTCAGGTCATGATCTCAGGGTCCTGGGATCAAGCCCCGCATCGGGCTCTCTGCTCAGCAGGGAGCCTGCTTCCTCCTCTCTCTCTCTACCTGCCTCTCTGCCTACTGTGATCTCTGTCTGTCAAATAAATAAAATCTTAAAAAAAAAAAAATAAAATATATATATATATATATTATTTTTAGTCTTCTTTTAGCAAGTACATTCATAGTAATTGGGGCTTCTCGTAATATTGATATTAAAGTGGTTGAGAATAACTGAAAACATGGAAGTTGTGTTTTTTTTTAAGAATTTTACTTATGTGAGAGAGAGGAAGAGTGGAGATTGGGGCAGGGGGCAAAGAGAGAAATCTCAAGCAGGCTCTATGCCCAGTGTAGGGCCTTGGGGTGGGGGTGGGGGGCGTTGTTTAGTCCCATGACCTGAGCCAAAGTTAGATACTTAGCTGACAGAGCCACCCAGGTGCCCCTTGTGTTCTATAACTTAGCATAGCCTGACAGAAAGCCACCCACTGGTTTATCTGCCTCTGATACTCATCCTTAAATTAAAATATGACTGCTCTACAGTGATCATTTCTGCAGTAACCCTTATCCTTGAACACAGATTTGAACTGCACAGGTCCACATCTATATATGTGAACTTTTTCAACATAGTACTATAAATGTATTTTCCTTATGATTTTAAAAACAATTTCTTTCCCCTTACTCTAAAAATAATGTATGTAGTACACGTAACATACAAAATGTGTATCAACTGTTATCAGGAAGGTTTCTAGTCAGAAGTAGGCTTAATTTGGGGCCTCTGGGTGACTCAGTCAGTTGAGGAGCCAGCTCTTGATTTCGGCTTGGCTCAGGTCATGGTCTCAGGGTTCTGGGATGGAGCTCTGCAGGGGGCTTTGCAATCAGTGGGGAGTCTGCTTCAGGACTCTTTCCCTCTGCCCCTCCCCACTCCCTCTGTCAAATAAATCCTTTATAAATTTTTTAAAGATTTTATTTGAGAGAGCAAGAGAGCATGAGCAGGGGGAGGGGAAGGGAGGTGGAGAAACACATTCCCCGCTGAGCAGGGTTGGATCATTACCTGAGCGAAAGGTACTTAACCAATTGAACCAGCCAGGCATCCCATAAATAAATCTTAAAAAAAAAAAAGTAAAGTTAATTAGTAGTTGTATTTTGGCGTCAAAAGTTTATTTGTGGATTTTCTACTGTGCAGGGGGTCGGGCACCTTAATCCATGCATTATTCAAGGGTCAATTTTACATCTGTAGAGAAAGATGTTTCACTGGAAACATTAGCTTGTATGCAAGTTTACAGTAATGAGTTTACAATACACTAATTAGCCTGCTGTTGGTAATAGGGCAGTAAAGAGCCTTGGATATCACATGGAGAATGCCTGCAAGGTTCTGATCTCAAGCCAAGAGCAGAGAAGCAGTGAACACCTACCTAATCCATCCTTGCTATGGAAAATCAGGTATACCAATTTCAGTGATGTGAGGGCTTGTAACAGCAAGTTCTTTGACACTTCCTCATTCAGAGAACGAAGTATAAAGATCTACCTCAATGAAGGAAAGGCTAGGCACAGCTGAAACTGTATTTTCCCTGCATCCATGTCCTTAATCTGGTTTCCCAATTACATGTCCAACCCAATATTCCATTTCATTTTATTCATTCAAAAAGCATTTGAGCATGTATAAACTACTAGGGATACAGTAACTAATTAGATCTCCCTATAAGGAAGTTAAAAGTTGAACCAAGATCAGAATGAGTAAAGAGTCAACCAAGCTATGAATCAGGGGACTGTCTAATGGAAAAGAAATATACCAAATACAGGCAGAATTAAGTTTGGAACATTTTTAAATTGTTATTAAGAATGGAAGCAGGGGAGCCCCTGGGTGGCTCAGTGGGTTAAGCCTCTGCCTTCAGCTCAGGTCATGGTCTCAGGTCCTGGGATGGAGTTCCGCATCAAGCTCTCTGCTCAGCAGGGAGCCTGCTTTCCCCTCTCTCTGCCTGCCTCTGCCTACTTGTGATCTCTGTCAAATAAATAAATAAAATCTTAAAAAAAAAAAAAAAGAATGAAAGCAGGGAGACGTGGGGGATGGAAGGGAGCACAACATGGACAGGTAACAGGAGTGGAAAGTGGTGTGTTAGGAACCACAGCCAAGTGTCCAGCTAAGAAATATTAGTGGCTTGGGGAATGGGGCCAGCAATGGGAGAGATCAACAAATTCAGTATATTTTGGTGGCTGTTGGTCACTGCCTTTAAGGAATCAAGTACGACTCCAAGGTTGGTCTGAGTATCTGAGTGGGTAAATGCATAGTGGTATATCATTTACTGAATTAAAGGCTGGGAAGAAAGGACCACGTTAAGGAGAAAAATCAAGAGTTCCTTCCTTCACATGGCTATACTCTCCAACAAAACTTCCTTTACCAGTCCACATTTTCCCAAGTCCTTGCCTACTTGAAAATAAGAATCCTTCTACTAGAACACTCTTCTATCTCCCTTGCCTCCCACCATGCCCTCAGCAACCCACCTCTCAAAAGTCCTTCCTCTACCACTCATCCCACTTATCCCCTAAATTGAGTAATTCATTCCTTTAGACTTACTGGAACTTTATTTCCATCTCTCATAAGGAATGTAACACCTTCTACCTTGCATTAAGTATTATATAATTTCTCAGAATGTAAGCTCCTTGTCTCATCCATCTATTTCTGACATATGGTACTACAGTGCTTTATAAATGAGATGAAGACTCAAAATATGCAAACATTTAATGTTACCTTAATCACAAAGCCTTTACAAATATAAGATTGCTAGGATCTCATTAGCATACATGAAGTTAAAACAAAAGACTGAACAGAAAATTCTTTTTGCATATAGTAATAACTGAAACCTAACGGTATCAACTTCAGAAAATATTCTGAAAAACATTAAATTTAAATAAGACAAAAACTGCAAATTAAGTGAATAGAAATTAAGTAGATCAATTTATTTTTTTGTATATTTCACAAGTATAATTTTGGAAGGGCTATTTGACAAATTTCAGCATTAACTGCCAACTCTATAGACATGTTCAACAAAAGCATTTACTCTTGGCCCTTTAATACAGGCAAAGTGTTCTATTGCATCACAAATGAGAGATGCAGTAACAGATCTGAGGGCTTATTAAAGAAATTAGGTGTTTTTTCCAAATGCTATTTGGTTGATAATAACATTAATACAAACATACATGAATGGTTTCATGACTACCAGCAATTTGCAAAATAAAACCCATTGTCTACCTACTTTAAAGGCCAAAACTAGTAAAACAGTATTAAAGTTGGTGTTCTTAAATCCTTAGATTAACAACCAGAATGAGGTTTCTTTGATCCCAATTTTATAAGGTGTGGCGGGGAGTCAGGGGAAGAAAGGATATGGGTGGTGGGCGAGGATGGGGGAATGGCAGTGCATGCTGAGTTGCAGAGTTGGGACAGTGGCTCAATTTAGTTATCCAGACTAGGACAGTGTTTTAGAAAATTAAAAATGTGTCCTAAATGTGGCATACTGAGAAGGATATTCAAGGCTGATAATTCATCAGCCCTAAACATCATTTAATGAATGCTATCTGGAGGCTTAAGAAGTAAGCAAGGATTGGGGGGTGAAGTAAAATGAGGTGAAAAAGGAAAATGAAAAGTACAAGAAATGTGTTTGAATGCTGGGGAGTGTAAAAGGCCACCAGAAAAACTTACTTTTTGTTGCCACTCAGGTGTACTCTTCCTATAGGCTACCTGCCCCTGGATCACCAAACACCAAATTTACAGCACAATTTAAGTAGAGATTACATTTCAGCTTTGCTAAAACGTCACTGATTCGGATTGAGAAAGAATACACAGCTGATTTAGTAAGAAGTATCCATAAATATTTAGAGGTATGGTTTTGTTACATCAAGTAAAAAGCAACTAATTCCAACTCTTGAAGTAAAAACAAATAGAAAGGCCTTACCCGGCCTGCCTTGACTTATTTTTAGGTGAGCAGCACATGAGTATTGAATTAACTTGTAAATAGACTGCAAACATCCTGCTGCCAGTTCATCAGAACAATCCAATAATTCTTACTATCCCAACATGTCAAGAACTGTAATTGTTTTAGTCAGATGTAGCCTTCAAAAATGAAGTGTTTCTCAAAATGCTCTACCAATGTAGGAGCTACTAGACATCAAACAGGTAATTTATTTCAGACTTTAGCCAATTTTCATGAAATATTTGTTACCCTGAACTTCAGTTCACTCCAACACTCATTTATAATGAACAAGAAAATTAAAATTAGCCATTTTTCAAATCACAACGCTCAAATTAGAGAAATGAAGAATTAAACTCATCTAGTCAACACCTTCATTCAAGCAATGGTGAAACAGTGCAAAAATATGTCTTCAATAAACTGAGACTTGAGGCAGAACAAAAAATAGAAAAATTAAAAACCTCTGTATCCCAAGCACCAATAATGGAGGCTAAGCAATTATACCTAAAAATTCTTATTGACAGGTCTTTCCCTAATGGAAAATCCTGAGATTTTAAGCACTGTGACTTTACAGAAGGCAGGTTGGTTTAATGAGGAAACTTACTTTTAATAAAAAGACAATCAACAGTATTTTATTTTGGGCACTTACTCAGTATTTCACAGATCCTCAACAAGTTTTGAGGTAGGTTAAATATCAGCATTGTATTTTACAATAAAACTTAAAGGTTATATCACTTGTTGTAAACTACAGCAGGAGTCCTAGCATGGTCAAGAAAAACATGGTCTCTGTAATCTTTTAGATTAATCGTTGTTGATGTGTAAATTTAATGTTGACAGCTTGCAAATATTCACCAAAAAAAGACTAGACATTACAGAAATTCTACTTTGGGGTATTTCCTAATTCTTAAATGGATCCTATAATGATTATATATATTGTGGAATCATCTACTTGCTCCCATCACAAATATATTTATATATAACTGATCCTTAAAATTATAAACTACAACATTATTGATTTCACTGCTTTTCTGCCTTTTGGGGTGGGTGGAACAGGAAGATAATCAACAAGCCTTACTCAGAGAGCAGGCAGCCTTTAAGTGCAGGTGCTATGTTCAAGGCACCATTTATAATGATTTGGGGTTACAGGAAAGCAAGTATACAGATGGAGCCAAAATCTAGAAAAGATGCCTGGATCAAACAAGAGGGGAGGCCCTGTGCAAGTCAAAGATAAAGAAAAAAAATACTATCATCTCCAGTTACTGATCTTCACTGTCATGCTATAGCATTGTATCACTTATGGGAAGGGCTCTTAAAAGAGCAGTAAATGTATCCCACTAAAGTCTGTTAATTAAGATTCTTACTAACTAGATAAACCACAAGTAAAATTAAACTGATTATTAAAGTGACTCTATAGAAGTAAAATATCTAAATATTTTAGTATGAGTATGTTCCACCTACCACATAAATGACTCTAAGTGTCAAAAGTATAATTCACTTAGCTTGCTTAAAATTATTTACCAGAATTCAGCTCAGCCTGACACGGGTTCCTGGGCCAGTCTTCTCAAGTATTTGTTTCAGTATAAAGTTCCTTTTATTTAAACAAGTGTCAAATATTAGTAATAATACAGGATTAAGAGTGGTTAATTAACAACTGAGAAATTATAAGAAAAACATCATTCTGTTATAAAATATAGCATTCAGCAGAGCAAATTTCAAGAGTGAGGATATACACCTATGCTTCAGAACAGACTAAACAGCACAGCCGAGCACGATTTGAGTCAAAGAAGCAAGGAAAAAAAGGAGGGAGGGGCCATAGAAGGCAGAGTATTGAAGCTTTTTTATTCTAGTGTCCCCAAATTGACTGTGGAAGTAAAAAGTTTCTACATTAAAAAAGTTTATATAAATTACATGAATTGCAATTTTCATAAAAGTCAAAATGAAATGTTCTGCATAGGACAAAAGATATGCCTAAGCAACATATCATATCTGCACAAGGCCACTGAATGTCATGGATATTAATAACAAATGAAAAAGCTTAAGTCTATGACAGACTAAGCAAAGATTTGTTTGGTATTCTATAAGCCCAAGATTGTAAACTACTCTTACTATACAAAAGCTCTAATGACATACAGAGTTTTGTGTAGGAACTCTTGTGCTTCTGGTTGGCACATCATCTACTTTTTAATATGTGAAATTAATACAGACATTTGTGAGAGGTTGTGCAAAACTATTGTATTTACAAAAATGGCACAAAAGTGAATTCAACAGTCGATGCACATGCACACTTCATTCACATCTTCAACAAAGGATATTCTAACACTACAGAACTGAGTAAGAACACTAGCTTCAACAGCAGCTGTTAAGCACTAGAGTCACATAAGTTACACCAGAATGGGCAAATATTGCCCAAGTAAAATCTATTGTTAAAGCTGAAACAGGTTTAAGGCCATTCAAGTTCAAGCACAGAGAAACAAATCTTTCAAAACCCCATCTATTTTTGTTTGAAGAATGTGACCTTCTTTCCAACTTGTGGTCTTAAACTTCTGTTTTACAAAATCCAAAAGGAAAATACAGAAGAAATCAATACAATAAAGGTTATATTAAATAAGAGTAACATACAAAGCTATAATTAAGATGAATTAAAGAAAGCCAAAAGATTACAATTGTAAAACTTGCTTGTTACTTGTTGAATCAGTACTATACTAGAAGTTAGGTAATATATACAACTATTTTCAAGTAGATTACTTTATGTTGCTCTAACATGTTCTCTTTATCAGTGCACTGTTAAAACTAATCAAAACTCTACACACGAATATTCCCTTACAATAGCAGCACACACTACCGCTACCTGCAAAGCTGTCATTCTCAAATGACTTAGTGAATGAAAGGAAATAAAAAGCAGAGAAGTAACATATTAAGGAGAAATAATGGGAATTAGAAGATTCATGCAGTTCAGCTCTTTTAATCAGCCAGCCAGCTTGCTAGCAACAAGGGATGGTTTCCGTTGAGGAAGGTCCTGTGGAGTGGGAATGTGGTCACCAGTGACCTCTGTCTTATCCGGAGCTGCAGTAGGAAGCTGCTTGTTCTTCATTTTTGCTTTAGCCATGTTGTAATCCCCAGAATCAAAATATTTTTGCTACAAGAAAAAAAAAAATTGAGACTGGATTTAAAACTTACATATGCAATCACACTGATTTAACATGTAGATAAGTTAATCTAAAAAAATTTAAACATTAATATAGATGAAATAGCAAAGCTTTCTTGTACTAGCAGAAAAATCAGACTGAAATTCTTGCTTAAATTATTTTGAAAATAAAAACACTTAAACACCAACTAGCATTTAGAACGTGCCACACACTTTCAATTAACCTTGTATTATTAAAACCATTAGAGTTCCTGATATCTAGGATGAACATTTCTGCAAGGATTTAAAATCAGTTATTTGAATTAGAGCAGTTCACTAAAATAAAAAATAAGGTTAAAATATAAATGCTAGGGGGGCACCTGGGTGGCTTGGTGGGTTAAAGCCTTCGGCTCAGGTCACGATCCCAGAGTCCTGGGATCGAGGCCCATATCAGGCTCCCTGCTCAGCAGGGAGCCTGCTTCCTCCTCTCTCTCTGCCTGCCTCTCTGCCTACTTGTGATCTCTGTCTGTCAAATAAATAAATAAAATCTTAAAAAAAAATAATCAATGCTAGGGTAACAGAGGAAATAAACTCATTAGAAATTATCACTTAAGGGGCGCCTGGGTGGCTCAGTGGGTTAAGCCGCTGCCTTCGGCTCAGGTCATGATCTCAGGGTCCTGGGATCGAGCCCCGCATCAGGCTCTCTGCTCCGCAGGGAGCCTTTCCTCCTCTCTCTCTGCCTGCCTCTCTGCCTACTTGTTATCTCTCTGTCAGATAAATAAATAAAATCTTTAAAAAAAAAAAATTATCACTTAAAATGCACATCCCTATCCAACACCCCTGTTTTTCACTTAAGACACTGTATAAGTACAACTATCACTTTTAGTGGAGGGATGAATAAGTTAATAATGATACCCTTTATCACTAAAATAGAAATTGCAGGGAGAGCTAAAGATCAACCTTAATATAGCTAATCTACATGAGTTACCTGTTTCAGAGTAAAAACAGACAAATCTGCCTGGGTTCTGACTTCCATCTATCATGTTTAACCTACCTTTACTGAGTGCCTCTTAGTGCACTGTGTGAGTCCTGGAAAAGCTACAAAGATGCACAACAAAGATTCCAACCATTATACTGTTTTTAGTACATAAGGTGCTGTGAGTGCTCAAAGGAGGGTAACCTAACCTTTCTAGGGTAGGCAAGAGGGGATAATCCAGAAATGAGATGAGTGCCTCACCGACAAAAGGTGAAGGAAGAAGAGGAAAAAAAAAATTTCTCTGAGACTTCAGAGATCGCTCTGTGGTAAATAAAGTAGATGAGAATTCACAGCTTAGTGAAGCCCTCTAGTTTTAGGCCTGATCTGGCTTATCAAAGAATAGTCCCTTGAGGGATGCAACCACTGAGACCTTTTCCCAGGACACTCAACACTAAGGCTTCCCGACAAATTAACTTCTAAGGTCATTTTTCTTAAAACGGAGTCTTTGGGGTGCCTGGGTGGCTCAGTGGTTTAGGCGTCTGACTCTTGACTTCGGCTCAGGTCATGATCTAGGGTTGTGAGATGGAGTGCTCTGTGCTCAGTGTAGAGTCTGCTTGGACTTCTCCTTCTCCCCCCACACATGCTTTCTCTTTCAAATAAATAAATAAATAAAATCTTAAACAACAAAAAAAACTGAATCTTTAGTTTTTCTGGGGCTTCACAAACTCCATAAATATGAAAAAATACGGGCCAGACTGCTCCTTGATATTCCTCCCAGCTTTAACAGTCTGTATGTAACAATATACAACCCACACGATGAAAAGCCTAAAATGGATGTAATAACAAGTACAGTAATAAACCCTCCCAAATGAAGAACCAACTGTTTAAAGATACTGAGGTAACTTAAAAACTAAACCCAAGGGCGCCTGGGTGGCTCAGTTGGTTGGGCGACTGCTTTCGGCTCAGGTCATGATCCTGGAGTCCCGGGATCGAGTCCCGCATCGGGCTCCCAGCTCCATGGGGAGTCTGCTTCTCTCTCTGACCTTCTCCTCGCTCATACTCTCTCTCACTGTCTCTCTCTCAAATAAATAAATAAAATATTAAAAAAAAAAAAAAAAACTTAAAAAAAAAAAAAAAAAAAAACTAAACCCAAGACTCTGTGATCCAGATTATCTTTAAAACAAACAAACAAACAAAAACCCTTTTAAAAAAGTAAGAAATGATATAGCTGAATGTAAGACTTCATTTCCCAGGGGCGCCTGGGTGGCTCAGTGGGTTAAAGCCTCTGCCTTTGGCTCAGATCATGATCCCAGGGTCCTGGGATTGAGCCCCGCATCAGGCTCTCTGCTCGGTGGGGAGCCTGCTTCCTCCTCTCTCTCTCTGCCTGCCTCTCTGCCTACTTGAGATCTCTGTCAAATAAATAAAATCTTAAAAAAAAAAAAAAAAAAAAAGACTTCATTTCCCTAATATAAAAGTGCTTATTCATTGACATTTGGTATAATGCAAAATCATTCAAGAGTTCCCTTCTCAAATTCTATATAATTATTTCTTGATTCAAGCAGCATTTTCTCTTTCCCAACTATTCATAATACTGACTACAAGATACAATGTTTATGAATTCTGACTTGAAGGTTCTTAAAAAGCCATAAATAGTTGAAACTAGAGAAAAATTACAAAGACAACAGCCCAAATGCTGGAAAAAAGCTTGTTAGCATAAATTATGCTGGAGATCAGCAAAGGAAAAAAGTTTCCTAAATACTTAGTAATCAACCTAATTAATAATTTAAGAGATGATTACATAATTTATTTCATAACTAAAACCACAGCAGTCAACCATTTCAAAATTAGACTCGATATAAATACATTCCATGCAGCTATATTCGTAATGAACATGTTTCTCATTCTGCTTTTCTATTTATTCCCTACATTACACTATCTTTGTAATAATGCTTTTATTTTTTAAAAAGATTTTATTTATTTGAGACAGAGAGACAGCAACAGAGAGAGTGAGAGAGAACATGAGCAGGTAAGAGAGGGAGAAGCAGGCTCCCCACTGAGCAGGAAGCTTGACGAGGTACTCAATCCTAGAACCCCAGGACCATGACCTGAGCCAGAAGATAGCCACTTAACTGACTGAACCACCCAGGGGCAGTGCCCCTTAGAGGTTTTATGTCTTTATATATTTGTTTTAATTCCTACCTTCCACCCTAGTATTACAAAGATGTGAACATTATTCTTTCATATAAAACAAAAAAATTCTGTATTTAATCATTTTCAAAAATATGTTTTTATTTATTTATTTTTAATTTTGTTAGAATTTTTATTAGGTGAGCTTTATTTATTTATTTGGTAACCTCTACCCCCAACATGGGGCTGGAACTCAAGACCTGGAGATCAAGTCATGTTTTACTGACTGAGCCAGCCAGGTGCCACACTACCATACTCTCTTGGTATAAAGAAAAAGAGTATATGATTTCACTTACATGTGGAATCTAAAAGCATTAAAATTATAGAAACGGCAGAATGTGGTTGCCAGGGGCTAAGGGGTGGGGGAAATAGGGAGATACTGGTTAGAAGGCACAGATGTTCAATTATAAGATGAGTAAGTTCCAGGGATCTAATGTATAGTAAGTTAACAATACTGAATTGTATACTTAACAACTGCTATGAAGAGTAAAGCTTAATGTTTTCACCATAACAACAAAATGGTAATTATGTGAGGTAAGGGAGTGTTAACTAACCTTAGTAGTAAGCATTTCATAACATGTACGTGTATCAAATCATCATGGTGTACACCTTAAACTTACACAATGTTTTATATCAACAGCATCTCAATAAAGCTGGAAAAAAATATCCTTTTGCAATCTGATTTAAGAAAATAATCCATATATAACTACAGCCAATACCTATACACATAAACATACACCTACATATGGACATGTGTTTTTAACCAAACAGCAGATACCAGTATGTTCAAGGTATTTATTAAAGGAAAAACATGATTTGACACCTGATTCAATTAATAAATTCCTTCATCTTTCCCTCTTCTCTGTGTGGTAAAGCATTTATTTTATTTTATTTTAAAGATTTTATTTATTCATTTGAGAGCAAGAGAGACAGGGCACACAAGCAGGCAGAGAGGCAGAGGGAGAGGGAGCTGGCTCCCTGCTGAGCTAGCCAGAAGCCCCAAATGGGGCTCGATCTCAGGACCCGGAGATCATGACCTGACCCTAAGGCAGATGCTTAACTGTCTGAGCCACCCGGGTGTCCCATGTGTGGTAAATCATTTAAATGTACCTAAACCAAAGATGGAGTCCTTTAATTTTTTACGAAGTAGTTACAAAAAAAAACCTAAGGAATGAACAAGTAGCATTATCTCAATTCAGATCTTATTACTAAGCAATAATGGTTTCTACCATACAAAGAATTGGTAAGATTTTGAAAAATGTTTTCATTAATATGAACTATTAAAATTACCATGTATAAATTGAATTAGAGTAACTCTGTAAAAATGTATTATGTAAAGGAAATAATAAGCTCTGCTTTTATAAAAGCGACCATTTCATCCAAATAAAAAATATTTCAGTCTGCAGGTAAAAGTTAAAAAAAATATATGAGCAGGGGATCTATGCCAGCTTTTGGAAAGAAGGGGGAAAGGATATATATATACACACACATATGTGGGCAAGTTTCAACCATTATCTACAACATTTTCTTTCTTACGAAGATTAAACTATTAATAGTAAATATTAACATACTAAATCTGGGTCGTGGGTACACGGGTTCTGGTATATTATCTATACCTTCTACATGCTTGGAACAGTTTAAAGTGATGAGCTGTTCATTCTTATACATATTTATATAATGAACAATATAAAATATTGGAAAAATTATATATCTCTCTATATAGCTATATCTGGTAAGGTACAGAGTTATATATACACAGACACGCATTTCACAATTGCAATTACACTGAGTTCATAGGGTTTAAGCATTTGAAGATTATACATGAGAACTTACCCCTTTCTGTAATCGTTTCCTTAAGAAATCTGAACCTCCAGGCTTTTGTCCCAGATGAGGATACCTTGCTTTTAATTTTGCTTCTTCAGCTTTCTCTGGACTAGTCACTTTATCTTCCATTTCCTGAAATAATTTAAAATAAATTACTTGTCTATTATAATCCACTTATTTAAAATAATTCACCTTTTAATATCTGGATCCTGACTTTAGTTGTCGAGTGCCAAATAATGCAGCATCTGACTAAGAAATCAAGCACAGAAGCTTTTAAAACATCTCTGTCTTGTTTTTCAAATGATCCATGTGATAGCTCTATTATAGCTGTGATGCATGTGTACACCCCACACACTGGATAAAAATATCAAGATAACTCAGCTCTGAAGTCTTGCTTGCCATTACTTTCCAGTCATGTATAATACATTTATAGTTAGTCACCTTCCATGGAACTCATCAGCTCCTTGCCTATATTTAGAGAACCATCTTAATACTGTTAAAATTTAAAAAAAAAAAAAAAAAAAAAAAAAAAAAAAAGCTGATCTCCTGTTAATCCAAGTTTATGTATGACCGGGAACTCTGAGATTCTTTAACAGGAATTAACAACAGCTTACTTACCAGCAGATTTTCCCTAACTCAATACAGAAGACCTTGGTACTTTATTTATTTTTTTTAAAAGATTTTATTTCTCTTATGTAATCTCTACACCTAACATGGGGCTCAAGCTCACAACCCTGAGATCAAGAGTCACATGCTCCACCAACTGAGACAGGCACCCAGTCTTGTATTTTTAAAGAAAAACATCTTCGTCAGGATCCTAGTCGATTGGGCGGCTGCCTTTGACTCAGGTCATGATCCCAGGATCCTGGGATCAAGTCCCACATTGGGCTCCTTTTCAACAGGGAGCCTGCTTCTCTCTCTGCCTGCCATTCTGCCTGCTTGTGCACTTTCTCACTCTCTGGCAGATAAATAAATAAAATCCTTAAAAAAAAAAAAAAAGGTATTTGTCAACCTTCAAATCAGTGTATATTATTCCCTAAATTTCCCCCATATTTAATGACAAATACTGCTCATGCCAAAGGTCCCATTCTTTAATGTATCAAAATGTGCTTTCTGACCAAATGACTGTCAGTATTTTAAGACTATTCAATTTTTCCTTTAAAAGATCTTATATATTTGAGAGCGAGTGAGCGAGGAGTGGTAAGAGGCAAAGGAACAAGCAGACTCTCCCTCCCCACTTAACAGAGAGCCTGACACAGGGCCAGTCCTAGAACCCTGAGATTATTACCTGAGCTGAAGTCAGGCACTACCAACTGAGCAACCCAAATGCTTTTTTTTTAAAAAAAGATTTTATTTAGGGGCACCTGGGTGGCTCAGGGGTTAAGCCTCTGCCTTCGGCTCAGGTCATGATCTCAGGGTCCTGGGATCGAGCCCCGCATCGGGCTCTCTGCTCAGTGGGGAGCCTGCTTACCCCCCTTCTCTCTCTGCCTGCTTCTCTGCCTACTTGTGATCTCTGTCTCTGCCAAATAAATAAATTAAATCTTAAAAAAAAATTTAAAAATTTAAAAAAAAAAGATTTTATTTATATATTTGTCAGAGTGAGCACAGGCAGACAGAGTGGCAGGCAGAGGCAGAGGGAGAAGCAGGCTTCCTGCTAAGCAAGGAGCCGAATGTGGGACTCGATTCCAGGACACTGGGATCATGACCTGAGCCGAATGCAGCGGCTCAACCAACTGAGCCACCCAGGTGTCCCAACCTTTTTTTTTTTTTAAAAGTAAGCTCTACAACCAACATGGGGCTCAAACTCTTACTCCAAGATTAAGAGCTGCATGCTCTTCCAACTGAACCAGCCAGGTGCCTCTAAACCTATCACTTTTTTTTTTTGAAAAGCATAAAATTTACTTAATACAAATTTTACGCCATACAGGAGGCTTCATAAGGATGAAGACCAAAGATATGGTTAAACCTGATTTTTATATTAGGTTTAATCGAAAGTAGAGAGAAAATGAAAAACAACAGGACAAAAAGGAATATGAGATGAAAGTGGTAAATGGAAGAAAACACCAAGGCCTATTTGTTTAGTCCTTTCAGTGTCCCTCTATCTTGGATTATAGGGGAAGGCACCTCTCATTTGAGGATCTTCTGACCGCTTCAGGGGAAGGTCAAGAAGTCCTTCCTGCACATACCAGTTCTCAAATTCCTTTAGCTTATAATATCCAAAATCATAAGCTGCCATATTTTGGGGTAGCATGTCCTAAACCCTGTCATTCCCCCAACTGAAACTTTCCCAAGAAGTTTCACAGTTCAAAAACTGAGTTGGTAGATTATGCCATAACCCACTGAATCTGTCTCAGTCCTGGGAATAAGTCAGTCCCTTCAAAAGGCTTGTCTTATTTCATGACATGGTGGTATAACTCCTACATTAGGTCTCTATACAGTATGATTGCTCATACCACTGGCATTTAAGAAGGGACTTTTTTCTTGCATTGACTTTTGTCAGTTTTCCCAAGATCCCATCTATAGACTCTGGAGTGATTGCGGTGTCCTAACCATCCCTTTATGGTCAACAGAAACTATTTGTCAAGTCTCTTCCCCTTATTCTTTCTCCTCTTCTCAACTCCTCTACATACCCCCTTCCAAATGTATCTGGTACCCGCCTGGAGATTAGGGCAGCAGGACCGAAAGGAGGAATCCACTCAAGCCTACTGACTTTTAACACCAGTTTTGATACAGTCTACTTTCTTCCCAAGAGCCATATTTTATACGGGAACAGTGTTTATCACTTTATAGTAAGTACAGAAGAATGACTCAAGAAAAACAAAGTTTCCCTGATAGACAATGCTGGGCAATGGCAAAATGCACCTTCCAGCTAATGGACTTGTTTCTGCATACCAGCTAGGCAAAATCACGTACCTCTGCATATCTCAATTTTTCTAGGTTATTTGCGAATGTCAAAAATGAATGATCATCCATAAATGCCAAGCCTCCCGTTCCTGTACAGCCAGCAAATCATTTATGCCCAAAATGACTTGTGACTTTTGAATGCATTCTCCTTAAAATTATATTCATACATGCTTTATAATTAGCTCTGTTCAGCTTATACGTCATCAATATTTCCTTCATCTTGGGTGCCTGGGTGGCTCAGTGGGTTAAAGCCTCTGCCTTCGGCTCAGGTCGTGATCCCAGGGTTCTGGGATCGAGACCCGCATCAGGCTCTCTGCTCAGCGGGGAGCCTGCTTCCTCCTCTCTCTCTCTCTCTGCTTGCCTCTCTGCCTACTTGTGATCTCTGTCTGTCAAATAAATAAATAAAATCTTTAAAAAAAATATTTCCTTCATCTTGACTAGCTTCCTCATGTTAGTACATCTTCTCATTTTCAGTCTTGCAGTATTTTGAGATTAAAGCTGCTGCTACTGTCAAACATACTTTCTCTATGGGGCTTCCTTTGTATGTATGCTCCCTTTGGCTCCAAGTGTTCTACCTTCCTTTTATGCCAGTTTCATGCATCTATTTAGATTTTCAGTCTCTTTAAATGGTCACATCACTCACTTGATATACACAAAATTCAACTACGTGTGTTCGGCCAGAGACAGAGACTCTAAATAGTATCAGTTATTCTGCCCGTCATTCCATTCAAGAAGAGTATGCCCCAGAGAGAGCTCAAGTGTAAGGTGTGTGATGCAAACCTGCTATTCCCATGGTGATCTCAATCCTGGGTTCCTTTCAGAATTTAAGAATTTCAGAATCAATGTTTTGTTTATCACTCTAGTATTTTAAAACTCAGCCCCTACAATACAAGTCTACCACCTAAGCTGTCAATTAACTGAAGGATCAGCCCAGACATCTGTTCAACCACTAGATTAAAAAAGTGACTACTCATCCTATTGAGAATTGATGAAACTGTCTCCACTATGATTATGACTTCATTGGGGTTTTTCAAGGGTGATTTTAGTTATATGCGATTCCTGCCTTACTAACTTTAGAATCTAACCATTATATAAGGTAGGACTATACCGTTTTCATCACAAAAGCTAAAGAAAAAATATAAATTTAAGGTTACCAGTTTAGTGCAGGAAGATGGGCTGGAGTTTCTCTTCAGTGGCTCAGCAGTCACTGTAGGCATCTCCTATAGGTGCAGCTGTACTGACAATGGTGCTACTTAGGGGAACTGGGAGAAAGAACCTATTCTTGGGTTCCCCTATACAGTCGTTTTTAAAACTGGTTAGCATTAAATGTGGATGTTAGTTGAAAAGGACATAACTTGATCATAGCCTTTGAGTCCTCACACATTCCGATTAAAGGGTGTTAACAGATTCCTCTACATTTCCACTAAAACCATCCAGCTTTCTTGGGCTCTCCACTTCCTTTGTTTAGTTGAATTATCAGTTCTCTATTTGTAAGAGAAATTCCATAAAGTTTCTGGTATAGAGATAGCAACTTTCTCTAATTTCTAGTGTTTCTGCAGGTTTCCCTCACAGGAGAGGGCAAGAAAGTTGTACATAATATAACACTGTACTGGCATTCCCTTATTTTCTAAATAAGGAATACATTCGCATATATATTTATACAGTATTAAGCATGTTCAATTAAATCAAAATAGTTTACTATAAAAAATGTTTTGGGCAAAAACATCTACAGAAAAATATACCATTTAGGTTTAGAATGGATTTATAGTATGTCCTAGATAAACAATTAATTTTTTAACTTTCTTGCCAAATACATAGCACAAGAACAAGTGTCTCAGAATTTCAGCTGCATTTAACACCAAAAAAGGGAAAAAATACTACCAAAGCTGCATTTTTAAAACATAGTTCATACCATAAAGACATCTAGGATATTTTTCATGGATCACACAGAAACATTCTTAACTTTTTGGAAATGTAGAGTTATGGGACCTTACTGATAAGGAAGTTGAAATGCTTGGGCCTTGTAGTATTAAGTATAAATAACACATCAGGTGGCAGACTATGTCTATTGGCATTCAGCTCACACTTAACCTTTTTTTTTTTTTTAAGATTTTATTTATTTACTTGACAGAGAGAGAGAGAGAGAGAGATCACAAGTAGGCAGAGAGGCCAGCAGAGAAAGGGAAGCAGGATCCCCGCTGAGCACAGAGCCCAATGCAGGGCATGATCCCAGGACCCTGAGATCACAACCTGAGCTGAAGGCAGAGGATAAACCCAGTGAGCCACCCAGGTGCCCCCACACTTACCCTTCTTTAAAACAATCCCCTAAATGACCAGTTAGAAGCTACATTACCCAGACTGAATTCCTATTAGGTTCTCCCAATGACACCTACAGCTGATTAAAAGGCAGGGTTTCAGAAAGAATTCACTCTTCCTGGTGATGGGCCACCAACAAGTGAAGATGAGCAGTAGCCCAGGAGCTCCTGCAGAGGGACATCAAGCTGATAATCAGGTGCTACTGAAGCTGCCACATGAGAGTATACACAGAGGATGCTGAGCTCAGAACAGTGCTCACTTGTGCAGTCGACAGCTTTCTGCAATTCCTCCCCTCCAGAAACAACGTTATCTTCCCTCTTTATTCCTTCACCCTTCCTCTAATAATTTGTATCCTAATTCCCTACATCATATCCCTTTCTGTTTTAAATACCCAAAGTGGTTTTGATAGTATTACATAAAATAAGCAATTCATCCCTATGGTCATGTTAAAAAACGCAAAAGGGCACATAGAATTTGGTGATTCCCTGTTTCTGGACATCCTTCAAAGTACTTCCTAAACATTTATTTTGGCTAGAATGAAAATAAATCTTGAAAAAGGCTAGAGACTTAGGAAGTAATAGCAAAAAAATTGGCGTACATTCATGTATACTGACAAGTCACTTTAGTAACTTCCCCCCAACTCTGTGGAGATATAATCGACACATTATCTTTTCAAATTTTAATGTCTTAATATATGAGGTTAAAAACAAAACAAAAGAGGAGCCTGGCTGGCTCAGTTGGTAGAGCATGTGACTGTTGATCTGAGGGTTGAGGGTTCAAGCCCCATGATGGGTGTAGAGATTACTTAAAAAATAAAATCTTTTTTAAAAAGCCTCAAAATATATAGAGCAAAAATTGACAATTATAGTAACAACTGACAAGTCTATCAGCAGAGGAGATTTTAACACATCTTCCTCAGTAACTGACGGGTGAAAAAGAAAAAGCAGTCAAAATACCAGATTTTATTTCTGTACCCAATATCTAGGAAATATGTATTCTTCTCAAGGACAAATGGAAAAACTGACAAAGTACTAGGCTATAAAGCAAGTCTAAACCATTTTCATCCAGATCACCATCTATGACTACAGTTCATAAAATTAAGTCAGTAATAAAAAAATTTATATAGCCCTACTATTTGGAAATTAAAATACATTACTAAGGGGCACCTGGGTGGCTCAGTGGGTTAAGCCTCTGCCTTCGGATCAGGTCATGATCCCAGGGTCCTGGGATGGAGCCTGCTTCCCCCTCTCTGCCTGCCTCTCTGCCTACTTGTGATCTCTGTCAAATAAATAAATAAAATACTTAAAAAACATACATTACTAAAATAGCTTAACTCATTAAAACTGCAAAGTGTATAAACTTTAAAAAGCACATTACAGAAATAATTGATGGTTAAAAAAATAATGGAACTAAAAAAACCACAGGGAACTCACTGATAATAAAAATTCTGTACTAACCAAACTTGTGGCGGATATAACAAAGGTCCCTAAAGGGCTTATATTGAAAGAAGAAAACGAAAATCCAATGAGCTATGTATCCAACTTTAGAAAACAAAGAAGGGAACCCAAACAGAGTAGGAGAAAATAAAAAGCAGAAATTAATGAGATTAAAAAAGAGATAAAATAGAGAGGATCAATAAAACAGGCGAATGATAGGCTTAATCAAGAAATATTTTTAGGGCGCCTGGGTGGCTCAGTGGGTTAAGCCGCTGCCTTCGGGTCAGGTCATGATCTCAGGGTCCTGGGATCGAGTCCCACATCAGGTTCTCTGCTCAGCGGAGATCCTGCTTCCCTCTCTCTCTCTCTGCCTGCCTCTCCATCTACTTGTGATCTCTGTCAAATAAATAAATAAAATCTTAAAAAAAAAAAAAAAAAAGAAATATTTTTAAAAATTCAAATGTTTCCAAAATTTTATCCTCTAAGAAACTTTCATGTCATATAGCAATTTTACTACTTTGTAGAATAGATGCTAGTATGTGAGTGGATTCACTCACCTAAGTGGTTTCTATGCTGATAATACCTTTGGTGGGGAGTGCAGAAGGACCATTAGATTTCTGGAACATTTACTCTAGCTACAAACCAGGAAACCAGAAACCCAGGATTATCATAACAAAGATAGATGCTTATCATGTACCAAAAAATTACCTAAAAACAATATTTCAAATGAGGGTTATCCTCGACAAGTACATAAATTTATCTTCACTGTATATGCTATATCTAGCACATAGCCTAATATTGTTAGGCACCTGAATTTTTGTGAACTAGTCTATTGAAATACATTAGATACCCTTTTTGTAAGTAGGCGGGCATGAAGTATAAAAACATACTGAGAAAAGAACATTGAGTTAGGGATTATGTAGTCTGCCACGGACTGCTAATAAATCTGAATGATTGATACCACTATGTAGCCTTCAGCAGCGAAGTTACACAGCAAGATCAGCAATAAAAATCTGATCACTCTAAGCAAATTCTCTATCTGCTCAGCAATATGTTCACTGATGTACTGACTGATGAATAAATAGAAAAGATTAATGAAAGCCAGCAAATCCTTTGGGATATTGCCAAGAAAGTATCAGTACTGTTATCAACCTCTAGGGAAAAATATTGTGGTCCAATTAAGTCCTTGCTACTTGCACAGTGCCTGGCATTTAACAGGTGTTCAGTAAAAACCTATGAATGAACATAGTATATTCCAATTGTTTCAATAAAGCTAAGAAACTTTCTAACACCTGATAGTTTCACCATCATCTTATCTTTGAAACATTTCATGTTATAGTAGCACAGGTTCAGGATTAAAAATCTAATAACAGAGGCAAGCCTAAAACACTGTTGTATGGTACACTTGCTAAGATAGCAAAGAGATATGTTTTAAAACTTTTCTGAGGTTTACCTCTAGATTGCTAAGAATCAAGGGTTGCACACAAAGCAGACCAGCAGGTTGTAATTTAAAAATTAAAATTAGGGCGCCTGGGTGGCTCAGTGGGTTAAGCCGCTGCCTTCAGCTCAGGTCATGATCTCAGGGTCCTGGGATCGAGTCCCGCATCGGGTTCCCTGCTCGGCAGGGATCCTGCTTCCCTCTCTCTCTCTCTGCCTGCCTCTCCATCTACTTGTGATCTCTCTCTGTCAAATAAATAAATAAAATCTTAAAAAAAAAAAAAGAAGAAGAAGCTTCCTTTAAAATAATTAATTAATTAATTAATTAAAATTAAAAATATGAGTTTTGGGGGCACCTGGGTGGCTCAGTGGGTTAAAGCCTCTGCTTTCGGCGCAGGTCATGATCCCAGGGTCCTGGGATCAAGCCCCGCATCAGGCTCTCTGCTCCGCAGGGAGCCTGCTTCCTCCTCTCTCTGCCTGCCTCTCTGCCTACTTGTGATCTTTGTCTGTCGAATAAATAAATAAAATCTTAAAAAAAAAAAAAAAAGCCTCTGCCTTCAGCTTGGATCATGATCTCAGGGTCCTGGGATCAAGCCCCACATCGGGCTCTCTGCTCAGCAGGGAGATTGCTTCCCCCCATCTCTCTGCCTGCCTCACTGCCTACTTGTGATCTCTGTTTAAAAAAAAAAAAAAAAAAAAAGTTTTTTAGTTTAGCTTGAGTTTTGTTGTTGTTGTTGTTGCTTTTTTAAAAGATTTTATTTATTCATTTCACAGACAAAGATCACAGGTAGACAGAGACGGGAAGAAGCCGACTCCCTGCTGAGCAGACAGCCCTACGCAGGGCTTGATTCCAGGACCCTGGGATCACGACCTGAGCTGAAGGTAGATGCTTAACCGACTGAGCCACCCAGGTGTCCCAGCCAAGCATTATCTTTTAAACTGACAAAACAAAAGGGGGTGCCTGAGTGGCTCAGTTGTTAAGCTTCTGCCTTAGGCTCAGGTCACGATCCCAGGGTCCTGGGATCAAGCCCCACAGGGGCTCCTTGCTCAGTAGGAGGCCTGCTTGTGTTCCCTCTCTCGCTGTCAAATAAATAAATAAATCTTTAAAAAAAAAAAAAAAAAAGAAAGAAACTGACAAAAATATTTTAATTGAGAGCTCTACTTGAGTTAGCTTCCTCCAAGACATCTTACTAACTTAATTTGATGACTCTTGTAATAAAATCTCTAGAAAACCTGCTGTTGAGATCTTTTATAAAAAACTTAAGGACCATAGTATATAATATATATATGTACACACACACACACACACACACACTCCTCTACTTTCATTCAGATTTCTTAAGTGGGTTTAAACAAAGGCTTTTATAGGACTATAGTCTATCCCTCCCCTTTTTTTTTTGTTTTTTTTTTTTAAATGATAGATTTTTTTTTTTAATTTTTATTTATTTATTTGACAGAGAGGGATCACAAGTAGACGGAGAGGCAGGCAGAGAGAGAGAGAGAGGGAAGCAGGCTCCCCGCTGAACAGAGAACCCGATGCGGGACTCGATCCCAGGACCCTGAGATCATGACCTGAGCCGAAGGCAGCGGCTTAACCCACTGAGCCACCCAGGCGCCCCATCTATCCCTCCCCTTTTTAAATTGCAGTACAAACACTGTCATCTGTACTGATAAAGTACTTTGACAATGGGTTCAACTGAAAATTTCTGAGAAAATTCACTCAACCAACATTTTCTGAAAAGTGAAATGAATGGAATGAATGAGGTAAGACAGATACTATGGGAGAAAAAATAAAGGAGGGTCCCTGCTTAAGATGCTCACAATGAAAACAGAATTACATGTTTTAAGTCTCCACATGTCTCTTCTCACCAGAGGACTTTTAAGTCTCCACATGTCTCTTCTCACCAGAGGACAAGAGCACACACCAGTTGACTGTGCTTAGTGTTATTCAAAGTGGAATTCACAGGTGACAGATCTAAGAGGTCTCCACTAAATTTTTTTTAATATTTTGTTTTCACTTCAGTGATAATCTAGAAGAAGAAATATATAACCATACACTAGCACATCTGAATTGCCATCTCATATCTAAGTGCTATATGAGTTTCATCTGAGGTTTCATTTATGATGAGACTAAGCAGTACTCTGTCCAAGATGAGAAAAGAACAGAGCTGAATTTAAAATGTAATGTTTTTCTAACCTGAGGGTTAAATGATCACACAGATTAGTCTTTAAAAAGGAGAACCGAGTAATCATATGACCAGGGGAGCATTAACTTGCCATACTCAAAGAGTTCCTGCACTTTAAGAATTGCTACCACATTCTCAATACATTGGAAGTTTCCTTTCAGCAAAATACTATGCCACAATGAATTAATAACTTATACAAATTTTGTCTGTATTTAATTGTTTTAATTTTAAAAAGTTTTTAAAGTAATTTCTACGTCCAGTGTGGGGCTCCAACTCACAAGGAGATCAAAGGCTACATTCTCCACCAACTGAGTCTTTCAGGTGCCAACTTTAATTTTAAAGGAATGTTAAAGAGACAGATGTTTATACTTATTTTCATGTTTGTACATATTTAATTAATATCCCAATAAAAAAACAGTTGTCTATACAGTTTTCTTCCCTTAACAAGGAGCACTCAGAGAAACAGTGACTTAGCTTTTACTCCATACAGGCTCATCTCTTTTAATTTTTCAGAGGCAGTAGGCTAACATACCATAAAACTAACAAAGTATTTTAGCTGAATACTTTGACTTTACTTGAAAGGTCAACTGGGTACCTAGAGAATAATCCAATTTTTTAGGTCATCTAACTATTCTTCCAAATAGAAGAAACAGGTGATTTGGCCCCTATGAACACAGAAGTGACTCTGCACATTCTCCTCATGTTTAGGGATGGTATCCATGCTACGGGCACTTAACATCTACAGCCAATCCCTAATTCAAGAAGGGACATTATATTACCCACACACTTTGGTATTAATGACAGCAGCCCTAAAACCAAAGGACTTGAATTAAAATTTTAATGTAGATATTCATGAAGAGAAAACATTCAAGACATGTTTAATACTGTCAGGGACAGAATATTAGGCTGTTCCAAGTAAAAGCATTTACACTGTAGAAATCAACACTTTACACTCTGGCAGCACATTAACAAATCTCGTAAAAGAAAATTACACCGCACACTATTGTACATGAGAAGTCAAAACTGAGGTTGATTTCAGTGTTTAGAACAAGACAGCACAGACACAGTTTGTATTTTTTTTCTGAGTTCTGAAATCCCAACCAATTATGAGCAGCACAATAAATATTTTTCAGTTAATAAATGACATTTCATGTTACAGTTAAGACTGTAATCTTTCAACTCTCTCTCTCTATATATATATACATTTTTTTTGCGTGAAAGATATATACTTTTTTTTTGCCAAGTTTTGTTAAGTGTAAAAAAATTTCCAACATAATTTTCATTGGAATATTCCTGAACAACATCATAACTTGGCCTATTACTTATGGTATTATTTTCTTTTTAAAAAATACTTACAATATAACAAAACCATCCAACTGAAGAAAAGTTAGTATGATTAAGAACATACTGCATGGGGGCGCCTGGGTGGCTCAGTGGGTTGAGCCTCTGCCTTCGGCTCAGGTCATGATCTCAAGGTCCTGGGATCCAGCCCCGCATCGGGCTCTCTGCTCGGCAGTGAGCCTGCTTCCCCCTCTCTCTCTAACTGCCTCTCTGCCTACTTGTGATCTCTGTCTGTCAAATAAATAAATAAAATCTTAAAAAAAAAAAAAAAAAAGAACATACTGCATGGGTTTAGAACACTAATACACTAAATCAAATTTCCAACCTGATTAGGATCATGGGTAGAACATTAAGCAGAAGCCCTTACGAAGTCCAAGCATTAGGCCAAATCTATTTATGATAATGCCCTCTGATTTTTCAAGAAAAAGTGCTGGTAACTTTCCATAAACAATTTAAGAAACAAGATATCATGGGCCTTTGCAGGCCAGCTGCAAGTACCTAGGAGGGTAGGGCAGCAGAAATAATGATGGTGGAAGAGGTTAAAAACTAGCATAGATAAAAGAGAAAGGCTTAATGTTCATAATTTGAATTATACTGATTTGTGGCATATTTTCCTTCAATACTGCAAGTGAGTTTACAAAACATTCCTGTTTCTACGAAAACCCAGACCAACCCAGTTGGTAAGAATCTTTTAAAGCTCAAGCTTTTGATCTGCAGTCCCGTGCCACAGGCAGATCCCAGTGGATCACATTTCTGCGCAGAGCCGGCGCCAAATCTTTGTTACCTACCTCATTTAAGCCTCACAACAACCACAGGAAGTACGCTTATTCTTACTTTACGGATGAGGAGACTGAAAACTAAGGAGCTGAGCCACGGATCAAGGTTACACGGCCGACCAAGACTGGAACTGAAATGCTCGCCCGGGTCTACCTCACGAGACGCCGCCTTAGGAGTTAAAAGCATGCGGACAATACCAGCAGTTGGAGAGTTAGTTCTCCCAGGGAGAAATAAAAACTTCCTACGCCAAGTGAAGCTCACGGAGAAACTTGGGTTCCACGCCCAGAAACTGCTCGTCTGTGTAGTCGCGCCTAAGAAAAACCGCGATACACCGAGGCGCTAGGAGAGGCTGGCCTCAGCGAGGACGTGGCCAGTGTTCAAACTCCCACCACGCTGGCGCAGGCACCACAGCTCCCACTGGCAGCCGACGTGGGTGAGAGCACGGCCGGGTCGGCCGAGGAGCACCGGCTCCTCCCACTCTCCGCTCCAGGCACCCCGAGCCCACTCCGGACGTGCCCCCGGCACGCGGCGGGAGCAGGCCGCCCGGCAGGCCCGGCCCCCGGCAACCTCGCCTCTGGGCCTCCCGAGCCGCAGGCGCCGCTCCCCGTGCACACTCACTCACCTTCTGCTCCTCCGCGGAGGCTGCCTCAGGTACTTCCGCGGACATACTGCTCCCTCTGCAACGAGACGCCGGGAGAAGATGCGATTTCCGGGTGGCCGAGGCCGCCCGGCCGCCGCACCGCCTCAGGCCCTCCCGCCCCCGCTCTCCGAGCACCCGCGAAAATGGCCGCCGCCTTATGACGACACGGAGACTCGCCGCGCTCGGCAGCCGGCGACTGCGGCCCGCCCGGGCCGGCCGCCCCTCCCGCGCCGCGCCCCTACCTACCTGACCCTTCTCCTCCGGTTCTGCGACACGGACGCACTTCCTCTCTTCCTTCAAAGGTCGCGGCTCGCGCCTCACCTCACATCCGTCGGGCCCGATGCGTCCTGGGAATTGTAGTTTATAAGTGGAACCACCACTCCCCACCCTTTTCGGCCTGTTCCCGGACTCGCCCGCTCAGACTCTCTTACTTGCTCTCCGCACTGTAGCCATGCGTATTTTATTTTGGGCGCTCCAGAGCTCTGTGCTGCTTCCTTTAACAAGTCTCTCCCCGCTCCGCTTTGCCTACTTAACCATATTCATCGTTCACATCCCCCCTTCTGCGTCATCGCCTCCGGCTTTTTTTGAGCCCCTAACACGAGGTCGGGTCACATCTCTGTATAGCTCCCCAGCAACACACACTGTATCATTACACATTAATTGTTATGATTATTGATGTCACCTTTCCTGCTCAGAGAAGCCGCATCAGGGCAGGGACCTTGTCCATAGATGCTCATATTTTACTCCCAGAGCCCAGCATGTCCTAGATGTTCAATAAATATCTAATGAAGGAATTAAAATTCCATTTATTTGTCTACTCCCGGGAGTCCACTCCCACAATTTTACTGAAACCCCTGGCACCAAACTCATCCATGACTTTCTTAATTACCGTATCTGTTGACTTTAACTTTAATTCTCATTCTAATTGACATCTGAATAGCTACCGGCAATACTATACAGGGTCGTTCCTGTGAAGTGTCTCTCAGAAACCTGGAAATTAGGTTGCCCGTCTAAGAGTTAAACTGGTAGACAGCAACAGATAATGAATGCAATTCTGCGCGAGTTTGGAAACCATCAAAACGTTCAGCCAGAGTTTCCTAGGAAGAATCTCACTCTGGGAGAATTGCACTGGGATTGCAACCGGATAAACAAAATCTTATACTGCAGTCTTTTCGGAGAAAAGAAGGAAGATGTTTGTCAGGCAAGCAAGTACTTAGAATACAAGAGTTCAAGAGGCCAGCTCTTTGAGGAAGATATCCTTTGAGAGTGTTTTGAGCTGGGCCAACTGTAAGAAACTTCTTAAGATCAACTATTGGTTCTCTTTCCATAATTGCAAAGTAACTTACTGAAAATTTGCCCTTTTTTCCTACAGAGCTATAGGAAGAAAGGATAATGCACTAGTTAAGCTAAGTGAAGCATCCAACAGTTGTATTTTCATTAATAAATTAGCATTCTGGAATATATCTTGTATCAATGTATTTGTGAGCTTGAGTTAAAATCTGAGACCACATATATAAAAAAATCAGTATGTGTGATCTTGGATAAAGAGATTCTCTTTCTGAAAGATAGTGACACACACATGAGGGCAAGTTTGAATTTCTGGGAGGCAGACTTTGGTCAATGGAAAATTTACAAAGGTCAGTGCCACATTCTGGAGACCTGAGAAGCCATCCCCCCCCCCCCCCCCCCAGGTATCACTCTTTGGGATCCTTAACCATGTACCTTAATGTTTAAAATCACACTCTGATCAACAACGACCTCTAGGATACTACTCTCTTATTCTCTTCTACTTCTCTGGCCATTCCTTCTTAATCTCCTTTATTGAGTCTTTACCTTTCTCTTAATTGGAGGATTCTAACAATTCTGTCCTTGGATCCCCTTCTTTTTCAAGTTTTACACTCTCCAGATCACTTCTACTTCTATATGTTCCAGGTGCTATCTATATATTCCAGGCCAGTGCTGTCCTTTCTATGATGATGGAAATAACTCTGTATCTGTGCTACCCAATACTAGTGACAATTGTCACTAGTCAGGAGCACCTGGGTGTTTCAGTTGGTTGAGCCTCCAACTCTTGATCTCAGCTCAGATCTTGATCTCATGGTCTTGAGTTCAAGCCCTGTGTTGGGCTCCATGCTGGGCATAGAGCATACATTAAAAACAAAAACAAGGGGCGCCTGGGTGGCTCAGTGGGTTAAGCCGCTGCCTTCGGCTCAGGTCATGATCTCAGAGTCCTGGGATCGAGCCCCGCATCAGGCTCTCTGCTCAGCAGGGAGCCTGCTTCCTCCTCTCTCTCTGCCTGCTTGTGATCTCTCTGTCAAATAAATAAAATCTTTAAAAAAAAAAATAAAATAAAAATAAAAACAAAAACAAAAAACAAGGAACAGGGGCGCCTCGGTGGCTCAGGAGGTTAAGTTGTCTGACTCCCCCCCCCCCTTTTTTTTTTGTTTGTTTACTTGAGAGAGAGAGAGCATGCATTGTGCAGGCTGAGGGGCGGAGGGAGAAGCAGACTCTCCATTGAGCAGGGAGCCCCAGGCAGGGCTTAAGCCCTGGATGGACTCAGTCCTGGGACTCTGGGATCATGACCTGAGCTGAAGGCAGATGTTTAATTGACTGTACCACCCAGGTGCCCCAAGTGTTCAATTCTTGATTTCTGCTCAGCTCATGATGCCTACTTAAGATTCTCTCTCCCTCTGCCACTACCCCCCATCTAAAAAATACAAAAAACAAAAAACAATGACTCTAATTTGACTACCAATCATTTGAGACGTGAATAGGGCAACTGAGAAACTGAATTTTGAATTTTATTTAATTTTAATTAAATTAGCCACAGGGACTAGAATCACTGAGAAACACTATTAACAGATTTTTTGTTAGGTATGCGGCAAGGTTCAAGTATTTTTCTTTTTTTTTTTTTTTAAGATTTTATTTATTTATTTGACAGACAGAGATCACAAGTAGGCAGAGAGGCATGCAGAGAGAGGAGGAAGCAGGCTCCCCGCGGAGCAGAGAGCCCGATGCGGGGCTCTATCCCAGGACCCCAGGATCATGACCTGAGCTGAAGGCAGAGGCTTTAACCCACTGAGCCACCCAGGCGCTCCAGGGTTCAAGTATTTTTGTTTAACCAAAGCTCCCCCTGGTGATTCTGATCCACACATGCACAAGACTTTTCAGGCTTGAAACTTGGTAGGTGTATAAAAGCTTAAAAAAGATCAGTGGTCTTTTAGAGGTGTAGGTGCCCTAGCTCAAGAGTTTGTAGGAGTAAAGGAGATAATATCCCACCCCAACCATTCCTCAAGCAGCTGAAAGAGGAAATCCACCTGCATCATTGCTGATATTGTAGCAAGTATCAAGAACAGAATACATTTGTCCCTCTGGAGTAGCTTTTCACTTTTGTATTGTCCACAGGGGAAGGAGCCTTCTCCACGCCACCAGAGGTGCTCACAATTTCCTCAGCCATTCCAAGCTAGAGACCTGGGCATGTCAGGTATGTCCCCATCATCTTGGAGGGGCACTGGATAGTTGTAGGGTGTGGCCTGGTTGATCATGGTGTTGTTTTTGGTGAAGGGGCTGAGGGTGGGCAGAATTGTAGTGTGCCCCCCTGCCATGGTGAAGGACGCAACCAGCACTGGCCCCCTGATCCAAGCATCACTGAGGAAGACTGAGTCTCCTGGCCATCTTAGTTGCAGTGGCAGCGGCACCAGCTTACTTTTTAAAAATATTTTATTTTTGGGCACCTGGGTGGCTCAGTGGGTTAAAGCCTCTGCCTTCGGCTCAAGTCATGATCCCAGGGTCCTGGGATCGAGCCCCACATCGGGCTCTCTGCTCAGTGGGGAGCCTGCTTCCTCCTCTCTCTCTGCCTGCCTCTCTGCCTACTTGTGATTTCTGTCTGTCAAATAAATAAGTAAATATTCTTTAAAAAAAATAATAAAAAAATAAAATAAAAAAAATTTATTTTTAAGTAATCTCTATACCCAATGTGGGGCTCAAACTCACAACCCCAATATCAAGAGTTGCACACTCCACCGATTGAGCCAGCCAGGCACCCCAAGAACAGAATACATTTATGATAGGAAGATAGAGGAAGAGTCTGGAAGATCAACTCAGGAAGCCAAGTGAGATAAAGAAAGCCAAAACCCTGAATATAAATGGTGACTTCTGTGAGCTAATCCCAGGGAACAAACATTACCTGAGTAAGGTCAGTTAACTGTAAAGAGAGCAGTTTCAAAAACTTCAGTGTCAGAAATGAAACCTAGAAATTGGTGGATGCCACTTCTCTAAGGACTAAGATGACAGTTCTTTATATGAATTAAAAGTACAAACAGGAAAATTTTGAATGAGTTGAAAAGAATGATGAATGGTGGGGTCTGGAAGAGACACCACAAACTTTAAACCTTTAAAATTTCTAAAAATGAGGTGCCTGGGTGGCTCAGTTGTTTGGGCATCTGACTCTTGATTTTGGGGTTGTGGGATTGAGCCCCACATCGGGCTCTCCACTGCTCACTCAGCATGGAGGCTGCTTGAGATTCTCTCTCCCTTTCCCTCTACTCCTCCAACTCCCCAACCTGCTCTCTCTCAAAAATAAAATCTCTTAAAATATTTACCACAATGTGTTTCTAAAATTTCCCTCAACTTTATTTGCATGCTTTCTGACTGTATACTAAGTTGAATGGCCTCTGAGTAGCTTTAGGACATTTCTTCCTAAAGTCCTTTTTTAAAAAAGATTTTATTTATTTATTTGACAGAGAGAGACAGCAAGAGAAGGAACACAAGCAGGGGGAGTGGGAGATGGAGAAGCAGGCTTCCTGCCGAGCGGGAAGCCCAATGCAAAGCGCGATCCCAGGACCCTAATATCACGACCTGAGCCAAAGGCAGATGCTTAATGACTGAGCCACCCAGGAGTCCCAAATCTTTTTTAAGTCTTTTTTTCCCTAATGATCAATAGGCATTGCCTTATATATCTCACTCATCACGCACAACTTATAAACTTTATTGCCAAGAATATTGATGAAAGTATATTTTATTTTATTTTTTTAAAGATTTTATTTGTGACAGATAGAGATCACAAGTAGGCAGAGAGGCAGGCAGAGAGGCAGGCAGAGAGAGAGAGAGAGAGAGAGAGAGAGAGAGAGGAGAAAGCAGGCTCCCTGCTGAGCAGAGAGCCCGATGTGGGGCTCGATACCAGGACCCTGGGATCATGACCCAAGCCGAAGGCAGAGGCCCTAACCCACTGAGCCACTCAGGTGCCCTGATGAACATATATTTTATGCCAGACCGTAATTTTTAGTGGAAAAAGAATGAAGAAAGAGGCAAAATTCCAGTGTAGTAGAACGGAAAAGACTTAAGCTTTAACTCAGATTTGAATCCAGATAGAACGGAAAAGACTTAAGCTTTAACTCAGATTTGAATCCTGAGTCTTCTGACAGTGAGACCTTGGGCAAGCTCTTCAAGCTTCCTTTTCTTTCATTATAGAATAGATTTATACTCTCTGCAGTATGGCTTTAAGTATTAAATAACATATAAATTGTTTACATTGACTGGTACATTCATAGTAGGCATTCATATGTTCTCTTCCTCCTCCCAGGGTCCAAGTTTAAAACATATATCTCACAAACTACTACAATAAAAATTTTTAGAGAGGATATCTTTCTCATAGATAATCCATGATGGAGTAGAATGGGCCAATTCCAATGCATATATAATTTTAGGAATTGAGAATGAATTCCTACCATGATGAAAAGCCTTCTTCCCATCTAGACTGACACTGTATTCCTAGGTCTAGTAGACCATAAGGAGTGTCAAATATCAAGATTTCACAGTGACCACCTCTATAAAGTTATAGCTGAAAGGGTGAACAGAGAAAGGGACTTACATAGTTATTTTACATATTTAAGTAGTGTGAAAAAATATGATAATATGTATTGCATGAATCTTTTAAGTTTGAAAAAGAGTCACTGCTTCATTCACAAAACTAATTAGCAAAGAGTGGGAATCCTTAGAATGAAGCCTTGAAAGAGAAAGGTTTTCCTTTTGTTCTGGGAATGACAAAGTCCTGGTGGGGGAAAATGGCAGGAGGGAATCTTTTTATTTTTTATTTATTTTTTTAAGATTTTTATTTGAGAGAGAGCAGAAGTTGGGGATAAGGGTTAGGAGTTGGGTGGGAAAGTGTCAGAGGGAGAGGAAGAAGCAGGAAAGTGTGGTCAAGTCTTGGCTTGTGACAGAAGCGGGGGAAAACAACTATTATGTTAGACATAGTGCCAGGGCAAGTGAGAGCAGACAGGTGCTGGGCGACCATATCTCAATTGGAAAAAACAATGTAGGCATAAGAGGCCCTAAAAAGAGGGACACAATTTCAGTACGTTTCCCTTGCACAAACTTGCAGCAAGAGCACAGGATGCACCCAGATGTTTCAGTCATCTTAAAATTTTCTTTAAAATGCCCATAAAGGGGAACCCGAGTGACTCAGCTGATCAAGCATCTGCCTTTGGCTCAGGTCATGATCCCAGGGTCCTGGGATTGAGCCTCACATGGGGCTCCCTTCTCAGCGGGGAGCCTGCTTTTCCCTTTTTCCTCTGGTTCTTCCCCTCTTGCACGTGCGCGCATGCGCACACACACACACACACTCACACACTCTCAAATAAATCTTACAAAAGGAAAAAAATGCTCAGAAACATGGAAAACCATGTTATTAGAAATAATCCTAGAAAGGTTACAGTGAGGTATCCACGTAAAAAGACACCTGCATACAACATACATCACTAATTTTTGAATTACTGGAGAGGTCAAAGAAACAATAATAATTTTAAAAAGGTATTTTGATGGTTTAAATGCTTGGTGTTTTTTCCAGGTTTTATATAGAATTACCAATATTAGGTCAATGTGTAAGAAATCAAGATGCATATATTAGAATACTGATTCCAACAATCAGATGACAGAATATAAGCAGGCATATTATCAATATTCTCACCCCATTTTCTCAATAACACAGATCCAGAAAAAGTTTAGAGAATTCCTGGAGTCAGTCCTATTAGATACTATTAGAGCTGGGACTACAATCCAAATGTTCTGGGTCCTAATTCCATGTTGCTTCCATGGTCTGAAAACTAAGAATAAATCTTCACAAATTTGTGCCATTGACAACATTTTTTTTTTTTTAAGCTTTATGGAATACCAATAGCCTTTTCTCTTAGCTGGTATTTTATTTTAAAGATTTATTTGAAAGTGAGTGAGCATGTGTGCGCATGTGTGGGGGGGGAGACGCAGAGGGAGAGAATCTTCAGACTCCCTGCTGAGCACAGGGCCCAATGAGGGGCTCAATCTCTCAACCCATAAGATCCTGACCTAAGCCTCATGAAATCATGAACAGTGTTGAAACCAATAGGCAGATGCTTAACCAACTGAGCCACCCAGGTGCCCTGTTGGTATTTTATCTGTGCCTTGTTGTCTGATCTCCTATTGTCCACTGTCAGTGCACAAACATCTAAAACCACTTTTCTAAGGGGGATGGAGGGAGGGCTTTTGCTGCATTCAGCCAAGTTCCCTTGCTTAGGAGTTTTCCTAGTTGCCAAATGCCTTCCTTCCATTGTGACCCTGAGCAAGAAAGTGATAAATTTGGGGGCGCCTGGGTGGTTTAGTCGGTTAAGCATCTGCCTTTGGCTCAGGCCATGATCTCAGTGTACTGGGACAGAGCAATATTGGGCTTCCTGCTCAGCAGGGGGTCTGCCCTCCCTTCTCCCCTTCCTCCCTGCTTATTCTCTCTCCAAAATAAATAAAAACTTTTTTAAAAGTGGTAAATTTCCTTGGGGAAGAAGCTCAAGACAACTTCCCTCTCCTCTTGTCTGCTATAAAGCTAGAATGGAAACTGTCTGATGGCTACCAGAAATCACTCAATCACATGAATGTCTCATCTAAAAATAAAAGCCAAATACACATTTCTTTGTTTTTTGCATATATTTACAATATAAATACTAAATTTACTTTCAAAGTACATATTCTTTTTAACAATTTGCAAAAGTTATCTAGCATGGGACAGCAATTTAATGTAAAGCCTCTGTAGTAGTAATTAAGGAAAAATAGAACTGTTTTAGGGATAAGGAGTTCTAGAAGGAGTATGAATGGGCATAATGATTTGAACTTGCAAAGGGAATGTGAAGCAGCTTAGTCCACATTGCACTGCCAAAACAGCATGTTAAAGGACTACAGCAACCTGGATGGGGTAAAAACTAGAGCTGAGAGATATAAAATGTACACATGCTTGCATAGTGCGTTAAAGAAGCTCAACATTTCATTCTCATTTTCAATAAATTAAATGAATAGTACTTAAAACACATCACACAAAATTAAAGATTTGTGCATATATTTTGGATTTCAACATTAATGTCAAAAATACATAGTATGATTTTACATATGATTTGTGCTACATTAGAACACTAGAGACAAACATCACTTGAGTATTAAGGAAAACATTAAATATTAAATAACTGAAAAATAAAATGTGTCAACACTAATCTAACTGGGGGGGGGGTGGTTTGCTATTGCAACATGTCCAATGAAGTGGTTTCAACAGTACAAAAAGGATTATTAGGACATGAGTGTTTCCAGTCTACTTGGAATATGTGGATCTCATTCCAGGAATCCTTTAATAAAAACTGGTCCAGGATAACAGGAGAGGATCCACTCTCCTGGTTGTTAATTGGTACACTCCGTTCTACACTAATTTTTACTTTCCAACTTGGGTACTGAGCGAATACTTTAAATTGTCACTCCTTATCAACATCTTGGTGAAAACTGAGGGTTTGTTGGCGATTCAGTGTAAGATTTGAGTTCATACGCAGCACCGCTATCAACTTCCATTGACTTTCTTGAGAACAGGAGCCGTACATCTCTATGGAGGTAGATCTTTCCAGATTTAGAACTCTGGAACCTATACAGACAAGCAAACAGAAAAATGCAACATTGCAGGCACTGAGTTTTTAAAACAAACAAACTTGAGGATTTAAATTTTGAAAGCAGGAAGAATTAGTCTTGCTACAATATTAAGAATGACTCTTTAACAAGATATTTATTTAGTCTCCTATTGCCAAAGTTTGTGCTGCTAGTTAAGTTGTCTCTCCCTTATTATTCACTACCTGAACAATCGACACTCCCTTTCCTCCTATGATCAGAGGCGCTTCTTTCTGTAAAGCTTGTTTCCCATACCATCCTACTTTCATCCCTGACACCGTAACACATGCACCTTCCCTCACCTACAGTGTCAAGTTTCAGTTCACATTAGTCAATCACACGACATTTGGGCTTTGCAGTTCTAGCATCTTCTAGTCACATCCATTTCACATAACTTGCCCTCTCCCAATTTTGAGTACATTAAAAAGGATTCCAAACTTGAAAAGTCACAACAGAAACTAATCAAGTATTGCGGAATTATTGCTATCATTAGTAATGGCTAGTAGCTAAATAAAGCCTAACAATCATTAAAAAGACAGAAGTTTGCAGTGAAATGAAAATGGTATCACAACTGTGTATGGAACTGTGTCGATACCCTGCTAATGTCTATGACATAATACAGGGGCTGGAGTCTTTTTTGTCCTATAAACTTGTCTGGAAGCTAGTCAAGCATACAAACATACTCTTTAGTGCTAATCTCTCTCATTTTCCCTTTGCATAGCAGAAATACTCTATGGATTTCTGATTTTTACTCCTAAATTAGCTGAAACATCTGGTGGTCAGTTGTATGTGAGTCAAATGTCAGCTTACTCTTCCATTCTGCCTGAAGTTTTTTTACCTTCTTAATCTGAAGGAGCAAACTGAGACCTTTAGCAAGTAGAACATACTCATACATATGTGGTATACTTCCCAAAGAGGTTTCTTTACAGCATTTAAAGTATCTGATCACCATGTGGGGATTATAAAGGCTGGGGTGGTTTATGTTTACTTTAGTGAATGCTGCTTAGGTAGTGCTATGGTGGTGAAACTTCAAGAGGAATGGTATCAAATGGAAGTGTAGAGAGTTGAATCTTATCCTAGATTGGGCGGAGAGCTATTCTTACAGTCTGCTATTTCATACCATTTCTCTTTTTAAAGTCTTCCAAGTCTGTTTTCAGATTTTTATTCCACAATCTATAACACTTCCCATCAGGCTCATAACAGGTAGTGTAGAGTTGGGTTTAAAAACATTGAGCCAGAGGCACCTGGGTGGCTCAGGGGGTTGAGCTTCTACCTTCAGCTTGGGTCATGATCTTAGGGTCCTGGGATCAAACCCCATATCAGGATCTCTGCTCAGGAGGGAGCCTGCTTCCCTCTCTCTCTCTCTCTGCCTGCCTCTCTGGCTACTTGTGATCTCTGTCTGCCAAATAAATAAAATCTTAAAAGAAAAAAACAACACAGGGGTGCCTGGGTGGCTCTGTGGGTTAAGCCTCTGCCTTCGTCTCAGGTCATGATCTCAGGGTCCTAGGATCGAGCCCCGCATCAGGCTCTCTGCTCAGTGGGGAGCCTGCTTCCTCCTCTCTCTCTGCCTGCATCTCTGCCTACTTGTGATCTCTCTCTGTCGAATAAGTAAATAAAATCTTAAAAAAAGAAAAACCACACCTCTCCCCCAAAAACAAACACTGAGCCAGTTTAACATGTCCCCAGGATTCAGAACACCAGGCAGAAGACCCCAAGGCAAAAGTACCATTTAAGCAGTACTAGACTTTTTCAAGTATGAGACTTGAGTGGACAACTCTTTATTCATTCTAGACCACCACAAGGTAGATCTATTGAAAGATAGCTGGTGGTCCCCATCAATAGCAGATTAAAGTCTTCTGCCTGGGCCCTGGATGAGAGGTGCCTCCTTCTCAGGAAGAGCAACTTCTGGAGCAAGGAGTTAGGCTAAAATGAATTACTCTCGCTGATGTGACTGACAACTTACTATGAACAGCGTCAGAAAATTACTAAGAACAGAGCTATAAACAAAAGGTTATTCAGGGGCAACTGGGTGGCTCAGTCAGTTAAGCATCGGCCTTTGGCTCAGGTCATGATTCCAGGGTCCTGGGATCCAGCCCCATGTTGGGGTCTCTGCTAAGAGAGCTTCTCCCTCTCCCTTTGCGTACTGCTCTCCCTGCTTGTGCTGTCAAACAAATAAAATCTTGGGGTGGGGGAAGGCTATTCAGCTCTCTGTTAACCAATAGATTTGCTCATTGCCTGACAGCTACACTCCAGAATTTAAGGGCAGAAAACCTAGTCCCAGAATACTGGCAACTTGGACCTCAAGGGCAAACAGCTTCTCACAACCTAGTGCTGTGACCTGGGTAGCAAAAGTCAGAGGAAAAGGTACTTCTGATGGAATTACTACAATATAAACTCTTTTTGAGAACAGAGATTTTCACGCTGTTGTTTCCCTAGTGCCCAGGAGCATACCTGACACATAAATACTTGTTAAATGAATGAATGAAAGTTAAAAACGTTCCCTGCCCAATACAGTAGCCACTAACCACATGTGGCTACTGAGCACCTGAAATGTGGCTACTTCACATTGAGTTGTGCTGTTCCTATCAATCTCTATTTGATTTCAAACACTTACAAAAGGATGTAAAAATACCTCATTCATAATTTTTTAAAAAGATTTTATTTATTTATCCGACAGAGAGAGAGAGATCACAAGCAGGCAGAGAGGCAGGCAGAGAGAAGGAAGCAAGCAGGCTCCCTGCTGAGCAGAGAGCCTGATTTGGGACTCGATCCCAGGACCCTGAGATCATGACCAAAACGAAGGCAGAGACTTAACCCACTGAGCCACCCAGGCGCCCCTATGTGGGTTTATAACACTTGGGTATGTTGAGTTAAATAAAACACATTCATATTTCCTCTCTCTTACTACTTTTTTTAATGTGGCTACTAGGAAATATAGAGCTGCATGTGCAGTTCATATAATAATTCTATTGGTTTCAAAAATGTGTTTCACTGCCCCAGATAGGTGATCATTTGTTTTGATATAAAATATTTTACATTACATTGCTATAAATGAAAACTCTCCTAATTCAACAAGTAACAATGACTGCAGGAAGATACCCTATGTGTTTTCTGCATCTTGGCATATGAAAAGTTTCCAAATTAAGCAAATTCCAAAGGACACTGGTCTAGTCAGAGTGACAGGTGTTAAACTAAAATTTTGAAGTTCTTCTTTAGTAACGTGCTTTCATATATATTTGAAACATTACCTCAGATGTATGAGGTAGCGTAATAACCGTTCTTCTGCATGTCGGATGTTTTCTTTATTAACAGTTCTCTTCATTTCTTGTTTAACAGGTACAGAAAAAGTTCTTTGTCGAAGGAATGTCTGATGATTGGCTGGCATATCTCGTAAGTCATATATCACAACAAACATCTTCACCACAGTCTTATTAGGATTAAATAAGGTCTGAAGAAACAACATAAAAATTATTCTTTAAAAAGTGGTTTGTTGATTTGATGCAAAATGATTGTGCCAATAATAAAATAGTTTTTTAATAAGTTAATTCCAGTGGATATAATTCAGTTTTGGAAACTAAAGTTAATAACATCTTAAAAGTTTATGAAGTAATATTCAATTTTTTAAAAAAAGTTTCAATTTTTTATTTCCCAATAATACAAAATCCTGTAACAAATCAAAATTTTTAGTCACAAATTTCATATTAGACAATACATAGCTTTTACTCTTTGTTCAGATTTTAAGAAATGCTTCCACTAAAGTAAGCACAATACACCCTTACTGGATTAAAACATTCCAGTTCACTTATTTCAAATATTAGCTTTATTAAAGTGTGTGAACTGCGAAATACTCAGAATATTAATTTTCCTTACATTTTTAATAGTGAGTAAATAGAAAAATTTAAAATAGCTGGGTAAAACTAGACTTTTTGGTATATTAGGTACATATAGTTATATAAAATTAAAAATGTGTTCTCAAAAAAGAGAAATTTCCTTATTTGGAAATTTTTCTGAGTTTAGAAAATAAAGTTCATTATTATTAGTTACAAAGTAGGATGAATAATACTTCATGTTCTTACAGTTGGATTCATTGCAAAAACTGTAGTGACACTAAACTTTTAAAAAATCACCAATACCATAATAGACCAAAATACATATCCTTAGTGAAGACTGAATTAAATTCAACTGATACATGGCTATTAATAATTGAAGGAATATTATTTTTTTTAAAGTACTAATTTTTAAACAAGATCCCAAGCTGCTGATCTGACTTTAACCAAATTACCAACACATCAATAGGTAACTTGGTGCCCATGCTTTCAGAAGCTCATCCGTGGCACTGGACATCACTCACTGAATCAAAATGAGAAATATATCAATATTATGATCCAACTTTTGAAATCTAGTGAGTCTTAAGATTAAGGCTAATACATTCAAGAACCACAACAACTAGCAAGCCAGGAGTTCAAACCATGTTTATATATAATTAAACTATTTAAGGAATGAAAGACATACCTAAGTTTCAGATTTAAAATTAATCATTTTAAAAGTTGGCTGTTCTCAAACAAGAGGTATGAATATGCTGCCTCTGGGTCATTATTATGACAACTGATAGCTAGCTTTCCAGTGACCTACTCTGTCACACGAACTACATAGCCAGAGGTGAGAGAACAAGAAGATTATCACTCATTTAAGTTCAAGAAATGCATTTAACATAGAAGTATTACTTTAATATGCAGTGATGCTTTCTTGGTAAAATTTATATATGTGTATATACTGCATTATATGCACACATACGTATTACATAGTACTGTGTTTCATCCCTGTGAGACAGGAAATAAATGTACAGACCCCTTGCTGTATTTGAACAATGGTGATGAGTAAAAGTGGTCTGGTGAAACACTGATCACATTGAGGCCAAAAGACATCAATAAGAAGGCTTACTGAATTAGACCAGATCCTGAGTGTAAGGAACTTAGCTAGGTTTTTTTTTCCTTTTTAAATTTCAGCTCTATTGAGTTATAACCAACAAATATCAATTAGATTCTTTTTAGTCTGTAAGCGCCAGCTTTGGAAAATAGACTTCTGGGCCTGCAGGATTATCCTGGGTCTGACTTGGAGATGAACTCAATCACAAACTGACCTTGATAACAAATAAGTCTTCTGAGAATGCAAGACCAATGATGAATGATTGCTCTGGGCTAGAGGAATTTTCCTGAGCCAAAACTAGATCAACACCTAGACCAAAAGAGAGGGTGCCTTCTCTGCACTCATATCTGTCAGACTACATTTCTACTTTGTGTAACCATCTTAGCAGATTAACTTCGAAATTATTACACTAGGGATCATATAATTTTGTTTTCCAAGGTTTCCTGACAAAGCAATACTAATAGTTGAGGTCTTCTTTGAGATAGGTCAATCTCAGTCTGGCTAATTATATTAAATTGAAGGCACTGGTAATGTTAGTTCTAATTACACTGAAAATAGCTCTATTCAAGTTATGTAAACTGGCATATACTATTTTTCTAAAGCATTCACCTTCATTAGATTAGTTATGCTTTCCTTTTATGAAGGTCCCCACATGGCCATTCCTGGGGCAGAGCAGGGAAACTCCAAAGAAAGCTGCAGCCCCACTGTTACTTACCAAAGTTGTTGCAGCAGCAGTAGCAGGAGAAAGGGCTAAGTTCTATATGTATGTGAGAGAATGATTATTGCAATTGTAGGCTATAAAACACATACCACTTGTATTGTTCCTGAAGGAGGTACTCGATAACCCCTTTTACCAAGGGACTCTAAAGTAATCACACCCTTGAAATAAAAGAAGACAAATTGAGTACAAACTGATGCACATGTAAATAAAAGACTAAAAATAATAAACCATGTAATTACTAACATTTTAGAATTTTACTTGTATGCAAAAATATTCCCATCGATAGGTACATTCGGAGTATGGAACAGTGAGGGTCCAGAAAGGATTACTGTTCTTCCTGGAGATGTTGCAATGAATAATATATAACACTACACTGCTTGAAATTTATAGTAAGATATAAAATACAGAAATAAGAAGCTCCTTGACTGAAAAGGAAATAAGGGAGAAGATGGGATTATTCCCTTGTTATCACACGGGAGGATGGAAATGAAGAAGCAATCAGTTTACTGTTCTTTGGACATGTAAGAAGTCAGGAATGCAAAGGGGTCTAAGTCTTAGCCAACAGTGAAGTTAATTTTTCAGTCGGTGAGTTAAATTAATATATGGATTTCTGACTATACAGACAGACCAGCATCAACAGACTCATCTGTGAACGTCTTAGAAATGTACAATTTATGATTCTCCCTAGACCTACCAAATCAAAGCTGTATTTTAAGATCCCCCAGATGATATCATATGTACATTAAAGTTTGAGAAGTACTGCCATTCTATATTAAGTAGTTTTCTACTTAATATAGCATGTTCTAGTCACTACAGAAGCCCAAATGACAGCAAACAAGCATAAATTAAAACAAGGAAAGCTAGAATTGCACATGTGAAAATTTCTAGATAGGCAAGATGACCAAATGACTACAGGTGGTTAATTGTGATATTTAATTCTTAGATAGCTTTCAGAAAGGAAGGCTGATTCATTTAACTGGGGTAACAGTTTCAAGTAGTTAAATAGAATAATTGCATGTTCTACATTTCATATGCCAACATTTTATATTGTACATGCCAAAACATGTCGAACTTCAGTAGAAGTAAATATAAAACAGGGCTGTCCCATCAAACATCTCTGTTATTTGTAAGACAGACCAGGGTTGGAGGGTGAAAAAAGCATGCAAACGTATAAAGGAGGGCCAGACTCTGCTATGTGAGTCAAGTGCCAACCTCCGACTATTAAATTAACACATTAATATTAGGAAATATTCGTGGAAATGGTCACTGAAAGGACATAGGTTGTTCTTGTCTAATCTGATTTACCACATGGTCATTTAAAGCATGAAAAAAAGCCTATCAACAAACTGCATTCCTAATCAAAGCAGTAATGAAGCTTTAAACAATTTCTCTCTTACAGTCTGGTTTATGTGAAAAAAAGCTATGGTATATAATGCCCCTCTTCTTCCTAGTTCCAGGAAAAAAAAAGTAGAATATAACCAAATAATAGCTATCTTTATAATCACATTGATATAGGCAACACATTACCATTTTCCTTGCTACCTTCCCCTAAATACATTTAAGAGAACTGATGGGGCAAAAACTACAATAAAGACTATATTTAGGGGCGCCTGGGTGGGTCAGTTGGTTAAGCAACTCCCTTTAGCTCAGGTCATGATCCTGGAGTCCCAGGATGGAGTCCCGTATCAGTCTCCCTGCTCAGCAGGGGAGTCTGCTTCTCCGTCTGACCCTCCTCCTTCTCACGCTCTCTCTCTCAAATAAATAAATAAAATCCTAAAAAAAAAAGGACTATATTTATTTCCTTTAATAGCTTTATTCCTTTATTAACTTTAATAGCTTTCAGAACATGGTAACAGTAACTATATCAATTTATAAAGACAGTATGTATATTTTTAAAACCTTATAGTATATGCCTACACTTTACAACTATTTCTAAGCAATATAAGACCAATAGGGGCATTCATAAGTTAGGAATTTTAGATACAAATTGGGAAACTATGTGGAATTTCATTAGTATTATTACTAATTTATTATTTGTTATATTTTAATAATTTCATTATTTTAGTTGGTCACCATATTAATATAGCTACCTATAAAAAATTATAGTGTTTAACATAAAGAAGAAAAATACATTTTTTTCTGGCATTATAGAATGGAATAGGAAGGTTAAGGTAAACTAAGTTGGGTCAAAATCACACACAAAAACTCCTCAAATAACTCTGCTGTAGAGACTACGCAATAAGTAAAATGAAAAGAAGTTTATCTTAATTTGGTGAATTACAAATACAAAAAATATATATATGGTCCTGTTAATATGATGATAATTGAAGTCATACCATGAATTTACCACTGGCATACATTCCTTAAAACATTTACCTGGTTCCACCATTCAATAGTTTCTAAACAGTGAAATATTGTTATGTAGCAGTTGGATAACATTTTTACCACTGATGCCCAAATTGGAGAGAGATTACGTGGCTTTGAGCTAATCTTTAAGTGATTATTTAATGAAAAAATCCTGTACCACTTCTATACCACAAAGACAGAATTTTCAGTTCTTGTGCCAAATTGTATGTTTATGAGTCATCTGTGTTATTTGTGATGAGAGATCCCAAGGTGTCTCAGTTCTGCTGGTCTGTGATATATACTATCTTGTCAAAATGTGATCAATCCTTTGAAAATACACTAAACTACCAAAATGTAGAAGAAACAAGATTAATTTTATTTAGTAGGAAAGATTTGTGGTCTAAGATTTGAACTAGGTCATTTACAAAAGGAACCCATTCCAAATGAACAAAATAACCTAGAAAAAATTTAATTACACAATGGGAAGTTTACTGAAGAATATTATCTGAGAACAGCAAGTCAGGGATTCTGAAAGGACAGACTAAGCCAACTCAATAACCTGATTCATACCCTTTCCATATCAAAAGTTGTAATCATGTGTGTGTACTTTCTGGAGACAAAGTGACAAAACCTTGTATCTCTTAATTCTATGTGTTTTAGATGTCAGCTAAAATCAAAGATTAATGCTGGTCTGCTTTTTAAAAGCAGAGTTCAAATTCTCTCTTGCTTGTAAATTTCACTCAAAGATATTTACTTGAGCTGATTTCTAGCCATCTGCTCTTTTATCTTGTTTCTAAGTCATCCTAACAGTCACTGGGGACTTTGTACATTATGACAGATTACAATATTGTAGACCTTACATTTCCATCCTGTATTACTAAACGTCAATAGAATATGTGAAACTGATGAGATTTATTGATGTCCTGGTAAAGTAAAATGGGTACCTTTTATCCTGGTAAAGTAAAATGGGTACCTTTTATAGTTCTATTTTAATATTGTAAGCACTCCAGAATGATACATTTATTCTGATACTGAACTTACATCAGTTGTACTTTCCATGTTACTAGTTATCCAAAATTAGCTGTTATTTTTTCTAAATTATACTGGAAAAGTAGATACATCTTTCCATGGTAAATGAATATCAGGTGGCTTTGTGATAACTGGGCAGGTCTGTGAAGGAATGGGTCTTTGTTTTATTTTTTATTTTTTTAAAGGATTTTATTTATTTATTTGAGACAGAAAGATACAGAGAGAGAGCGATGAGCGAGCGAGCACGAGCAAGGGGAGATGTAGAGGGAGAAGCAGACTCCCTGCTGAGCCAGGAGCCTAATGTGGGGCTCGATCCCAGGATGCTAGGATCATGATCTGAGCCAAAGGCAGATGCTTAACCAAGTGAGCCACCCAGGCACCCCTGGGTCTTTGTTTTAGATAATAGTTACTGTTGTGCATCTTTATGACTATGATCCATAATTGTAAATGTTATTGGGGAAAGAAAACCTGAATAAATGAGCAGATACCATGATGTTGTTTTTAAATAAAAGTATGAAACACTGGTCATGCTCTTAAATAAAAATTTTCAGGGACACCTGGGTGGCTCAGTCAGTTGAGCACCTGTTTTTAGCTCAGGTCAAGGTCCCAGAGAGTCCTAGAATTGAGCCCAGTGTCAGGTTCCCTGTTCAGTGTAGAGTCTGCTTCTCTCTCTCCTTCTGCTCTTCCCCTGCTCATGCTCTCTTTCATTTGCTCTCTCTCAAATAAATAAATAAAATCTTAAAAAAAAAAAATTCACCCTTAGAATGCAGTAAGGCTAAAATAATTTTCCTTGAGAGAACTGGACCAATAATGAACAGGCTATATTTAGGTCCCCCAAAATGTATAATTTCATTTCCTCTGTTGTTTCTTAATTGCACAGAATTCCCTTTTTACAGCTTTTAGTCCTTGACAATCTAGAAGGTTGGGGAGAGGGATATTAGGAGAGGAATCAATAGGAGAGGGTCATGTGATAAGCTAGGAAATTCAAGCAGCAAGGCCGGAGCTGTAAACTTCTGTAACTACAGCAATTTCTATTTGTATACAGCAAAGTAAGACCTAACATGAAAACACAGATCTGACTCCCCAATTGATACCACTACTGTAAACTTCTTACAGACTTGCACTGTTAGTCTCCTCTCCATCTCTGTCTTTTGTAAAGTGCTGAAACTAAACATACACTTGGACCCTGTCACATTTTTGGAGTTGAAGGCTTGTTTTATCCTCAAGTAATCAAAAACAAAAACAGGAAAGATGAAATCATAGGATCATAAGGCTCAAAACTGCTCTAAATTACCCTTGGTTATCTTACTCTCCCCGTTAGAACATACGTATGGAAACAGAAATAGCTAGGATTAGAAATCAACTCTAGGATTAGAAAAAAATGGTCTCAAAACAAATAGGAGAAAGGGGGTAAAAGGGTCTCACAGAAGACTTACTTCACCAAATCGTTAACTAAATCTTCCTGAGATGAGGATCACGCGGGAAGGCAACACTTGTGGGACCAGGGTACACAGTAAGCACTTGAGAATTTGTGGGAACTCAGCAAGATATGAAATTATAGTGTCACTAATAGTTTTTCATTTTTTTAAATCACATAAAAACAAGTAAATTTTCAGCAGAGCCTCAAATGCAAAAGAGGAAATTTGTTGTTAGAGCTAGCTGAAAAAGAAGTTGTGAGGTAACATTTTAAAAATTATGTTCAGTTAGCCAACATATAGTAGTACATCATTAGTTTTTGATGGAGTATTCAATGATTGTGAGGTAACACGCTGGTATTTTAGTCTCATTCAGCCTTTAGTTTTAGGAAATGCTTTGTTTCAAGCATTACGAGAAAGCAGTCTTAAATCTCTTTAAAGACATTTGTCATTAAATTGATTTTAGCAGACAAAGATAATTTTTAAAATACTTGCCATATAAGGAGAGGGAGCATTATCATCTGAAACACTGTAGAATGACACTTCAACGGGAAGAGTCAAATGTGTGGGGCAGAAAACACCACTTGCCCCTACCTCAGCAGTGAAACCATCAACAATGCCAAGAGGGTCTAACCGATAGTTTAAGACAGATTCCTGGAAGACAAAATTTTTAAGAAATAAATTTTAGAAGTTGACACACATCCTGTTTTTTGTCTGTTTTTCATTTAAAGAAATATCACGCTTTCTGGCACTAAAAAAATATGGTTGCTACTCAAACAGAATCCAACAACACATTAAAAAATATCATTCACCACAATCAAGTAGATTTATTCCAGGGATGCAAAGGTGGTTTTAATACTTGCAAATCAATTAATGTGATGCATAACTTCAATAAGAGAAAGATAAAAACCATAGGACCATTTCAATAGACACAGAAAAACATCCATTCATAATAAAGGCCCTCAACAAAGTAGGGTTAGAGGGACCATACCTCAACATAATAAAGGCTATCTATGAAAACCCCACAGTGAACACCATACTTAAAGGGGAAATCCCCCAAGGTCAGAAGAAAAGGATGTTCACTTTCACTTTTACTCAACATAGTACTGGAAGTCCTAGTCACAGCAATTAGAAAACATAACATTACATTGTTTATTACACTGAAATTAAAATCAAATTAAATAGGAGCACCTTGGTGGCTCAGTCCATTAAATATCCCACTCATGAGCTCAGCTCAGCTCTTGATCTCAGGGTCATGAGTTCAAGCCCTACACTGGGCTTCATGCTGGGCATGAAACCTACGTTATTTTTTTTTTTTTTAAAGATTTTATTTTTATTTACTTGAAAGAGAGACAGAGAGAGAGAGAGCACAGGAGCAGGGGGAAGGGGCAGAGACAGAAGTGACTCCCTGCTGAGCAGGGAGCCCAATGCAGGGCTCCATCCCAGGATGCTAAGATCACGACCTGAGCTGAAGGCAGCCACTTAACCAACAGCCACCCAGGTGCTCCTGAAGCCTACTTAAAAAGAAAAGAATGACAAATCAAACATAGAACAAACAAATAAGGTGGCTAACATTTACACATCCTCACTTCATACATTTATCAGACCTGTCATCAACTTGTCCCCCATCAATCTTCTACCATTGTATGAAGTTTGGCCTCCTCTCACTATTCCAACTCACACTTAACTATCCTTAAACTTCACCGTTAGTTAAACCTAATTGTTTAATATGTTATTCTTAATCTCTGTAAATAAAAATATGTTCTAACAGAGAAGGTATAATATCAGAAATTTTTGTACTCTTCAGAGAGCCTATCTACAAGGTACTGGCCATAGAGAAGCACTTTAAATCTTGTTAATAGGGGCGCCTGGGTGGCTCAGTGGGTTAAAGCTTCTGCCTTCGGCCCAGATCATGATCCCAGAGTCCTGGGATCGAGCCCTGCATCGGGCTCTCCGCTCAGCGGGGAGCCTGCTTCCCCCTCTCTCTCTGCCTGCCTCTCTGCCTACTTGTGATCTCTGTCAAATAAATAAATAAAATCTTAAAAAAAAAATAAATCTTGTTAATAGTCATATGCAAAGAGAGGGCCAAGCACCTGAAACTTCAACTGAAAAATAATTCCTTCTTTAAAAAATAACATTATATGTGACATATGTTTTATAGTTTAACTTGTCTTTAACATTGGAGAAAAACTTAAAAGCAAAGAAATAAAGGGGTGTCTTGGTGGTGCAGTAGGTTAAACTTCCAACTCTTAGTTCCAGCCCAGGTTATGATCTCATGTTTGTGAGATCAAGCCCCATGTCAAGTCAGCTTGAGATTTTCTATCCCTCTGCTCATGCTCTCTCTCTCAAATAAATAAGTAAATAAGTAAATAAATCTCGCCCCCCCAGAACCCCAGAAATACAAATAGAGAAGTTTCTTTTTTTTCATTTCTTTCAAGCTCATTTGCTGAAAATCACTTTTAACAATTTAGTGCTATCTTGCTAGGTATGAAAAACATTTTAAACTTTTCACAAGCTCTCATTTATATACATATATCATACATATACACATTTATCATGAAATGTGAGTACCATATCTTTGATTCAGTAGTTGTCTGGGAAAAAAGGAACACTGGAAGCCATCACGAGCCTGATAGTTTGTGTACTGTAAAGTTCAAACTGTGACATTAGCAATTCTGAAATTCCCAATTAAAAAGCTAACAACAAAAGACCTATGTTATAACCAAGCTTCTAAGCTCCCTTCTGCCCTGCAATCAATCCAATGCATATTCTGTGATTTGACCACTCAGTCTCATGGCTGCAACTCTCTTCCCTACCACCATTAACATAGCTCAGACCCTCACAACCTCTCCTCTGAACAAGTACATCTTCTAATTAAGTCCTTCCTACTCTAGTGTATCCTTTGTATTATGGGCAGAATTGTTTTTCTACAAACAAACAAACAAACAAAAGGTATTATTATCACCTACTAGACAAAACTTCATGCTTCCTGCTATTAGATCAAGTCAAATCTTCCTAGCATGGCATGTAAGTCCTACCCTAGGTTTCTTGACTCCTTTCTCCCTACTTGCACAGAGTATCATGCTCCAAGTCAAGCTGATGCTTTCCAACATCATCATATTCTGTTGCTACTTTTGCAAATGTAGTTCCCTATCTAAAATCCCTTCCCACTCCTCATGCAAATTTACTTGACAAATTCCTACTTATCTTTTGTAACTAAGCTCAAGTGACAGTTCCTCAGTAAAGCTTTCCTCAGTTCCTTTAGCACAGAGTGGATATGGGAGGACTGAGTTAATTTCTTTTACAATGATAATTACTTGAGTTTATAAATCACTTACATATTCAGTTGACTGTAATATCTATAAGGCAGGAATGTTATCTAGCTTTGTACTCCTAGCATACAGCACAACACATGGTAGTTACTCAAAAATATTTCCTAGGGGCGCCTGGGTGGCTCAGTGGGTTAAAGCCTCTGCCTTCGGCTCAGGTCATGATCCTAGGGTCCTGGGATTGAGCCCGCATCGGGCTCTCTGCTCAGCTGGGGGTCTGCTTCCCCCTCTCTCTCTGCCTGCTGCTCTGCCTACCTGTGATCTCTGTCAAATAAATAAAATCTTAAAAAAAAACTTAAAAAAATACCTCCTAAATAAAATAAATCTAAAGATGGGTAACATTTTCATAGGAAGAACACATAAAAAATTATTATGGATAAGGCCAATGGCCTATATTAGTTTCTGACTTTATTCAGCTTTTAATGACTTTAATATATTAGCAACGCATGCTAGACCCTCCTCAGTGCAAAACAAGAAAAGGAAATACAGGTATGGATTACAAAGTAAGAAATAAAACTGGCCCAATTTATAGAAGATATGAGTATCTATGTAAAGAAACCCCAAAGAACAACTACAAAATCAATAAAATCAATAAACTGAGCAAGGTCATAGGCAATTACACACACACACACACACACACACACACACACACAAACACCCAATCACTTGTATTTTAATATACAGTAATGAAGGACTGAAAGTTAGAAAACTTTCTTTAAAAAAAATTTTTTTTTTTTTAGAGAGGGGAAAGAGAGCATGCACCAGGGGGAGGAAGATGGCAGAGAGAGAAGAGAATCTTAAACAGGCTATGTACTGAGTGTAGAGCCCAACGAGGGTCTTGGGTCTCAATCCCACGACCCCTGAGACCTCAGCCTGAGCCAAAATCAAGAGATGGACAATCAACTGCACCACCCAGGAACCTGAAAATTAAAAACCTTTTAACTAAAATTTATAATATCACCTGAAAACATGGATTAGTTAGATATAAATCTACAGAAGTATGTTTAAGATATATGCATGCTGAAAACTACAAAAAAAATCAATGAAAAAAATAAAATTTTTAAATTTTAAAAAATCAATGAAAAAGAATAGCTAAATGAATGCAGAGATACACTATATTCAGATATGAAAAGATTTAATATTCTGGGGCACCTGGCTGGCTCAGTTGGTAGAACATGCAACTCTTGACCTCAGGGTTATAAGTCTGAGCCCCACACTGGGTGTAGAGGTTACTTAAAAATAGAATCTTAGGGGCGCCTGGGTGGCTCAGTGGGTTAAAGCCTCTGCTTTCGGCTTGGGTCATGATTCCAGGGTCCTGGGATCGAGCCCCGCGTCGGGCTCTCTGCTCAGCAGGGAACCTGCTTCCCTTCCTCTCTCTCTGCCTGCCTCTCTGCCTGCTTGTGATCTCTGTCTGTCAAATAAATAAATAAAATCTTTAAAAAAAAAATAGAATCTTAGGGGCGCGTGGGTGGTTCAGTCATTAAGCTTTAGCCTTTGGCTCAGGTCATGATCCCAGGGTCCTGGGATTAAGCCCTGCATTGGGCTCCCTGCTCTGCTGGAAGCCTGCTTCTCCCTCTCCCACTCCTCCTGCTTATGTTCCCTCTCTCGCTGTGTCTCTCTGTCAAATAAATAAATAAAATCTTTAAAAAGATAAAAAATTTTAAAAGCTAAAAAAAAAAAATCTTTTAAAAAAGATTTAATATCCTTAAGATGTCAATTTTCCATGTACTGATCTATATCAATGCAATCCAAACAAAATCTCAGCATACTGTTTTGTAGAAATAGATAAGCTAACTCTAAAATTTACATGAAGAAGGTGAAAGGAACTAGAATGGTGACAGCGATTTTGAGAAAGGATAACATGTTAGACAACTCAAATTAATTCACGTCAAGACTGGAATAATATGACATTCATGTTCATAAAAATCAAACAGTTGATTATAAACTTTGTGTCATATATAAATATTAACTCAAAATGGATCAGAGAACTAGATGCAAAAGCTGAAACAATAAAGATGTCTAGAAAAAATGTTTCCTGATTTTGGATTAGTAAGTAGTTCTCAACCAGGGATGTATGTCAGTGTTCAGAGACTTTTTTTTTTACCTGCTACAAGTGGAGGGAGGGGCAGACAGTGGTACTGGACTGTAATGGTTAGAGGCCAAGGATTCTGCTAAATATCCTACAATGCTTAAAACAGATCACATAACAAAGAATTATCTGGCTCACATATCAATTGTGCCAAGGTTGAGAAAACCTGGGTTAGGAAAAGTTTTGTTTTGTTTTTTTAAAGATTTTATTTATTTATTTGACAGACAGAGATCACAAGTAGGCAGAGAGGCAGGCAGAGAGTCCTGGCATCATGACCTGAGCTGAGAGCAGAGGCTTTAACCCACTGAGCCACCCAGGGACCCCTAGGAAAAAATTTTTCAGATACAACATCAAAATCAAGATCCATAAAAGAATATAATAAATTGGACAAAATCAAGGTGCCTGGGTGGCTCATTCAGTTAAGCATCTGCTCAGGTCACGATATTCACAGCAGCTTTATTTTTAATTTTATTTATTTTTTTTAGAGAGAATGCACCAATGTGTGGAGTGGGGTGAAGTGGAGAGCAGTGGGAAAGGGAGAGAGAGAATCTTAAGCAGGATCCATGCAGGGCTCAATCGCATGACCCTGAGACCATGATCTGAGCTGAAATCAAGAGTCTGATGCTTAAGCAACTGGAGCCACCCAGGTACCCTCACAGCAGTTTTATGTGTAATAGGCCAAAACTGGAAACAAAGAACCCAAAGGTCTAGAGTGATGTACATGAATAAACAAATTGTGCTATATCCATATTGTGGCAATAAAAAGGAATGAACTCTTGAAACACAGGACTTGTATAAATTAAAAAGGACCTGTGAGCTGGACAGTCTCAGAACCTCTCTGTATTTTTCTACTGAAGTCAAGTGAAAATGTATGCATATCTGCACAAGTACATTCCAGTGTACTGATCTTTTAACCATCTTCCCTAAGGTTTTCACATATCAGATGCTCTTTATCCCCCCTCACAAATTTTCTTGTAAAACAAAGGTTGCAGAACATCGGACACTCACAGTAGCTTTATGCAATTTTAAAATAATGACAGAGAATACAGAGTTCAACATCTCTGAAGTGATACCTTGAAAGTGACATGGAAAAGAAATCAATTCACCATAAGTCTTTTCATTTTAAAACTTTGGAAGATAGGCTAAAAATTAAAATTTAGTTTTAAAGACAGCATACTCTTAACATATTAAACCACCAAAATTCCAATGAAGCTATTAAAACTACAAATTTTAAATTATTTTCCCATAAAAGCTCACCAATTAAAATCATCCTTAAAACCTCATTTACAGGTTCACGTTTAAGGCTGTTCTTCTTTCTCTCTCTCTTTTTTAATTGATGTGCATTTGGCACATAATATTACATTAGTTTCAATATTTAAGATTGTTTTCTAATTAAGGATAACTAATCCCGTAATACAGTTGATCCTAAGTAGAAATATTCTTATTAAATAAAATAGCACATTATTGGAAAGCTTTACCCATTCAATTTTTTAAAAATAATCTTATTTTATAACAAAGTTATTTTATATATTTTGTTATTTTATAACAAAGTTATATATTATATAACAAAGTTTATATATTTTGTTATTTTATAACAAAGTTGCAAATATAGTTCAAAGAACCGTTTGATTTTGTAAGTCAACCTCTTCATCATGAAGGGGCTATCAGCCCACCACCTCCTACCGGAGTTTTAGAGCCAGTACCACCATGTGAGGTGTGGTTAAGTCCCTTTTCTAGCTAGATTAATAGACACCTCACTCCACTTTACCAAGTTCTCAATCGTTCCTACAAAGTACCAGTTCTAGGATGTCACTATCAACAATTCTAACTTTGCTTCTTACAAAAAGGAAGGGGAAAAGGAAAAAGCAAAGGAAAGAAGGTGATTTCAAGGATTTGAAAAATACAATTCATTTATTTATTTCCCTTTCACAAACAAATGACATAAATAACACCCTAGATCTAAGGTAAAAAAAAATGCCAACTCTTAAAATAATTTTGAAAAACATTACCTCAAAATTTCCTAAGAGACTAAGACTTGTTAGAGGTGGAGCACTAGAACTCAGAAATGGTTTTTCATGAATATCTGGATCATCTTCAATGTTTAAACATGGCCGAGGACTATTAAAAAGAAAATCAGCAAATGAACACATTAAGCACAATATTTTCTGACTTTTAGTACAAAATTAAAGTAGGAGAATTTGATCAATTTTAATTTTACTTAAGCTATAAGATAAAAAATTAATCCTACCAAATTTTAAGATATGAGATATTTTGTTTAAAATTCTGGTTTGATTTTATGATCTTTGTTATAATATTTGACAAAAAAATATAAGTAATATCCTAGAAAGTTTTAAGAAATAATTTATAATGTATCACATAGTGGCATCTACTAGAAATACATAACACAGTTTTTTATCAGTGTTCATTTTCAGTTAAAAATGAGAATACAAAGGCAAAATTATGTGACTAAAGAAAATAATGAGTATTACTTGTCAACATGGAACACACTTCCAAGGCTTTTTTGCAAAGAAGTGTAAGGCGAAGGAGGAGGCAAATGACCAGAAATAATCAAACTTACTTAAGTGTTAAAACCAATGTGTTTATTATGATGACGGATATATAGTAGCTACTTAAGCTACTCATTTTCTTATTTTCTCCCTTCTTCATCATTAATCATTGTGTGTGAAATAATATTTAAAATAACCAACTAGAAAATAATACTCCTGTTAAAATTGTGATTTTAGAGTAAGTATTTATTGTACAAGACTAGAAATTAGTGTAATATTATTTCACAAATACAAACGAACTTTATTTACTTTTTTTATGTAGGCTGTGTTTACTACGTTAACTGTTAAGATTACTGCTCATTTCCAATAGTGGGTTATTGATTAACTATGACATCCTCCACCAACTCTGATACATGTCTTTTTGGTGTGGTTTGCCCTGTAACTTCAGGAATCACAGTTTAATATTTTATGAGTTACAAGAAGATTTCCAGAGGGAATCTAAAAATATACGGGATTTTTCTCTGTGGAAAGCACAGAACATAATTTTTGACATATCTAAGTGACAAGTACAAATGAATTTTAAATACCTTTGAGATGATAAGCTTTTCAGATGCAGTAATGAAGAATCCAAATCAAAGCAACCTGATTGTGTCTTTCTTTGAGGAACCTAAGGTCAAAATAATAATTTGTGATATTTAAAAACACTATTTTTTTCTTGAATTAAAAGACCCCTTTTCAAACAAAAGCTGACCATATCTGGCAAATAATAAAACTTCTCCCAAAACTGCCTACTTATAATCATGCTCTTTATTACATATTGTTCTTATGTTTTCATTTTATTTACTGATAGGAAAAAACAGAAAATTAATAAAAGCACTTTTACTAGGTTTTGAGTTTTTAAGAAGCATAATTTGTTTTTTTTTTTTGTAAAACCAAATCTTATATAGAATCCTAATATAGAAAAAGACTTTTACTTATTTATTTTATTATATATAGTTGATCCTTGAACAACACAGGGATTATGGGGCACTGACCACCCCCCCAACCCTCTGCAGTTGAAAATTCTCATGTAAGTTTTGGCTTCCCCAAAACTTAACTACTAATAGCCTGTTGTTGACTGGAATCCTTACCATTAACATAAATAGCTGATTAACACATATTTTGTATGTTATATGGGTTATGTACTGTATTACATTTTTAAAACAAAGCTAAAGAACATGTTACTAAGAAAATCATAAAGAAGAGAAAATACATTTACAGTAAAACAAAAACAAAAACCCCACATATAAGTGGACCCAGGCAGACCAAACCCATGTTGTTCAAGGGTCAACTGTACTACTGTCTTTTGCGGGGTAATAAAAGATTGGTAGCTTTAAAATTAAAAGAAACTGGGGCGCCTGGGTGGCTCAGTGGGTTAAAGCCTCTGCCTTCGGCTCAGGTCATGATCCCAGGGTCCTGGGATCAAGCTCCATATCGGGCTCTCTGCTCAGCAGGGAGCCCGCTTCCTCCTCTCTCTCTGCCTGCCTCTCTGCCTACTTGTGATTTCTGTCTGTCAAATAAATAAACAAATCTTTAAAAAAAAAATTAAAAGAAACAAAAAAATTAAATAATGATGCCAGCTCTGCTGCTCCTTAGTCCATCCCCACTCCACTGTATGTTTCCAAGAACCCTAGAGCTGCACAGAGAACAGGATTAAAAAATACTACTCTGCATGTTCAAAAACCATTGTATACCCCATTACATTTAAGATACCAATCAAACCAGCTAGCTAAAAATACCCTAAAGATGAAAGATCCAGATGTAAAATAAAGGTAAAATCACATATAACATACAAATTAGAAAGACTTGTTTAATATTCTAGAGAATATTAAATACATAAACCTATTAAATATGATACTGAAAGTCTAAACAGTCTCAATATTTTTGATTTGTACAAGTATACCATGCTATTTTTTATAGTCAGAAGTATAAAGTTCTGACTATAAAATGTGAAGTTAATGTGAAGTTTTCTATCTAAACTCTCATGTCTTGAATTTGGAAAGTTCTTTCACTTCTTCTGATACCGAATTTTCCTTGTTCCGTCTAGTCCTACTTTTTGGAGTTTGTACTAGACTTACACTGAACATCTCATTTTATCCTTCGTGGCTCTTTCACATTTTACCATGTCTCTTCCTTTCTGTACTTCATTTGAGATGCTTCCTTAATATCTGTCTCTCCACTCACTGATTGTAGTCCAATTAGCTGAATCCATCTGTTAATCCATCTGCAGTTTTATGCATACATGTGTGTGCATACACAGCAATTAAAATATTTTTCATATTTACAATTTCGATTGTACATGTACACATGTTCTTACATCTCAACCCCTGTCCCACCAGAGTCATTAAACCCTAGCATTGTATTAGGTTTGGATATCCTAGAGGGCCAAAATTTGCCCCAAATTTGGAGATTTATCTTTCTTTCTCTTACATTATCTTATGTATTTAAGGGTTATATTATGTATTATTTTGTATTAAAAGTTATATTCTATCAGGACATCTGCGTTTGAGGAGGAAGGGTCTGCCTTTATCAGTTCAGTCTACCATACTAAACAGAAGTCTACAGTGCCTTTTATATCAGTATGATGCTAACTAGTTTTTTTTCCTCATCACTCAGGCTTTTTGAAAGCATCCCATAGGTAGGTCAAATATTTGGGGTTATTTTAAATTGTTTGGAATTTAATTTCTCTAAAATAAACATCTATGGTCCATGTTACAAGTTTAAATTCTAGATTTCTTATTCAATAATTATTTTTTGAACATAGGCCAGGTACTGTATCCTTTCAGTTTACATAACACAGATAAAGCAACAGAAATTATGATGTCAGTAGCAAAACATACATGTTTTCACTTCTGCTGTGATATTGATTACTTGCCTCAGGTTTAACCGAAATGGCAGGTATAGCAACTAACTACTGATTGCTTACTAACCATCCTCACAACACTAAAAGAGACCATATCACCCCCTTTTTAATGATGAAGAAACTGAGGCTCAGATATTATTGAACTAATGTCACAAATGTCACACAGATAGGGTGACATCAGTGTCACTCCAAAGGAACACTCTTGACCACTGCACTCAGATCTACAGATCTATTTGTAAACGTAGAGTAGGGCGATTTCTGTGTCTCAAAATAAGATGTGGCAGGGCTTCCAGGTCAAAGACAACCACAAATTTGATTCCCAAATGACCCACCTGATGGTGTCAACTAGCTTTGGTGCTAAGATACGAATTTATTTATACAAACTCACTTGACACTAAATACTTTCTTGATATTTAGTAACAATTAAAATATTAGACAAAAGAATTTCAGAGAAATCTTATCCTAATATTTTTATTCTTGCTTTTAGCCTTTCCCTCTATTAACATAGAGTTACTAAGTATATCAAAAAATAATATGTTTTCTAACTGGAAATTTCTGTTAAAGGTATTTAAATTTTTTTTTCAATTACAATTTGGATAAAATGATTTGTAAACATTTTAGATGCTTCCAACTTTAAATATGAAATAAGAGGGAAAAAACCTTACAGGACTTGAAAGAAGAGGCAATCCAGTTCGAGGATGAAAGGCTCTGGTTGAAGTTCCATCTAAGGAATGAAAATTATGTTTCCGCCAGACACTTGAATGTTTCACTGGTATAGTCTTCTGCTAGGAAAATAGATTGTAATGGTAATACTTAAGTAATTTTTTGTTTAGTCTTATTCCTAATACATACTGAAGTATTACATCCTTGGTGGTGAAGCTAATGATCTATAGATCTGTATTCACACACACACACACACACACACACGTATTTGAATCAGAAAAAAATGTCCAAGTTTTTTCTAGGATACTGAATAAACTCAAATATTCTAAAGAAACTATGTCCAAATATAATTGCCTTATCAAATATGGTCATATTTATAAATACTCAGAGTCTAACAATGGCTAAGCCAACATCTGATGTTTTTAATTTGTGAAAATAAGTACTCACAGGTAGAAAAAAACAGAATGTTCTAAAATATACCACATTTTTGTAGTGATACAGGAAACAGGCTAATTCTTCAAAATTAAGCAAGTTTAAACCCAAACACCAGAAATTCCTAAAAACACATGAAAATCAGAAAAGACTAATTTGGGCCCTGGCTCTGCCATTTGCTAGCTTTGTGACCTTGGGCAAGATACTTAATCTCTCCAAGCTGAGAATCCTCATTTGTAAATTGGAATTAGTAATAACACCTGACCTCATAGTTTAGTGAAAGGATTAGGTACGCCAACATGTCTAAAATATTCAGAAAAAAAGCCTGGGCACTTAGTAAACACTTTATGATTATATTTAAAACAAGAATATGAAAAAGTAACTCTTAGTACCTTGAAAAATATTATGGCCAAATTAAGCCACCCTATTAGGTACCAGGAGGGATCAAGAAAAGCTAACTGTGTGACAATTACAAATTTAGTAAATTGGAAACTATCATTTGATTAAATCCATGTTAGAGAACTAATTTTAGTGATGAAAATGAACTAAGGTCATTCAGATTTGGATCAACGCAGTAAAGAAGTTGTTTTCAATATAATTGAGATTTAAATGTGATAATACTTACAGAAATAAAGGAAATTTAAGCATTATGGTTTTCTAAAGTTAAAAAATGGTTTGGTTAGAAAGTTAAATAAAATGGAAATAATTGAAGTATCTTATTTACATAATGCATGGAAGGTTTACAAAATATTTTAAAATCTGTTATTTGATTGTCACAATTGAGAGAGACCCAAGATATTGATCATTCTTATTTTAAAACTGAGGAGACTGAGGTTTTGAAAAGTTACATGACTTATTCAATGTGTCTCAAGGACCAAATTGTGAAGTCAGGACTGGAACCCAGGTATTCTGACCAACAGCCGAGTGATTTCACTATCGATATTCTGAAAATCCTTAGATGAGTGGTGACATAACACAATGGGCACAGTGTATTAGGTCAGAGCTGCTAACAAACAATATGTTAAGCTAATGAGCTTACATTTCTGATTATTTACTCTCCAGCACTTGCCCATAATACTGAAATAACCAACAAAGGGCAACAGGAAGAATTTACCTAACATTTGCTTTTAACTGGGTTATTTTGAAAGGACGTTATTTTATTGCAGGTTTATTCTGACAGACTGTATACTATAATTAATGGGCACCTTGGGCCTTTATAACTAGAGTTCCTGTAAACAAAATCCAAACCATAATAAATGTTCAAGAAATATATTTGAAATATTAGACGTTACCTACCAATACCTCTGTACTTTTCAGTCGTTCACATGTAGACAAACAGTTTTTTATAGTCTTTCTCTGAGAACAGTTCTGCGACTTCTCATCAACTGTTTCTTCTTTCTTATCCTGTTCATTTTTCAATGAGTCTGGCTTTTTGCATTTGAAAACTTCATTATCGTTGAGATAATTTTCTACACTATTAAGTTGAGTATTTTGCTCACATGTCTTGGGCCTTTTTGAGTCTTTATTTGAGCACTTATTTTCATGTTTGTTCAAATATCCAGACATTTCCAACATAGTAGTTTTTATTTTTGAGTTATTTTTCTTGGGATTCTCAAATTGGTGATTGTTAAAAGATTCTGGATTACAATTTTCATTTTTTATTACTTTTTCCTTATACTTATTTGTGCAAGTCTGTTTGTCAATACTGTTGCAATTTGAATACTTTTTATCAACTTCATGGATAATTTCTTGCTCCTTAAATTGACAGTCAGAAAGTGCAGTTTCCAATCTAACTATCAAATCTAAGTTATTTTTTTTGCAGTGAGACATATTTGAGGGAGTCAAAACACCAGTAGCTTTGTTCTGTGTCTCTAGAAATGTATTTTGAATGATTTCGTTAGGATTGTCCTGATACAGAGCTCTTCTTATTTGAGGTTTCAAAGAGGACTTGACTTTACTATTGCATTGAAAAGAACTCAATGGTTTATTGGGTATTAAGTTTTCCCCTTCACTGCTGTCTTCTAATAAAGAAAATTTTGTATTAGAAATGGAAATGGAGGTGTCATCCCTGTTTTTCTTCAACAAGCTTTTGTCTTCATACAAACTCCTGAATACTTTAGAAGGAACCGAACTGGAGTCATGCACGTTGAATGACTGCCGGGACATATGTGACACTGTTGGATCAATATGCTCCAAGTGTTGAGCAATCCTTGCGATAACATCTTGGCGCTCCTGGAGTAAAGAGCCTATCAAAGGATTAGTCTCACCAACAGACTGACGAGAATAAAGACCATCAGAAATGCCAGAGGCACTTTGAGGAGTTTCTGGTTTTACTTGAATTTTTCCCTCACTGGTGTCTTCTGAGGAGGTAAGCTCTGGACTACCAAAAGAAAGAGAAAATGTTTCTTTACATTTTCTCACATTTTCATTTTCCTGTGAAACGCGGGAAAGTTTTGAATTAAGTGAACTAGACTGCTGCATATTAAATGGATGTCCAGAAACATGTGAAGTGCTTGGATCACAATGAATCAAATGCTGAGCAATTCTTGCAATAACTTCTTGTCGCTCCTGAATTAAAGAGTCTATTAAAGGATTAGTCTCACCAACAGATTGCCAGGAACTCTGGCGGCTAGAGACACTAGAATCAATCATTGAAAATGATTTTAAAGTTCTCACTGGTGTTTCATGTGACTTTTTATCTCCTCTACCACTGAAGCCCAGAATATTGGCTTGACATGTTCCATGGTCAGATTTACTGCCAGTGCCTGGATACAGTTTGACATTTTTGATGGCTGCAATACATTCTGGAGTTGTGCCATTTTTTGCATGTAATATGCTTTCAGGTGCCATGGTCCAAGACTGTTTGCTACACAGACGCTGTGAACTATTTGTATTACTTTGTTCTGCTTCCTTAGAATTGCGGTGCTGATGGGCTTTAAGTTCATGTTCTTGAATTCTTTTCTCATAAAGGCCAATATTAGCATGAATACTACAGGTCAACATTGGGTAATTAGATTGTCTGGGCAAGGACTGAACGCTGACTTTCAAGGCCACATTGTGAGAAACATTGGGAACAGGAAACACATGTTCAATCGGAGTCTGTGAAAAATTCCACTGCAGGTCTACATCAGCAGCACTGATTCTAGAATTGTACAGGAAAAATAGGGAATCAATGGATTATAAAATTTGTAACATTATTGTATTTTAGAAAAAAATTTCAGATCATCATATACTTATCTTTGTTTACATTAATTACTGTTAAAGGGAAGTAAAAGGGCTTTACTTTCAACTACTTTACCATGAATGTCATTCTGATAAAACCAATAAAAGTATAATAGTTTTTTTAAGATTTTATTTATTTATTTGAGAGAGAGACAGAGAGCATAAGAGAGAAGAAGGTCAGAGGGAAAAGCAGACTCCCCATGGAGCTGGGAGCCCAACGCATGACTCGATCCCGGTAGTCCGGGATCATGACCCGAGCCCAAGTCAGTTGCTCAACCAACTGAGCCACCCAGGCACCCAAAAAGTACAGTAGTTTATGCTTAGAACAGGGATGATCTTTTTAAGAACACTAGACTACTTAAGCATTAAGGCTCGAGAATATTTTAAGTTAAAATTATTTGTCAAACAGGAAAAATGGATTTTGTGTTTACTACTAAATAAATGGATTCAGCTAATTCTGTTGTACAAGGTGATGAAGAGATACTAGTGATCTCATGGCCACCTACCTACAGAGTCAATTAGAGAGCTGTTCAGCATCCTATAAATTTACAGTTTTCACAATACAAAAATTAAGTCTACCATTATGGAAATTCAGCAGCCCAGAAAGTTTTTCTACTGTATTTATAATGGCAGCATTAAGTCCATTGTTGGTTCTTGAAAGCTAAAAAATGCTCTGAAAACTATTCTATACCAAATTTAACCCAAAAAGCAAAGTTCATAGTGATTCCCATTTAAATTTCCCTAACTTGTTTTGAGAACAACTTCAGTAAATTTTATATACTTACATTTAGAAATGAAGGAAATTAACTGTTTAAAAGGTAAACTATCATTCAGTAGCTAACATAATTGAATACACACTATTCTTATTTTGCCCAAGACATACCTGTAAAGAATATTTCGTGGAATAGCACCATGAGAAACACTCAGCCAAGCACTTAATTGGGAAAAAAACACAAATGAGCGGACAGCCAACAGAAGAGTCTTCTCTTCAATAAATCGATCTCCACTCCTAAGGGAAGGAAAAAGTATTTAAATGCCAGCAAGTATGAAATGACTGAATTGCAGAAAGGAGCTAAAACAAACATTCAGATGTATGTTTTCAAGAGTCTAGACATGCATTAACTAGTGTCACTGCAAGTCACATAAGTATTAAATGTCTAAATTTTACCACATAAATAGAAGAATTCAAAGACATGACATATTACTAAAATAATTTATAGAAAGCAATGGAAAGCCTGATTTACCAACAACAACTTCAACAGTACAACAACTTACTGTCGAGGAACTGGCTCCAAAATCCATCTTTCTAATAATAATGCATCTTGCTTAATTGCAGGATCATTGAGATCAATTCCTTCTGTGGTGGGCCCATCATCACTGTAGCAGCAGTCTGGGAGTAGCATGACTTCCACCATGATTGGAAGGTTATTCTTCCACAACAACGAGACCTCAGATCTAGTTCTTCTGGCTTGACGACACTTAGGGGAAATGAATATAAGCAAAATGTCTCAATTGCTCAAGGAATTTTATATTTAAATTTTAAAACTGTAATTGTAAAAAGACATCTATATGAGAAATGAGTCACCAATGGCAGAGCTTGTCTATTTAGAGTTCATCATTAAGTAATGGATTGATGCTATTGAGTTCCACAGTGCGGATTAGTACTAAACAGGTATGATGCAAATTTTCTTGGGGGTTATTTTTGTTTTATTTTGTGGAAAAATAACTGCTATAACAAAGTATCTGACAGGCCTTCAGGTGGCCTAGCATAGTTTGTTAATTGTATCATTGTTACAGAAGAAAGATTCATTCCAAGTGAAAAGCTAAATATTAAAAATTCATTTTCACCTAATGCTCAAAAAGATTTTAAAAGTATAAATTTAGAGTAAGAAAGGAACTGTTGAGAAAAGTCCTTTTAACAAATTATACACTACCTACCAGACTAAATATTTTTAAACATTAATATGGTAGCAAAAATTTGGGGGGGAAAAATTATCAGAGGGACACTGACTAATGCAAGGAAAATAATCATGAAGATAATTCCACTAAATAAACATAAAGTCAGTAGTAATAATCTTAATTCTGGTGTGTGAGAAAGCAGGTATGAAATTGGCTGTCAACATGTATGCTGATTTGCAAAGCTACCTGCAGTGCTTTCAAGAGTCAAGGTAATTAGCTATGGTCCAGGATTAGGATTTTTTTTCACTATAGTTTATTTTTTAATTTTTTAAAATATTTTATTTATTTATTTGAGAGAGACAGAGATAGTGAGAGAGAGCACAAGTGGAAAGGAGATGGAGCAGATTCCCTGCTGAGCAGGGAGCCTGACTTGTGACTCAATCCCAGGACCCTGGGATCATAACCTGAGCTGAAGGCAGATGCTTACCCGATTGAGCCACCCAGATGCCCCTTGGCCTCTCTCTCTCTCTTTTTTTAAAAATTTTTAAAAATTTAATTTCTTTTCAGTGTAACAGAATTCATTGTTTATGCACCACACCCAGTGCTCCAAGCAATACGTGCCCTCCATAATACCCACTACCAGGCTCCCCCAACCTCCCACCTCCCCTGCCCCTTCAAAACCCTCAGATTGTTTTTCAGAGTCCATAGTCTCCCCCTCCAATTTCCCTCAACTCCCTTCTCCTCTCCATCTTCCCATGTCCTCCGTGTTATTTGTTATTCTCCACAAATAAGTGAAACCATATGATAATTGACTCTCTCTGCTTGATTTAGTTCACTCAGCATAAACTCTTCCAGTTCCGTTCATGTTGATACAAAAGTTGGGTATTCGTCCTTTCTGATGGAGGCATAATACTCCATAGTGTATATGGACCGCATCTTCCTTATCCATTCGTACGCTGAAGGGCATCTTGGTTCTTTCCACAGTTTGGCGACCATGGCCATTGCTGCTATGAACATTGGGATACAGATGGCTCTTCTTTTCACTACATCTATATCTTTGGGGTAAATACCCAGTAGTGCAATGGCAGGGTCATAGGGAAGCTCTATTTTTAATTTCTTAAGGAATCTTCACACCATTCTCCAAACTGGCTGCACCAACTTGCATTCACTATGATTTTTTAACTAATTTTATATTTAAATGTGAACACTGGAATTACGATGTAACACAGATGATGACAAAATTTAAACTAGTTTGTATAAATATAAATAAAAAGTACTCAACACACAATTCTCACCTGAGCCAGCTTGTCACTGCACTCATGTTTGCTAGTTACTGGGTAACATGACTGTGCTGGAGGGCAATGGAAACTTTCCGTGCGACCTTTTACAGAACATTCAGGTGTTCGACCTTCTGTTATTAACAAGGCCAAAGAGACCAAGAACTCCTCTGCATCATATTCAAAATATTCATCTAGAGTATCTGGTATTAAAAAAAGAAAGAAAGAAAGAAAGAAGAGTCTTCAGTTTAATGTATTCTTGATAAGAACTCACTTTTTATACCTAAAATACCTAATGTCACAATTCATGTTAAAGTATATTCACTAACAAAGAGTAAAAGAGGAATAAAAATTAGGCAATTAAAATATAGTAAACTCTTAATTCACAAGTTATACAGGGTAAGGAGAGGATGGTAATTCCAAATTTCAGTCAAGACAAAGATGGTTAAAATTATAGCACAAAATTATTTTTATTTAAACTTCAACTAAAATGTCCAAGATTCAGGTATACACTGATAATTCTATAAATATTTAGATTTTTGGATGTCAAGTGCAACAGTTTTCACACACAAAATTACACCAATAACCAAAAGGTTGAAAGTCTTGTGTCATATATTTTTAGCTAAATGCTTTATTATTATTATTAAATATTAGTGGAAGATACAAATTCAATTGTATATTTCTCCCCTCTTTCCCTTGTCCCTTTCTTATCTAGTTCCTTATTCTCACAACCCTAATTCTGCGCTGTGGACATTGGGAGCTATGAAGTCTTTCTCTGCCTATGCTACAGTGCAGTATTAGTTTCAAAGGAGAAATGCTATAATTAATTATCCAGTAGTTGATGTAGGCCCAAATTACAACATAAAAAGTGTGCTGTTTTTTGGTTACTATGCAGTTCAAAAAAAATCTAATCTGCAGGTGTTTTCACTTATTTGTAGTAATTTTTTAATTTCTCTTAAGTGCTCCAAGTTTGTGAAACACAGTTAAATTTCAAAAGTGTTAACCTGCTACACATGTTGAACATGTGTGCAAATAAATATACATACACAATATTCAATTGGTTGTGCAATCCAGTTAACACATACTTAAGTACTTAATACACTGTACTAGGTGACAGGGAATAAAGAATTGTATTGCACATAGCTCCTGTCTGCAAAGGGTTGATGATTCAGAAATGACTTTAAAAGCAAAGAGAACACTATAGCATTCAATAAATTCCAAAGTTATTCAGATAACAGTGGTAAAATTTTGCAAAAGAGGTAGGCATTGAAATAAATAAAAAGCAGAATCAGACCTGTAAATACAGAGAACAAACTGATGGTTGTCAGAAGGAAGGGTGTAGGAGATGGGCAAAATGGGTAAAGGGGATTGGGAGATACAAGTTTCCAGTTATGAAATAAGTCACAGGAAAGGCTCAACATAGGGAATATAGTCAATGATACTGTAATAGCGTTGTATGGTGAATAATGATAGTCGCACCTGTGGTAAGCATAGCACAGAGAACTGAATCACTACGTTGTACATGTGAAAATAATATAACACTGTGCATCACCTATACTGAAATAAAAAACTAAAAAAAAAAAAAAAAAGAGGTAGGCAATGAACAGAACCCAAGAAAACACAACTTAGGTAAAGAATTTGTACAGAGAAAGCATAGAAAAGAAAGTCAGATCATGAATAGCCTTGAAGGGTATGATGAAGAATGCCTATTCCTAGCTTTAGGAAGGCTTATCAGGAAAAGAAACAGCCTTAAAAGCCAACTTTATTGAGCTGGTATGTTAAGATCATTCAGAAAAATTTCCTTAAATGACCATGTGCAACACAAAATAACGGCCAACACTTAGTAACATTGTCAGGCACTGCTAGTTCTAAGTACTTTCTACACATTAACTCATTTTATCCTTAGAACACCTTTAAGAGGTGAGAACTATTACCACTATTTTACAGGTAACTGAAGCATAGAAAAGTAACTTGCCCAAGATCACCCAGCTAGCAAGGGCAAAGTTGGAATTTGAATCTACAGTGTGTCTCCAGAATCTAGGTCCTTAACAGCTCCATACCTGCTTTCTTTCATTGCAGCTAGAAATATTGCTATGACATATTTTTGTATATGATTGTAAAAATAACATATATGCAATGCATATTTTAATAATACATTTTGGAACACTTACTTCATTTTTTGTGGAACATTTATTATATAGAATTATAGACAATCCCTGATCAACTTATGATTTTTTGACTTGACAATGGTGTGAAAGTGGTATGTATTCAGCTGAAGCCTTATTTTGAATTTTGATCTTTGCCCAGACTAGCAATATGGTAGGAGACTCTCTCACAATACTGGGCAGCTGCATTGAGCTACAGCTCCCGGTCAGCCACATGATGGAGAGGGTAAACGACCAATACACTTATGACCATTCTATACCCATACAACCATTCCATTGCTCACTTTCAGTATGGTATCCAATAAATTACAGAACATAGTCAACACTTTATATTAAAATAGGCTTTGTGTTAGATGATTTTGCCCAGCTGAAGGTAATGTTAGTGTTCTGGGCATGTTCAAGGCAGGCTAAGCTAAGCTATGATGTTTGCTAGGTTAGGAGGGGTAGATGCTTTTTTCACTTAAGATATTTACAACTTACAATGGGTTTATCAGGACATAACCCCATTGTAAGTCAAGGAAGATCTGTAGTTTCCATGAATAAGACCCTAATTTATAATAATGAGCCAACAAGACAGTAGTCTCAGCTTTCAACTTTCCTCCAGGAATCAATCAGATTAAAAAATTAAGGGTCGGGGCACCTGGGTGGCTCAGTGGGTTAAAGCCTCTGCCTTCGGCTCAGGTCATGATCCCAGGGTCCTGGGATCAAGCCCCTAATCGGGCTCTCTGCTCAGTGGAGAGCCTGCTTCCTCCTCTCTCTCTCTGCCTGCCTCTCTGCCTACTTGTGCTCTGTCAAATAAATAAAAAATAAATTAAAAAAAAATTAAGGGTCTCCTTTAGTCTCCTGGGACACACTGAATTAAATCCTGGTGTCTTGGGACGCCTGGGTGGCTCAGTTGGTTAAGTGGCTGCCTTTGGCTCAGGTCATGATCCCGGCGACCTGGGATAGAGTCCCACATCGGGCTCCTTGCTCGGCAGGGAGGCTGCTTCGCCCTCTACCTCTGCCTGCCACTCTGTCTGCCTGCGCTCGCGCTCTCTCTCTCTGACTAATAAATAAATAAAATCTTAAAAAAAAAAAAAAAATCCTGGTGTCCGTCAGAGGGAAGCAAAAGATGTAAAAGATTCCACTCAAGCCCTTTTTCTGGTGGTTCTGTGGGTTTTCAAGGTTACTTCAGGCTTCCCATGGGCTACCTGGCATGATTTCAGCTCCTGGGAGATTTCTCTGGGCTCATGCTGTTCCTTGCCCTGAGCTTGTCAGGTAATCCTGGAAAGCTAAGAATTGTGGCAGAGCAGTGGCTCCTAATCTATAGAATGGTGAGTGATGCCAAGACGTCAATTACTCCATGTGAATCGCAAGGATGGTCTACAACCTAAGTAGTAAGTCTCATATTTATGTGCTACTACTTGAAAAATTAAAAAACCTACCAGGTCAGATTAAGAAAGGGGGAAGTGCACACAGAGTAGGGAGTTTAAGAGTGTTATCCTTATGTCTGAAAAACTATAATTTATTGCTAAAGCCCTAGCACAGCATTGCTTACACACTAGGAATCATCAAGTTTAAGTGATAAAAATTAAGCTATTATGAAAAGCACTTTTGAATAGAGCATTTACTAAAATTTAGTTGATTTAGTCATTATCTCCTCAACTGTAAGCTAAAAAATTCCAGGGGATTCTGGCTGCCTCAGCTGGTAGAGCACGCAACTCTTGATCTCAGGTCATGAGTTCAAGCCCTACAATGGGTGTAGAGCTTACTTAAAAAACAAAATACCCCCCCACCAAAACCCTCCCAAACAATGGCTAGAGTCTATAATCCTTTGGATGATTTACTGAATACTCAGAGTATTAAATATTTAAATGAAAAATTTGAAACAAAAATTAGAGATGACAGTAGTTATCTATTAGTTATCTATGTAAACATTACATAAGAATTACAAGGAATAGCATGGGTTATACAGTGGTATCATGAAAACTAAAATGCTACTTAAGTACATGTGACTATGTGATGACAACCTTTAAGTTGTTAGGAAAAATTTATGGGTGTTTGAATTTTAAGATATGAGGATACTAAATCACAGTAGCCATTAGAAAAGTTGCATAGTTAAAAATTTTTTTTTTTAAGATTTATTTATTTGACAGACAGAGATCACAAGCAGGCAGAAAGGCAGGCAGAGAGAGAGAGAGGAGGAAGCAGGCTCCCTGCTGTGCAGAGAGCCCGATGTGGGGCTCGATCCCAGGACCCTGGGATCATGACCTGAGCTGAAGGCAGAGGCTTTAACCCACTGAGCCACCGAGGCGCCCCAGAAAAGTTGCATAGTTAAAATTTTGATAACGTCGACCTCTAAAATACCAGACAGCAGAGTTTAACATAAGGAATATGGATAGTAAATGAGAAATATGCCACGCTAAAGAAAATTCAATATAGGGAAGCCTGGGTGGCTCCGTTGGTTTAAGCGTCTGCCTTTAGCTCAGGTCAATTTCTGGGTGTCATGGGATGGAAGCCTGCATCAGGCTTCCTGCTCAGCAGGTAGTCTGCTTCTCTATCTCTTCTCTGCCCCATCTTCCTGTTCATTCTCTCTCTCTCTCTCAAATAAAATAAAATACAATCTTAAAAAAAAAATTTCAATAGATATAACTTGGTATTTTGAGGACACAGCTTATTCCAGAAATAAATTATGATTTCAGGACTTATGAAAGCAATTTGTTCTTCCAAAAAACAAAAGGTGTTTCGTATCTAGACAAAATGGACTATTAGGCTTACCTAGTAGTTACATATTTTAGAAGAAATTATTTCTTTCATGTAAAGTATAACATTAAGAAAACAGGATGTTACAAATTTTCACAGGTTATGAAGGACAGATCTTTGGAGACTGGGGACTAATGAATCAAAAACATAGTTGTAGAGTCTCTCTACCACCAAGACTGTCATGAGGATTGTGTTTACACCGCAGTCTGACTGGGAGCCTTGACCAAACTGGCTGCTTTTGTACGCCAGCTGGCACTCCATCCGTTCAGCTTAACAAAAGAGGTGAACAATTTGGCCCTTGGGAAAACTCTGATGAGAGTGATCCATAGATAAACTGGACTAACTCTCCTGGAAGTATATTCTGTATCACGAGGGGTATTCAAGGACAGACTGAGAGATACGTGCCAGGGGTGTGGCTGGAGGGATTTAAATATGAAATGGTAGCTCAGTTAGATTTGCAAGAGTTCTTTCAACCCTGAGAATCTCTGTTCTTCAGAGGTAGCTCAGAAAAACACCCAGGGGAGAGGCCAGAACCACTACTTCCTTCTCCAGAGACCCCAAGTAGAAGCCCATCTGAAGCAGTGCTCATCATGTCATTTAGAACACAAACCCAGTCCAGGGCAGCTCAGAGCTACTTCAAAGCTCTGTCTAGATGGAATGGAAGAATAATGTCTTATCCATCATGGGGCTGCTGTACATGGTATTCTGGTTACTTGTAAAGTCTGGGAAAGTAGTAGAAAGATCCCATGCTTTTCATGACGTGGAATATAATGACAAGAGAAGCAGAACCACCTGGGGGTTGCTAATAAAAAAAAAGTTTCTCTAAAATCAATGTCCTTATTTTTACTTCATGGAAGTTAATCTGATTATATCAATCAAAATTCTCCTTCTACAAATTTATCAAGGAAATAACATGTATACTACGCTGAATAAAAAGGATACTTATTAAAATGTTTATACAGTTTAAAAAACAAATGGAATAAACCAGGGTGCCAGGTCTCAGGTCACGATCTCAGGGTCCTGGGATGGTTCCCTGCTCAGCGGGAGTTTGTTTCTCCCTCTTCCTCTGGTCCTCCACCTTCTCTCTCTCAAATAACTAACTAACTAACTAAATAAATAAATATCTTTTAAAAAAAAATGGAATAAATCTAAATATCCAACAATATAGGACTGATTAATATACTGTGGTATAGTTATATCTAAAATAATGATATAGATCTACTTTTGATAAGTTATTTACAAAACATCTCCAAAGTGAAAACATAGTATTTCAAAAGAAAGAATGTTATGATCATATGTTTGTAGAATCACATGTGCCACATGCATAGAAAGACACATACAACAACATATCAGCCCCATAAAGTGAACATAAAAACATATAAGCTAAATTTTAAATAAACTATGTTCTCTGGTTGATATTAAATGACAAGGCTTATTAACTGAAAAATAACATGAAATAAAAGCATTACCTAATGTCACGTATTTTATTTAGTTGTGCTATAAAATTCCTACTTAGTAGGTCATAGTTTAGTTATTTAGGTTTTTTTTTTTTTAATTTATCTATTCAACAGAGAAAGAGAGATATCACAAGTAGGCAGAGAGAGGGGGGGAAGCAGGCTCCCCGCTGTGCAGAGAGCCCGATGCGGGGCTCAATCATGAGATCATGACCTGAGCCAAAGGCAGAGGCTTTTTTTTTTTTTTTTTTAAAGATTTTATTTATTTATTTGACAGACAGAGATCACAGGCAGGCAGAGAGGCAGGCAGAGAGAGGAAGGGAAGCAGGCTCCCTGCTGAGCAGAGAGCCTGATGTGGGGCTCGATCCCAGGACCCTGGGATCATGACCTGAGCCGAAGGCAGAGGCTTTAACCCACTGAGCCACCCAGGCGCCCCAGTTTAGTTATTTAATATAGGAATTTGTAAAGACAAACATAGGTAACAGCATACTTATGGTTGAAATATTGGAACTGGGCAGTTTAAAATGCCTTTTTCTTCTTTCTGCTTTTTTAAAAATAAATTTAAAAAAATGGAGATCTAGAGTTTCATACTGATAATATAAGAAACATATATGTAGGGAACTGAGAATGGGTGTTAAGAATTAGTGGAAGAGGGGCACCTGGGTGGCTGAGTCTGAGCCTCCAGCTCAGGTCATGATCCTGGAATTGAGCCTTGCATGGGGCTCCCTGCTTAGCAGGGGATGTGCTTCTTCCTCTCATCCTGTTCCTCCACCCTGCTTGTTTTTTTTCTCTCTCTCTCTCAAATAAATAAATAAAATCTTTTAAAAAAATCTTAAAAAAAATAAAGAATTAGTGGAAGAGGTTATGCTCAAAGAACTGGACTCTGTTGACAAAACCAGTACATAGGTATTAAGACTTGATTTATTCAACAATTATGTATTATATACCTGCTTTGTGCCAGGCAGTTTCCTAAACACTGGGAATTGGAGCATGTGGTGGCAGAGAAAAACAAGAACAGAGTAATAAGAAAATTATCAGGGGGCACCTGGGTGGCTCAGTGTTGTTTAAAGCCTCTGCCTTCAGCTCAGGTCATGATCCCAGGGTCCTGGGATGGAGCCCTGCATTGGGCTCTTTGCTCTGCGGGGAGCCTGCTTCCTCCTCTTTCTCTCTGCCTACTTGTGATCTCTGTCTGTCAAATAAATAAATAAAATCTTTTTTAAAAAAGGTTAAAAATATATCAGATGGGGCTAAGTGCTATGCTGTAAGTGTAAGAGTGATGTGCGAATGATTATGTGAATGTTTTTATGTCGCGTGTTCAGGGAAGGCTTTTCTGAGCAGGTAATATTTAAGCTGGACCTGAACAAGGAGCTAGTTATTTAAAAATGAGGGGAAAGAGCATTTTTAAAGGATTTATTTATGAGAGAGAGAGAAAGAGAAAGCACAAGCATCAGAGGGAGAGAGAATCCCAAGAAGACTTGGCACTAAGTGCGGAGCCCAGTGCTGGGCTCAATCTCACAATCCTGAAAGCAAGACCTGAGCCAGAACCAAGAGTCGGCCTCTCAACCAACTGTGCCACCCAGGCGCCCTGGGGAAAGAGCATTCCTTTTTTTTTTTTTTTAAGATTTTATTTATTTATTTGACAGAGATCACAAGGAGGCAGAGAGACAGGCAGAGAGAGAGGGGGGGAAGCAGGCTTCCTGCTGAGCAGAGAGCCCAATGTGGGGCTCGATCCCAGGACCCTGAGATCATGACCTGAGCCGAAGGCAGAGGCTTTAACCCACTGAGCCACCCAGGCGCCCCAGGAAAGAGCATTCTAACCAGAGGGTCCAAGGTGAGAATGAGTGGGTATGTGCTGGAGGAGTGAGGCTGGAATGGCAGCAGCAGGGAGAGAAAGTGTTGCTACAAGATGAAGTTTAGAACGATGGTCAAGGACCAGCGATTATACAGGATTCTCAAGCTAGAGCAAGGAATTTCAATTCTGTCATAAAATCAATGTGAAGTCATTGGAGGGCTTTAAGGAAATGATGTGATCTGATTTACATTTTAAAATGATCACCCTGGCTACTATGCTGTTAATAGGAAAAAGAACCAAGTGGGTATATATTTAGGAGGTTACTATAGCTGTCCAGGCTTGGAGATATAGTTGAAGGAATCACTGGCATTTGGAGAATATTTAGAATCAAGAGTTACCTAGAAGAATATGTTGGGAACTCATGACAGAGCTCTGGGGCCCTCCACCAAGTAGTGATGTAAGAGAGGATGATGAACCAACAGAAGGAGCTGTCAAGTATGGTATCATGGAAGCCTAAGGAAAAAAAAATCAAGGAGGGAATAGCCAATGGTTTCAAACACTGGTGAGGTTTAACAAAATGTAAACAAAGAAGTAACCACTGGATTTGACAATAAGGAAGTCACTGGGGTCCTTATTTAACAACAGTGATCTCAGTAGACAGTGATGATGAAAGATTAGGCAGATGTGACATACATTGTCAGTTATTCTGAAGAGTATAGATGATAAATACAAAAGCCTACTTTCCTAGTCCTCCTTGGGCACAATAGCCATTCATGCATCACAACAGCCCTTTCTATAAAAACAAGTATTAAATAGGCAATATCATCATTCAAAATTGTTCCCAAATCTCAAAATAAGAATAAAAGAATTTCCCTTCTAAGTCTATGAGACAAAGGTAGAAATTCTCCCTCTTTATAATCCTAAAATATAGCCACTAAATCTTACTAACTTGTTCTTTTAAATTTTTCGTGGATTTGGGGCACCTGGGTGCTCAGTGGGTTAAGTGTCTGACTTCAGCTTAGGTCATAATCTCAGGGTCCTGAGATTGAGCCCTGCATCGTAGAGCTCCCTCCTTGTCATTGCTTCTCCCTCTCCCTCTTCCCCTCACCCCACTCACGCTCTCTCTCTCTCCCAGATGAATAAATACTAAATAATAAATTCTTCTTGGATTTAAATGTTCCTATTTAACCTCAAGACAGCTAGGTAAGTTAGGCTCTTATTTTATACCTGAATTACTTCAACAGTCTATTGGCTGTGGTGTAGGACTCTAAGCCCCTTCTTACTCATTTTGCACCCTAGCGCAAATAATCTTTCTGAGAAGCCATTCTAGTACATGCCTCTCAGCTCAAAGTTTTCTGTGTTTGTTTGTTTTAATGGCTCTCTAACTGCTGTTGATCCCACTGAACACTCTTAAGCCTGATATTAGGTCCAGGACCACCACACCTGGCTGCGCCCTGCCAGATTCTGATGGGAATGCTGCCTCTTGTAGATACACTCTGATGTGACCCTGCTTCAAACTCCACCCAGAGTCTTAGCTGTCTCCACTGCTGCTTCTTCATCTCTTTCACTTCTCCCCACATAGTCTCTCTGTGCCAGTCAAACTGTTCCCTATGCTCTACTCATTTTCTTCCTTGTACCACTGCTTGTTCTTTTCTACCTACTAAACATGGCTGCTGCTTCTTTCTAACACTTCTGAGATTTCTGAAGAGTTTCTCAAGTCCCTGTTTTTTTCCACAAAAGAGGTCTTTCCTAACTCACTTCCACATTGATCTTTCACTGACTTTATACTCTTCCCTAGAACTTACATAATCCATCTAGGCTATGAATGGTTACTTCAGAGCGCTGGCCACAGCCCTGAGTTCATGAATTTAATCTCCACATGGGTAAGTTTCACTGTGCTCCATGAACAAACTGTACTGCTAACTTCAGCCAACCTTTGCCCAGACATGAGGCACTTAACACAAATGAGGCCATGAAAAAGGAAAGGATAGAGCAGTGCAAATCAACCATCACTTCAGGAAAAACTCAGCATTTTATTATAGTTCCACGGGTAACCCAAACCATCTATTTCTTTATAATATTCCTAATATTTCATGGATGTATATATCCTAATGGATTAAATTCTACATACATTCAACAACTTTTGGTTTCTCATCTATATGTTCCAATCTCAAAGGCATGTGTTGTATGGTTCTGTTTTAAGTGAGAATTGTAAAGGTTCCTAGAAATCATGTAGTCTAATCTATCTCACTTCCAGATGAAGAAAATAAGGCACAAAAACTCCAGCTTTCTTGTTCAGAGTTGTATACTGTTGGAATTAGAATCCAGTTTTCTTCAATTAAGTACAACTTGATTTTCATACTATGAGAAGTCTTTAAGCACAGAATAAAAGGCAAAGTTGACTTAAATGATAAGTGCAAAAAATAGCAGCTGCAGCTGTTAACAAGAGCCATTTCACGTGTGCACTATTGTTTTATTAATATTAGTTACACATTAATATTTTCATTTATAGTTTCTTCATATACAAAAATATTCTTTTTTTGTTGTTAAACAACAACAAAACATAAACTGAATTTTAAAAAAGTCCTCAGTATTCTATTATGGAAAAGGCAAGTGATCTATAAACAAACTTATCATGGACTTTTTTTTTTTAAGATTTTATTTATTTGAGTCAAGAAAAAGCTGGGGAGAGACGGAGAAGCAGGCTCCTCACTGAGCGGAAAGCCCAATGTGGGGCTCGATCTCAGAGTCCTGAGATCATGACTTGAGCTGAAGGCAGACGGTTAATTGACTGAGCCACCCAGACGCCCCAAAGACTTACTTTTAAAAGCAACTTTCTGGAATTGCATGTAGTTTGAATTCAATCAAATATTTCTGCTGTACCTCTACATAATACAATAACCACCGAAGTGCAAAATTATAATTAAAGCATTGCAGTATTCTGAGGTGTCATCTGCAATATCAAGTCATATGTACGTTTTTATAATAATCTTTTCAAATGTTGGCCATAAATTTCAATTGTCACATAATCCAAACATCCAATTAAACAAATCACCATGAGTTGTGAAGTACTTTGTCAAGTGCATCTTCCTTTTAATTCTCATGATGTAACACTGACTAATAGCTTAGTGCATGAACTCTGAGGTCAGGCAACCAGTTCTACTACTTGCTAGTTGTTTGACTTTGTACAAGTTACACAACTTCTCTTTACCTCAGTTTTTGTATCTATTAAATGGGGATAATAATAGTATCAACCTTCAGGGAGTAGTTAGAGAATTAAATGATTATTTATAAAAAAATTTTAGACTATTATGACACATAGTGATCACTATGGAAGTGTTTGTTAAATTTAAGATAAATATAAATACAATGACACAGGTCTCCCTCTCATTTTGAAGATGTGAAAACTAAGTCTGTAAAATCATTTGCCCAAAGTCACACACATATTATAAGTAGAGAATTAGCTCTATAAACCTGCTTACTAACACCAATAGTTCTTAATTCTCAATCACAGAAGCTCATACTTATTTTTCATTTCACACAAAAGTGACTCAGACCTAACCTTTCAACTCAGAGAGACTATCTTCAAGGATTCCTGGTACTATATGAATTTGGACAACTACTCCTTTCTTGCCTTATGTCTTTCCTTTTAAAGTTCTTTTGCTTTAGATATTATGGAAATGTCTAGATTATGCACTTCCAGAAAAAGCAAGGGGATATTCCACCTTGAAACATTATTCTTATAATGCTTGGCAAAACTGTACAATTACATCTGCTTATAAATAAAGTGTTTCAGTGTTCTATTTTCTGCATTTAAAAACAGTAAGAGTTAATTAAAACCAAGAGTCGTCCCTTTATTGTCAAGGAAAAATAAGCAGCTTCTGTGGGCAAAATGACAAGGGAAAAGTTTTTTGTTTTTGTCTTTTTATAAAGTAAATTTTAAAAAGCCAACTCTTGGCTTTTGTATAGAAGTCACAAATTAGGGTTGCCTGAGTGGCTCAGTTGGTTAAGCCTCTGCATTTGGCTCAGGCCACAATCACAAGGTCCTAGGATTCAGGCTGGCTGGCATTAGGCTTCTCCTTTACCCTCTGCCCCTGCTCGGGCTCTCTCTCTGTCTCTAATAAATAATATCTTAAAAAAAAAAAGTCACAAATTAAAGAACTCAAAAAAACCCATCAAGAGCATGTATTTTCATTCATTTGTACCTTAGGAAATTGGGCTTCAGAAATGTAAAGGAACTGCTCTGACACACATGGCAATATAATGGCCTATTAGTCCAATTCCAGTTCTGGTTCAGGGAAGAATCATGGATGGAAACTCAGCCTTAGGTAGTTGGCTTCATACTCAGGTCATTTTTGTTGTCCATACTGTATCAGTTATCCAACCTCTGAATATAGATTCTGATCTTTTACTATAAAACACCTTCATATCTAATCCCCAATCCGTGTTTTCCTGTGAATTCTAACTGGACTTTCCAGTTTACATGGCTACTATTCTGCATTCTTCCCAGAACGGTCTGTTTCTCTGCCCATGCAAACACTCTGAATCCTATTTTTTGCCAGTGAGACATAAGATGTTTCAACCCAGGTATGTCTCTGCAGTATCTATCATATGATATGAATTGCTATAAGCCATGGCTACCCAAACCAAACCCGACACTTTAAAAGTTGCAAAAGAAGAGTTGTGAATGAGTGAGAAAACACCAAAGAGGGAAGAGAAGCAGGAATTTAAAGGCTTAACAAAAGAGTACACTGTTCGAAACAGCATACTTTCCAATGGAGAAGTTGAAAACATGCCAACTTTTTTTTAGTCCCTGATTTCAGTTAATTTCAACTTAGGTGGGAAGCATATACAGAAAAAAACCCTCTCATAAGCTTCAGGTGTTCCCACTGCAATTCTCACACTACTACAATGGTTGTATGTCTCTAATTAGACCATAGGCTTTATGCGTGTAGGAGCCAGGTAGGGTCATCATTCCATTATCAGTGCTTAGGACAATGCCTGGCATATAGAAGGTGGTCAATGAATGCATAAGCAAAATAAAAAAGTATTTAAGTAGTTATTTAGCTAATTAAAAGGCTTTAGCATTTGTAGATGATCTTAAGATCTATGCTGAAGTATGACCAGCTCTGAAGAATTTTAAAGGGCAGGTAAACTCAAATGATGAGCCTTACAACAAATGGCAGCTTGAAAGTGGTTGGGATAGCAAGCAATGTACAAGAAGTTATTTAACTTCTATTTTACATACTATTTATGTTTCTCAAAAATGTAACTCATTCACATTTGTAATAAATGTAATAAAGAGTTGTTGGGCGCCTGGGTGGCTCAGTGGGTTAAGCTGCTGCCTTCGGCTCAGGTCATGATCTCGGGGTCCTGGGATGGAGTCCCGCATCGGGCTCTCTGCTCAGCAGGGAGCCTGCTTCCCTTCCTCTCTCTCTGCCTGCCTCTCTGCCTACTTGTGATCTCTGTCAAATAAATAAATAAAATCTTTAAAAAAAAAAAAAAAAAAGAGTTGTTAATCACCCCTCCCACCACTAAAATTACTATACTCAGGTATGTTCCTGGGCCTTAGTAATCAGTTTTTCAAGAGAATTTATTTCCTCAATTCCAACTTAATAGCCGCTTCTACCACCTGATAGTGTCTTCTCTAAAATACTAAGAGTAGGTAATTTTGAGAGGCAGGTCTCACAGATTTCATCACACTAAATCTCACAGAAACCAAAGGAAAGTCCTTGGCTAATTCTCTAATTACTGATTCTCTACTCTATACTTAATAATTAGCACAACCAGTATAACCAATGGAAATGAAGAGAAGGCCGGCCTAGTGATTTGACATGTGGAAATCAGGTATTTTAATTATTTTCAGTGCCTTAAAGTGTTTCTCAAATTTGTCTAATGCTGCTGCTCATGCTTGTAGACATTCTGACTTACAGGAACTATTATTTTGCAAATTCTATGTACATAAAAAAGTTCAAGATAATAGTGAACAAAATCAACATAAGATCATTCTTAGATATTTTATGTGTAATAGTTGTTGTTTTTTTTAAAGATTTTAAAGATTTTACAGAGAACACAAGTAGGCAGAGAGGCAGGCAGAGAGAGAGAGGAGGAAGCAGGCTCCCCATTGAACAGAGAGCCCGATGCAGTGCTCAATCCCAGGACCATGGGATCATGACCTGAGCCAAAGGCAGAGGCTTTAACCCACTGAGCCACCCAGGTGCCCTGTTTAATAGTTTTTATAAAGCACTTTGAACTTCTTCAAACGGGACCTAAATAATGTTAAAAGCTGAATATTTCTAGTTTTAAGACTAAAATTTACCTTTTCTGAAAGCGTAAAAGGTATGATGTGAGATATGACAGGCCTTATGTATTCAGTACTCAGGCCACACTAAGTTTCTATGTTCTCTAAGTTACTTAGAGCCAAGTAATAAAATAAGTAGCAACTCCTTTTCCAACTTTGCAAATATTGCATAATATAAAGAAGCAATTACTTATGAATTTGAATTTACCATAAAAGCATTTCCATTAGAATAATTTTAACTAAAAATGCTACAAAGGCCCAACACAAAACAAACAACTTTTTTTTTTTTAAAGATTTTATTTATTTATTTGACAGACAGAGATCAGAAGTAGGCAGAGAGGCAGGCAGAGAGAGGAAGGGAAGCAGGCTCCCTGCTGAGCAGAGAGCCCGATGCGGACTCGATCCCAGGACCCTGAGATCATGACCTGAGCCGAAGGCAGCGGCTTAACCCACTGAGCCACCCAGGCGCCCTAAACAACTCTTTTTATAGTAGTAGAACAATCAGCGAGTTCATAAAAAAAATTTCAATGTAATTTGTGCAACTTATTTATTGTTGGATTTTTTCCCCTAGTTGTTAATGAAGACAGTATTTTCTAGCCCACACAAGAGTAAATAGAGTTTACACAAGGATAAGGAAGGTAAAACTTGTACACCACACAACTCTGAAAGCAGTTCTCTTCCCAGAGGACTATACGTGGCAGTCCTAACAGACATTTCCTTTTCCTCTTCAATTCAAATTTCCAATTACACAAAGTCTCTAGCCTGTGAGTGCCATCCATATTCCCCTCCTGGCTTCTTACCAACTCAACTGTAGTCATTTGTGTGGAGATAAGGGTATTTTTAAAAGAAAACAACAAGAAAAGAATAAAATAATTAAGATTAGGAATCAAAATACAGAGAGAAACGGGAGGAAAGGAAGAGAAACAAAATGAAGAGGAAACAACAAATAGAATAAGAAGGGAAAAAATATAAAAATAAGGAAAACAGAGTAACAGTAAAGCTAGAGGAAACTGAACAAATAAAGGGAGTAAAAACCTCTAAGGAAAGCTAATACTTTGTTTCCTAATTGTTCCTCAGACTTTTTTCCCCAAGTCCCATCTTTCAAACATTCCAAAAGGGGCCTTCCTGTTTCCTCATACATGTTCTACTAACAACTCTATAAAAGGAGCCCCAGCTTCTAAAAGAATTATCTATATTTTCCAAGTGGGTTGTTGAGCAGAACAGTGTCTTTATTAATTGTAGGCTATAAGAACTTCTTGTTGAAACAGAGCAAAGTGCTACACCAAAGGCACCACAGAGACTGAAAAGAAGCCCAATACAGAAAGTGAAAATCTGTAACCTAAGTAACCAACAAAAGATGAACATCCAGAATAGTTTACCTAAGAATCCTGAGAAACTAACACATGATGCTAACCATCCCTAATCATCATAAAACACAAATTAAATCTATAATGACATACCATTTCAAAATCACCAGATTTAAGAGGAAAAATCAGTCTGACCCCATAAGTGTCAGTAAATGTTTAGGGCAACTGAAATACTCAAATACTGCTAGTAAAAGTAAACTCAGGTACAACCACTTTGAAAAATAACCTGGCATTATCTAGCAAAGAAGTGCATGCCCTACAGCTCAAAAATTACTCTGCTCAGTAAAAAAAAAAAAAAAAAAAAAACGGAAAAAATTTTGTGCCCGTTCGCTAGGAGACCAGTATAGGAATATTCAAAGAAGCAGTATCTGTAGTAACAAAAATCCTGGAAACCAGAACAAATTCTATCATCTATGAAATGGATAAATTGTGGCATATTCATAAAAGAGGACACAATATGACAGTGGACTTAAATACAAGAACAAGTGATAGCTACCCACAGGTTATATAAGACTGTAAGATGATTCCATTTACATAAAAGCTTAAAACACAAGCAAAATTAAATGAGATAGTTGATGATTACATACATATGTGGTAAAACTATAAAGAAATACAAGGTGGGGGTGCCTGGGTGGCTCCCTGGGTTGAGCCTCTGCCTTCAGCTCAGGTCATGATCTCAGCGCCCTGGGATCAAGCCCCACATTGGGCTCTCTATTCGGCAGGAAGCCTGCTTCCCCCCACTCTGCCTGCCTCTCTGCCTACTTGTGATCTGTCAAATAAATAAATAAAATCTTAAAAAAAAATACAAGGGAATAATTGATATAAAATTCAAAATGGTGGATATTTCAAGTATGACTGGTAGACCTCTAATTGAGGCAAGGCACACAGGAATCATTACACGAGAGACTGATAATGTTCTTGGGTAATCACTTTGTGAGTAGTTATAATGCACATACTTTTTGCCTGTACATGTGCTCCATAAGTTAAAAAAAATTTACTATATTCTCTTATTTATGTGACAAAAATAAACTTTTTTTTTTTAAAGATTTTATTTATTTATTTGTCAGAGACAGAGGGAGAAAGAGTGAGCGAGCACAGGCAGACAGAGAGGCAGGCAGAGGCAAAGGGAGAAGCAGGCTCCCCGCCGAGCAAGGAGCCCGTGTGGGACTTGATCCCAGGACGCTGGGATCATGACCTGAGCCGAAGGCAGCCGCTTAACCAACTGAGCCACCCAGGCATCCCCAAAAATAAACTTTTAAAAATTTCATCACACAAATGGAAAACTGACATCTGCTCAGCAAGGAGCCTCTCCCTCTCCCTTCCGTAACCCCTACTTGGGCTCTTTCTCTTTCTAATAAATAAATAAATAATTTTTTAAAAGGAAAGGGAAAAAAAAAAGTGTCAAACTAGAATTCTTTAAAAAAAAACAAGCAGAATATTTCTTTAAACACAAAAAAGATGAAAAAAATTAATCAACAACAGACCTGCACTACCAAAAATGTCTTCCTCTATCAAAGGGAAAATTATACCATTTGGAAATGTGGGTCTACACAGATAGCACTGGAAATCATCAGTGTAGGTAAATATAAAATGGGGGCACCTGGGTGGCTCAGTGGTTGTGTCTGCCTTAAGCTCAGGTCATGATCCCAGGGTTCTTGATGGAACTCACCATCGGGCTCCCCGTTCAGCGGGAAGCCTGCTTCTCCTCTCCCACTCCCCCTGCTTGTGTTCCCTCTCTTGCTGGGCCTCTCTCTGTCAAATAAATAAAATCTTTAAAAAATAAACAAATAAGTAAATAAAATATAAAATGGTTTTCAAACCATTTTATTTTATTTTATTTTATTTTAAGATCTTATTTATTTGTCAGAGTGAGCACAGGCAGACAGAGTGGCAGGCAGAGGCAGACAGAGAAGCAGGCTCCCGCAGAGCAAGGAGCCCGATGTGGGACCCGATCCCAGGACGCTGGATCATGGCCTGAGCCGAAGGCAGCGGCTTAACCAACTAAGCCACCCAGGCGTCCCTCAAACCATTTTAAAATAGAATGGACTAGGGTGCCTGGGTGGCTCAGGTGGTTAAGCGACTGCCTTCGGCTCAGATAATGATCCCGGAGTCCTGGGATCAAGTCCCGCATTGGGCACCCAGCTGCATGCAGAGTCTGCTTCTCCCTCTGACCTCCCTTTTCATGCTCTGTCTCACTTTGTCTCTCTAATAAATAAATAAAACCTTTAAAAAAATAGAATGGACTATATAGAAGAAAATTAGTAGTGACATTCTATGATTCATAACAATGTAAAACATATCATAATAATAGTATAAAGTCAGAAGAGGGTGAAATGGAATTATATCATTATAAGGTTCTTATACTATGCACAAAGTGGTATAATATCCTTGAAGGTAAACTGTGACAAATTAAAGATGATTATCACATACATTAAAGTAACCAGTAAAACAACAAAAACAAAGAAAAAGGAATCAAATTGAAAACCAAAGAATACCACAAACCTAATTATAATTAGTAAGCTTTTTTTTTTTTTAAAGATTTTATTTATTTATTTGAGAGAGAGAGAGAGACAGAGTGAGAGAGCATGAGAGGGGAGGTCAGAGGGAAAAGCAAACTCCCCATGGAGCTGGGAGCCTGATGTGGGACTCAATCCCAGAACTCAGGGATCACAACCCGAGCCAAAGGCAGTCACTCAACCAACTGAGCCACCCAGGCACCCTATAATTAGTAAGTTAACAAAAGAGATAAAGTGGACTTTTTAAAAAAATCCCAAAAAAAGACCAAAAAGAAAAGTGAAAATAGGAAAAAGGACTACATGGGACAGATAGTAAAATGGTAGATTTAATCCGATCCATATCAACAATAATCTTAAATGCAAATAGTTTAAAGAAGCAGAGATTGTCAAATTGGATAAAAAAGCAATACACAACTACATATTACCTAAATGTACCACTATGGCATTGGATATGGATAGTGGGATATATGGATAGCTTGTATATATATCTTTAGAATATAAAGATACAAATAAGCTAAAAGTTAAAGATTACAAAAAGATATACCATGCTAACATTAATCAAAAGAAAGTTGGCGTAGATATATTAATATCAGATAAAATAGATTCCAGAACAAATGACATTGCAGGTGACAATGATGGCTATTTCATAATGATTATGAGGCTAATCAATCAAAGGAGCATAATAGCCCTAAACATTTATGTACCTAATAAAATATCTTCAAAATATGTAAAGTAAAAACCAATAGAACTACATATAAAGAGAAATAGGTACTCAATTATGGAAATTTCAACACACCCCCCTTTACAATAATCAACAAAATAAGTAACAGAAAATTGGTAAGAATATAAAAAACTTGAATAACTTGCCCTAATTGGCATTTACAGAACACTCCACTCAACAAAAGCAGAATAACATTTTTACTAGATACCCAAAACATTTACCAAAATAAACTGACCACATTCTAGGTCATAAAACAAGTCTCTATAAATTTAAAAGGATTTAATCAACCAGAGTATATTCTCCAACCACAACAAAATTAAATTAGAAAACAGTAATAGAAAGTTATCTGGAAAATCTCCAAATATTTGAAAACCAAATGACTGGTACGATTTTAATAGTCATACTATTGGACCACCCCTAAAGTGTGGTTACCAAGCGCCATGGACTGAAATTGTGTCCCCTTAAAACTCATATGTTGAAGCCCTAACTCACAATGTGATTATATTTGGAGATAGCACTTTGAGGATGTGATTAAGGTCAAATAAAGTCATTAGGGTAAGATCCTAATCCAACACGAATGGGGGCCTTAATAGAAAGAATAAGTGATATCTCTCGTTCTCCAGGCACATGCGACCAGGAAAGACCATGCAGGCACACAATGAGAAGACATTAGTCTGAAAGTCAGGAAACCCTTACCAAAAACCAAATCAGCCCACACCTTGATCCTGGACTCCTCAACCTCCATAACAGTGAGAAAATGGACTTCCTGTTGATTAAGCCACCGAGTCTATGGCATATTGTTATAGCAGCCCAAGCTTATACACAAAGACTAAAAGCCAGGAATTTGGATCCATATTTGTTGTCCCTTCCTCAAAGTCAAAGGAGATATTTTTGCACTTAGCTCTAGATTTCTGGATAAGGCATGCTTAAAGCCTGTTCCCTAGAGCCATATGTTCCCTATTAATAAAAGAGGGAGAGAAATTATCAGGCATAAGTGGGTTTCCAGAAGCCTTGCACTTGGGGGATTATAGGGTGCATGCCCAGTTTAATAGTGATACTTTCTTGTTCTACTATCAATCATGTGCACACACTCCTAGTTGGAACTCAGAAGGAGAAAAGGTGGGTACTACCCTAATCCTCAGCAATTATAGAAACTATCTTACCACCTTACACAATTGTGATGATCAGAAGTGTGGCATTTCAAATACTGAATCATTAAATTACTCTCACTCAAAAAGAAAAAGAAAAAGAAAACCCTTCTGTTCTGTGGCATAACTACTTAATGAAGTCAAGGTGGGGGGGAAGTGGAGAAAACTGAGAGAAAAGAGTGAGGAATAAAGGGGAAGTGAAAATAAAAATAATGATAAATACATTTAGAATTCAACAAGTCCAATATTACATACTACTTTTCCCTACTACCCATGCTTCTCCAATGCCAAATTTGCTCTTCCCTCTTGAGTTCTCCATATATTATCCATGCTCAATTGCCCAAGCAAAAAACTTGGTAACTATGAGTCCTATAAATGGCTCTAAGCTACTTTCTTCCTCCCTCTGTGACCCCTGTCAAAACTACTAAAGCCATGATCTCTTGCATGGATAATTACAACAGCTCTGTGATTGACCTCCCTGCAACTAGTCTCTTACCCTTCCCATCCAGCCCCATCTCCCTTGTTAGAATTCTATCTAAAATATAAATGTGATTAGTTTGGCCTGAAACTCCATAATGGTTCCATTATTTACAATTTAAAGCCCAAACTCTTATTTATGAAAGAACAAGTTTAAACACCACATAACTGAGGCATAGGGGAAACCTCCCAACTTCCTCAGTGATATTAGGTGTAGATTTTTCATAGATATCCTTTATCAGGTTTAGAAGGCTTATAATAAAGACATTTTGACTTGATAAATAAACATGCAAAATAAATCCCTTGAAAAAATGCCATCTTTTACTTAATTTAGAATGCCCTGGGGCACCTGGGTGGCTCAGTGGGTTGAGGCCTCTGCCTTCGGCTCGGGTCATGGTCCCAGTGTCCTGGGATCGAGCCCCACGTCGGGCTCTCTGCTCTGCGGGGAGCCTGCTTCCACCTCTCTCTCTATCTGTCTGCCTCTCTGCCTACTTGTGATCTCTGTCTGTCAAATAAATGGATAAAATCTTTAAAAAAAACAACAACAACAACAACAAAAAACTACCTTCAGCTCAGGACATGATCCTGGATCAAGTCCCACATCGGGCTTCCTGCACAGCAGGGATTCTGCTTCTCCCTCTCACCTCTCCTCTCTCATGCTCTCTCTCTCAAATAAATAAATAAATTTTTAAAAAAAATTTTACCTATTATAAAATGCCAGAAAAATATTTTTTACTTTTTGCATTAAAAAATAAACATCGGGGGTGATTGGGTGGTTCAGTAGGTTAAAGCCTCCGCCTTCAGCTTGGGTCATGATCCCAGGGTCCTGGGATTGAGCCCTACATCTGGTTCTCTGCTCAACAGGGAGTCTGCTTCCCCCCCACCTCGCCCCCCACCTGCCTCTCTGCCTACTTGCAATCAGTCTGTCAAGTAAATAAATAAATAAATAAATAAATAAAATAATTTTAAAAAATAAATAAAATAAAATAAAAATCGGGTGCCTGGGTGGCTCAGTGGGTTAAGCCTCTGCCTTTGGCTTGGGTCATGATCTCAGTGTCTTGGGATGGAGGCCTGCACTGGGCTCTCTGCTCAGCGAGGGGCCTGCCTCCCCCTCTCTCTCTGCCTGCCTCTCTGCCTAGTTGTGATCTCTCTCGCTCTCTGTCAAATAAATAAATCTTTAAAAAAAATCAATAATGAAAATAATGTATTCACTTATCCTAAAATTGTACTTAAGATGTTTCCCTCAGGAAGCATGAATTATGAAGAAAAAAAATTATAGAGGGCAACTGTACAAGCAAAAAAGGAAAGTATCAAAGCTCAGATAAGTCTTCAGTATCCTAGGACAACAACAACAACAGCAGCAAAATTGTCTTCTACACAAACTTAAATTAACAGAATTTATGTTTACATTAAGCATTTAAGTGCCTGATAAGTATGAGACTACTTAGAAGTCTTCAGGGCCTGGAAAAAACAGGTTACTGAAAGAAGGGAGAAATGTTGCCTCTGTAACATTATTTGTTATTGGATTTGCATCACAAGTAAAAAATTGTTATGTGACTAAAGGAAGCACAGTTTTTATAATAACTGACATTCTCAAAGTTTAATGACAATAACCTTATTTCTCATATAACTTCTGTGCTTTGTTTCTTGGACAAAATTCCCCTAGATTAGGCTGTTTAGTATCTATATTAAATTCTAATTTTAGAGAATATGCTGGAATAAGAGTCCCTAAGGAGCAGTAAAATATGTTGTACACTGATGACTTTCAGCACTCTGTAAATACAGCAGTTTGGGCAATATGAATTTAACGCCAGTTGAATTTCTATTTATAAAAGGATTTATCTATAGACAATACCCAGAGAACAGATTATTTCATTTATACTGAAGGAAAAAGACTGCTGGACACCACTCTCTAGTCTGTGGTTGTAGATCATCACGCAGTTTTAACACTAATAGTTATAATTACAGCTGATACTTCTTAAGCTCGGCACTCAGCGAGGAGCCTGACACGGGGCTTGATCCCATGACTCTGAAATCATGACCTGAGCCAAAATCAAGAGGCAGATGCTTAACCTACTGAGCCATCCAAGCATCACAATGCTTATATATTTTTATTTTTTAGATTTTTTTTTTAAATTTGAAAGACAGAGATGACAAGTAGGCAGAGAGACAGGCAGAGAGAAGGGGAAGCAGGCTCCCCAAGAGCAGAGAGCCTGATGCGGAGCTCGATCCCAGGACTCTGAGATCATGACCTGAGCTGAAGGCAGAGGCTTCACCCACTGAGCCACCCAGGCACCCTAATGCTTATGTACTTTTAATCAAAGTAAAAATACTTCCATCAAAGTATGTGTTTAGTACTGATTTGTTAAGGCAAATCTATAGTGTAAGAATGGGGTGAAAAGACTGGATATTTATAGTTTTATGGTTAATATACAATTTGAGTCCTGGTTCTGCTGCCAATAACTATGTGGCCAGGAAACCTATTTAGTCTCTCTAAACTTCAGTTTCCTGAAAAATGGAGGTAATATCTATCTCATAGTATCACCAATTTCCTGAGATAACAGTATGTTATATTGAATACAGTGTCTGGCATACAATAAACATCATTATGTAGTACATAATTCTACTGATCCTTAATAAGCCAAAGTGACTTTGAAATTCTCAGCAGTCTTGTGGTTTTGAATCCTAGCTGCACATTGAACAAACTGGAGAGCTTTAAAAACAAACAGCAGCAGCAACAATAATAAAACAGAAACAAAACTCATGTACCCATCCAATGCTAGGTGTTACATTCTTTTAAAAGCTCCCTAGGCGGGGCGCCTGGGTGGCTCAGTGGGTTAAAGCCTCTGCCTTCGGCTCAGGTCATGATCCCAGAGTCCTGGGATCGAGCCCCGCATTGGGCTCTCTGCTCATCGGGGAGCCTGCTTCCCCTTCTCTCTCTGCCTGCCTCTCTGCCTACTTGTGATTTCTCTCTGTCAAATAAATAAATAAAATCTTTAAAAAAAAAAAAAAAAGCTCCCTAGGCAATTCTAATGTGCAACCAGGATTGAGAACTACCATTCTAGTTGGAAGCTTAATACCACACAAAGGGAGAAAATGAAGATTATTAGGCAAGGGGGCCCATATAAAGAAAGGTTTGGTAATACTAGCAAAGCAGAGACATACTGCAACATATGTACACTGACTGGAGTTGTGTTTTCAGTTATAACCATGAATTTGCATATACCCATTTGTAATATCTAACTGAGTTAGAGGTGGTTGTCATATGGGGTCTATGAACATTCTGGGGACTCAGTGAAGATTTCCAAGAATAAGCACAAACCTGCTCTGAATCATCTATCTGAGTGGTGAATGATAATCAAGGATTGCCTTATAATTTCAGTTTCTTATTCATATTTGCAATTATAACTTACATTTATAGTTTTGCTAGTCTTTAAATATCCTGACTTTAATAGCTCTGGGCTCATTTATAATAGTAAAAACAGATGACACTTTTATGTTGCATGCACAATGTCTCTGTGGCCTATGGTATCAATGGAAGTTGACAGAGGTTGATACAACAAGCAAATACCAAGAGGCATGCTCAACTCAAAAAGGTTTGTCCTATAATACCAAGTACTATATTCACATTTCCTTTTTTGTTTTTTTTTAAAGATTTTATTTATTTGATAGACACAGTGAGAGAGGGAGAAACAGGCTTCCTGCTGAGCAGGGAGCCGGATGCAGGGTTTCATCCCAGGTCTGATCTCAGGGTCCTGGGATTGAGCCCAGCATTGGGCTCTCTGCTCAGTGGGAAGCCTGCTTCCCCTTCTCTCTCTGACTGCCTCTCTGCCTACTTGTGATCTCTCTCTCTCTCTCTGTCAAATAAATAAATAAAAAAAGAAAAAGTTACTGGTTCTACAGTTTTATTTGCATTTAGTTTTTTAAACTGTTTTGGTTTTATGGTTGTATTGGAGCTAGAGGAATAAGGAAATTGCACCAGGTTCACTTTTCTACATTGTAATAAAAAACATGTTGGCTGATTCAAACAAAATTTTCTTTCCTTAAACATTTGTGGGGAGTCTTAGAAGAGAAACTACATGTATTCAAATATCAACTCTATTATGTAATGAAGAGGCTTTAAACTTTTTATAATAAATCTTCAATCTCCCTCTCTCCCTGATACTATCTTTAAGTTAGTGAAGTCTTGTACTTTCTAAACATATGACAGAGATCCTAAAATTGAGACAAGTTCCATCATGATAGAACATGTGATGAGACACTGATGAGACAGTTCATCGATTTTTTTCTTCACCTGCATTTTAAAGTCAATCTCAATGTCAAGTTTATGCAGATTTTAATATTGTAAGTCTACTATTTTTAGAATCAATCATTTTAATTGAAGTCAATACAGCATTTTGTTTATACTATAATTTCTGAGTCATAAATACTTTCATGTAGCTCACCTCAATTATTTTCACAACTTCTCTGATGCAACATTAAAGAAGTATCAGAAAAAGTCTAGACAGATTATGTGACAGCAGCAAAAATATACAGAAAATCTCCAGAAACAACATATCTTGTCCTACTTCAGTACTTACTTCCCTAGTGCTCAATCACTGCCTCTGCTGAGTCAACTGCAGATCTTATTACCAATTTTTCTTCAACTTTTTTTGGTTAACAATTGAAACAAAGATTTCCTGGGTAAGCCCTCTGTGATGTCTTAAAGATCTAGAAATGGGTTAATCCTAAATGTCATTATTATATCTGATCATAATTTGAAACCATTGAAAATATTGTAATATTTTAAAAAGTCTACTTTTCCACAATTTTACTACTTTCAAATAAAAAAATTTTAAGAGATTATACTACTAAGTGTGGTAGTTAAACTTTTAAATATTGCTGAAATGAACATAAGAAGCTATTAAGATATATCAAGAAAAAAGAAGCTGTAGAACACTGCTATATAAAAATGCATAATACTGGGACAGTTATACACCGATCTTAATTATCTACAGAAAAATACCTCAGACATATACCAAATTGCTCTTTATAGTTAACTCGGGGGCTGTGAGACAGAATTATGGGGAGTCATTTACTTCTTATGATTATGGTTCTCCAATTTAGCAAATAAAAATAAAGGATGCTGGTTAAATTTGAATTTCAGTATAAAACATAATTACATTAAAAATTAAGTCATTTATCTGAAATTCAAATGTAACTGGGCATTCTGTATTTTGTTAGAAACACGGATGAATAAACCTATGTAATAGATGTCTACCATCTGAATTTAGATGTTTATAATGCTGCAGATCAGAGAGGAGAGAAGATCTACACTGCTAGCTCTGAAGATGGAGAAAGGGACCATGAGCCAAGGAATATGGGAGGCCTCTAGAAACTTGAAAAGTCAAGGAGACAGAGCTCGGTGTGTGTCCCCTAGGAAGCACAGCACTTTGGACCCATTTTAAACTTGTGAACTACAGAACTGTGAGAGGAGAAATTTGTGTTGTTTTAAGCCATAAAGGTGTGGTAATTTCTTAGAGCAGCAATCTGATCCTAACACAAGTATCATCTCCTGTGTGTATTTCCAGAGATTCTGACTCACGTGCCTTACATATTTAACAAGAAAGCTCTATATGCCTCTGACACAGGTGATCTCTGAAATACAGTGAGAAACGGCACATTAGAACATACATCAAAATGAATACCTTGAAAAAGAGCCACATGTACAATACGCAGGCATACCTCAGAGATACTGCACCTCCAGACTACCACAATAAAGCAAATATTGCAATAAAGTCAATTAAACTTTTGGGCTTCTCAGAAGTTATGTTTACGCCATACCGTAGTCTGTTTTTTGTTTTTTTTTTTAAATATTTATTTATTTGACAGAGAGACACAGCGAGAGAGGGAACACAAGCAGGGGGAGTGAGAGAGGGAGAAGCAGGCCTCCCACCAAGCCGGGAGCCCGATGCGGGGCCCGGTCCCAGAACCCCGGGATCATGACCTGAGCCGAAGGCAGACGCTTAACGACTGAGCCATCCAGGTGCCCCCATACCGTAGTCTGTTAAACATGCAACAATTTTCCGTCTAAAAAAGCAATGTATATACCTTAATTTAAAAAATACTTTATTGCTAAAATATGCTAAACCATCCCCTGAGCTTTTAGGGAATTCATCTTTTTGATGTTGGACGGTCTTGCCTCGATGTTGGTGACTACCAACTGATTGGGGTGGTGGTTGAAGTTGGGGTGCTGTGGCAATTTGTTTAAAAAATAAGACAGTGAACTTTGCCACATCAATTGACTCTTTCCTTCATGGGAGAGTTCTCTGTAGCACATGGTTCTGATAACATTTTACCCACAGTAGTACTTCCTTCTAAATGGGAGTCAATCCTTTCTAACCTTGCTGCTGCTTTATTGACCAAGTTTATGTTGTATTACAAATCCTCTTTTGTCATTTCAACAATCTTCAACAAGAACAGATTCCATCTCAAGAAACTACTTTCTTTGCTCATCTGTAAGAAGCAACTCCTCATGAAAGTTTTATCATGAGACTGCGGCGATTCAAATGATAATAATGAAAAAGTTTGAAATACTTCAAGAATCACGAAAATGTGATGTAGAGATGAAGTGAGTAAATGCTGTTGGAAAAATGGTGCCAAGAGAACTGCTCACTGCAAGGTTGCCACAAACTTTCAATCTGTAAAAAACACAGTTATCTGCAAAGCTCATTAAGTAAAGCACAATAACATAAGGTTGCCTATAATTTTAAGATGGAAACTAGCAGAATATTCAGTATGTATTTATTTGACCTATGGAATAATGAGAATTTTCTCAGCTTGGAAATAGAAAAATACACACAAAGGAAAAGAATGCCAGATTAAATTGTATAAAACCTAAATATTCCTGAAAAAATGAAAAAAAAATAGAAGTGGAAATGTTTCTATAATATATGGTTGACAAAGTCTTCTTTATTTCTATTGCATTATTCTATATGCTATTTTAATTAAACTATTCTTATTTCAAAAGTTAAATGAAAAGAGAAAAAGAAGGCACATAATGTGAAATAAAAAGAATAAACACAGAGAAGAATGCTTACTCTCCTAGAGAGTAGATTTAAATAAAGGAATAAAAATTAAAATCATATTGGGGCGCCTGGGTGGCTCAGTTGGTTGAGCAGCTGCCTTCGGCTCAGGTCATGATTCCAGGCTCCTGGGATCGAGCCCCGCATCGGGCTCCCTGCTTAGCGGAGAGCCTGCTTCTCTCTCTCCCTCTGCCTGCCACTCTGCTTACTTGTGCTCTCTATCTCTCTGTCAAATAAATAAATAAAAAATAAAAATCTTAAAAAAAAAAAATTAAAATCATATTGAAAATCCATGTTATAGGGGTGCCTGGATGGCTCAGTTTGTTAAGCATCTGCCTTGGGCTCAGGTCGTGATCTCCAGGTCCTGGGATCAAGCCCCACATGGGGCTTCCAGCTCAGCGGGGAGTCTGCTTCTTTCTTTCCCTCTGCCTCTCTCTCTCTCTCAAATGAGTAAATAAAATCTTTTTTTTTTTTTTAAAGATTTTATTTATTTATTTGACAGACAGAGATCACAAGTAGGCAGAGAGGCAGGCAGAGAGAGGAGGAAGCAGGCTCCCCGCCGAGCAGAGAGCCCGATGTGGGGCTCGATCCCAGGACCCTGGGATCATGACCTGAGCCGAAGGCAGAGGCTTTAACCCACTGAGCCACCCAGACGCCCCAGTAAATAAAATCTTTAAAAAAAAAAAAAAAGAAAGAAAAGAAAATCCATGTTATAGTTACTATAGTAGGAAGTTTAGGGGTACCTGAGTGGCTCAGTCGGCTGAGTGTCTTGCTTCGGCTCAGGTTGTGATCTCAAGGTCCTAGGATGGAGCCTGGTGTGGGGCTCCCCATGCAGCAGGCAGTCTGCTTGTCCCTCTGCCTCTCCCCCTGATCCTGTGCTCTCTTTCAAGTAAATAAAATCTTTTTTTAAAAAAGAGCGAACTTTTGGGGCGCCTGGGTGGCTCAGTGGGTTAGGCCGCTGCCTTCGGCTCAGGTCATGATCTCAGGGTCCTGGGATCGAGTCCCGCATTGGGCTCTCTGCTCAGCAGGAAGCCTGCTTCCCTCTCTCTCTCTCTCTGCCTGCCTCTTCGTCTACTTGTGATCTCTCTCTCTCTGTCAAATAAATAAATAAAAAAATCTTAAAAAAAAAAAAAAAAGAGCGAACTTTAAAAAAATTTTTTTACTTTACCAATGGAAAATGGTTTGAGTGATGTCAACATGGTAAAATATCCTACAGCCATTAAAATAACTGATAGAGGAAAATGTATGATAAAGTCCAAGTTAAATAGCAACATATACAATTTTATATTTATAATTTTTTTCAATAATATATAAACTTGTATAAAGATGACCTGTATCAATGACAATATAAATAGTTTTTTTAAAACCTTGCTAATTTTTAATATTTCACTTCTTAAATAAGAGCAAGTTAGAGAAAGTATTACTTATCTTTTACTTTCAGCATCATTTCAGAAAAGAAAAAAGTCATTCAATAACTAAAAATTGGAAAGCATGATCACAGAAAAGGACAGTCCCTCTTGAGAAAGGCTGACATCTTTGCCATGGACAAATGAAAAGCTAATGTTAGACTGAGGAAAGCCTTTGGGAACCAAGGTAGTAAGCTGAAAGCTATCTGACTTCAATGTCTGTGTGAGTAGTAACCAAGAGCCTAACTAATGGGTTCCTTCCCCTTCCTTTCCACTGCATCTACCTCAATCAGTCTGAGAAGCTTATCTATCATTTGAGGGAGCAATGGAGGGAAGGGTAGAGATCATGTTTCACAAAAGTGGAAAAAGTCCAATTCTTAAAAAGGGGGCAAAGGACCAGAAGTCTATGAGAATGATAGTTTGCCAGAGAAAAAAAAAATGAGATGATGTAATAACACCAAGAAAGAATACCCACTAGTTCTAGTGATTCAACCAGTTGAAGCGGGCAGACAATGCCACCCTTGTAACCATTTATTTATGCAAGTGGAATACATTCATTAACCTCTGTGCAAATGTGGGGAGATCAATTATTTAGAATGGAAAATTACAGTTTAATTGTAAATGGCTATCGCAAGGATATCACCTCACTATAAAAGTGGTGAGAACTGAAACAATACTCTAATTTTTTCCTCAAAGCAGTTTCATATTGCCTTATTCCCCCCTTTAAAATGGTTAACTCTGCCAAAGGCACTATTCTTTGATAAAGATAATAATCAAGCAGTAGGATTTAATGCTAATGTAATGCTTTTAATTAATGTTTTATTGGATGACTCTGTGGTCATTATCGTCAACTTCAGTCAGACAAGTATAGAATACTTCCTAGAACCAGATTAAACTGGTTTTAGTTCAGCCAATTCACACACAATTAGAACTATAGTCAACTGAACATAACTATTATGATCAAGCAATTATTTGTTGTTGTATTTTTCCAAAATCATCTGGTTAGAAAATAAATTTACTACTCTGCTTTCACTCCACATTTTACTTAGATCTTTTCCCTAAATTTTGATATCTAAATAACAGACCTTAATAACATTTATACTTATAAAAGATCTTGAAACTCACAGATCTCTCAATAAAACAAAAATCTAATGAAAAAAATGTCACAGCAACTTGAAAAAAAAAAAAAAAAGAAAGAAAGAAAAATCCATGTACTAGAAGCCAGAAGACCTGATTCTAATTTTGGCTTGTAATAAACTAGCCCCAAGACCTTGGGAAAGGTCAGTTAAACTCTGTGACCCTCAACAAACTGACTTGTAAAATGAAGGTGTCTGAAACTAGTTGTCCCCTCCCAATTTAAACAGTACCTGACTCTACTTGTGCCAATTTTTGGAGTTAAAAAATACTATCCCAGGGCGCCTGGGTGGCTCAGTGGGTTAAAGCCTCTGCCTTCGGCTCGCGTCATGATCCCAAGGTCCTGGGATCGAGCCCCGCATCGGGCTCTCTGCTCAGCAGGGAGCCTGCTTCCTCCTCTCTCTCTGCCTGCCTCTCTGCCTACCTGTGATCTCTGTCAAATAAATAAATAAAATCTTAAAAAAAAAAATACTATCCCATTTACTACTAGTCCCATTTTGGCCATAAGCACTGACCCTGGTACATCTAGGCAACCACAAATTAAAAACAGTCATGGGGTTGCTGGTTGAGAGTACAAAACTTGTCCCAAGCCCAGCTATTTTTGCATTTTTTGACTTTCAAACTTAGAATCATATATGCCTTCCCCTTTTTCCTTTGTTCCCAATAAAGCATCAGTGATAAGGTTTTTTTTTTTTTTAAGATTTTATTTATTTGACAGACAGAAATCACAAGCAGACAGAGAGGCAGGCCGAGAGAGAGAGAGAGGGAAGCAGGCTCCCTGCTGAGCAGAGAGCCCGATGTGGGACTCGATCCCAGGACCCTGAGATCATGACCTGAGCCGAAGGCAGCGGCTTAACCCACTGAGCCACCCAGGCGCCCCCAGTGACAAGGTTTGACTTCTATTAACAACCTCCTATACCTGATCCCTCACCATTCCTAGTTTAGCTGGTACTTCAGATACATAAAACAGAGTAATGAGAGATGAGCTGAAAAAGAACACTATCTACTTTTGTTCACTTCTCTCATTACTGCCTTTATGCATCCAATGCTCTAACCAAACTGACCTACTCATTCTCTCCTAGAGCCACCTCAAGATATCCCACCCTCTGTATTCCAATGCATCACTTAGAATTCCTCCTGTTTCCAGCGGTCCCCTCCTGGCAGGCCTCATAGCCCTACTCAGTTGTTTTAATCCTTGTCTCCAGCAATGCCAATATTCTTAAAGCCATGCCATAGAAAAATCTTGCAGTAAAGAGGTAATGCATCTGTTCATCTGTTTGTGTGTCAGGAGAGCACTACAACTCTCCTAACATTCCTACTGCTTTTCTGGTCTTCAGATATCTTGGTAATTATCAATAATTCTCCCAAATTATAACCAGTGACTCAAAAAATCACTTCAACTTTCTGAAAATTGCCTATTAAAGATTAAAATCTCACCACTTATGTATTGCTTTTAAAACATCCTTTGGCAGACTTCTAAAATTTTCTTCATAAAGGTCTTAAATATTTCTATTGTGTTCATCCAAGATTAGATTTGTTTGTTGCTCTTGTGCATGGGATTTTTCTCTGTACATTCTTCCCCCCCATTGCATTTTCTAACATAATTTCTACTCATATGGAGTTAAAAATTTAACCTTACCACTTGATCAAAGTTCTACAGATTAGAGGTACCTTGCTGGCTGAGCTGGCACAGCATGCAACTCAGGGTCATAAATTCAAGCCCCACTTAAAAAGAAAGTTCTACAGATAAAAATTTAGGACACAGGATGGGGGGATGGGTGAAAGAGATGGAGGGCTTATTATGATGAGCACTGAGTAATATAGAGTGTTGAATCACCCTATTGTACACTTGAAACTAATGTAACACTGATGTTAATTTTATTGGAATAAAAAAAGAAAAGAGGGGTGGCTGAGTGGCTCAGTTGGTTAAGCGTGCCATTCTTGATTTCAGCTCAGGTCATAATCTTAGGGTGAGTGTTCAGCAGGGAGTCCTCTTCAAGGTTCTCTCCTCCTCCCTCTACCCTTCCTGTTCTCCCCAACAAAATAAATAAATAAACCTTTAAATAAATAAATGAGGCATAAAATAATGAGATTATCTCTATTTCAGTTTAAACACATAATTCATCATTGGGGCTTATCCATCTCATTTGATCCCATTACACTCTCCCAGGGCTTTTTATTCTTTTTTCAAGAGTTCATTGCACCTTATGCTTTCCCTTCCTAAAACTTAACACAAACAAAATTAAAAATTATTTGCATCTCTCCTCTAACCCATCAAGCTCCACAAGAACAAGTTGGTCCTGTTGCCCAGCTTAGCTGCTTGGCAGGAACAAGCACTAGAACACTTGTGGAAATAATGAATGATCAATGTTCCATTAGATCTTGTTTTCTTCTTATTTCAGCTTATTTCTGATTAAAGTGGTAAAAGTTGGGGCGCCTGAGTGGCTCAGTGGGTTAAGCCTCTGCCTTCGGCTCAGGTCATGATCTCAGGGTCCTGGGATCGAGGCCCACATCGGGCTCTCTGCTCAGCAGTGAGCCTGCTTCCTCCTCTCTCTGCCTGTCTCTCTGCCTACTTGTAATCTCTCTCTCTCTCTCTGTCAAATGAATAAATAAAATCTTTAAAAATAAATAAATAAATAAAGTGGTAAAAGTTTGCTATTACCCTTTTCAGATAATTATTTTGTTCTTTGCCTGGGTTTAATATTTTAACTGCCAACTAGTTTTCTGGTTTTGTTTTGTTTTGTTTTTTCAAATTTGAAAAGTTGAAATTGGAAATAAAATTCTACAAATGTATCAGCTGACACACTGTCCTAAACCTATTTAGAATCTCAACTTTCTTTGCTTCCTAAAGCAGGTCTTAATTTAGTCAACAGGGACCTAGTCTCTGCCCTCTTTTGTACTGAAAAAGTTTTGTTGTTTTTGTTTTTAATGACCTTTATGAATATAAATCTTTCTAAAATTTTTAAAGTAAAAATTTTTAAGTAAACTCTACGCCCAACATGGGGCTCAAACTCATGACCCTGAGGTCAAGGGTTACTCTACCTACTGAGTTAGGCAGGTGCCTCAATATAATTCTCTTAAATGAAAAAGGAAATATTTGTTTTTAAAACAATGAAATTGGGCTTTCCGGTAGCAGAGTCTGGAGAAGACGCTTAGAAATGGCACCTCACAAGGGGAAGGAAAAGAAGGAAGAACAGGTCATCAGCCTTGGACCTCAGGTAGCGGAAGGAGAAAATGTATTTGGTGTCTGCCACATCTTTGCATCCTTCAATGACACTTTTGTCCATGTCACCGATCTTTCTGGCAAGGAAATCATCTGCCGTGTGACTGGTGGAATGAAGGTGAAGGCTGATCGAGATGAGTCCTCTCCCTACGCTGCTATGTTGGCTGCCCAGGATGTAGCCCAGAGGTGCAAGGAGCTGGGCATCACTGCCCTCCACATCAAACTACGGGCCACAGGAGGAAATAGAACCAAGACCCCTGGACCCGGGGCCCAATCAGCCCTCAGTGCCCTTGCCTGCTCAGGAATGAAGATCGGGCGGATTGAGGATGTCACCCTCATCCCCTCCGAGAACACCCGCAGGAAGGGGGGTCGCCGTGGTCGCCGTCTGTGAAAAGGATTCCTCAAATTACTGTTTTCTGTTAATAAATTGCCTTTGTGGGGCGCCTGGGTGGCTCAGTGGGTTAAAGCCTCTGCCTTCGGCTCGGGTCATGATCCCAGGGTCCTGGGATCGAGCCCCGCGTCGGGCTCTGTGCTCAGCAGGGAGCCTGCTTCCACCTCTCTCTCTCTCTCTCTCTGCCTGCCTCTCTGCCTACTTGTGATCTCTGCCTGTCAAAAAAAAAAATAAAATAAAAAAAATAAATAAATTGCCTTTGTGTAAGCTAAAAAAATAAATAAATAAAATAAAACAAAACAATGAAATTGGGTTAGGTAATCACTAAATCTCTAGCCTAGAGCAAAAACATTTAAACTGTCAAAAATAAGAGACAGAGAGCCTTTTGAGTTCTAATTTCTCTAGTGATTACCGGAATTTTGCCTTTTTTTCAGGGATTTATAGAGCGAATTCATCATAACAATCTACTGGCTGCTTACATGATAAGTTGGGGGCAGCTTAAACTCTAGAAAAGAAAGCTATATTTTAAGTAATTTTGAAAACACTTTAGAAGAGTTGAAAAAAAGAAGTATCTACCAATATAAAACATCAGTGAAATCTACTTCTTCTTCCAAAGGCAATGTGGAGCTCAAGCTACTGTGCTGCCTTCAAGTAGAGGACAGTCTGATGAGGATGCTACAGGTACATCTAATTCACGATGATGTGATAAATGATAACAGGGGTAGATGAGCATATGTTCAGGAAGAAACTCAATCTTGGAAATCAGAGGAAGCTCCCAGAGGACTTAAGATTTAAAATGTAAGAATTAAAACTAGTCAGCATTATTGCAGAAATTTCCATTTGTCTTGCTTCCTTCAAGTCCAGGCTGCCAGAACCATGCTTTAAGCCATACCACATCATGGCACAGAGCTACACAGATTTTATTAATTTGTTCTTACCTGCACTAACCCTATATAAATTTTCTGTGTTCTGCATAAACCATTAGACCTAATTCATCACTGTTTTAGAGTCTGAAAAATGCTCAAGTAGCAAATATTTTCCTCTTCGTTGTCCTTTGTGGGAATATTCCTGATTATATAGTATTATCACTCCACACCTCAGAAAGAATCATGAGGGGGGAAAACTGAGAAAACAGTGTCAGAGAGGAAACAAAGTACTGTCTCTCAAAACGACAGGTGACCTTGTGCTAAAAAAAAACAAAATAATTTTGGGACGCCTGGGTGGCTCAGTTGGTTGAGCAGCTGCCTTCGGCTCAGGTCATGATCCCAGCGTCCTGGGATCGAGTCCCACATCGGGCTCCTTGCTTGGCGGGGAGCCTGCTTCTCCCTCTGCCTCTGCCTGCCATTCTGTCTGCCTGTGCTCGCTCGCTCTCCTCTCTCTCTCTGACAAATAAATAAAATCTTAAAAAAAAAAAAACAACAACAAAAAATAATTTTTAAAAATTTGCTTTTATCCAATGTCTAAAACCAAGACATGTTCAATAAATTTTATAACCTAAGAGAATTTATGAACCTCTGGATATTTTCCACAAATCAGGTGTGTATAAGCATAGATGTGGGGTTTTTTCCTAGAATACTCCAAACTGAAAAATAATGGCATAGAGCAATCTCTTTTTTGTTCTTTGTTTGTGTGGATTTTTTTTTTTTTTTTTAAGGAAAAGTATGTTTCCCCCATTCCACCACCTCCTCCCACAAGTACATCAATGCAATGCAATCAGATAAAACCAGGATACTTATTTCTGAAATGGTTCTCCTCCTATCCTTTTGTCAGTTGCAAAAAGTCTCTGGACCCAAAGCAGAAGCTAGCTAGTTGGGTAGTACTAAGGAACATATTAACAGTGATAAAATGGAATACACTTGGAAAAGATGGCCTTTTCTTTATATCTGTTTATTCTCTAATTCTCAACAAGCTAAACTGTATCATCAGCAAGTTGGAGAGCTAAATAACAGAAGTTTATGTAGGAATCACAAAATCTTAGCACTTGATGAAAATATGGAAAACAGGATGGGAACTCAAATTATACCTCTCTCCTAAAAGAATGTTAAATTATGACCACTCAAAGCAATGAAAAGTCTGCAGTCAGTTGAAATTTTGTGCACTTATTAAAATGACTGAAGAACATTTTCTGAACATTTTGGCTTGAAGTTTGAGTTTTCAAATTAGTCCTGCATCAACAACTTTTTCTCTGGAAGTTTTTATATTTCAACACAGTTACATTCATCATGTATGGATGATATTTATTTTTTTTTAAAGATTTTATTTATTTATTTGACAGAGAAATAACACAAGTAGGCAGAGAGGCAGGCAGAGAGAGAGGAAGAAGCAGGTTCCCTGCCAAGCAGAGAGCCCAATGCAGGACTCGATCCCAGGACTCTGAGATCATGACCTGAGCTGAAGGCAGAGGCTTAACCCACTGAACCACCCAGGCGCCCCAATGTATGTGATGATATTTAATTCTTGGCTCTCAGGCAGCTGGCTTGTCCCTTGTCATTAATAGGGTGTGAAATACCAGGTCACCCTTACCCTAATCCTGAGGGACTCAAAAGAAAAATCAGAAAAAAGTTACTTCCTAGGAAACCACTCCCTAGTGGATTCAGCAACTCTAGTCAGTCAGTTCAGCATCTGTGCTACTTGTGTGTATGTGCATGCACATGCACACACATACACACACACATACACCCCTAAGATAATATTACATTGAACAATATTTTTTTCTGGCTTCCCTTATTTACCTTTCTATATTACCCATTTTTTTCCTTACTATTCTTGATATTCTCTTTCTCCAGAAACTCAGAAATGTACTTCTCTATGAACCCTGTGCCCTTTCTTCTGCCCAAATCCCATTATTTCCATGACTCTCCAGATCACGAATTATTAGAAAACTGAGAAAACTAAAATTATATCAACATATGTGAAGCTCAGGGGAAAAGTCTAAAAAACTACACTTAAAATCCTCATAATTCCAAAATGTAGAAAAATTTTAATGGGTTTATTATAAAAATTTCATTTTATTGAGTGTTAACTCAGTGCCACTAACCTAAGTAGTTTTTCTTAAACTATTTCATTTAAATTCCACAATTACCCTAAGGTCTTCTTATATTGACTGGGAAACTACTGTTCAAAGAGGTGAAATTGTGCCTAATATTGCTAAATAATAAAAAAAATCAGGCGTGCCTGGGTGGCTCAGTTGGTTAAGGATGTAACTCTTGATTTGGCTCAGGTCATGATCTTGGGGCTGTGGGAGAGAGCCCTGCGTTGGCTCTGTGCTCAGTGTGGAGTCTAGTTGTCCTTCTCCCTCTGCTACTTCCCCTGTTCTCTTTCTCTCCCTCAAATAATAAATAAAATCCTTTTAAAAAAAAAACCATACAGAATAGATAAGCTACCCCAAATCTGAACGCCCCACCAAAATCTCAAAATATTAAGAAAACAGAAATCGATTTAGATTTTAATGGCCAATATTTAGCAATGTTATGTTAAATAACAGAGATATATACAGCTGATTGGCTTTCCCTCTCCTATTCAGGGTGACAAGAAGCTTAGGGCACAATCTGAAGCCCAACTATCTATGAGCCTTATATGTCCTACTCCATCTCGACTACTTCCATAATTTATAATGTCTATGTGTTTATCATAAAGCTTCTAATTCAAATCCTTTGATGGTCAGAAGTCTTTGAATGATTAAAATTGAGAAGAACAGCAAAAAGACAAGAAGATATTTCTAGTTTCTCAAATAATGGCCATCATGCTACCACTTTTAACTTAGCCTTATCACTAAGGATTATATAATCAGATTCAAGCAATACTGCATTGACTACATTTTTAAAACCTGGGTTTTTGATTTTAGATATAGCAATATCTGAAGATTAAAAAAAAAATATAGTAAGATTTACTAGTCTTCCAAGCAATACAGTGTATGCAACAGCATGTAGCTAAATGAAAACGACTGACAGAAAGTTGTCAAGACTAAACTTTCCTGCTCAGCTATGACAGTCAAATCATTTTGGGATTCAGAATATAAATAAGTAATGCAATTTCTTCAAGGAAGAGGGAGAGCCCCCCCCCAAAAAAAAACAAAACAAAGAAACAGGAAAAAAACAATAACAACATTGTATCATATAGCACTTAAGCACATATACAGGAATCAAACATTTGGGATAATATTTGAAGTAGGAATGATTACAGGAGACCTGGAGAGAAAAGAAAAATTCAAGTTGTCACCCCTTATTGAGGTTTTAAGTTACAGAATCTTTAGAATTGCATATAAGACGTTACATATTATTGCCTGGTGATTTCAAATAAAGAGAAACAACATTACTTAAAATCAGTTATATCAATCATTGCATCTGATAAATATTAGTAAGTGGCCAAGACAAAACAGAAACCACTATTTTCAAGAACTGAACTATTTTTCTACTTCATAAAAGTATAGCCAATTTAAAGATTTGACATAGAATAAGACAATAAAAATTGTACTGTCTACTAATAGATGAATTCGAAAGTTGAACTATGCTATCAATATTATTATATTTGACCAGACTATAAACATCAGTTATTATCCTGAGGTTTTGATACTGGACAGGAACTTTCAGATGTTCCAGTATAAAATACATCTTTTAGTTACTGAGCCCAGAATAAAATCTGAGATTCTGCCAAGACTATTCCTCCTGCCTCGCAACGGCAAAGCTTTTGTGTAACACAGCAGTAGACTCCACTTTCTTGCCACTATTATGTTCCTTTATCTTTTCCAGCATACGAATGAAACCAGCCTGCTCTTGGGAAGTCTATTAATTCTCAAGAAATGAAACAAGACAGAAAAGTAGCAAATCAAATCAAGTACAACTTGGTTTTTGTGGTTCTATTGTAAAAAATAAGAATAGTGATTGATGAGAATGATAGCTCAAGAAAATGGAAATGACTAAAATAACTTCTCTGTGGATAGTTATATTTAATGAACTTGGATCCTCCTATCATCCTCTGCCTCCAAACCCATGGCCCCTCACAGATCTTCTTTTGTACACGAGTGCTTTACACTGGAGGATATCAAGTCCAAAGAATATAAGATTTCTTTATATTGCTATAATTTTTCTAAGTTTTTATTTAAGTAATCTCTACAGCCAATGCGGGGCTTGAACTCACAATCCTGAGATCAACAGTTGCTTGCTCTTCCAACTGAGGCAGCCAGGTGCCCCTATTATGCTACAATTTTTATGATAACTCCTGTCAAGTTCAAGTTTTGGGTATACCCAACAACTGAAAAAAACTAAGAATCCAACATGCAGGTTCATGTGAAACACTTTAATGTTTAGGGGCAATTTACTTTATAAACTTGACTCTATTTTTTGAAGGCTTTAACTTAACACAAACATATGTATCATTAAAAATAATCAGTGATGGGCACCAAAGCATGAGATATATTTTGAGTTCTTTCCAATGAAAAGAAATATCTCTTCTCACTTATCAAATTATGCTACCACTGACTGCTAAGCCTACTTAACCACTGACTGCTAAGCCTACTTAATGACAGGAACTTCTTAAATTATTTTTTTCTTAAGATTTTATTTATTTATTTGAGAGAGAGACAGTGAGAGAGAACATGAGAGGGGAGAAGGTCAGAGGGAGAAGCAGACTCCCCATGAAGCTGGGAGCCCAATGTGGGACTCAATCCCGGGACTCCAGGATCATGACCTGAGCTGAAGGCAGTTCCTTTACCAACTGAGCCACCCAGGTGCCCCAATGACGGGTACTTCTTGAAAGAGATAAGAAATAGGGGCGCCTGGGTGGCTCAGTGGGTTAAAGCCTCTGCCTTCGGCTCAGGTCATGATCCCAGCGTCCTGGGATCGAGCCCCACATCGGGCTCTCTGCTCAGTAGGGAACCTGCTTCCTCCTCTCTCTCTCTGCCTGCCTCGCTGCCTACCTGTGATCTCTGTCAAATAAATAAATAAAATCTTTAAAAAATAAAATTAAAAAAAACCTTTAAAAGAGATAATAAAGCTCTAATATCAATTTTAAATTTATATTATATTCATTTTGTTCATTAAACATAAATCACTGAGTGAATTAAAAAGGAGCCAGTTACATAGCCAGGTGAAAATGAATAAGCCACAGAAAACTGTTCATAAATGGGCAATATGCTATTAGTCTTCTGTTCTGCTTTAATTAATTTAAAAGAATCATTAGCTAAACCGACTATGTCAACTCTCTATGAGAATATGTAGAAAACTTTTAAGATATTTTAAAACTTTCGCACTTTCAATCAGTTGGATAAGCTGGTTTTTTCCAGGTCTCATAAAACAAAATCGTAACCCATATTCTGTTCAATTATTACAAATATTTAATTAGTAAGGTTTAATTTAATAAGATTTTACTATATTTGCAGTATTAAGTAAGACAGATACAGAATTATTACATTTTAGAGGCGTCCTCTAATTTTACAATACTATCTTAACCATTTGTGGTATGTGGTCTTTAACATCCTTTATTTTTCCACTTTCCATTTGGACTTTTAACAGAGCAGAGCACGACACTGACTTTGAGGCTGGATTATACTACCATCTTTTATCTGAACTGCACAGAACTAGTCAACAGATCAAAATTTTAAGATTGTACAATTTGCGGCAGCATCTTCAGAAATCCTTTATAAAAAGATAGCACATCAATTTCCTAAACTATGCCAAAATTCTCATAAGCTAAATTCTGACAATCTGTCAAATTCAGAAACAATGAATTCAGTTAAAAATATGTAACTTCTTTTAAATACAGCTTATTCTTAACAGCTTTTATTTAAAAAAAAAAAACAAAAAAAAAACAACAATGCCTGCTCCCAAATACAGTTTATGCTTCTGGCTAACCCCAATTCTCTTCCCTGTAGTCCCATTTTTATCACATTTTCCCCCTATTAAAGTGAGCACATTGTATTTTGGTTTCTTTTCTTCTTACTCATTGTTCAGATCAGCATTTTAATAATCTTTTAAGCAAGGCTATTCAAAGAAAATATGAAGCTAAAGAAAATTCCCTAAGTTCCAGGTTTTTCAAAGTGAGATAATTTTTCTAGACCTATTTATTAAAAAATCTACGCAAAGCAAACACCGCAACTGCTAAATAGCTACAGAAAACTGGAAGTTTAAAAATAAAGCCTGTAAAAACACTTCATTACACACCTTCTCTGTGAAGCCCTTTGTTTCCACTGAAAACCATACTGGTATCCTTGTATAAAAGAAGTTGCCTTCTGGCTGTCAATAGCTACACAGTCAGTAACTGAGGGATCCAGATGTCTGCAGTGGTTAAAACAAATGTTCAGCGGTGGGTGCTGATTCCGCTTCCCTCTGTGTAAGGTTTTCCACAAAGGCAGCAGAGTAAGAGCGCACATAGCAACAGCACTCACAGCTGATTGGACGAGGGTGTGCTCAGCCGCCCCTGCTTGCTAGGTCCACCACGGCTTCCTGTCTACTTGGCAGCATTATCATGTTGTCTTAGCTCTTCTTACCAACTCAGCTGTGTTTAGGCAACTTGAAAGAACGGCAGAATGATCATGACAAAAGTATTCTAGCATTGAGCCCCTAAAAAGTGTGCCTCTGGATGTTTTTTAAACAAGAGAAATTCATAAGGCAAACATTTATTTCAGTATTTCACAGGAAACAGGACAAAGGGGGTGGTGGAGGGAATCAGCTTATTATTTCACATTTCCAGTAAATCAGGTTCTACCAAGATAAACCCTCTGGAAACATAGAAATCTAAAAATTTAAAGCAATTAGAATTGAATATCAACCCCCATCTACCTAGAACAAAGAATTACTTTATAACAAACTTCACAATTCCTAGAAAAGCACAACCTGTTCGTTAAAATGGGATAGGGCATAAAATAGCCCCCCTCAAATTTATGCAATGCCTTTTAAAGGATAAGAAAAATTGATGTTAACAGACAAGAAAAAGACCTAAAAAGGGAAAATAGTTTCTTAGCAAACACTTAAAACAAAGAGTTAGCTAGGTATTTGCTCTAAAATGTCTCTTTTTACATTAAACAACAATGCTTAGCCTGAATTCATCTATTTTCCACTTGATCTTAGCCAAAGGCCGAGAAGCGATTCATCTATTCTCTTTACCATAAAATTATCTGCAGCTGTTGAAGGCACAGGAGATATTCTTCAGGTTTCAAGTACTGGACTCAATGTAACAGTCCACACTATCTCTGAAGCTTAAAGAAGAACAAAAATCCCTCCCAAACTTACAAAGATGTTTTGGGGGAGTTTATGCTGGTGGTGAAATAAATAGATATGAAGAATCAGAAAAATTCCCTTTTAGGAAATATTTCCCCTGAATATCACATAAACTAGAATAGGTTTTTTAACTTTTAAGGCAATTAAGCTCTTTTTATTTACCTTTTTCCAATAAAATGCATTATTAGTGGCGGCTTTAGGATTTCTATACAACCGAGGTTTGTGGGAGTAGGCAGAGGCTACAGGAGCAGCACACTGTTTATTACTCAGATCTTTGTTTATCTGGAGTGTCTTGGGGGTAGGGAGCAGAGGCTGATGGAAATGTTGGCTCTATTTAGGCACCCCATGAGCAACATGAGGCTATTTTTAAATGAGAGGCCACAAACAACACTGCAGTTTCAAATCAGCCCCCCGAGTCCGCAAGATTCCTGCCGCTGAAAAAGCTTCTAGGATCCCTGGAGTTTACAGTATACAAAAGTAAGAGTACAAAGTACAGAACCTGTAAGAGTTAAACATCATTATCACCTTAGTGTAAAGAAAGAACCTGATCACTGGCCCCAAAATTAACCAGAGGGAGAGCTGCTAAGCCCTCTGAGAAATAACAAGAGGGAAGATGTGTTTGGGAGCACAAGAAGCCTGTGAGGTAAGTGGCTCAGAGAAAGAAGGGCATACTAGAACATTTAGTTTGGAGTCAGGCCAACCAACCTTGGTTCAAAACCTGAAACTGCCATTTACAAACAAAAAGACCCTATACAAATTACTAAACTCCTCTGAGCCTTTGTTTTCTTATCTGTAAAATGGCATCAACTCACATGGCTCCTGTGAAGGCTAAAAGGTGCTCTCTGTCAGCCAGACTGGACTTTTAGTTACTAAGGATCCTAAGCTTCTTCAAAACTTCGGAGTTTTTGCAAATAATATTTATTCCTCTTCTACTGGAGTGGTCTCCCACAATGCCTCCCACAATGCCTCAGCTTAAATTCCTCTTCCCCAGGGCAGCCTTCCCTGATCCAAGACTCATCTTAGTCCCCCTATACCTCCTGCTTAGGACTTAGTTCATAGAGGTTTAAATAATTATTTGCATTGAATGACATCAATGCAAACAATTTGGTTGAATGACATTCTCCTCCACCACTTGTAAGTGCTTTAAAGAGAAGTACTGTGTTTGTTTACATTATTGCTAACCTAGCACCATGCCTGATTTATGTCCCAAATAATAGTTAATTTAATTTCACAATTATGGGAGGTAAACAGAATAAGTATCATTATCTGTACTGTTCAAATAAGAAAATCAGCTCTAAAAATTTATTTACTCAAGTCATACACCTAGAAGTGAAAGGAAATAAATTTTTTAAAATTTTTTGATGAATAAGTTTATAATTCAAAATTAATCTCTTCTACTGTCAAAAAAGAAAAACAATATACAATCCCTAAATTATTTTGGAATATTTCCTTTCAGTTATAATCCTCAAAACTTTTATTTTATTTTATTTTTTATTTTTTTAAAGATTTTATTTATTTATTTGACAGACAGAGATCACAAGTAGTCAGAGAGGCAGGCAGAGAGAGAGAAGGAAGCAGGCTCCCTGCTGAGCAGAGATCCCGATGCGGGGCTCGATCCCAGGACCCTGGGATCCTGACCTGAGCCGAAGGCAGAGGCTTTAACCCACTGAGCCACCCAGGTGCCCCATAATCCTCAAACTTTTAAATTAAAGCTTAATGATAGCCTCTATCTATAATATGATTAACATACAAGGAGAACTTATAAAAATTAAATTTAGCCAGGAGTGCCTGGGTGGATCAGCCAGTAAGTGACCAAATATTGATTTCAGCTCAGGTCATGATCTCAGGGTCATGAGACTGAGCTTTGCATCGGGCTCTGTGATGAGTGTGGAACTCAGTTAAGATTCTTTCCCTCTCCCTCTGTGCCCCCCCTTAAAAAAATTAAATTTAGTCAGGAACATGTAACTATAAATGAATAAAATGCACATGAGACATGCCACCTTAAAAAGTAAAATCCAACAAAGAGATTAAGTGAAATGTTTCTTCTGTGCTGCCAGTTTTCCAAAAAATTTCATAATGGCACTTTACTTAATTCTGAAGAATGCTTGCTTTTCCCTGCTTTTATCTTGGTACACAAAGCTATAAATGGGTATGCTATAAAAGAATGGCATGTTATCTACTCTGTAGGTCTCAACAGCCTATAAGTTAAAAATCTGAATAATATGAAATTCTATACTAAATGTTAGTCCCAGGTTCTCAATTCTCAATCTCCAACCATGAAAAGCCCCTTTTCCCCCTACAACTCACACAGCATGGTCAAAATTGTGCTAAATGGACAGCTCAAGAAATATAAATTACTTCTATTATCCTCATATAAGGAAATAATTTAAAAAGGAGCTCTTCCATGAGTTTTTTAAAACCACATATTCTAAATATAAAATGGAAAAGTCTCAAATATCTACTGTTTCAGATCAGCTGTGCCCTCCATTAGCAGAAATAATTGGAAACTATCTACTTTTAAGATACTTTAGAGATAACCATGCTAATCTGGGTACTTTCTAAACAAAAAGATACACTGCTACTAGAAAAAGGAAGAAAAAAAAAAAAAAAGAACCCTTAACAGGTAATGATATACTAGCTTCTATGTAGGTAGGCCCACGGCCCAGGCCTGGTGTCAGTCTCTTTATATACCTATGTCCTCTGCCACTGTAGCAGTTACCATTCCCAAAGATGAGGAAACTGGCTTGTTACTTGACCAAGTAGAGTAGAACCAAATGGGAAAAGCCAGGATTCAAGTTTTGGTCTTCCTGAATCTAACATGCATGCGCTTAACCAATGCTATCCTTCCCTTAACAACTCCTTTCTTATATACATTTCCATAAGGCAAATATGGCATCATATAAGAATAAAGTTTAATTATAGAAATCTCAACATTTTCCATTTATTACTCATTCAATAAGCACTATTACAGCTCCATTATACCTCAAATCTGTCACTGATACTGTAATCACAGGATGGGAAAACAGGATTTGACTGCTAAACACGGAGCCAGGCCATAGTAATAGAGTGATCATTACATGAAGACACAGAAGATTCAATCTGTAAAACTTAACTACTTCATATTCATAGATCACATACATAATCCGGAGAAAGTAAAGAAGTGGAAAAGAACACGGACCAGGAGCCACAGATCTGGGTTCTAGTGTAAACTCCACCTTTAATCAACTTTATAATCTCAAGCACTTCTCCAAAAATTGCTCATTTCTAAGTCAGGAATCCCTTTTTTTTTTTCTTTTTTGCCTGTAACATTGGTTTGTTGTTAGGACCAAATAGGATAGGATAAAATTATTTTGAAAACAGCGATGTTCCACACAAACAGAATATCATCTTCTTCTGTGGTCTCCTAGGGTATAGCAATGTAAACATGTTTGCATAAAAAAGTCACCCTCGGGGGGCACCTGGGTGGCTCAGTGGGTTAAAGCCTCTGCCTTCGGCTCAGGTCATGATCCCAGTATCCTGGGATCAAGTCCCGCATCGGGCTCTCTGCTCAGCAGGGAGCCTGCTTCCTTCTCTCTCTGCCTACCTGTGATCTCTGTCAAACAAATAAATTAAAAAAAAAAAAAAAAAGTCACCCTCGGGCGCCTGGGTGACTCAGTGGGTTAAGCCGCTGCCTTCGGCTCAGGTCATGATCTCAGGGTCCTGGGATCGAGTTCCGCATTGGGCTCTCTGCTCAGCAGGGAGCCTGCTTCCCTCTCTCTCTCTGCCTGCCTCTTCATCTACTTGTGATCTCTCTCTGTCAAATAATAAAAACAAACAAACAAACAAACAAATAAATAAATAAATAAGTCAGTATTTAAAAAAAAAAAGTCACCCCCATTACTGGAATGATCCTTTAAAGCAGCAAGACAAAACAGAGGAGAGCTGTAGTCTAGGAGTTCAAGATCTCTTTACTTAACAAACTGTGCTATCAAATTATTTAACTTGAGTCTATTTCTTTACATGTAAAGTGGGAATAATAATTTCTCTAAGAGTTATAAATCAACTAGCCCAGGACTAGGGTCTTAAGCAACTCAAGTTGTCTCTTTTCCTTTGCAAACATCACTTCTATAGGATATTAGTTAGTAAAGGGCAAATGTTCATACACACACACACACACACACACACACCAATAAGGGGCAATTACTATTAATGAATAGTATCATAATAATAACAAAGATAAAATTTAAATTTTCACTACTAAATCTTTATGACATTGATATTTTAAAAGTTTCTTAAATAATGTCACATTTAACAACACATTTCACAATTCAATAACAAATTTGCAATAAAGACAAATAATAGGGTGCCTGGGTGGCTCAGGTGGTTGGGCGGCTACCTTCGGCTCAGGTCATGATCATGGAGTCCCGGGATCAAGTCCCACATTGGGCTCCCAGCTCCACGGGGAGTCTGCTTCTCCCTGACTTTCTTCCCTCTCATGCTCTCTCTCACTGTTTCTTTCTCAATAAATACATAAATAAAAATCTTAAAAAAAAAAAAGACTAAATAATAGCTAGAATTTAACATTGTTAACAGCTTTGGAAATTAAGAAATCTATGGTTTTTCTCATTAGATCACTTTTTATTCAAAAACAAAATGTTATACTGTTAGGTCAGTACTGGGATAAATTAAGCCGTAATTAGTTACATTAAGCCATGATAAGTTACTCACACGGAGATTCCCAGCCATCACTATTGCTGAAATGATTACCCAGTGATCTGTATTCATTATGAAATGGTACAAATAAGCTAAGTGGCCAAACAGCAATCCAAAAATACTGTGTTTTTAAGAGCTAAAACATTTAAAATTAAAATATTAACAAGTACCTAAGAGACTTGATTGGGTTTCTCATCCTTCAAAAGATTTGGGGTTATGATGACCTAGATTAGCTCCAGGAGCAGAGCCTTGTTTACAAAATCTCAGATCTTGGAGAGAAGAAAATGTTCTAGCCTGTTTTTTGGCATCATTCATACTACATTGTTTAAAATGAGCTAGAACACGAGTTATTTATAATCTAAGCTACTGGACAAACACTTCATCTAATAATATCTTGTACACACACTAGTCAGACTTACTAAGTATCAAGATCAGGTTTAAGAATTCACTTTAAGGGGCACCTGGGTGGCTCAGTGGGTTAAAGCCTCTGCCTTCGGCTCAGGTCATGATCCCAGGGTCCTGGGATTGAGCCCCGCATCAGGCTCTCTGCTCAGCGGGGAGCCTGCTTCCTGCTCTCTCTCTCTGCCTGCTTCTCCGCCTACTGTGATCTCTGTCTGTCAAATAAATAAATAAAATCTTAAAAAAAAAAAGAATTCACTTTAATATCCTATAGTACTTTTTATAAATTAATATCATCATTATTACCTAAAGCATGTGCCAAGATGCACATGGGTTGCTTTTTACCTATACCCTTACTTCTTTAAAGACAAGTTCTAGGATGTTGTTAATCATCTGCTATCATATTATAAAGAATGGTATGTTTGATTCAGTCTTAAAATCTAGAGCCATCATAATTTTTTTTATTCTGTTAGTAACGATATTTTACTGAAAGTATTTCCATGGAAATTAGTATATCTTTCTTACACTCATTTGTCCCTTTGACAATCTAACTTTGAAATAAGAATATTTTGTAGATGAAGAAACTGAACCATAAAGATTAAGGCAGCTGGTAGATTACCTAGCTGAATCACTAGCCCAGGTTTAATTCCAAGTCCTATGTTGTTGCTTTTTTCCCACAACTACCTATCACCAGTACCTATCACTGAGTAGAGAACAACTACTAATTATGCCAGTAGTCATACAAATGAGATTCTGCATTTTAAATTTTGGAGAATGTTAGCAGAAAGCTGGTTAAGTGAAACAGCTATAACAGAATTAAATAAACCTCATGTAGCTTTAAGAGAGCCTAAATTGTTAAGTCCCCAAAACACTAATACTCTATTTGCTTGCATTTTTAAAAATTCATATAGTCTTATTTTCATATTTCATATAGTCTAGTTTCCAAATATGACTCAACTCTGGCTACCTATAACACCTCAAATGCTAACATAACGGAAACTGAACTAATTTTCCTCTGAATAGGATTCACCATTATTATTGCTCCCAATTCCCTAAGCTTACAAACTTTGGAGACAATCAAAATAGCCATTAATTATGTGCTTTTAAGTGCCTGACACAACCATTTTATTCAGGTTGTTATTCCATTATAACAAAATCAGGTTATGCCATTATAACAAACCTACAAAATGAATATTTTTATTACCTCAGTTTCAACCAATGAGGAAACTAAAGCTCAGAGAAGTTAGGTAATTTGATCAAGGTTACACATAGCAGGTGACAAAAACCTGAACTTTAATCCAGGTGTTTCTAGTTACTTCCAAGTGCTAAAACAATCTGTAGATTTAAATGTGCTTTCAAATTAATTTAAGGGGTTGGAAATATTACTTTAAGTAAAATAGGAAAAAAGAAAAGATAAATTACCACTGCAGAGCAAGATTAGTAATGACTTGTGTTTGAGGGGACAGTGTTGGGATGGAGCAATGTCAATTGTTTTTGTAATTGTGGGCTGACAAATTTTAAAGCCAATGCTCTATATGATACTGTCTCTCAATTACCACCATTCGCTGCCATGTTCCCAAACAGGTATTTGGTTCAACCTTATCACATTCACCAACATGGACTTTGAAAAAAGCACATATTAAAGGCTGATGTTAAGTTTTATTTTACTAAATAGAGTTTAAAAAAGCAGAAGTTGCTGGAGATTTACAACCAAAATTCAAATACCTCACATGCTGCCACAACCATAAACCCATCTTTACCAGGGGTGACACTTCATTACTAGAGACACAAAGGTTGATCTTTAAAGATACAGAATGTACAAGTTCTGTAACTTATTGCATATACCTTTTTGTGGAGAGGGAGGCAGTTGTTTTCTTTTTCCTCATTTAAATGCTATAGTCAATTGGTCAAAGCTGTTCATTTGCAACATTATTTTAGTTTATACAATGATGTCACCCAGAAAGCTTGTGGAGAGTACTTATCACTGACTACCCTCAAAAGTTTCTAACCTTTCAGACCAGGAAGATTTTAGCGGCATTGCCTAGAGGGCAAAATCAATAAGGCCTCATGAACTGAGCACCTCAACTGAAACTTCCAATTACTGAAAAATAAATTTCCATTCCTCCTTCTTCACTACATGTGTGAGCGCGCGCGCGCGCGCGCGCGCACACACACACACACACACACACACACACACACCCCTGTATTCAAACCAAACATATTTTAGATTACTACAAATAGAAGAGGGTAGTGGAATGTAGGAGTTCTACAGATCTGTGCAGGCCATCTGATACACTCTTCCTCTGGGCCACTTTCCCTACTCCCCACCTGAGCCTTTGTCAACACAGCACAGGGTAACCTTCCAGTCTCGATTTATCTGTTGACTCAGGAAAAAAAGTCAGAAAGGACCACAGGTTCCAGAGGCCATGTTAGTTCTTGCTCATCATTACATTTCCAGCACAACACATAATGAAGATTTGTTTCAGCGAACAAAGGGAAAGGGATCCAAATATCTAAAGTTTTACAATATTTAACAGTAAATTCTAAAAATGGGAAGTTACTCTACAGATACATTAAGTAATCGCTAATATCACAGAAGGCATTGTTCATAAGATTTTTTTTAAAGATTTTATTTATTTATTTGACAGACAGAGATCACAAATAGGCAGAGAGGCAGGCAGAGAGAGAGAGGGGAGAGCAGGCTCCCCACGGAGCAGAGCCCATTGCGGGCCTTGATCCCAGGACCCTGAGATAATGACCTGAGCTAAAGGCAGAGGCTTAACCCACTGAGCCACTCAGGTGCCCCGTTCATAAGATTTCAGAGGACTTTGAATAAAAACAATATTTTGCCAAAATAGGTGCATTTTGGTAAAAACACCTTAGAAATCAACCATTTCTGAAACAAAGTCCAAGTGTTTTGTCAAAATCAAGACAAGCATTCCATGTTGTCAATCCCGACTTATATAAGAGTCCACAGAAATTATAAAATATTATATGCAATATCCTACATAACACAGCTGGGGCAAATTGTCTACCTGAAGCTATACTTAAGCTATTTTAATACAGAATGAAATGAGTTATAGAATGTGCTAGTAGGATAGCAAAATGGCTAATAATTAGGGTGACCATAAAATTCTTTGTCTAAACAATGACACATTTAGAGTGAAGGAAGACAATCTTGAAATAGGATTGGACAGAGGTAACAGATGTAAACCAGGACCATCCCAGGTAGTATTTCCATCCCATCCCCCAAGAAAATCTGAACTTCGTGGTATAGTTAAATAGAGATACAAAATGGTTAACTCAAATTATTTTAATTTTTTTTAATGAGAATTTTCTTACTCCATGCAGCTCACTGATGTAAGTCAAAAAAATTGTATTTTACATTTGAAATAATTTATAACTGTGTATCAGCTTTTCAAATGCTCTTTTAAAAAAAAGCTAACAGGGCGCCTGGGTGGCTCAGTGGGTTAAGCCGCTGCCTTCGGCTTGGGTCATGATCTCAGGGTCCTGGGATCGAGTCCCGCATCGGGCTCTCTGCTCAGCAGGGAGCCTGCTTCCCTCTCTCTCTCTGCCTGCCTCTCTGCCTACTTGTGATCTCTCTCTGTCAAATAAATAAATAAAATCTTAAAAAAAAAAAAAAAAAAAAGCTAACCATGCACAATTCATTACATCCTAGCATACTTCTATCTGAAAGGACAAAGAAAGATCAAGTCCTCACCCACAAGGCACGGATGGTGATTAAGTATACATAGGCAGTTAAACGTTTCTTCAAGTGTCTAATAAATGGCAACTCCATACTAACCACTATCACAGGTGTGAGGGAATTAGATGTGTCCCAAATTCCTGGAGAACAAATCTTCTAGGAAGGAGATAATTTAATGTGAGCAAAGGAAGGAAATACAAATTATGGTCTATGTTCTGTTCTTTCAGATCCTAAAGCATGCCCACTCTTTCTAAATTCAAGACCCTTGCACATACCACTCCCTCGGTCTGGAATGTTCTTCCCCTCAGGACTTATATAGTTGGCTCCTTCACATCCTTGCTTACATCCTTGCTTTACTTTCTCAGAGAGGCCTTACCTAATCATCCTAACCAAAGGTGCTTTACCTGGCCTCGGTCAGTCACTCTCTTAGCCTTTGTAGGTTCTTTTCAGAACACTTACAAGATGTACCTATTGGGGCACTTGGAGCGCTCAGTGGGTTAAGCATCTAACTTGGTTTTGGCTCAGGTCATTGATCTCAGGGTCATGAGACTGAGCCCAGTGTTGAGCTTTGCACTGTGTGTGAGTCTGGTTGATTCTCTCTCCCCCTACCAAATAAATATCTTTTTTTTTTTTTAAATGAATATGTACTTACCTTACTTGTTGAAGAAATGTTGCTATATTTCTAGGTAACACTTTACTTCTTCAGAATCAAATACTATTCTAAGCACTTTATATGGATTACCTCATTTAATCATTACGATAGACCTTTTAGTACTATAACTAGCCCTGTTTTTCTTATGACAAAATTAAAGAGTTTTCTCTATATTTCTAAATAATAAGCTTATACTGCTAATTTTTGATTTTTAAATTTCACATTATCTAGTTTCAAATTTCATTATATGGTTTTTCTTTTTAGCATCCTGCTTCAAGGATGAAATATGCCTTTCACTTCAAGTCTATTACTATTTGACTTTCTTCTGAAAGTAGGTATATTTTATTTGGAGAATAATGTTAAGATAAAATCACCTAGTCTGTGTTTCTTCCAAGTTCCTTGAGGAAGGCTGATTAATCATTATGTCATTTCTGGTGCAGAACCTAGAGGCAGCCGAGCTCTTGCTAGAAGTATAGACACACTAAATGGGCTAGCAAGAAATTTGAGTTTTACTTTCATCGTTAGGTTACTTCTTTTTCTCTGGGTCTTGTTTTCCTAACTATAAAATGAAAGAGACTCACACTTTCTAATGACCTTTCCAACTCTGATTTCAAGCAATAGCATGATTTCCAAAGTAATTTCAGAGTAACAAAAGGATTTTAGTGTCCTGAGCTCTTGGTAATGGAATTTAATCTGTACCACTATGTAACCAGAGGGTGTTTTTTCCCCATTGTTAGCTATTCAGAGTTCCCTGCAAGTTTTCTGCAACACAAGCTACAAGAAAAAACACAAGTCAGGGTTGTTATATGCTAGACTGTAGAAATAGACCTTAAGGACCAGCAGTTAATTGCCACAATTACTAAGATTTGAATACACTTCTTCAAAGGCATAGGGATATTCCTTATCCCAACTTCTGAATGAGTATTCCAACTTAAGAACACACATTTCAGACAATTTTTAAGGAGCTATGAATAAGAGGATCTAAGATTTCCTGCTTTGTGTTCTTTCTACCATAATACACTGAATAAATCCCTCCCATAGCCAAAAAATTTTTTTTCTTGAAGCTTTGGTGTGAAAATGTTTATTTGGTTGGATGGCAGGGAGGAGACATGTCCATTCCCTCCTAACACAGGTAGGAAAGCTTATTTAGTACTTGGTTGGGGAGGATCTCCTTACTTCCATAGTTCACATGTGGTTAGAAGATACAAAGGCCTCTACTCCCAGAGTTTATGACATTTCTGCCAGAATATGTCTGAGAAAAATTTCCAATTTTATCCTGTTTTTTTCTCCTAGTTCTTATAATACACAGCTGCTTTAATAGTGCAGTTTAACTATTCTGACAAAAGAGTATCATAAAACAATAGCTATGGCATTGTCAGTATTGTATACATGTTAACATTGCCAAGAATTTTCATAGAAGGGAACAATAATCCCTCATATATTACAATGAATGGTGGCAAAGGGGGAAAAATGGACAAGAAAAAAGATTAGCCAACATTAGAGATGAGTGTCTGGTAATTTTTATAACACCAGGTCATAATGTAATTTTGAGAGCTAAAAGCTGATTTTAAAACTGCCATATATTCAATAATAATTCTTTGCTGGTTTACAAAGAAATTAAATAATAGAAATCTACTGTCAAGGGCACCTGGCTGGCTCAGAGAAGCATGTGACTCTTGATGTCAGGGTTGTGAGTTCAAGCCCCACATGGGGTGTAGAGATTAAATAAATAAAACTTAAAAAAAAAAAAAATATATATATATATATATATATATAAAATGCCAAATTGTTCTTCCAAAAAGTTCTCTTTAATCAGACCAAACTACTTAACGGTGCCTCACTATCAGTCAAATCTCTTATTGTGACATTCAAAACCCTAATTTTCCTCATTCCTAAGTAACTTTTACAATTCATGTTAGTCTACCTGATACCCCTTGAACATCTTAATTGCTCAGATTGTTATCTCTTCCAGTCCTCCCTGTCTCAACCTCTGTAAACTTCTACCTATCCCAAACATACCCATCATTTAAGTCTCAATACTGTGTCTCAGACAAAGAGTCTGTGCAATGAAATTAATCACCCCAGCTGAAATTATTTCCTACAAACTCTCATGGTAGACATTTTCACCATTTATTCAGTTATCAAATTCTTTTATTTTATTTGTGTAGTTATTTCATTTGATCCTCTAATAACTTTGAGAAGTGGGCATAAATTTCCATTTGGAAACAAAAACTGAGGAACACCTGGGTGGGTCAGTTGGTTGGGTGTCTGCCTTTAGCTTGGGTCATGATCCTAGGGTCCTGAGATTGGGCCCCGTGCTGGGCTCCCTTCTCAGCAGGAGCCTGCTTCTCCCTCTCCTCCCCACTTGTGCTCTCTCTTGTTATCTCTGCCACTCTCTGTCTCTCTCAAATAAATAAATGAAGCCTTTTAAAAAAATTTAGGAGCAAAAACTGATAAAGGAGAGTTAATTCTTAGGGTTATAAAACTAACAAATCACAGGAAAAAATGCATAAAATTTTCAAGTAATAATGAATTCTATGGTAGATTACAAAGATATTAAAATTCATACAAACATTCATTTAATAATAAATATTTTTTGAGCAGCTACTAAATGTCAGGCATCAGTCCCCACATCAGGAAACACAGCAGTGAACAAATATCACTAAGTCCCTGCCCTTATGAAGCTTACATTCCTATTGGGGAGAAAAACAAAAAAAGTAAATAAATAAATATAGAACATCAGGTCAAGCAGTGATAAGGACTACGAAGAAAAGTAATGCAATGTAAAGAGAAAATAAAAGAGCTGTACTTTTCATAGGATGGTCAGGAAGGCTTCTTTGAGGAGGTGACAACTAAGCACAAAGTCAAATGAAGGACAGGGTCTTGAGACATGTACTCCAGAAGCAGACAGCAAATGTTAAGGCCCCATGATGTCGATGTGCTTGTGGTGACTGAAGAAGATGATCAATGTGCCAAGAGTGCAGGGATCTTAGAATACTAAAAAAATGAGGTCAGAGAGGTAACCTGAGGCTTTAGAATGAAAAACATAATTTTTCTCAATTCAAATAAAATTCTTTTCAATCAAAAAAAAATCCTGGAATTTCATAAATACTCATTATTCTCTTAAATCTATTTAGTACAAAGAATGTTTCTTTTAAAGGTAAATAAAATAAGGAAAAACCTGCAAATATCTTAATTGTCCTATATATGTGATCTAATTTTTCCCCCAAACACCAATACTTTTACTCACTTCTACCTTTACATATTCTTTTTTTTTTAAAAGATTTTATTTATTTATTTGACAGAGATCACAAGTAGGCAGAGAGGCAGGCAGAGAGAGAGAGAGAGAGGAGGAAGCAGGCTCCCTGCTGAGCAGAGAGCCCAATGTGGGGCTCGATCCCAGAACCCTGGGACCACGACCCGAGCTGAAGGCACTGAGCCATCCAGGCGCCCCTACTTTTACATATTCTTAAAGTATAGTCCAAAACCTTCCTAAATATTGTTCAATATCAGGGTCTAACTCCTTTTCTGTCACAGAAAGCAATTTACTTCCTTAAAAGGCAACATGCCTAAAGACAATATTGGGCCAACTTGGGAAATATGAATACAAACTGTTTATCAGATATTAGCATTGTGCCACTGTTTGATTCCTTGAGTATGACAAATGCATTGCAGATATGTAGGAGAATGTTCTTACTTTTAGGAGGTACATGCAGTGGTGTGATGGTAAATGTCTAACAGCTGGTCTGGAGAGGGGAAAAAAACCTGGTTTACAGCATTACCAATTTCCATGTTGTAAATCACCACTATTGGGTATTACAAGCAACTAATTTGATACAGAAATGGGAAGAAATGTACACAATCAGCTTTCTCATCCTGATACCAGTCAGTTCCATGTTGAAGTACTCAGGGTTGAAGTGTCATGTCTACAACTTACTCTCAAGTTGTAAAAATGAAAAATAAAAATGAAACCCCCCTCCTTTGTCTACCTAATTTACCCACCTATCTATTGTGAGATAAAACAAAAGTGGTAAGATGTTCACAATTAACCAATGAAAAGGTATTTAATTGTGTGATTCAACTTTTCTGTGGGTTAAATTTTTAAAAAATTAGATATAAACTAAATTATAGAGCAAGCAATGTAAGAAGTTTAAGGAAGTTCTCCTATAGCTAATTCTTTTGTAAAATGATCAAATCAGAACTTTATGCATCAATATCCTTTCTCAAGTACACCAAATATGATATGGAGTTTTAACCTAAAGTTATTTTTAAGAACACCATCTCTTACAGAGGGCACTTGTCATGATGGGCACTGGGTGTTATACTATAAGTGATAAAACACTAAATTCTATTCCTGAAACCAATTATTATACTATATGTTAACTAACTGGAATTTAAATAAAAATTTGGGGGGGAAGCAATTTGCCAATATTATGTGATAAAATTACATATTTTTACTATTATAAATTTAGATAGAAATAACACACTAGAGGGGCACCTGGGTGGCTCAGTTGATAAGTGTCTGACTCTTAATTCCGGCTCAGGTCATAATCTCTCTCCCTGTGCCCCCGCCCCCCCCCCTCCCCCGCTCATGCTTTTTCACTCTGTCTCAAAAAAAATAAAAGAAGAAGAAAGGAAAGAAAGAAAGAGAAATATGATACCACTTTACAAAAGAAAATTTCCAATTTTGTAGATGAGGATTAGTTTTATAAATGGCCTGATTTCAGATACTGATAACAAATTTTAATTCAAGAATATATAAGTTTGCTAAGTAGGAAAATAAAAAAATGGGAATTTCATATTAATTTAGAATGTGAATCCCCAATGATAAATTAGTTGTGCTCCCAAAGGGATAAGTTTTGTGGTTTTTTTTTTAAGATTTATATTTATTTTAGAGAGAGACAGAGCACACAAGTGGGGCAAGGGGTAGAAGGAGAGGAAGATAAGCACGGAGCCCAAAGTGGGGCTCAACCCCAGGACCCTGAGATCATGACCTGGGCCAAAATCAAGACTTGGATGACTGACTGAGTCACCCAAGTACCCCTCAAAGGGTTTTAAGTTTAAGTCCAAATAGTGGTCATACTTGGAGTAAATGTTACTTATTAATAGTGTGAATTATGACTAGATTCCCAGGCTAGGCTACCAAAGTTTTTTAACATACAATGACCACTACTTGCAACAACATGAAAGAAGTCTGAATTCAAAATAGAAGGGCCATACTCCAAGCACTAAATCAATCCTGGGTAATGATCTAAAATGAAGAAAACAGCAATTTGGGGCGCCATCTCACCATTTTAATATTTTCAATATCCCTCCAGTGTCCACCTCTGCTTCAATCTCTTTACCTAATGCTTGCTCTAAATGTTTACTATGGTGTATTACCACCTAGAAATAGTTGGTGTATTCCAATTACATTTCAGTAAGGAGACGGTACGTTTAAAAATAGTAAAAAATCAGGCACAATGTGGGGCACCTGGGTGGCTCAGTGGGTTAAAGCCACTGCCTTCGGCTCAGGTCATGGTCCTAGTGTCCTGGGATCCAGCCCCGCATCCGGCTCTCTGCTCGGCAGGGAGCCTGCTTCCTCCTCTCTCTCTGCCTGCCTCTCTGCCTACTTGTGATCTCTGTCAAATAAATAAATAAAATCTTTAAAAAAAAATCAGGCACAATGTGAATGGATGTTTAGGCTGAGTGTCCCCAAGTAAGATGCAGTTAGCTGCACTTAGAAACACCTTTGCTCATCTACACAAATGATTATCCCACTGGGTAAACTAGTCAACATACACAGCACTTCATGGCTTATAAAGTTCTTTGACACACCTCACCTGAAGCTCAGAAACAACACTTTGGGCCCAGTACATTTTACAGAAAACAGGTCTGGGACTTGACCCAAGTCATGGAACTAAGTGATAGAATGGGTCCTGAATCCTTTGAGTCTTTTTCTTATTAACCCACCCTACCTCTTGTACTCATAAACCTGAAGTTCTTCAACCAATTTAACCTCTCTCCCTAGAGAAATAAATAGCCAACAGAAACAAATTCTGCATGCTGGGTGGATGGCAAAGAGCTTGCAGCAAACGTTTGTGGGTGGATCATTTGTTAATCAGATATATATAAACAGGGACCACCTATACCAAATAGCTTTCACCTACTCCTTTGTGATTTTACAACATGGTATTTTAGTTCAATGAGATTTAATCAATTTTAAAATATAGCCTTCCTTTAAGTTTATGAGCAAATGTATTTAAAATCTATTTTTTTAATTGTGCATAAACTTGTGATACTAGCCTAATAGTCAATAATTCAAACAAATCCCTAAACTGGCAGAATTTAAGCAGGTGTGAGTACAACAATCAGTGATTGCTGACCTCTGCTTCTATTCCTATTTGCTCCACAAACATTGAGAAACACTAATCATTCATTCATTCAACAAATTTATGTTAAGCACCTCCCATGCGCCTACACTGAATCTACCATATATAAGGGTATCTGCTAGGTGATGGGAATATAGCTGAACAAAAGGCAAGGTTCTTAGCCTCAGGGAACTTAAAATCTAGTTGTGGAGACAATAAACATTACAAAATGTGTTCAATTCTATGAAGGAAATAAGACTGCTGAGACAGGGGCACCTGGGTGGCTCATTTGTTAAGCATCTGCCTTCCATTCATTTCATGATCCCAGGGTTCTGGGACTGAGCCCCACATCGGGCTCCCTGCTCGGTTGGAAGCCTGCTTCTCCCTCTCCCCTTCCCCTGCTTGTGTTCCTCTCTTGCTGTGTCTCTATCGAATAAATGAATAAAATCTTAAAAAAAAAAAAAAAGACTGCTGAGACAGAACAACAAAGGGCATCTAATTTAATAAATATAACAGTAGCTAACATTAATCGCACACTTTAGACAGTGTAGTCAGAGAAAGCCTCTATGAAAAATGACATTTAAGACAAGATCAAAAGGAGCCATCCATCTGATGCCTGGAGAGAAAGGCTTTTTAGGTAGAGGGAATATAGTCCATACGAGGCCCTGAATGATAATCAAAAACCTACAAGGTAGCCAATGGGGCTGGGCATGGTGAACAAGGAGAAAAAAAAGCAAAAGTCCTTATTACTGAATTACTATCTTTCATATAAAAAGGAAACTATGAAAAAACTAAACTCAGATTATTGTTAAATTTCATTAGTATTACACATCGATTATTGTCTAATATTTTGATTTGGTACTGGCATTGTTATCCTGTCTATCCTGTTTCAGTTTAATACAAAGTCTGATATAATGAAGGAACTATTCTGATTTTTCATCCATTTGAGCAAAGACAGAATTAACTATTGACCAACTGACTTTGGTTTACATACTGAAAAAGTAGTACTGTTCCCAGGGTCTGCAATTCTGCTTTTTCACTACAAAAAAAAAAAAAAAAAAAAAAAAAAAAAAAAAAAATCGATATTAAGTTAGAATTCTAAGTTTGATATTACTAAGTTTGATAGTGGTTTTTTAATATCCTCAGCCTCAAATGGGGGAAAACATTCCCATAACAAGATACAAAGTGGAGAAGACAAAAAAGTAAATAAAATTTTCATTTTTTTCTATACTTGCTCACAATGTAGAATGCTCAGGTTCCACAGGTTCTTCACTTTTTGAAAAGGAAATCACCTTTTAAATCATGCTCCCTATATACACGTTAGCCTCTTAAGTCTGCCTTCCAATTATTTTTTTTCTCATGCTTTAAAGAAATGACAGTGTTCCATCCACTGAATCATTTCCTTCTTACTAGCAAAAACAGACAGGGAATGTCTATGTCAAACCCGTTAGTGTCTAATTTCAGAAGTTATATCAAGTTAGCAATTATTTCACAGCTACTGATGTGTCAGGATCAATCAGTGTCAATAACAGTAACTTCCGACTTGAGATCACAGTGTGTATACAAAATATGTAGAGTTGAATTAGCCCCTTTTTGTCCTCCCCATCTTTCTCTAAATAACTGACTTCTTAGCGTATGTCTCATAATAACAAAAGCAGTTCATATCTGAATGTTTACTACGTGCCAACCATAGTTCTCAGCACCTTAAATATATTTATTTAATCCTGAAAATAACCCAAAACAAGCTACTATTACTTCCCCCACTGTAAAGATAAAATAGGTGAGGCAGAGAAGTTTTCAAGGTTGCAGATCTATTTTGTGTTTTCCGCAAGCCAGTTTGGTCTCAGTATCTTATATTTTTACACAACTCATTACTACCCATCAGAGTGTTAAGTATATATACTGAGCCTGCTTCAAATATGGGTGAACCCTCTTGTTAGCTATGTGACCTTGGGTAACTTGCCAAATCTCTGTGACTCAGTTTCATTCATCTATAAAATGGAGATGACAAAAGCATCTACTTCCTTGAGCAACTGCAAAGGCTACATGAATTGCACAGGTAAACTTCGAACAGTGCGGGGCACATAATATGCACAAGAGTTAGCTGTTATTATTACCACCACCACCTCCACCTGGGAATTTAATGTAAAGCTGTTCTACTTAATTGTGTCAACATTTCTTTTCCTCAGACATCTGTCATTTCTATTGTTTGATTTACACTGGATAACAATGATCTATTTTCAGTAAATAAGCAAGGCAACAAATTCCCTTGCTATTTTGTTCTTAGGTCTTACCAGTTCTTTCCTCCTATTTCAGTTGCCTAGGAAGGAATTGCTTGAGGCTAACAGGGTTGCAGTACACCCTAGGTAACTTCTGAAGCTGCTGTATTACTAAGGCTAAAGCCTAACTAAACTTGTATTATAATAGACAGGAAGAGGGGGAAGTCCTAGTTCATTAGGCTGCTTTAACAAAATACCATAAACTAAGTGGCTTATAAACAACAGAAACGTCTTTCTCACAGTTCCAGAGGCTGGGAAATCCACAATCAAGCACCAGCCGATTCAGATACTGATGAGAGCTCAAAGATGACGTCTTTTCACCATAACTTCAGATGATGAAAGGGCTTTCTTGAACCACTTTTATAAGGGCACTAATGCCACTCATGAGGTCTCCATCCTCATGACCCAATCGCTTCTCAAAGGCTCCACCTCCTACCATCATCACTTTGTGGAGTTAGGATTTCAACACATGAATTTGGTAGGGAAGGGGGAAGAGACACAGTACTCCTCTCAGTTTTAACTTCAAAAAACATCTAATTGTTTGGTATTTTGTTTGTGGAACAGGTTTTACACTAATAGTGTTTATTGAAGAATGATAAATGGCCTATAATATGCATTCACATTTGAATTGAAACAGTACGTTTAAATTATTAATTTATTGATGATTTACTAGATTTTACAGGCCTTAGTCTTTTGTAATTGCTGATAAGCTCACACAACATTCTTAGAACTGTCTGGTGAAAAACTGTTTCTAACCAAAGCATAAAGCATAAATTAGACTTATTCCCATTATACACAGAACCCAAGACTCTCAAGGATTAAGTAATTAGATGAAGATTACCTCGCTAACATGTAATGGAACAAGGATACAAACATAGGTCTGATGTGCTAATGAACATCAAAGACTCATCTTTGGCTGCATTGCCCAAGTAATGTTATGTAACTACTTAGAAATTTAAAAAAAATTTTTTTAGGGAAGCCTGGGTGGCTCAGTCGGTTAAATATCCGACTCTTGATTTTAGCTCTCATCATGATCTCAGGGTTGTGAGATCCAGCCCCAAGTGGGGCTTGGTGCTGTACATGGAATCTGTTTAATATTCTCCCTCCCCCTCTCTCTCTGCCCCTCCCCCCCAGAATTTTTTTTTTTTTAAACCTCAGACTATGGTAAAATACCATTAACTACTCTAAAATGTAGCTATTATTCTACAGTAACATCTTAGTTATCTGAAAGTACAGTAGGAGCTCTCCTAAGTGATTTTTGCTTAATCAATTAGCAAGATCCACCAATGCTTTCCATAGCCTCCATAAAACAAACTGGAAGACAAAAGGGAATAGGGTACTTTCCAGTTGTCTGCACATTTCTATTTCTACTAGTTGAGTTGTATGCTTAACTAGAACCTGGTGTTTGTCCTCAAAAGTTGTTTATGCCACCCTATTTATAATAATTAATTTACTTAAGTATTATATAAACCCATGAAATGAGTGCAAAAAAGTTATTTCTGTGAAAACTGCTGAACGCTTTGGAAAGAACATATCTGATGAACATATATTCCTTCTTCCTCCAAAACAATTTCCTGTTGACTTCTGTGTACACAAGACACATATAAGATTCTATGAAACATTAACAAATAATTTTAAAATGTTTTTAAATGTAAAAGATACTGTCCTCATATTGCTCTGCGAAGTCTTACTATATTTTTAAGAAATCAAAACTAGAAATCTCAGGGGAAAGTTGGGGGGGAACTAGAAGTCTTAGGCATATATTACTGGTGTGATTTTTACAAAAAAGATCAGATTAACTTTGAGAAACAGATCCCCTTTTACCCTCCAAAAGAAGCTTGAGCATAGATAAATAGATGGGTGAAATAATTAAAGCTGTTATTTTTTTTTCAGATTTTATTTATTTATTTGACAGATCATAAGTAGGCAGAGAGGCAGGCAGAGAGAAAGGAAGGGAAGCAGGCTCCCCGCTGAGCAGAGAGCCCGATGTGGGGCTTGATCCCAGGACCCTGGGATCATGACCTGAGCCGAAGGCAGTGGCTTTAACCCACTGAGCCACCCAGGCGCCCCTAAAGCTGTTATTTTTATGGTTCCTCACTTAAACCGACTTTTTTTTTTTTTTTTAAAGATTTTATTTATTTGTCAGAGAGAGAGGAGAGCGAGCGAGCACAGGCAGACAGAATGGCAGGCAGAGGGAGAAGCAGGCTCCCCGCCAAACAAGGAGCCCGATGCGGGACTCGATCCCAGGACGCTGGGATCATGACCTGAGCCGAAGGCAGCTGCTTAACCAACTGAGCCACCCAGGCGTCCCAAACCGACTTTTTTTAACTAGCCAACCAAGTACTTATTTAGAAACTCTCTGAAGCGCAGCTGTATCCCGCTAAGCAAATATCTGTCTCTCTCTACACCAGAATTCATGTACTTTACTCAGATTCTGAAAGAAATCTGAAGGGTTCTCCTATTTACTCTTATTTTATAGAGAACTCAGTGTTAAGTATGGTTACTGAGTTCTCTAGCCCAGAGACTTTAAAAGCAGTGAAATTAAAGGAGGGAAGAATAAACATTTTAACAACAAAAACTAAAAATGTAAAAACCAGATCTTACAAAAAAAAAACAAAAACCAAAAAACCAAAAAACAAAACAAACAAACAAAACCAGACTGAAGTAATTTTAGCTAGAGGTAAAACAAAACAAAACAACACCTCATAAATTTAAATCTAGTAGGCATTTCTAGCCCTATTTTAGATGTCTGCCAACATATCATGATTACAATTGAAAATCCATTTTTTGGCATTTAAAAAGTAAAGTTTTAATTATACAGAAAAATTCACATAGCTTCTTAGACACCAATGTAGAAAAAAAAAGAAATATTACTGTCATCTAGCTAAGTATTGCCCATCATTGTGCCTTTCCAACTGCAGGCCAAGAAATCAACTCAGTGGGTTATTATACCAAATTTTAAAAATAGAAAGTAGAACAAAAAATACAAGACCACACTCACATAGTGAAGGTAACTATGCTTTGTGAAAAGCTTCTTTCTGTTTATCTACACTATTTTGCAAAATAAAAGATATTACTTTAAAAGATATTACTTTATGGGCCTAAAGATCCATAGCATTATTATGAAATACAGTCTCAATATTAAAATTGCAATTCTTTACATCATAATGCTAGAAAGCTATAATTTTAAAGAGAAAAAAGTCACTTATTTGAGTCTTAATAAATGTATTTTTCCTAGTAATCAGTATGTACATGTATGCATGTATATATATACATATCCTATATACTATATAGTAGACATATATATATGTATATGCATATATACATATTATATACCATTGTGTATGTGTGTGTATGTGTATAATATTGTGTTTGGTACTAGTTTGGGCTAAAATAGAGATATGTGCAAATATTATTTTTTAAGCTGTTTACAATCTTAAAGTAAACTTTAACAACAACCAAAAATCCAAAACAAATAGTAACTTTGGTTTTATTTGCTTGTTTATTCTGACATGCAATTACTGATCTTTTTTCCAAAAGTCACCAGTGTAATCCTGCATTCTACACAAGCAACTTCTTTAGTAACAACACACTTGATAGTATTTCATGCATACATAGCCAATTTTAAGAAAGAGCCAAGCACTTAAAACTAATTTAAACCACTAACTTAAGTATGGCTTTCTCCACTTCTTTCTAGTGTTTTAAAAGACACTGTTACCAAAGACATATTTTTAACTAGAATAGAAAATTTGTCTTTTAATGCACTTTGAAAAACATATGGAAATAATTACCAGTTTATTACGTATCTTTTTAAAAATGATCATTTAATTCATAGGAAGATAAATTAACATCTCTAATCGTACAGCCTCAACTCTTTGTCATTTAGTCCAGCTCCCTACCAAATACAATAATCCTCTTCCAACAATGTTACTTGGACTCAAACTCCCATACAACTGAAAAGCCTTCACTCCTAACTACTACTATATAATCTTCTCAACTTGGTCCCTGTCCTTAATCAAAAGAAGATTGATAAATTTGTTTTTAATTCCTTTGAAGTCCTTGAAAAACAGAGTATACATTATTCTCATAAATCCAGAAAATACAGATTTAGTAAGGAAATGACCCATTTACTTACAGAGATATTTAAATAAGGCCATGGAGTACTTTGCAAACTTTTAGAGTTTGCCGAAAGCACAAAAATCAGCTAATAAAAAAAATAATCACAATAAAATCTGTCAACCTTAAATTTCCTCAATTTTCCAAATTCAAATTCTCAAGGTGAAAAAGTTTATAAACTTTAAAGTTCAAGTTAGATTGACTTTACCTAAAAATGAGTAATGTAAATGTAAAATGATGCCAACTACTGTGGCAACAGATAGACATGCTGTTCCTGATAATCTCATTTTGATTTACACTAGAGTATCTCTTGAAACTACTACTTTACACTTTTTAAGAATATAACTTCCCATCTAGACCCTAACTTTCCCTCCACATCCCTTTTCTATCTCACCAGCTGGAACCTGTAACAGAAACAAGTAGTCATATGTAATACCCAAAGAATTGATCCGGCCACAAAATAGGTTGACTTATAAAATGGGGCGCAGAAAAAAAAAAATCCACTTAAGTAAGTCATTTACCTCGGTCTGGCTTCATTTTCACATCCAATTTCCACCCAAGGTGCTGTGAAATACACTTGTGGGTTCCTTCAACAGGCTTGTCGCTGATTCTGTGGCTATTGCCCCGTTTTCAAAATGCTAAAAGGGACCAAAATAAAATTAATCTAGTCCTGCTCCGACACCCGGACCTTGCAAGAAACCTACTCTTAACAGGCCTCTTCCTGGCACTAACTGCGGTGACAGCACCATCGGCTGCTCAGAAAAAAGCCAAACTCTGTGCACCGCCTCCCCCATCTCCTCGGGCCCCAACACCCCTCTCCCCCGCCCGTGTGCTCTCCAGGCCAAAGTGTCCTTCCTTGACACAGCGTCTCTGAACCAAAGAAAAATCTATTTATAACCTGGAGGTACAGGCAAGGGGAGGAAAAAAAAAAAAGGTTCAAGCAACACAAGCTAACTAACCCCTTTGAAAAAAAACGCCGCTGGGAACAGTGGCACCCTCCGCAGTGGCTGGGAAGAAATCCTCGGTCCTGGTGCCTGGGCGCAGCAAAGTCTTCAGGACCCCCTTAGCGCCTCCCCCGGAGCTCCGCCCGCCCCGCAGGGCCTCACCTGTGTAATTACCCTCTGGCTAGCCTTCCTTGGCCACCGCGGCCAAGTTTACACAATAAAAGGGTCAGAAAGAAACGCGAGTCATCTCCTCGCGCCCAGCCCCCAGCCCCAAACGAACTCTACTGGGCTGTCCCGGGTCGCCCCCGGCCAAGCCCCCGGCCCTAAGAGGCCCGGCCTGAGGTCGGCCCTAGGAGGGGTGTTTACAGCTGGGCTCTCGCCCCTGCTCGGCGCAGCCTGCCCCGTGCGGGCCCCTTCCGTCCCCACACGGCCCCGGATTTCCTTCAGTCCCGCCGCACCGAGCGCAGCGCCGGCCCCTCTCCCCGCCGGAGAGTTGTTTTCATGGCTCCCTCCGCGGACCTCTGGTGACTAACTCGCTCTCCTCTCCCGTCCCAAACCCTCCTCCTGCTGGCACTTCTTTCCGCCGCTCGCCCAGCGGCTCACATCACACTCCCACCTCAGACCCCAGGCTCCGAGAGGCGCAGGGCCGGCGAAAGCCGAGTGTGGCGCGCAGCGGCCCCCCGGGATGCGTCAGAGGACCATGGGGGTGCGAGAGCACAAGCCCGACGCGGTTCCCCGGCGCCCCTGTGGCCATCCACCCCCGCCTCAGCCGCCGCCTCGCTCCGTTCCCAGCGCTCAGCCCGTCCCCCTGCCCGACGCGCACCCGAGCCCCGCGGCCCCCGGGCTTCGCCCGCCCGTCGCCCCGGCCGGCCCCGCTCGCCCCGCGCCTCTGCCAGCTCCTCGCCCGCCCGCTGTCTCTAGCTCTGGCGCCCCAGCTCCCGAGCCCCCTCGCTCGCCCAGTTCTTTCTCTGCTGTTTGCCCTGTCAAAACACTGCCCGGGTCACGTGTCCCAACAACAGCCAACCCACCGCTCGTCACTTCCTCCCCGGCGGCCTCCGCGGCGAGCGCCCGGTTGTTATGGTAACACGCCGCACGCCCCGGGGCAGCAGCCCGGGGCCTGGGTTTCCGTGCAGGTGCCCAGCGGCGGCACCGGCGCGAGGTGGTGGGGATGGCAGCTGCGAGGGCCGGGCAGAGGCCCGCAGGCTGGAGAGGCTCCGGGCGCAGCGACGGTGCCTCGGGCCCTGCCCGCGCTGAGAGCCGGCCCTGGCGCGTCTGGTACCAGGAATCGGAGCTGCGCTATTAGAGCGCAGGATAACTGGGGAGATGGCATCCAGGGCCTGCCCCAGACGAGAAGGATAATTATAGTTTCCTCCTCCACCACTTGGGATGTTGGCTTTGGGCTGTGACCGAGCCCGAGTGGATTGCAGCACATGGTGGAAGCCGGGTCTAATGTGGCAGGGACAGCAAAGTGGGCAGCCATGCGCGTCAAGGAGCCAGGAGTTTAAGAACAAGAAGTGTTCTTGTTTAAGTTTAAAGTTTAAAACTTAAACTTTTGTCACCCTAGATTTCCCCCAAATTTTAGTAGGATTCAGAACCCAAGCTCCTGAGATACTCGCTGTGCTAAAAATAACTTTTATAACATCTAAAACACTGACTCATGGCAGGAGGACACTTTTGACACCGTGTTATTGTTGAGGAGCTGTAATTTTGTTGTCCTATAACAATGTGACATGCTGACATTTCATGTTGTGATGTCGTGTCATCACTTAAACACAAACAGATGACAAGGATCTGCTGTAATTAAAAAAAAGCAGTCTTAACAAGGGCTGAAGCTATTAGCTACTCAGTTTATAGACACAGTACATAGGTTGTGAGCTTCAAACAGAGACAAATAGAAGTCCAAAATTTTCAGTGCTCTTTGGTTTCATCTGAAAAAGTGGTTTTTTTTTAGAAATAATTTTGCATACGAGAATCAAAACAGGAAAATATTAGGGTAGGTCTGAAGGTGACTTATGTTTGTCTTTGTACTCTTCTGTAGTTTCCAAAGCCTTACAGTATTACTTTTACATCAGAAAAAATTTTTGTAAAGTACAAGATTGGAAATTGCATTTTTGTTGTCTCTATCAAATACATGAAATTTCAATTCTGAAAAATACTAATTTTCCAGAGGTTTTGATATGTACAGTAAAATTACATTGACAACTGCCGTGATTAGGACTATATCTAATCCAAACAGGGCAAAACATGCAGGAAGGTAACAATTCATTTTCAGGAAAATGTTCTGGTATCATGAAGATGAGACTTCTGACAAATGGCAACAGTTCCATAATCTATGTAATTGCTACAAATGTCAACTCCCCATGGATCTGACTTTGATATTATTGAATACTAGATTATGTAGTTTCCTTTATGAAATTTTATTTGTTCTACAATCACTTCTCAATTAACCCTGGTAATGGGAGACAGAAAGAACACTTCCAGATAATCCAAAATCCTAAATTTAGCACAACAGCTGGGACCAGATAACAGCTATTGTAAAAGGCTTAGTGGGTGAACAGATCTGGGAGCTAGATCTCTGTGATTTAGTTCCTTTTCCTCTGCCTAACTCACAGAAAGTATAAAGACCAGAAAAATGCTAAGAGCAGAAGCTGAGAATATTGGATAATATGGAACACAAATTAAAGAATAATAATTTTTAAATAATTAAGCTTTAAACAGCACATGGATAAATGATGATGTCTGAACATTTGTTAGACTAACGTGAAGCTTCTTATTAGAATCTTAAATCTGTTTAATAATTGGAGATCATTATGGCAAAATAAAGTACTTAAAAGAGGTATTTTTTACCCATTCATTATTCTAATTGTTTCATTCACTTAGCACACACTTACTGAGCACTCACTATTTGCTAAGCACACACTAATTTCATAATACAAAGTGAGGAGAAACAGGGTCAGTTCTCTTATAAAGCTTGAAGTCCTGACTAGTAAAGTTGCATAGCTTTGGTCAAGTCACATTCTATAGCTTTCTTTCACCTATAAAAATAAAGTATTTTGAATCTCACCAAACATAATTTCTTACCTTTTTAATTCTAAAACAATTCTATAATTGCATAAAACATATCTAGAGTGGGTTGAAAATAAAGACCTTCCCACAATGGCAACTCGTAAGTGTTGGTGATAAATGTGTTTGCACTTTGGGGCACCCAAGCAAAACAAACATCACTGGTTGCTACTTGGTGAAGGGTTAAGGGTCAGTGAAGCAAGGAAGTCAAAATAGCTGACAGGAACCTTACCCTTTTTCCATCTGATTTGCTCTCCATTTTGCTTTCCCCTAGTGTTCCAAAGACTTATAATTCACTTCAAAAAAGATTCATCTTCAGCAAGGACATAATCCCCTCAACTTTAACTTTTTTTTTTTCAACTTTTGTTGAAATAGGCAGTATATAACAAAACTGTATTTAATGGAGGTCTCTCTAAGTTCTTTTACTGGCTGAGGTGTTGAGGATTACTGGCTTGCACACTTTATTAACTACTGTTACCAAGGTCATGGAACCAGGCCAGCCTACCAGAGTTAGCTGCACCCAAGTAGAGATGAGTGCCCTTTTCTTCTATCTCTAGCACCAAAAGACCCGGCACAGAGCAGGAGTTCAATACATCTCAAACTTTATATTGACCAATAAAGTTTTCTTGTACATGTCCTAAACTGTACCTCTAATACTGACTGGCATTTTCTCCCTAGTGAGTTAAAGTTAGAGAGCTGGGAAATCAGTGGGTGGCACAAACTTCATATGTAAAGGATGCGTTTTCATTGTCCTTGTGGTATTCTCTCATAATAGGAATGTGTTGTGGGCTGAAGTGTGCCCCCCCAAAATATTATGTTGAAGTCCTAATTCCTGTACTTGTGAATGTGACCTTATTTGGAAATAGGGTCTCTGCAGATATAATAAAAATGAAGTCATACTGGATGGAGGTGGGCCCTAAATCCGACTACTAGTTTCCTTACAAAGAGAGAGCTACTTGAAGACAGAAGAGACACAGGGAAGATGGCCATGTGACAGAGACTGGAATGATGCAGCTGCAAGCCAAAAGAATGCAAAAGATTGCCAGGAGCCACCCGAATCTAGTAAGAGGCAAGGAAGGATTCCCTCCCCCCTGCCCCCAGAAACGTCATGGGGAGCATGGCCCTGCCAGTACCTTGATTCCCCCCTTTTCACTTTCAGAACCGTGAGAGAATACATTTCATTTGTTTTAAGCCACTCGAGTTTGTTGTATTTTATTACTGTAGCCTTTGGAAACTAATCTAGAACTCTAGCAAAGAACATTGACATAATTTTTTCTTGGCCTCTAAGTTGTATTGCTGATACTGCAAGTGTTCTAAAGTTCCAGGCTCTGAATGATCACCTAAACACGGAGATCTTAATTCTGTAAAAACTACGGTAAATCAATGGTAAATGTGAAGGAAATCGCTCAAGTATCACGAAAGAACAACTTTGTGACCTACAGCTAAAGGATGATCATGAGTAAGTGGCTGAGAATCATCGCATGAAAATACGCTATTTTAAATACGGCGATTGGTAAATCTGTTTCATCATAAAGTTTTGGGGAAATAAAGAATAGTAGAATTAAAATGTGTCGATAATGCTAGTCTTGCATAGAGAGTAAAAAAAAAAAAATTTGTGTACTTTTAGTTCTTGAAACAAGAGGAAAGGCAAGCTATCTTTTCCCAAGCTAACCTGTTTCCAGTGGTTCATTAAATTCATTGCAGTTCACTTGTTTCTAAGGGAGAAAGATTGTGGAGTTGTTGCTAAGGTACTGTTTACCAGAAACAGTCCTCCACCTTCCCTTAAATTGGTTGGCTGTTTTTTCTTTCTTTCTTTACTTTTCTTTTCTTTTCTTTTTTTTTTTTTTTTTTTGAGGCTCCTCTTTGTCTACCTTTTATAACCACAAGTATAAGGAAATGAAAAGTGATTCTTCTGGTTCCTGTCTGCAGAAGTGACTACAGTACTTAGAAATACAAAAGCCTCTAAACTACAAGCCATGGAAACACTCAATCAGATTTGCTGAGTTGCTAGAAGTCTCTGAGTCATCAAGATTTAAGATCTTTTCAAAAGTTAATTGCTCATTTTTGTGATAGTAACTGTGCTCAGCACTTCACATATATTACACACTTGATCCTGATACCACCTTCTTATCTTGTGGATTAGCAAATTGAGGCTTAGAAGGATAACTTTCCCAAGGCTACAGTTAATAACTGGAAGGAGTCTTCCTTGATGGCCTCATTTAATGTCTGTAATATCATGAAATAGGATAAACTATTCCAAAATTTTCAAGAGGGGAAAACAAGGCTCAGAAACATTGAAAATGGTTGTACATTTTAGAATGTAAATTGGTTTAGATAGACTTGTGCTCAATGCTTTGAGATACAAGTTCCAAATAGAGTGGTTCTGGCTGTTTTATTATATATAAACTCCAGGGATGCGTGGGTGGCTCAATTGGTTAAGGGTCTGCCCTTCACTCAGGTCATGATCCCAGAGTCCTGGGGTCCTAGCGTTGAGGCCCAACATTGGGCTCCTTCCTCAGTGGGGAGCCTGCTTCTCCCTCTGCCTGCCGCTCCCCTGCTTGTGTGTGCTTGCATGTGTGCTCTGACAAATCTTAAAAAAAAGTTTTTTAAAATAAATAAACTCCAAAGAGCAAATAGCCACACAATAACAGTAGCTAACATTTCTTGAACACTTGGATGGTAAGTACTATTCTGAATGCTTTATTGGGATTAGTTTGTTTAATCCTCATAATATCTGTGAAACATTATACCTATTTTATAATCAAATAACATGCCCAAGGTCAAGTAATTAGGTCAAGGTCAAAAAATGTTCAACCAGGATCCACACTGAAGAAGCATGACTTTGGGGGCACCTGGGTGGCTCAGTGGGTTAAAGCCTCTGCCTTCGGCTCAGGTCATGATCTCAGGGTCCTGGGATGGAGCCCCATATCGAGCTCTCTGCTCAGCAGGGAGCCTGCTTCCTCCTCTCTCTCTGCCTGCCTCTCTGCCTACTTGTGATTTCTGTCTGTCAAATAAATAAATAAAATCTTAAAAAAAAAAAAAAGAAGCATGACTTTGGAGTATAAGTTCTTAATCACTACCTCTTATTGGTCCCATTTAGTTTGGTTTTCCACCCAAACCCTGTATTTTCCTGCCTCTGGGCTTTTGTCATGTCTGTTGCCCAGCATGGATACCTCCCCAGTCCTACACCTTTCTTGACTTTCAGGGCCCAAGGTCTTACCTCACCATGTGTTCTAGAGCCACACTCACCAATCTTTTCCCTGAACACATATATATGGCCTTCAAACCACATATGCATTTTATCTTTTTACAGGGCAGAGATGAACTGTGACCTCAAGTTCCTTTGTAGTTCATGAGGGGCACCAGACTTGGCACAAAGACTTAATTATTGAAGAAGACCTGAAACTACCACTGTTCTCCAGAATGGCTCCAGCCAATCAGTAGTCACTAGTCACATGTGACCACTGAGCACTTGAAATGTGCCTAGTGAAAGTGAGAGATTGAATTTTTAATTTTAATTAATTTAAACTTAATGATGGGCTCTGGTTTCATTATTAGAAAATGAAGTATGGGGGCGCCTGGGTGGCTCAGTGGGTTAAAGCCTCTGTCTTCTGCTTGGGTCGTGATCCCGGGGTCCTGGGATCGAGCCCCACATCGGGCTCTCTCTGCTCGGCAGGGAGCCTGCTTCCTCCTCTCTCTCCCTGCCTGCCTCTCTGACTAGTTGCAGTCTCTGTCTATTAAATAAACAAATAAAATCTTAAAAAAAAAAAAAAAAGAAGTATGTTCGGAACAACTTGGGTATGTTGTTGGTATGTGAATCTACTTTTTCCAACTGCAAATTTCAGGAAATCTAAATATAGACTAATTATTTCTAATGAAAATATAGCACCCAAATTGAAATGTGCTATAAAGTATAACACATTCGCAAAATTTCAAAGACAGTAATAAAAAATATAACCATCTCTATTAATACTTTTAAAGTACTGATTACATATTGAAATGATATTTTAGATATGATCATATTTAGATATTTTAAATTTTTAAAAATACACTGGGCAATGTAAAGTTACATATGTAGCTCACATAATATTTCTATTAGGACTGCTTTCGGATTTCATGGGTTGGCAACAACAACACAAAAGACATTTGAAAATCGGTTGTTCTGGGGCACCTGGGTGGCTCAGTGGGTTAAGCCGCTGCTTTCGGCTCAGGTCATGATCTCAGGGTCTTGGGATCGAGTCCCACATCGGGCTCTCTGCTCCGCAGGGAGCCTGTTTCCTCCTCTCTCTCTCTCTCTCTCTGCTTGCTTCTCTGTCCACTTCTGATCTCTCTCTGTCAAATAAATAAAATATTAAAAAAAAAAAAAAAAAGAAAATCGGTTGTTCTCCTCAAGCAAGTGAAGCCTTTGAACAGTGCAAATTTTGAGATAAGGGAACTTGCCACTTGCTCTTGTCCTATCAAAAGTTCCACACATCCTAATGGGACTAGAGTCTACCACAACATGGTGAGAGCACCTTAAATTTGGTGAGCATAGCAGTGTAGGACTCTTCAAAAGACATGTTTGATTTGGAGTTTTCACAGCAGTTACTTTTCTTATGCCTGTTAGAGGATCACAGAGAGAACTAACTGCCTTATCCCAAACAAGGTAAGCTATTCTGAGAAGTAGTGATGGGTGAACTTCACTAAACAGTTAAATTCTCCATGAGGGGGCAGAGCCATTAAGTCTCTTATAAATCAAATTACTGATCCTTTACATCTCATCAAACTATATTAGTTCATTGCATTATTTTTAGATTTGAGAGAGACAGAGTGTGTGAATGGACAGAGGGAGAAACTCTTCAAGACTCCCTGCTGAGTGCAGAGCCAGACAGGGGGCTCCACCCACCACCCTGATATCATGCCCCCCAGCCAAAACCAAGAGTCAGCTGCCCAACTGACTAAGCCACTCAGGTGCCCCCACAGTTTGTTGCAGTCTAAGGAGAATTCTACCATATTGCTTTTCATGGTTAAAAAACGGGGGGGGGGGGGGGGGGGGGGGTGCGGTGCAGCGCACCTGGGTGGCTCAGTCCAATAAAGAGTCTGCCTTCAGCTTGGGTCATGATCCCAGGGTTCTGGTATGGAGTCCGGCATTGGGATCCCTGCTCAGCCGGCAGTCTGCTTCTCCCCTTCCCCCTCCCCACTGCTCACGATCTTGGTCTCAAAATCTAAAAAAAAAGAAGAAAAAAGAAAGAAAGAAAGAAAGAAAGAAAGAAAGAAAGAAAGAAAGAAAGAAAGAAAGAACCCATACTATTTAACTTGAAAAGTAGATGTACCTTGGAACACTGAAAAAACAAAATAAATTTTAAAAAGAAAGGAAAGTAGATGTAAACAACAGTAATCTCCATTTTAAAACATACAGAGTAAACCAAATGATCAGATACTTCAGGGAAAAAATTTGGAAGTGGAGTTTTATCCTCTAAGAAAGTTTGTAAGAAAAATCTTTTCTTAGTTTGTATCATCACCTTAGGTTTTAAAGCACAAAAGTTTTGTAAGACTACACAAGAATAATGCAGAAAATCCCAGCTCCTTTTTATAAATGGGAAAATACAAAATTGAAACTAAATTCTTCACATAAACTGGATAGAACATGATAGAGTAATCTGTTTTATATATATATATGTATTTTTTTTAAAGATTTTATTTACCTATTTGACAGAGAGAGAGAGATCACAGTAGGCAGAGAGGCAGGCAGAGAGAGAGGGGGAAGCAGGCTCCCCGCTGAGCAGAGAGCCCGATGCGGTGCTTGATCCCAGGACCCTGAGATCATTACCTGAGCTGAAGGCAGAGGTTTAACCCGCTGAGCCACCCAGGCGCCCCATCTGTTATATATTTTTAATAAACCAAGCTTCTGCTGCTTCTATCAGAACCCCAAAGCTCAGTTCAGCATAAAGAGAATTCTACTAGTTTTCTTTTCCTTTTACATGCATAAAGAGAATTCTACTAGTAGTTCTTTTATTGGCCTGTTGTGTGTATCTCAATAATTTCATACTGCCATGCTTCAGAGAGAAAGGAACACTAGCAGCCTCTTTACTCTAAATTGCCCAGGCAAAACTCTATACTTGCAACTCGCTGTATTTGGTCTTTATTTCCAAAATGTCATTTCTGTCTAACATAAGTTTAACTCAAGCCAGCATTCATTCAGCTTTGTATGCCAAATACTTTGCTGAGCCTGAGAGAGACCAAGGCCAGAAAAACTAGTACTTACCCTCAAAAAACTTTATTAATTTTAAAAGGAGATAGCCATATGAATAAGTAACAACTTCATTTTATAACAGGAAAAAAAAAGTTCATTCAGAAGGAAAACAGCCCAGAAAGGGGAAAAAAAAAATCACTTCTTTCTAGGAGAAGGGGTTGCTCAAGAAGGAAAAGTGAACATATCAGCTATGTTTTGGAGGATGAAGAGGAGCTCACTGGACAGGCAAAATGGGGTGCAATGGAGATGGAGAAGTTGTTCCTATCATGTGAAACAGCTTGTCACTGAAGTGTGACAGAATATACTCTGTTCAAGACGCTATATTAGAAAGTCACATTTAAGGAAGTTAAATGCAAATGATGTAGAGCATTAGAAAAAGGCCACCCTGGGGCGCCTGGGTGGCTCAGTGGGTTGAGCCGCTGCCTTCCGCTCAGGTCATGATCTCGGAGTCCTGGGATGGAGCCCCGCATCGGGCTCTCTGCTCAGCAGGGAGCCTATTAAAAAAAAAGAAAAGAAAAGAAAAAAAAAGAAAAAGGCCACCCTCCTCCGTATCAGTTCTTTGTCCCCCACTGCAACCCCATATCCCTGCCTTTCCCATATAACTGCAGTCTTTCTCAGTAATAGGTCCGAGTAAAATTTTGCCTGGTTCAGCATCTGGTTCAGTCACGTGCCTTGCTTTGAGGAACAGAATAAGGCTAAATTGACAGTGTTGAGCTAGACCTTAAGAGGTTTGGCCTCCTGTGTTAACATGAAAAACCACTTGCTGGGGCTGACATGCTGGTCTCCAGAAGATGAAAGACAAATGGAATGAACTCTAACCACCTTTCCTGACCCACGGATCAACCCAGTCTTGATTAGCAGAACCACCACAGCCAAACCCATACGTCCTGCTTATAAATTGTTATTTTAAGTCAGCAAGTTTTGGAATCCTTTGTGACATCACATTATTGCACCAATAGCAAACAAATACTGCCATAGCAGTGAATTTGGATTTCATCAGGAGGATGACAGAAAACTAGAAATAATTTTAATAAATAAATTTTTTCAGAAACAATTGGCTTTAGCAACAAAGCAGAGTATGGAGAAGGAAACAGGATGGTGGGAGAGGTGGTGGAAAAAAAAAAAAAAACTATTTCAACAGGCCAACCCCAAGAGTATGCAGACCTGAACTAAGGCAATGACAGTGGGGATGGAGCAGAGAAGATAGACTGGAGAGAGGTTTAGGAGGCAGAATTGTTAGAATTTGGGTGGTGATTGGCCATAGACAAAATGAGAAGACAACATTCTTGCCTCCACCACTCCACCTTAACCTGGCGTGGAATAGTTGGTAGAACACGATGTACTAGCAGAAAACTCAAAAGAAAGATCAGATTGGCCCTGAGGGTGGGAGTAAGGGTAAAGAATGGGAGTATTTGGTTTTAGACAGTAAGTTTGAAAAACCTGTAAATATCTAGACAAACATTCAGAACGTTACAGGAAGATTCTGCTCTGGAGCTTGGGGATGAGACCTTATTTAGATCTAGATTACTCTGAAAACGTCAGCATACAAATGGGGGCTACTGCATGGGAGTAGAGGAAGATGTCAGGGGATACAAGAAGGAACCATACTCAGCAATGGCACTCAGCAACGTTGCCTGTTGCAGAGAAGTCGAAAACGTAAGGACTGAGAAATATTCTTCTGATTTGGCAATCATGTCACCCATAAGAGAAGAAACAATTTCAAAACTCTTCACAAATGGACAGAGGTAGCCTAGGCCCAGCTGAACTAACTGTGTATTCAGAAAATATCCCATAATCGGGAAATTCACAGTGCGATTGCTTGGAATCTGATCACTACTTTGTACCAGGTCAGTGTAGCATAATTCTGAGAATAGTTGAAGACCTATTTTGGGAATTCAACACTATTTGTACCAAATCCCAGAAAGGCCATTATCAACAATCTCATGAAGTGTACCAGCAAAATCCAACATGCAGAGATCTGACCAAAATTGTTTTTCTGAGAGTAATGTACTTCCGGAATGTTTTGATTTACAGGAATGTCACATGTGAAAAAACAAAATAAATAAATAAATAAATAAATAAATAAATAAAACAAAACAAAACAAAAACCCTCCCGAGCTCTTATCTATAAGTGCCCATGTACTGAATTTCTCTTCAGTGTGCTCAATACATGACATTTTCTTCTCAATGAATTATGGTTTCTTTATCAGGGTACACGGTTTGATTCTAGGAACAATGACTGGGATTGATGGTTTGTCTAGCACATGAAATCCATACAGCAAACATGTGGCAACATGAATATAAAATAAAACCAGTATGGCTGTTTGGATGGTTAGATATTGATATAAGACAGACCCTGGTTATTGCTTTTAATAGTAAGGCAGCACTGGGCCATGCAAGATGACTCAGGGTACCTGTCTCTTTTGTCACCCTCTTTTGTTTTTTTTCCATGTAACCTTACTCCTCGGGCCACAGCTGATTGAATCAAGGATCAATACATGACCTGAAGGCAATCCTCTAGAACTCAGCCCAGAAGGAACACACCATATTGGTTAGTGATTAGCTAATCACACTCTTTATGATGGTGATTGTAGAAGGGTAGTGAGCGAGGTGTTTTACACCCACAGAGTCACAGCTAGAAAAGACACAGAAGCCTCCCTATCCGTGAGCAATGGGAAAATGAGTAACAGCACCCAATTCTGAACAAGTGTTATGTGCTCTTAAGTCAAGAACTTCAAGTAGGCTGCTGGAGGTATTGCCAGTCCCCAGTCACGGGAATGATGGTCCATTTTTCTGTGAAGACTCTTTTGAGGCTTTTCTGAGATTCTTTGTTGTTACTTTTCATGGTACCATGAATTCTTCCAATAAACCTCTGAAACAAAGGCAACCTGAATATCTCTGAGAGTTGAAACTTGGAAGCATCTAACACAATTTTCTATTACTCTCAAATCCTGAGTGAAAATGTCGAGATGCATTAATGAATTAGACTCCCTACAGATGTCAATTCATTATTCAGTCAACAATATGGACTGATTACCTGCTATGTGCCAGACATGTATTAACATTAGGAATTCAGGAGTGAGTAAGTGTGACATACCTGCTGCCTGCAAGGTGTTATGGTCTAACCTGAAATACTTAGACCACTTGGATCTTAATATGTACTATAGGGACAAACCTACACTCAGTAGGTCTCAGAAGCTTGTGATCTACAGTTTTACATATTCAAGGTTTTCCAAATATACTGCATTGATAAGGGTATGGCATGTGTTCACCCTCTAATCTAGGGACACCTACATTTATATTAGAATAAGTTCAGTTCAGAGCTTTCTAAGATTTACTATATCTGGGAAAAAAGCAAATGAGAGAAAACAGAGTTAACGGAACTATAAACTATTAAGTAGAACATGGCCGCTGAGTAGAGCCAGAAGTGTAGTAACAAGATGAGGCTTGCAGAAGTCAACAGAAATGAATAAAGTGATGACATTTATATGCGAGCATTTTGCACTAGTGGTAATGTGTCACCTACAAATGAAACTGAGTCCTGACGTAAAAAGGCCATTTTTCTTCGTCCTCAGTAAAAGATAACCTGAAAATTAATGGCCTGGATTGCCCAAGATAACAAGACTGAAAATAAAGATATAGGTAATTCATTAAGCCAGATTGAAGAAAAATGGAGAAGATGGAATCTAGTGCTTGGTGAAATTGAAATGTCAAGGAATTGACATTGATGCATCCTGCTGTTAACTCAGTAGTCAAAGCAAAAAATTTTAATGCTGTATTTCTTAAATTGACTAAAATTAAGAGTGAATGTATTTCCAGTGAAGATAAAATGGTCCAGTGAGAATAGAGTTCTTTCGGGAACACTGTTAAACTCTTGAAAGTTTCTCAGACTCTCTAGCTATTGTTTTACTTGGAGCATCAAGGAACTAATGGTCTTGTTATTATAGTCTACCATTCAAATGCTTTTCAGGCTTTCCTTCCAAGATTCCCAAATACCCAAGCACCCAAACTTCTAATTGCTGTATGAGAGAGTTTGATTGCTACAGTACTGCCATGGAAATTATCTTTTGCTGTCTTCAGTTCACTATGTTGCAGTTTAAATGTTTGCAGCTCTTTAAGCAACATTAGACATTAGAAAGAGGACCGAACTATAGCTAGAAGAGATAATTTAATTACCACAAAATTTTATTTATGTGATTTTACACAAATTTGAAAATATGAAATGGATAATCTTTTGGAAAATATAAACCATAAAGTGGAGTCAAGAACAGGTAGAGAGCCAGACTAAACTAATCATCTTTTTTAAAAAAAACTAATCATCTTCGGGGTGCCGAAGTGGCTCAGTGGTTTAAGCCTCTGCCTTCGGCTCAGGTCATGATCTCAGGGTCCTGGGATCGAGCCCCGCATCAGGCTCTCTGCTCAGCGGGGAGCCTGCTTCCTCCTCTCTCTCTTCCTGCCTCTCTGCCTGCTTCTGATTTCTGTCTGTCAGATGAATAAACAAAATCTTAAAAAAAAAAATAATAATCATCTTCTAAGAAACAGAATGGCGACTCCCAAAGAGATACCAGGCCCAGAAGACTTCACAGGTTTACATGAGAATTCTACCAAACCATCAGAGAACTTCTTTGTTATACAAACTACCCAGAGCAAAACAAAACAAAACAAAAACTGAAAAGATAAGAATAAAAACCTTCCGGGGCGCCTGGGTGGCTCAGTGGGTTAAGCCGCTGTCTTCGGCTCAGGTCATGATCTCAGGGTCCTGGGATCGAGTCCCACATCGGGCTCTCTGCTCAGCGAGAGGCCTGCTTCCCTCTCTCTCTCTCTCTCTGCCTGCTTCTCCGTCTACTTGTGATCTCTCTCTGTCAAATAAAAACAAACAAACAAACAAAAAAAAACACCTTCCCATTTCATTCTGAGACCAACATAATCCTGATAACAAACCCAAATGGGAAATACTGCCCCCACCAAAAAAACCCAGAATAACATTTATGAACTTAGACGCAAAAATCCCCAATATATACAGTATTAGCATGAATATGGTAATAAAGTAAAGGAATATTCCATCATGACTAGAGAGTTTATTGTGGGAATACAGAACTGCTCCAACATTATGAAGTCTATGAATACAAATCAGCAGACCCTCCATTTAAAGGAAATAGAAACCAAATTATTATCTTAGGCTGAAAAGTACACTTGACAAAATCTGATAACATTCCTATTAAAATGCCTTTAAAAGCTAAGAAGAGAGGAAATCTTCCTTATAGAGGATTTAACACAACCTTACAGAAGGCATCATACCTAATAGTGAAACATTCAAAGCAAGCATTCCCTTGAACATTAAAAACAACAACAAAAAAACCCCACCTAATTTCCACCAGTACTATTTGCTATTTGAAGTCTTAGTCAACACACTCAAAAGGAAAAGAAACAGAAGATATAAGTAAATAGAAGGATTGAGACGGGGCACCTGGGTGGCTCAGTTGTTAAGCGTCTGCCTTTGGCTCAGGTCATGATCTCAGGGTCTTGGGATCCAGCCCTGCATTGGGCTTCCTCCTCTGCGGGAAGCCTACTTCTCCCTTTCTCGCCCTCTATCAAATAAATAAATAAAATCTTAAAAAAAAAAAAAAAGAAGGATTGAGACAAAACTATTTTAGAGGATGGGGCACCTGGGTGGCTTAGCTGGTTGAGCATCTAACTCTTGGTTTCAGCTCAGGTCATGATCTCAGGGTCAGGAGATCATCAAGCCTCAAATCCATGCTCAGGGTGGAGTCTGCTTGAGATTCTCTACCCCCTTCCCTTTCCCTCCTCCTGCTCATATGGGTGCTCTCTCTCAAATAAATAAATAAATAAAATCTCTATTTAAACACAATTATTTCAGAGGTGATGGTTAAACTAGACTTAATGAGGAAATTCAATATACGATTAATATTTGAAAATTAACAGCTTCTAATACTCCAACAACCAGCTAGAATATGTTAGGGGAGAACAATCCATTCACAATAGCAATAAAACCATTATATTGCTTACAAATGAATCCAATGAAAAATGTTAAAGACTTATTTAAAAAAAAAAAAAAAAAGGACATAAAAGAAGACAAATAGCTAGAGATAAACCGTGTTCCTGGATAGGAAAACCCAATGTTTTGAAGAAAATTTTTTTCAATCTACAAATTCAATGTATCCTCAATCGAAATTTACAAAAATGTTTTAAGTGGGATTTGACAAGCTGATTACAAAGGTTTACATGAAACACTAGAACTATACTTAACACAGTGAGATGCTTACACTTCTTAGTGTAGCACATGAAAATACCAACTAATGAATCGCATCTTTAAGCCTTGCTTTCCATGCTCACATAGAAAAATATAACTCTAGGGCGCTGAGGTGGCTCAGTCGTTGAGCATCTATCTGCCTTTGGCTCAGGTCATGATCCTCCTGGGATTGAGCCCCACACTGGGCTCCCTGCTCTGTGGGAAGCCTGCCTCTTCCACTCCCACTCCCGCTGTCTGTGTTCTCTCTCTTGTTGTGTCTCTCTCTGTCCAATAAATAAATAAAATCTTAAAAAAGATAGTTCTGAAACCAATATTGTACTGTATGTTAACTAGATTTAAATAAAAAAATTTTTAAAAAAGGGTCTGAAACCTAATCCCCAAATGTAACTCAATAGAAATAATTAATGCAATTTACCAAAAAATTCTAAATTTCATCTACTGATAAAATCTGTGAATAATAAAGGTCTTCTGAAAAAGAAAAAAGATAGTAGTGAGGGGAATGGAAGAGTGCCTATACTATTTAAATCCTACTCTCTGATACCTAGCACTCTTTCTTTTGTCTAGTAACTATAAAGGAGTTCTCTAAATGCACTATATGATGTGACTATTTTGTACTTTGATACATTTCCTTCAAATAGACCCTAGAATTTTGCAACTTTTCCTATCAGTCTCTGCACTTCACACTTGGGCTTCCAACAAAGTGCATTTTAATATATGACTGCTTAGAATTAAAGCAGATAATTACCCTGTCTCCTTTGACATTCAAGAATTCATAGCTGACCTGGAGCCTTTGTGTTAGATCAGGTAGAAAATACAAAACAAATAATACAAAATAATGAAACAAAGCATTTATAACACCACAAAACCCCAGTTTTTCCAGAGCACAGTTGCCAAAAGTAGAAAAACCCACTGCACATTTTTAAAATCTAATTTGAAAATATTTTTTGTCTTACCAATTTCCCCAAACACATATACTTTTCCACTTTTAAATTGAGTAATTTCTGTGTGTACTCTCAATAGCCAAAGAAAGAATAGTAGAAAAAGCTATCACTTCTTTTTTGGGGTTCCTTTTAAGTGTTAGTTTTCCCCCCAGATTTGACAGTTTTCTTCTTCAATCAGTCTACAGGTACTTTCTGGACAGGCCCAAGCTTCCAGTATTTCCCACAAGCTAAACAGCTTCCAAATCTACAATTCTCTACTAATCACTCCATCACCCGAACTCCAGACCAACTCAGGTGTTTACATCTACCAGCATAACCCATAGCTTGATTAAATCAACAACATTCCACTTCATTCCCTAAAAGCTTCTGCTGCTTTCCTGCCTTTCCTTTCTCAGAGACACACCATCATCCCCTAGTCATTCACACAACATCTGCTGAGCACCTGCTATGCCCAATCACTGCTCTCTCCAGAGAGAGAGAGACCCACAGGGACCAAAACAAAGATCCCTGTCTACAAGAGGCTTCTGTGCTAGTGAGAGCAGAGAGAGAATAAACAGAGCGAGTGGTATGGTATATTAGAAGGCAGGAAAAAATAGAACAGAGTGAGTCTTGAGGAGGGGCTATTTTAATTAGGGTCGTCAGTCACACCTCACTGGTGTAACCTGAAGGAGTCAAGGACATTCATATGTGGCTGTCTAAAGAAAGACTGTTTCAGGGGCACCTGGGTGGCTCAAGTGGTTAAGCAGCTGCCTTTGGCTCAGGTCATGATCCCAGGTCCTGGGATCGAGTCCTGCACTGGGCTCCCTGCTTAGTGGACAGTCTGCTTCTCCCTCTCCCCTTCCTGCCCACTCGTTCTCTCTCTCTCACTCACTCTCTCTCAAAATCTTGGAAGGAAGGAAGCAAGGAAGGAAGGAAGGAAGGAAGGAAAGAAAAGAGAGAGAAGGTGTTTCAGACTAAGTGAGGAATCAGCACAGAGGTCCAAGGCAAGAACATTCCCTCGTTATATTTGAGAAGAGCAACTGGCTGGAAGGTAGTAAACAGTGGAGGCAGGGGATTAGGAGGGGTGAAGGGAGTAGGCAATGAGGGGAGAGAGAGGATGGGAGGTCCAGATCACATGCGGCCTTAAGGACTATTGGAAGGACTTCAACCATTGCGTGGCTTTGAGCAGAAATGTTATGTAATCTCACTTATCTTTAAAAAGTTCACTGACTGCTCTGTTGAAATTAGACCTTAGTGAGGCAAGAACAGACCCTCCTAGCTAGTTAGCAGGCTATGACAACAATTCAGCTAAGAGCTAGTATAGCTTGGAATGCCATCAACTCTCTTACCCAAGCTGGGAACCTGAGGGAGTTCCTCCTAGGCATTCCCCTCTCCCACTTCCCAAACCATCTCCCTACCTGCTCTTAACACATGCACCTGGATTCTATTTCTAAATACCACCCGTTACCACAGTCTCCACTAAATACCACCCGTTACCACAGTCTCCACAGGCTTATCTGGATCACTGAAATGGTGTCCTAGCTGGTCTGCCTCTGGCTTACTCCTTCTTTTAAGTGTATCAGCCAAGGTATCCTAATCACAGGGAACCTTAGTCTGGGATGCATACACAGACTTCATTGGATCTGACACCGAGAAAGCACATTTCTATTTTCACTAACATCTAACTGAAATTCAGCATTTCCTGTGATTATGAATGTAAGAAACCAACTATAGTATTAGGAGAACCCATGATGGTCATCAGTAGAAATCAGATATTTTCCTATCACATTACAGTTGGAACACGTATCTCATCATCTATAATCATTACTTTGAAATTATGATAATTATTAGATCTATCACTAGATCTTTTTTAAAAATATGCTAATAGAACAAATGTCATAATTAAGAAATATTTGTATTTCGACATGACTGGTTTCCTTTTAATTACCATGTGTTTTAATTTATACATTGAATATGATTAGTTTTAGGAATTTATAGTTTTTTAAATTTATAGACTTCCAAAGGGGTTCAAGGCCAGAAAAGATTAAAATTGCTATTCTAATTATACCTAATCTATCTAGATCTGATCTTACTACTTCCATACTTTCCAAATCCTCATGCGGTTTGCCAGCACACAGGGTGAAGTCTCAAACTATAACAGTGCTACAAACTTCTCCACATCCTCACGTAGCTAAATTTCCTGCTGTAGGACAATTCATGCCTCCTCTCCCGCAGTCTGCATTCTAACCATCCGGACCCATGCTGCTTCTGGTACTTGGCCCTTTCACTCCTCTGGGCATTTGCTCCTTACATACCCCCTATCCTTTTTTTTTTTTTTTTTTTTTAAGTAGGCTCCATGCCCAGTGTGGGCCTTGAACTCACAACCCTGAGATCAAGAGTCACATTCTCTACCCAAAAGTCACAAGGCCTACCCAACCATGGAAAACTGCTGCCCCATCTTCAAAACTCACCCTTTTCCAGTATTGCCTCCTCTCAGACCAGATTAGTTTTCCCTTCATTCACACTTCCACTGCACACCATACATGTCTCTTCACATCCTATGGCACTCTTAGTTGACTTGCTTGCTTCTCTTGCTCAACAGTAACACCTCATGGAAGGAAATCCTCTTAATTACCTTGGAATCTCTAGAAGGCTTTAACAGATGCCTCATAAATGGCTAGGTGAATTGAACTAAATACTTTTTAAGAAAATTGATCTGAGATTATGAGCTACTTCTTTAATTCATAAGAACATGATGAAATACGCCTCAAGAATTTTTCCTTCAGTCTTCTAACCCTAGGTTAAGAATATGGAATTCCATTTGCTTATAGATAAATTTGCTTGCAAGTCACAGTGTAGAAGATACTTGCAATACATTTATCTGGCAAAGGATTCAGAAACACTGTTTTAAAAGACTCCTATAAATCAGTAAGAAAAAGACAACTAGGGCACCTGGGTGGCTCGGTTAAGCGTCTGCCTTCGTCTCAGGACATGATCCTGGGGTCCTGGGATGGAGTCCTGAGTCAGGCTCCCTGCTCAGCCGGGAACCCGCTTCTCCCTCTGCCACTCCCCTACTTATGCTGTCTGTCAAATAAATAAATAAATAAAATCTGAAGGAAAAAAAAACAAACAGTCCAGTAAAAAATTGGGCAAAAGACTTGAACAGCAACTTCGAAAAGGAGGATATCCAGATGGGCGATAAATATCAAGGCAAACTTCAACAGGGCTTTAGATGACTCATCAGGGAAATGCAAATTAAGACCACAACAGGAGACTATTATTCTCACCCCAGAAAGACTAAGACTTAGAAGACTGAAAATATCAAGTGTTTTGTTTTTTTTTTTTTAAGATTTTATTTATTTAGTTATTTGAGAGAGAGGGAGAGCAAGAGCACAAGAGCGGGGAGGGTCTGAGGGAGAAGCAGACTCCCCACTGAGCAGGGGAACCCCCCCATGTGGGGCCTCTGGGATCATGACCTGAGTGAAAGGCAGACCTTTGACTGACTGAGCCACCCAGGTGCCCCAATATCAAATGTTTTTAAGGATGTAGATGCCCTATATTGCAAATGGGGTGGGAGGGGCGCAAAGTGACAATCTCTTTGGAAAATCATTTGTTAGTTTCCACTAGGATTAAATACGCATTTGTTTATGATACAGCAATTCTATTTTATTATGTCTAACAGAAATGAATGCAAATATTGTAGCATTTGTACCCTACATCCAGAACAACTTTATTCATAATATCCGTAAGATGAAACAACCCAAATGTTTATGAACAAATAAACTGTGACACACATTTATATAATGGAATACTACCCATCAATTAAAAAAAAATAATTGTCTCCAACAACAAGATGGAGAAAGGTCAGATACTATGTTGCAGGAAAGCCCAACACAAAAAAGTTGTAGTATGTAATTCCATTTATATAAAGGTTAAGAACAAGCAAAAGTAAAAGATGTTTATAAAAATCAAAATAGCAATTAATGCTTCAGGGCATAGACTAAGAAGCAGCTAAGAGAATCTCATGGGGTATAGGAAATTAATCCTATAGTTTTAGCTCAATGGTGGTTATCCATACATATACACACGTAAATATTCAAACTACATACTTAAGATTAGTGCATTTTATGCACTTTACGTAGTATTATTAAGTATAATAAAGAAACTTGATCAGATCTACAGAAGGGGTAGTATTTTGGGAAACTCAAACCATGGCACAACCATTTAGAAAATGGTTTTAATATGGTCCAAAACAGTTGACCCAGTGGAAAGAATAAAGATATTCTGGAGGAGTAAAAGGGAGAATGAAAACTGAAATATTTTGAAAGTAAAAGCACACTGCACAAATGTACCATGTTAGAACAAGCATGTCCAGTCTTGGAACAATGAGAACCTGAGTTAAGCCAATGGTTCAAGAATCACTGAACACAGGCATAACATTGGCCTAACCATCAGTACATCTTTTTAAGTCTACTTTTTTTTTTTTTTAAAGGTTATTTGTCAGAGTGAGAGAGAAGGAGTGAGCGAGCACAAACAGGGGGAGCAGCAGGCAAAGGGAGAAGCAGGCTGAGCAGGGAGTCAGATGCGGGACTCGATCCCAGGACCCTGAGATCATGACCTGAGCTGAAGGCAGACGCTTAACCAACTGAGCCACCCAGGTGACCCTAAGTCTATTTTTACTCAGATATTATAACACTGTGTAAGTTTAAGGTGCACAACATGTTGATTTGATATATTTATATATTGCAATGTGATTACCACCTTAGCACTCGCTGACACCTCTGTCATGTCTATTTCTTATGTTCTCTCCTCTTTTTTTGCATGTGTCTTCACACTGGTAGCACTTGAGATGAACATTTTATTCCTTTCTGCAGGAGATGGAAAAATATCTTTGAGGAAGATCATTTGGCAAGGAGAAAGGGACTCCCAGGGTGCCGTCTCCAACCCCTGCCGTTCCCACATCCCTGAGAGTATACCTCGTCATCCCAGGTGGGTCCTCCCAGAGGAATCCCTAAATCCCAATCACCACCTGCCACTGCCTTGTAAGGCCCTCAGTGTTGCTCCGATATAGTTTCCTAATTCATCTTGCTTTAGATCTCTCCATGCTGATTCCACTCTCCAGCAACTAGAATGATCTACCCAAAAAGCAGCTCCCATCAGGGTCCTTCCACTGAAGTGCTTCCCTTTGTTTCTGTATAAAATCCAAACTGGCCTAAGCAGCCTTATCTCCCCAGCAGGCATCCTGGACAAGTTCTCAGAATGTGTTAGGGAGAGGAAACCCCCCAGGTTAGCCTTCATAGGATCACCCGCACCAGACCAGAAATCTAGGGGTGTCTTAATGACATCCACAGCAATTCTGTCATTTTCCTTCTTGCCTTTTGTCTCCTTAAATTGTCAGCTCTGCAGTTTCTAGGTTTCCAAACCTGAAGGACATTAAACACAAGACATGGGGCTTCCCCCAACACAGTAATGTTGAGGATATGTATGGGTGTGGCATTAAGTACTTTATTCTCAAAGTAGAAATCCTTTAGAATCTGAAGGTTAGATCTTTAGCATGAAATCAGATTAATGACCAGGGGAGAAATGTATTTACCTATTCTCTTTTCTCCAACTTTCATAGGTACACCACTATGATCTTGGAGCGGGTATCATGCCAAATTAAAACTTGCTCAGAACTAAACTATGGGGTGCAACTTTAAGTGCACTAGTTCCAAACTGTAAAAACCCAAGTGTCCATTATCATGTGAATATAAACAGTTTTCCTTTTGTTATTTATTTCTAACTTTTGAGATAGGATATCTTCTTTGAAGATGGAGGTTTTTTAATCCTATAGAGATTTAAATTGTGGTCTATTATGTAGTCTGTCCTGGAAAATGTCCTGTGAGCACTTGTGAAGAATGTGTCCTTCATTGTTTTGGAGTAGAGCGTTCTGTGTGTGTCTGTTACATCTAGTTGGTTCATTCATTCCTCTATTTCCCTGAGGAGGAGAGGGGAAGTAATGGATGAAGAGTCTGAGATGGAAGAGAGATGGAAGGAATAGGACTAGAGGGGACGACCAACAGGACTAGACGGAGAGTATGGCGGCGGTTGCCAGGGCCTGGTTGCCCAAGGGTAGAGGGATAGAGGGTTATTATTTAATGGGTTTAGAGTCTCAGATTTACAAGATGAAAGAATTAGAAAAATGGATGATGGTGATGGTTGCACAGTGTAAAGACATCTAATACTACACTTCACTGTATCCTTAAAAATGGTTCTGATGTGGGGCACCTGGGTGGCTCAGTGGGTTAAAGCCTCTGCCTTTGGGTCAGGTCTTGATCTCGGGATCCTGGGATCAAGCCCCACATCGGGCTCTCTGCTCAGCAGGGAGCCTGCTTCCTCCTCTCTCTGCCTGCCTCTCTGCCTACTTGTGATCTCTGTCAAATAAAAATTAAAAAAAAATGGTTTGGATGGTTAATTTCATATTACGTGTATTTTACCATAATAAAAAGAGGAATAAACACATCAAATTGTACATTTTGAAAGGGTGAATTATATGGTATGTGAATTTTAGAACTAAACCTGTAAACACCCATAAAATGGCCGAAAAAGGAAGACCCTTCCCCACAACAGAGGTCACTTAATAAATGTGGAAGCAGTGGTGGTATAATTGGAAAAATGACCATCTTGCAGCCGGTTTGAGCAACCTCAGATGAACAAGAATGCATGTTAAATCCGATGAGGAGGTTATCTGTATGAACTCATTGTCTTTCCAAAGGCTTTTTGCTGATTTCAAGTGTCCAAGTAATAAATACACAGAGAAAAAAATAAACAGTGACTGGGTGGTTAAGATTATCCCCTTGTAGATACAGACAAATATCATGACTCCAAATGTAAGGGTCTGGAAAGAACACAAAATCACAATGTAATAATCCAGCCAGAGCTGCATAATCTGAGTTTAATTATGAGGAAACACCAGATGAACCATTTGAAGAACATAAAAATAAATCATCTACATTCTTCATAAACATCAAAGTCGTGAGAGACAAAGAGTGAGGAACTATTCTAGATTAAAGAGACAGGATACCTTTTTTTAGGGAGAGTAGAATATTATTTGGATGACTGACAAAAAATCAGAATCAGACTGTAGATTAAACTATTTTAACAAGATTGAATTTCTGGAATTTGTTAATTATAGTGTGGTTATGTAAAAAAATACCCTTGTTCTTAGGAAATATATCCTTAAAGAGCATGACACTTGCTACCTACTCTCAAATGATCCAGAAAAAAAATAAAATAGTGAGGAGGGGTGTGAGGGAGTGAAAATGATAAAGCAAATGTGGCAAATATTGAAAAACTGGTGAATCTGAGTACAGGGTATACAGAAGTTCTCTGTACTCTTCTCACAATGTTTCAGTAAATAAAAGTTTAGTAATAGAATATTTGTAAGAAGTGCTCATTAAAGACAAAAAAATGGCATTGTTACGTTCATTTGCCTTTCATCTTTGAGTCTCTGAGAGCAGTTTGGTTTAGGATAGCCAGGAAAATCTTAGTCCCAAATCCACACTATTTCTGTGCCAGAGAAACCTTGCCACCAGAAGGTGGAAGGCTTAAAGAGGTTTTCTGGGACTTCAAGAAAGGAGTGCAGTTACCCTGGGAAAATTGCAGTGACTATCAAATTAGAAGAGTAGTAAATAGGACAAATGAAAAAAGAACAAATGATGGGGGCACCTAGGTGGCTCAGTGGGTTAAGGGCCTGCCTTCGGCTCAGGTCATTATCTCAGGGTATTGGGAATGAGTCTACTGTTGGGCTCCTTGCTCAGCTGGGAGCCCAGAGCCTAGGCTCAAGCTCTCTCACAAATAATCGTAAAAGAAAAAAAAAAAAAAAAAAAAAAAAGAACAAATGAAGGTACTCCAACCTCTCTGAGGGAAGCTGGGATCAATCCTGCTTTCCGCAGCAGCTTGGGGGACTGTGACTCCTTCCAAAACCTTCACCTTTCACTGACAGGAGAGGGAATTCCAATCCCCTCTTCCTCAGCAGAAAATGGGTGGGGAGAAGGGAGAAGGACTTTTAGGTTCCAAAAGCTAAACCAAGTATACTTTCCATCTAGCCTTGGGAGTCAAAGGCGGCAGAGTCCCACTTCCCACCCAAAATAAATTCCTCACCAAGAGAGTTTTAATTCTTTAAACAGCCAAGCATTTCATTTGTGATAAAGTCTTCAAATGCAAATAGTTGGCCAGGCGTCACAGAAACATGCAAATGTATTTATGCTAAAGTATAATCAGCTAACTAATCAGTACAATCCATAATTATAAAGGACAAACAAAATCAAAAACAGAAAAAGAATTGATTTTCTTGTTTTGAAAAAAAAGAGGAATTGGGAAAAAGGAAGACATTCCTGGGATGTAAAGACAGGGAAGAGAGAGAAGAGAGGTCCTTAGAACTTTTCTCATTTGCCAGAAAGTTAAACCTCGGATTCCTGGTGAACCAAAGCACTTGAGGAGATCTTGTGTTTTTTTTTTTTTTTTGGGGGGGGGGGGGTTGTTGTTGTTGTTGCTTTTAAGATTTTATCTATTTATTTGACAGAGAGAGACACAGCTGAGAGGGAACACAAGTAGGAGGAGTGGGAAAGGGAGAAGCAGGCTTCCCGCCGAGCAGGGAGCCCAAGGTGGGGCCAAAAGCAGATGCTTGACAACTGAGCCACCCAGGCGCCACTAGGAGATCTTAGGAGATCTTGTTTTTAACCAGAGGGACACCCGTGCTTGCAGTTCAGGATTTGTGATGTCAGCTTATCACACTAACTTCATAACACAGCTCAGGGCTCAGAGGATTTTTCTGAATCAAGGTGTGGGTGTTAAAATGGACTCCGTTTCTCAATCTGTAAAATGGGAATAGTTATATTTATAAAATCCACCCCACAGCATTGTCGGGATTGAAGAGACAGTTTCTGTTGAACTGTTTTGGAAAGAAATAATGTAGCACCAATTTAAAATGATAGGTTTCTTCCCCCCTATTCCAGTCGTCTGAGCAAATTCTGCTTGAGCCTGTCACTTTAAAACCTTAGGCCCCTCACCCTAGTATTATCCAGTTGTGTTAACGTATCATAGAGGGGGGCGTCTGGGTGGCTTAGTTGGTTAAGCCTCTAGCTTTGGCTCAGGTCATGATCTCAGGGTCCTGGGATCAAGCCCCATGTGGGGCTCTCTGCTAAGTGAGGAGTCTGCTTCTTTCTCTCTCTTCCTCTATACTCTCCCCCCCTCGCTCACTCCATTAAATAAAAAATTAAATCTTTAAAAAAATATATCATAGAGGAGTCTTCTCCTTTTCTCCCTGGCAAAATGAGGTTTGTTAGTTCACAGGTGTTACAACCTCAAGTTCTCCGAGGCCCAACCATGTCACACAATCCCGTGGAGCTGGCTGACAGGACGTGAGCATTCAGGAGTAGGGAGGACTGGGTCAGCAGAGACAGCACGTCCTACCTGTTGGCCTTCATGACACAAAACCTGTCTAGGCAAGTGGGTCAGTTTTGCCTCCTCTAGATTAGAGGATGTCTAAATTCCCCTTTGAGCTCCCAAACCCTGTGATTGATTATTTTGAAATTTCACATCTGGCATGGGAACTCGCTTGGAGCTCCTTTTCCAGTATTTATTAACCTGCATGCCTCTTGCTGGTCTCCTATCGTTGCAAAATCATCAGACTTTACGTAGCCAAGCAGTTACTACTTGAATTGAAAAGTTCACATAACATTTTTCAAGTATTTGCTGAACTTTGCCCCAAGGCTCAAATTCTCTTGTCTCTCTTAAAGGACCAAACTACTGATTACAAAATGACAAGGTATGGATTATTTTTCATGTGACCTTTTCACATCACAATGTAGACAGGCCCGGTTCACCTCTCCCAAGGTTGTACCTGATTTCTGCTTTCTCTCCCTTGAATATTCCAGAGCTCTCTTACCTCAGCCGATTACAAAACTATCTGAGCCCTCTGTCCTGCTTAATCTCTTCAACCTCTTCACCCCACTGCGTGCCCCCATAGACCTTCATCCCCCTTCCACGCCCCATTTCCTCCAGACACATACCTCCTAAGTCCGTCCCACGGGGCCAGAAGCATTCTCTGCCATGAAGACCAAATGAGGGTCTGGGTCTGGAGACAGCAGTGAGGACCCACAGGGGTTGCTGCTTCTGGCATAAATAAGCAGAGGGAGGAGTCTGTGGGAGGAGTAGCCAAGAGGGGAGTCCTTAAAGGGGGGATGCCTGAGGACTGGTGTGCTGAAGGAGGGGGCCCTTGGACTGTCCCAACCTGGCCGATCCCAAATAGTTTTGTTGTTAAGGCTGGTTCCTGATACTGTGGTCTGATTCATTCAATCTGGAGTAAAGCATTTGGGGCTGTTTATTATTGTGATCATGATAATGATGTTGAATCAGGGTGATATTTGGCGCACAAGGACTCAGAACTCCAAATTTCTAGAGCTAGTGAGTGGCCCACCAGGCTCCGGTGTGCTAGCTGGCAGCTGATCCCAAAGAAGGGCAGCAGTGAGGTCCCGTGTCCTCAAGTTCAGAGTCCTGGGCTGAGAAGAGCACCTGTAAGATTGCAGCTGTAGCTAGTGAGGTTTCTGTTCCTGAGGTAGGTGTATTTACATGTTCCTTTAGGTCCACTACAGACAGGCTCCTTTGGCTCTTGTTACAGCCTGCTGCTTTGCACCCCCTGGAATCCCTCTCTATTGTTGTTTCTAAGGCCCTCCCTGCTCGGCCCCTGCCAGCATCTCCACTTTATCCTCTACCATGTGACCCTTGTCCACGATGGTCCAGCTATACTGTGTTTTCAATGTAACATATCCTTTAAAAAAGCCAAACAAATTCCACCCCAGGACATTTGCACTGATTATATCTGCTACTGGAACACTCATCCCACTGTTACTGCTCTTCCCTTATATAAATATCTGACTCCCCATTATCCATGAGTCAGCTCACTGATAAGAGCCTTTCTAAGGGTGTTAGTGGCGGGGGTGGGGGTGGGGTGCCTGGATGGCTTAGTCCACTGGGTGTCTGTCTGCCTTCAGCTCAGTTTCCAGGTCCTGGAATCAAGCTCCGCATTCATTCGGCTTCCTGCTCAGCGGGGAGTCTGCTTCTCTCATTCCTTGCCCTCCCCATTGCTCATTCTCTTTCTCTCTCTCAAATAAATAAATAAATAAAATCTTAAAAAAAAAAAAAAAAAACAGTCTTCCCCCTCAATCACCAGACACTGTTTTGTCTTCTTCATAACTATTAGCAGTACCTGAAATTATTGAGTTTATGTGTTTACTGGGGTATTTCTCCAGTCCCCTCCCCTCACTGAATTCTAAGTGTCCCAAGGCAGAGTTGGGCCTGTATTGCTCATAACATTACCCCACCTCCAAGATTAATACCTTACACACAGTGGGTGCTTACTGTATGTGCATGGACCAAATAAATGGGATACAGTTCAATCATTGACTATGTATTATTGTGTAGCTGACATGTGCCAGGCACTGTGCTGAATGAGGGCGATATGACAAACAGGACAGGCAAAGCCTCCCCCAAGGAGGCTTCCTGTCTAGAAGGGAAGACAGTCATTAAAGTCATATTCACTTGATTGAAAATACATCTTAAAAGAATAAACACATAAAAAATTATTTGTTGTTTTTCACAGTTTGGCTATAAATGTGCATTTCAGAAATGTTGGTGGGGGGGATAAACTGTCAGTCACAGAGCCCAGAGTTCTCAAGAATCCAAGCCACATTTATAAATTGATAAAATGATTTATTCCTAGAAACTTGATGGGATCCCTTGGAGCAAATGACCCATTTCTAGTTCTCAGACTAATTTTTTTTTTTTAAAGATTTTTTATTTATTTGTCAGAAAGAGAGAGAGAGAAAGCACACAAGCGGGCAGAGAGGCAGGCAGAGGTGGATAGAGAGGCAGGCTCCCCGCCGAGCAAGGAGCCCGATGCGGGACTCGATCCCAGGACCCCGGCATCATGACCTGAGCGGAAGGCAGCGGCTTAACCCACTGAGCCACCCAGGCGTCCCTTCAGACTAATTTTTTTGCTGAGAAGTTTAATCAAGACTGCCCTGTGGCACTAGCATATTTATCACGCTCAATGAGTTTAATTCGAGAATGACCTTTGAATCCATGTTTCAACATCAAAAGAATTCAGATTTTGGGGGTGTCCCAGGACTCTCAGTGTCCTTTGGAGCTTGTAAAAGAGATCTGGCGTAAGTCAGGGATTGCAATAGGCCAATAGGGCTTCCTCAAAAGTTTCAGAAGGGAAGTTGGGACGAGGTCACTTGCTGGTGGAAATCACAAATTACACCTAGTAATTTGGTTGGAACTCTCCTGTTTCCCTTTGGCCAAGTCTCTACTTGGTTTATTTCTTTCACTTGTTAGGCCCCTGAAGGCATTTGATTTCATGAGCCCTGCTTCCAGACATCGGATTGCATATACTAACAATTTTAGGATTCCTGGGCATTTTTGGACAAACAAATTCTGGTTTGGAGAAACTCAAATGCTAAAATGCTGGTGATTTGGTACCGAATCCAAACATCTCTAATACAAAGAGGTCCAAGACACAAGGATGATAAATCTCAAATTCTAAAGATTCATGAAATAAAACTTTTTCGACACGTTCTTTCAAATTTCCTCAGCAGGAACACATTTTATCCTTTGGTGGTTGTTTAGTTACTATGACTGCCTAACAAACCACCCTGAAATGTTTTAAAAATAACCATTTTTTAATGCTCATGGATTCTGTGCATCAGGAATTCTGACTGCGCAGAGAGGGGGCAGCTTGTCTCCACTCTGTGATTCCAGGTTTGCCACTGGGAAGAAGGGGGAGTGGGTCAATGGTTGAAGGCTGGAATTCCATGGAGACATCTTCACTCACAGGTCTGGCGGACGATATGGGTAACTGACTAGGCACACATGCACGTGATCTCTCAGTGTGGTCTCTCTGCAGAGAGAGACATCTAGACGTCCTTCCAGCAAGGTAGCCGGATTCCACAAGAGAGCAACACAAAACAAGAGAGCAAGGGTGCACAACATCTTTATAATCTGGCTCAAGGGGTTATTGTAAGAAGAGTATGTGGGATGGAATTATTACAGGCATCTTCAGAAAATGCAATCTGCCACAGGGATAGAGTTGACTTTCAAAAATAGCTGAAGTGCTTAGGTGTCACGTTTGTTGAAAAATGTAAATGAGGGCCCCCCCGGCTGGCTCAGTCAGTAGACCATAAGACTCTTGATTTCAGGACTGTGAGGTCAAGCCCCATGTTGGGGTAAATAAGGGGTGCCTGGGTGGCCCAATTGCTTAAGCCTCTGCCTTGGGCACCAGGGTCCTGGGATCCAGCCCTGCATTGAGCTCCTCGCTCAGCAGGAGCTTGCTTCTCTCTCTTTCTGCCTGCAGTTCCCCTGCTTGTTCTCTGTCTCTCTCCGTCAAATAAAATCTTTAAAAAAAAAAAAAAATGTAAATGAGTGAAGCTGTTTTAGATTCAAAAGATGAGGAGTAAATAATAAGAACATTAAATAATAAGAACACTTCCTTCTGTGGATCTCATCCAGTCCAGAATTCGATTTCAACAGACCTCTCGTGGAGCTCTTACAACAACCGGCATCATTCCCCCCAATTACCATGACGGATCTGATTAGGCATTGCGTTAAGTATATCATCTCCTAGGGGTGTATTTAAAGAACTGACATGTAGACAGGTAAATTCATGCCTTTGGGTTTATTAGGGAACAAACAGATAACCTCATCATCTTACATCTCATTTAGCCATCACCAAAAGCTACATTTTGCTTTGGGTCTGTATAAATTCTGAGAGGCTAGCAACAATCAGCAGATCCCAGATGTGCTCCCCCAAATGTCTTCTAAAGCTAGGTTCTAAGCATTAGCTTTTGGAGGTGAGAAATCTTCCTCCTGAAGATTAATAATTAATAATCCCTGTAAGTGGGCACCTGGGTGGCTCAGTGGGTTGGGCCGCTGCCTTCGGCTCAGGTCATGATCTCGGGGTCCTGGGATCGAGTCCCGCATCGGGCTCTCTGCTCAGCAGGGAGCCTGCTTCCCTTCCTCTCTCTCTCTGCCTGCCTCTCTGCCTGCTTGTGATCTCTCTCTCTGTCAAATAAATAAATAAACAAATAAATCTTTAAAAAAAAAATAATCCCTGTAAGTATTAGAGGGTATCTACAAAGGAAACCTGTTTTATATTCTTTAGCCAAGTGACAGAAAGATTCCCTTTTCAAGGAGATCCTATTAATATCCCTTGGAACAAGCATCCTATGGGAAGTACTGTCTGTGGTCTTGCCGCTAAAAATATTTGGGAATAGGGCGACTGGGTGGCTCAGTCATTAAGTGTCTGCCTTTGGCTCAGGTCATGATACCAGGGTCCTGGAATTGAGCCCCACATCAGGCTCCCTCCTCAGTGGGAAGCCTGCTTCTCCTTTCCCGATCCCCCTGCTTGTGTTCCCCTCTCTCTGAGTCTCTGTCAAATAAATAAATAAAATCTTTTTTTTTTTTTAAATGTTTGGGAATAGCAACAAAAAGGGGACTGCTGATTTGCCATTGCATCCCCAGTGTTCATGTCTAACTTCTGATTGAATTGGTGCCCCAGGATCTTATGAACCAAGAAGGATGGACGACACCAGGGGCCACTTGATAAAGACTCATTCATAGAACATAGTGGTACGGCACAGGCTGCAGGGCCACTTTCACAAACGTGCAATGCAATCTGGGGTACAGACTAAAAGAACCACAGAGCTGGAAGAAGTCCTAGAGATCATCTACTTTAACTCCTTTATCTTGAAGATGGAAAGTTAGGCCTACTTCTACTGGAACAACTTCCCCAAGAAACACTCGTCAGTGCCAGACCAGAGCTGGAAGCCAAATGTACTTTCCTAGAGGTGTTTTTGCAAGTATAAAAAGCACATCTATATGATCTCAGAGTAAGTCTGGATCCTGCACCTCCTAGATGCAAAAATTTGGAGTCAGGCCTTGGGACACCCTGCCATTTATTAGCTGTCTAATTTTAGGCAACTTACTAACTCCCCTTCTCCAAGCATGTTATCTCCTCTGTCAATGTGAATGATTCTGTTCCTGACTGCCTTGCCAGGGGAGTTGTGAGGGTCAAGAGAGGTCAGGTACTACGGGAGGCTTACGCAAATGTCTGTGGTGTTTGGTTTGCTTGCTCTCTGCTGGGATGCAGTTCTCTGCGTTCCTAGAAGTGTGACTCTGGACTCCTCAGTAATCTTATTGGTTTGGGATGTTGATAGACTCACCCATGCAGTTAGTCATTTAAACTAGCTGCTCTCTTTTTTTTACCTCTTTGTGAATGACACAACATTGCCCACAAAATTGAGGGCAAAACCTGGAAGCACATTTCCAAAGAGCCTGAGAAATAAAGCCCAAGTAAGATACAACTGATGTCTCCCCTCTCTGCTTGAGGAGCCAGAGGCTCTAATGTTCATCTTGAAAAATTCTGGGCGTAGGGAGGCCAGTTAGACAGGCCTTTTGCTAATGCTAATAGGGCTCAGACAAGAGTTAAAACAGAGGCCCACACACTCTATGTCCCTCAGCCCTACAGTATGCTCACTTTGTGGAGAAGGGCATAGCCAGAAGAGGACAAGGACATGTGTCCCTCATGCCTGGGTCTAACGGGCACTGAGGTTATTAGAAGTCTCTCACAAAAATTCAGTGAAGGGTGACAAGGTTGTGACCAAAGGAATGAAAAGGAGACAGCAACTGGGAAGGTCACATAGAGAAGTTTCTGTGGTACTTAGAAACTACTGAGATAAGGGAGAACAAAAAAGAAAGGAGGAAACAGAAGATAAGAAAATTTTCACTCCTGGGTTATTGGTGGGGCCAGGAGGGAAACTTCTGACATAGTTAATCTCAGATTTCTGTTAGCATGTATGACTTTTCATGACGGAGCAACACTCTCAGATATTTTCAGACAGAATTGTCACCTATTCATATGTGTTCAGAATAGTACAGGTACTGAAGCATTTGCTCTAAGCATCACATATAAGAACATATTTGCTTAGAAATGTTAATAGTAATATCTTCTAGCAACATAGCTTAGAAAAATGTGTAATACCTTTTCGAATATTATATTATCTCAAGTCATGCAAATAAATGTCATTCTGTAGCCTTTAAGATAGAGAATTTGGTCAGCTGCAAAATAGGGCTATTAAAAATGTTTTATCATTAATTTTAAAAATACCCTTCTGGAGTGGAATGGGGTGGGATTTTACTAAGCCTGAGACCTCAAAAGTCTGAGACATGAATTTTCCGATTACAAATCACTCCAGCTGATTCATAGATAGAAATATATAGATGGAATATAATTATTCTAATTGGAATATGGCCATGACACCAGCCAGCCAATATTCCAGTCATAAAAACTATGGTTATTTTTTCGTCTCATTGCTTTTTATGAGACATTGCAATAATGGTTTGTGCCAAATAACTCTGACAATGTAATTGAATTCTAGAGTTACTGTTCTAAACTTGTAATATAAGAAACATCTGTAATATAAGAATGTGTCTTTCTTCAAAGGTAATCCATCAGAGGTTTGATTGAAAGATAAAAATATTTACTCTTATGAAAGGTCCTATTGATAAATAATAAATTATAGAATTCCCAGTGTTTTTTTCCTAAAAAAGAGTGAATAGTAAATGGTAAATTTTTAAAATGGCCCACTATTTCTTAATATTGATAACTATGCAGGGAAACCAGGTAGACTTAAGTGTATCTTGGGTTGTAGGCCCTTAGAGCATTTGCAAATACCCTGGTAATCCAGTGTGCCCCAAATCAGAGCCTGAGGAACAGGGAGCAGGACACGATGTAACTGGAAGGTGACTGGGTCCTCATCACCAGCGCCAGCCCACAAAGCACATTTGACAAACCCCAGGTCTCAAATGGGGATGGAGGGAGGTGAAGACTAGGATAGAGGTGAAGGTGGGGGCTAGATCTCTAAGAAGATATCTCAGGGGCGCCTGGGGGCCTCAGTAGGTTTGGTGTCTGCCTTTGGCTCAGGTCGTGATCCCAGCATCCTGGGATTGAGCCCCATGTCCGCCTCCTTGCTCAGTGGGGAGCCTGCTTCTCCCTCTCCCTCTGCTGCTCTGCCTACTTATTGCTCTCTTTCTCTCTCTCTCTGTCAAATAAATAAAATCTTAAAAAAAAAGGTATATCAGAATAGGTTCTTGCTTTTCAGAGAGCACTGAGAAGCAAGGGGGTAGAAGGCTTTGCTAAGCAAGTCTCCCTAAAACACCACTGAAATCTTAGGGACCCAATCAATCACATGCTTCCTCCCCTTTCATTTGGAATGAATTGAGAAATACACATGCCAAACTAGTGGGAACAAAACCACGTTTTTAAATTAATGGTAAAGCTGAACTAGACAACCCCACTACTACCCAGGCCCATGTAGGACTTCAGCTCTACCTGTGGGTAGGGAAAGCTGTTCTGCAGAGCATACTTGACCTGCCTCTGCAGGGAAGGGAGTTTCCACCCTTATTACCTATCAGACTCAGGGAGGAGGCCTAGAGAGACATCAGCCTCCAGAAAGTAGGCCTGCAGCCCCATCCAGATCCACTTGCTTCATAGGAACAAAATCAGAGAGGAGAAGGCGCAGCAGGTCTGAGCCAGAGAGAGTGAGCAAGCAATGTGACCTTTACTCTTCTCCCCGGTCATATCAGTCACTCCTCCCCAAAAGGCAGAGCTGGGAGTGCTTTCTCACTTTCCTAGAGAGGACAAAGTCTGGGCAGAAGTTACTATTCTAGGGGTCAATGATGGAACATGAGAAGAAGGAGAGAAGTGTTCTCCCAGCTCTCATGTGATTCAGTCTTATCCCAGCAGAAGAACATTCTAGTACAGCTGGGTCCTGGAAGTTAGATTTTTACATGAACCCAAGTTTTAATCAGGGCATAGCTAGGTAACATTCACTCCCTGTGGCTCCTGGCTGGGGAGTCAGGGGAGGCAGATGTAAGTTGCAGTTAAGCATTTGCAACTAAAACTCTGAGATCAGTCCTGAAAAGGAGCCAAGGATTGCCTTCTGAGAACCCTGTGGTCTTGTTCGGAGGGAAGAAAATAATGTATACTTATTCTTATTTGGAGCTGCTCTGAGGAAAGAAAGGTGTCTCCCTTCTGCATTCTGGGGCTGTCAGGGAAAGAAAAGTCTGGGGTGGGTGTGAGGGGCGGGAAGGGGACCCTAGATATGTGTACATGGGTAAGGTCGAGTTTTGGCAGAAGTCTGAAAATTAGGTTGATCTCAGATATCTTCATTCTGCTTTTCACTTGACCAAAGCCCTCCTGCATGATTTCCTCATCTTCCAGATGACCTTTCCTTCCACCTGAACTCATCAAGTAAGCATTCCTTCATTCTTTCAGCACAGCTCGAAGACAGATGGTGGGAGGAAAATTAATTTATTAAAATCATTAACAGTGAAGTGTGAGTCTCAGCCCTCCTTAGCCATCTTGGATGTATTTGTGTTTTGAAAGGAAAGACTGGTTTACAGGTATAAATATCTCAGTGGTTTAAATTTCAGGCAGAATTCTGAAGCTATTTGCCTGGGAATCAGGGACAGAATTGTTCCCAGCACCGAGTGGACAATACAGCCTTCTGTGAAAACGTAGCATGAGTAAGGACCAGGCACAGATTCAGCGGAGGTCAAGAAGGATAAAGACAAATGGCCATTGGTTGGCATAAATGAGGTCACTGGTAGCAGGAAGAAATTGGGGAGCAGCGGTAGCAATGATGATGGACAGTGATACAGGTAGCATGGATTCAATCCAGGCAGTAGTGTCTAGAACAAAACATTTAATTCTCTGAACACCTGCCCTGGTAAGTAGACTTTGCTTTTTCTAAGCAAACCACGAGTATTTCTTTTCCAAACCACTAGTCTTGAACAAAGGAAATGCCAACGTATTCCTTTTCTAACTTGGGACTCGTGCTTGGTGGTGAGGTCTGCCCTGGGTCAGTCCCCTGCATGTGTCCTATTCACTCCCTAAGCAGTCCTTATGTTCAGCCAAACAGGCACCTGATTGATCTCATATCCTTCACACTTCTCTCCTTGCCTCAGTGACACTGTTCTCCCTGCCACCCCTCCAAGCCTGCTTGCACCCCTTCTGAATTCTGCTCATCCCTCAGAGCTGGCTCGGGTTTTCAGACACTTCCTTCTCTGGATATGCTTCCCAAAGTACCAGGATCCCTTCCCCTTCCTGAACTTCAAGTCTTCTATGAATAGTCATAATGGCAATAATTACAGTAATAATAATGATGTCCTACATTTGAATCCTAGGAATTTTTAAAAAAGATTTTATTTATTTATTTGACAGAGCAAGATCACAAGTAGGCAGAGAGGCAGGCAGAGAGAGAAAGGAGGAAGCAGGCTCCCTGCCAAGCAGAGAGCCCAATGCAGGACTCGATCCCAGGATCCTGAGATCATGACCTGAGCCGAAGGCAGAGGCTTAACCCACTGAACCACCCAGGCGCCCCATGAATCCTAGGAATTTTTTTAAGTGCTGACACATTCTGTATTACATGGGTCCATCACAGAATCATTTAACAGATAATAAGGGATTAATATTACTCCTAATTATTCCTACCTAAAAACAAAATAAAACAAAAACCAATAAAGAAACTGAGGTCCAGAGAGAGTAATTCTTCTTTCAAGGCCACATATCCCAAGATGCATTGTTATCTGCCATTCTGGTCTCTCTAATTTAAGTTACAATTTCTGATTAAATGTTATCTTGCATGGTTTTCAAATTGTTTCCTGTTGCTTGCCTCAGCTCTGTAATGAGATTGCACATTTCTTCAGGACAGGAAAAATCTCTTGTGCATTTTGATAATTCTTCAGCACCCAGAATTATATTGAGCACACAATTTTGGCTTAGAAAATGCTGCATTAATGACATGGAGGGTCACATGTTTATATTTCTGCACATTCTGTGACTGTGGATATTTGAGTTTGCTGGAAGGTGTCATGGCCCTGTGATTCCATTTGACCTTATTTTGGGTGTTAGAGATCCTGGGGCACACATACTGAGAAGGAGCCTTCTACTATTATCAGTACTGGTGGCTACCATTACCGATCTAAAGGACTTTAAGGTCGGTGTCAAGATGGGAAGGAATGAAATATCTCTGTTAAATGTGTTGCCTCTATAGCCCCTGCAATATTAATCTGGAAACATATGCCCTGCCTCCATCTGCTTTGAAATTCCTTGCCTTGCTCTCTCTCATCAATAGTGACATCTGACCTGTGCCTGCTTTAGTGGGAAGAGGGAAAGCACCTGACCCTCTGACTGACACAGTGATAATTCTGGCAAAAAGAAGGAGCCGAGAGGGTTAGCAATTGTGCGGGCAACTTTGGCCATGTGAGAGGGAAAGTGAGGAGGCATGAATGCTGTCTCTCTCTGCCAGGGCTTTGCAGAAGAAGGATGGTCTATGGGTTACTGCTCTGGCTCAGTGACTGCCTTCTGAGGGAGAGGAAAGAGAAGAGATCTGCACAAGCTCCAAACCAGAGTCCTGCAAGGTGAAACAACGGAAGATCATTGTATTGATAGGGACAATTTGGGGTTCAGTTCAAGGATGTCATGTCCCAGGAGGGATGGATCCATTGATTAATGTATCCACTGGCTTGTTGCCATGTAGATTATGTCTCACAGTTAGGGTATATAATCTCAAAATACAAGGACATCATGAAAATTTGCTTAAATGTACATGTGTAAATAGAGTTGAACACTGCAGTTTCAACACTTGAAGCAAATCCTACCAACTATTGATCATTGCATAAAAGATTCATTTGAGCCAGTATTCAAGTTCAAGTATGTGCACATGCCTAGTAAGACTACTGAGGCGAAAAACATCAACATATGCCTCCTGGTTTCTGAGTCAATCTTGTGTATCATTTTCAATAAACAGGTAACACCTACTTCATCTCTCAATGATAATATCAAATGTTCCAGGGAACTTGACCTTCTTCAGAGGGAAATCAATCGAACTATGACAATATGGGGGTTAATCATCTGCCTTTGGGTCATGCCTCAGGTCATGATCTTAGGGTCCTGGCATGGAGCCCTGCATCAGGCTCCCTGCCCAGTGGGGAGCCTGCATCTCCCTCTCCCTCTGCTGCTCCCCCTGCTTGTATTCTCTCTCTTTCTCTGTGAAATAAATACATAAATCAAATCTTAAAAACAACAACAACAACTACGCAGATGGGCTGCCTGAGTGGCTCAGTCAGTTAAGTGTCTGCCGTCAGCTCAGGTCATGATCCCAGAGTCCTAGGATTGAGCCCCAATGTTGGGCTCCCTGCTTGGTGGGAAGTCTGCTTCTCCCTTTCCCTCTGCCCCTCCCTCCTGCTCTTGTTCTCTCTCTCTCTCTCTCCCTCCCTCTTTCTCAAATAAATAAGATCTTAAAAAAAAAAACTATGACAATATAACATATCTTGAAACAAAAATAAGAACAATAGAAATTTTTTAAAGTATTTATTATGCTAAGAATTATTTCCTTTCCCAGAATTTTGACCCTCTGATTTATCAGACAGAGAAGTTTTAGAATAGGCTGTGAAATAAAAACAAAGAATAGTTTCAAAACTCTGAAAAAGGAAACATTTATTTTACACATATTAAAGTATAAAAATCATATTAGAGAGCCAAGACTAGCAACAGGAAATAATTAAAAAACAATGCAAGGTAATATTTAATCAGAGGCCAAACTTAAAAATCAAGAGACCAAAATGGCAGATACGATGCATGGATGGGAAAACAAAAACAAAAACAAAAACGATGCATGGATGGGGGTATGTAGTTGGAGTTTAACTCATGACTGAAAGTAAAATAGCAACTATTCATGTTATGATAATTATATGCCAGGCACTGTTTAAATGATTTGAATATATTAACTGATTCAATTCTCATAACCTACCAATGAGATAAGGTTTTGTTGAACTCATTTTACAGATGAGAAAACTGTGGCACAGATCAGTTAGGTAATTTTATGTTATACCTGAAGTAAAGCTTCAGGCATGAAGTGAAATACAAATATGCAGTCCTTGGTCTTAGTTTCATGATAAGCCACATCCAGAACATCCCATCTTCCTGTCTCCCAGGCTATAACGGACAGACGCTATCAGCAGCGGACTCATTACCCATCTCATGTATGCAAAAACCCAGCTTGTTTGTAGGTCCACAGCCTATTTGCACGCCCACCGCTGCTTCCTCAGAAACCCAGGTTGCATAAGAGGCTTTAATCTGTGCCATGGAGACATGACCCACCACCCCAGGTGCACACCTGCTTGAAGGCAGCCATCAGAAGGCTGGCCAGTGACCTATGACTGGCCTTACCTGAGACCTCTGGCCAGCACTGGGGTGACTGGACCAGTCAGACACTCTCCCTTTGAGACTTTAAATTGTGAGGCAGAGAGGGGATGCTGAATGAGTGAACTGGTGTTGAATGAGACAGAGAAACGGAGCAAAGAGCAAAGAGGAATCATGAGGTGGTAAAAACCAGGAGGAAGCAGGAACTGTGAGGTGGATGGGGAAAGTAGGGGGGTCAGTCCACTGTGGGTGGGAGAGAAAGAACAAGTGATGGCAGGCTCTGGGGACCTGTCGCAAACTTGGCCACGGAGGAGGGCTTCAGTTGAGCCCTGAGATGATACTGGATTATGAGAGCCACATTTGAAATGTCATGAGTGACATTTTCGTGAGGCCAGGAATGCAGTTACAGAGCTGGTTCCTAGTCTCCTTCAGGTTTCCATGTAGTCTTATAACCTAATTCCATTCATGGAGGTATTTTTATTATTTTCTTGCATTTTGTAACCTGAAAGAATCCCACTAATATAGGGATTCATAATCCCAGACTTTTCTTTGTTCCCTCTCCTTCCATAGGCCATTACCAAATCCTGTCAAATTTGTTCTCTGACCCCTCTTTCCATACCTACCTCTTGACTGGAGCACCTTAAGTCTCCTACCCACATGGCTGCAGGGGCCTCCTGGCACAGCCTGCTTAAAAAATTCAGAAACATAATTTTCTAATTTGTTTAAATATGGTTCTGATGAAGAATTTCAATGGGATTTGCACTCATTTGTTAAAAAAACAAAACAAAACCAAAAAAAACCAACCCTGTAAATCAGCCCCTTCTGATTAGTATGCTATCACCACTGATTGAAATCAGAGAACATGGAAATTTCCTAGCTGAATTTCAATAAAAATGCTTGCATAATGAGTGTGTGGGATTGAAGAAATAATAATTATCGTGATTTATAAGCACACTTCTTCCTCAGTCTGCTTTACTTTGGTGAGGGATCTTTTTTTTTTTTTTAAGATTTTATTTATTTATTTGACAGAGAGAGCAAGAGCGGGAACACAAGCAGGGGGAGCAGGAGAGGGAGAAACAGGCTCCTACTGAGCAGGCAGCCCCAGGATGAGGGGCTCAAACCCAGGACCCTGGGATCACGACCTGAGCCACGGCAAACGCTTAACGACAGAGCCACCAGGTGCCCCTGAGGTATCTTTTTTTTTTTTAATTTTTAAAAATTTTTAAAAGATTTTATTTTTATTTATTTATTTATTTATTTGACAGAGAGAGAGAGAGAGAGAGAAAGAAAGAGATCACAAGTGGGCAGAGCAGCAAGCAGAGAGAGGAGAGGAGAGAGAGGAGGAAGCAGGCTCCCTGCTGAGCAGAGAGCCTGGGATCACGACTGGAGCCAAAGGCAGAGGACCAATCCACTGAACCACCCAGGTGCCCCCCACCCCGAGGTATCTTTTATCAGCCATGACAGCCACTAAAACCAGAGATCAAAATATACCCATCTTGTGTAAGTCCAGCTTATCGCTCACATCAATTTTTTTAATTATTGTTTTTAAGAACAAATATAAGAACAATTTTTAAGGCATATTTAACTCATCTAGATCAATGTTATCTGGCTCATCAAAAATTCCTTTTGAGTGTACGGTTTATAATGTACGAATATTACATACAGGTGTACAAGCTCAAACAATACTAATGGATGATGTGTGTGATGAAAAAGCCGGGGACCCCTGTCCTGCGGGATAGAACATTAGGTCTCCAGGGTTCTCCCGCCACCATCCTCCCCTGCCTTACCTTCAGCCATTCTCAGCCATCGCTCCTCCCCTGCCAGCCAGCTGGCCATTTCTGGAAGCTGGCACTGCTCCAAGCTGTAAGCCCAGCTGCTCTTGCATCAGGTCACCTCCGAAAACATACCTTTATCCTCCTCCCACGAAGACAACTGGCTAAATCGTATTCTTTTAAGGAAACTCAGGATTCCTAACCTTTAATTCCCTCCCCCTAACAGTGAAGCAGACTCTAAAGTGTATCAGTAGCCACCATTTCAGTCATGTCTGTTCTGTCTCGTGTCGAACTACGACGTTGATGCTAATACTCTCATTTTATGCTAACAGCGTCTGTTTAGATGGATCCACATGTCGCTAGCCTAGCGGCTCATTATTCTTCACGACTTCCCCTTGCACAACTGTAGTGCAGTTTTCCTGCTGACCATGGGTGGTAGGCTTTGCCAGTGGCCCTTCGGTATCCCCTCAGCCAGTCCTGCTTCCAACCCTTGGCATCTGTGGGTCTGCCTACTGCATGCCTTTTGCTCCTGCCGGGTGCAGGCAAGAATGTGGAGGAATAATGCCTCCTGGGAGCAGCACCCCATTCTGAAGGGACGGGCAGATACCCCGGCTCTCCTGCCCTTTGGCCTCCTCCATCCGACACTGGCCCCCGGGGTTCCTCAGTGGGATGAAGCTTCAGTGGTTCATGGTGGTGACTTGCTTGACAATGCATCTTTTCTGGCCTCCTTTACTTTCTGTCTCACTTCCCTACTTGCCTACAAATATTTCCTGGGATCACCTCTCAAATCAACTTTCATTTAATAAGACTTACTTTGGGGGAACCCCAGAGAAGACAAGATCATTTTGAAATTCTCTTATTGCAGGTTTATGGATGGCAAATTCAGTTTGGCTGATCTGAAAACATCTTCATTGCATTCTTATTCTTGGGAAATGGTTTTGATGGATCCGCAGGCCTGGGCTGTCAGCTGTTTGTCTCAGACTTTGAAAGTGCTATTCCGTGGTCTCCTGTCATTCTAAGTATTATTCCTTTGTAGGTGATCTGCCCTTTCTCTCTGAGAAAAGATTTTTGCTTCGTCTCTGGTGTCCTGCAGATTTCACTATGATGTGACTAGGTTTAGATACTTAAGAAATTACTTTTCTTGGCATAGATCGCTTTTACTGTATCTTTAAATTCTTGGCTTCCACCATTCTGGAAAAATCCTCAGCAATGATCTCTTTAAATATTGCCTCTCTTGCATTTTCTCAAACCTCCCCTTTGGAGACTCTAATTAGGCATATGTAAACATTTTCCTCTTTTCTGTCTTATCTTTGCTCTCTGCACTACATTCTGGTTAATTTCTGACGCTCTTGCTTTCAGTTAGCCAATTTTTGCTTCAGTTGTTTCTAATCTGCTATTTAATCTCTTTATTGAGTTTTTAAAAATTCTGTACTTCTATTTTTTATTTTAAAAGTTCTATGTGTTTCTTTTTCCACTCAGCCCCATCATTTTTTATTGTTTTTCCCCCCATTTTTGTGGTTCCAACATTTATTATTTTACCATGAAGGATAGTTGGAAGAAAGGCAGGCAGAGTCGAGGGCCCCTGCCTTAAGGGGAAACCACCCTAAAAGGATTTTACACCCACCCTGGAAGGACCCCTCCATACGTTCCCACGTGACAGGCAGATGACAACCTGACTGGATGACAGGCAAGGGAGGGTGAGTCAGATTAAAATAGCCCTCCACAAGCCCATAAAACCTCCTAGACATGGAAACTTTGGTGGCAACCCCATCAGGTTCCCTCCCTTTTTGGGAGCTTTGTATCTATCACTCAATAAACTTTGTACTGTCTGCTTTGTACTGTTGCTTTTTATCACTCAATAAACTTTGCTTTGCTGCCCACTACTCTTCGTCTGGTCTACCTCTTCGCTCTTCAGAACCGCGTGACCAAGAAGGAAAAGAAATCCTACAGCCCTTAGATGTTTCCTATATTACTATTTTATAGACTTTATTTGGTAATTCTAGTATTTAAAGTTCGGAGGGTCCTCATTCTTCGTAAGTGGTGACTTACGAGGAACGTTTTTGCTGATTCCTTCTCATGGTGCCTTTTTCCCTTATTGATCTTTTTGGTAATTAGTGCATATTTGATCTTAACCTATAGGAACCCTCAGGGTCTAAACTGAAGTTGCTTTTTTTCAGAGGAAACTTTTTCATTTTTATCTGCAAGCAGGGGCCACTGCCTTCAGGGACCATTTGGCCCCTTCCAGGATGCTTGGCTTAATCTAGAGTCCAAGGTTCACCTTTGTGACCCAAAATGTAGGCTCTGTTATGGGCGGAATTATCTCCCCATAATTCATGTGATGAAATCCCAATCCCCAGTGCCTCGGATCGAACCCATAACCATATTTAGAGACAAGCTCATTAAAGAGGTGATAGCGTTAAAATTAGGCAGAAGCCCTAATCCAATCAGGGTCAATCCTTCATCCAATATGACTGGATCCCTTCCAAGGGAGGCAAGAGCACAGAAATGAACATGTGAAGAGGCAGTGAGATGGTGACAGTCCTCGGGCCAAGGAGAGTGGCCTCAGAGGGATCCAGCCCTGTTGGTGCCTTGATCTTGGACTTCTAGACTTCAGAATTGTGAAAAAATGAAATTCTGTTGTTTCAGCCAGCCAGTGTGTGGTATTTCATGATGGCAGCCTAGCTGACTAATAGAAGCTCCCTAGTGCAGTTCATTAGGATTTGCCCTCAGGGTAACTGCAACTTGCCTCCCAATTGTGCTGATTATTCACCACCCTGGTTTCAGCACTCGCATTTTAATCTCTGTCCCTGGGAAATGTCCCTCACTTCCTACAAGCTCATTGATGCAAAGAAAATATGTTTCATTGCAGATCTAGCTGTTTTGTGGGGGTATCTAGGCAGGGCTTCTGGTCAGCCAGGCTCCTAGGAATGCTACATATTCTACCGCTTCCTTAAGTACCACTTTAACTCTTCTTCTTTTATGACACTGTCCTAAGTGACCTTCTCCTGTGGCAATCCTTTCCCGCCTTAAGACCTTAGCATTATATAGATGTCATTTACTGCCATTCAGTAATTCATTTAGAATTAGTCACGGACTATTTCCTTGAAAACAGAGGCCAAATCTTACACTTCTCACACAGCTCACAAGGCACCCCAAAGCACCGTAGGCCCACATTTCATGTTTATGAAATGAGTGAACATAAAAGGAAAAACAAAGGACCAAAACTCTGTTAGCTGCCCATACTACGCTGAACAGACCGCATGAACCACGGAGTTGAGTGCGACTAGGAAGTGACCCAGATATGCTTTAGCTACCAAACCCTCACATATGAGGCCAGATTCATAGACAGCCTTTGAGGAGTGAGTGAAAAGATCTTCCATTATTGGTCAGAAAACACCCCCGAAGGAAATGAAAACTGAAGTGAATCAGATCAGCCATCCTAATTTACTTTGTAAACCCTGCTCTTCCTGAGAAACAGCAAAAATAATAGAAACTAAATTTATCTGGCACTGCCTCACACCAGAAAGGAAAATACAGTCACCTGTTGTGACTCATGCAGCCTGTTTGGCAATGATTTCCAGATTCTTCTTCCAATTAAGAAGCAAGACGGAAGATCTAAGATTGTTTAGTTAAGTCTGTGTAGCTACAGATATTAGACCGCAACCACATGGAGGCACTTACAATACGGGGATTTATTCTGAAAATAAATTCTGATCTTTAAAGATTGTATTTATTTATTTTTGTGAGAGAGACAGGGCACGTGCATGCACACAAGGGTGGGGGTAGTATGGGCAGGGGTAGAGGGAGAAGGCAGGCTCCCCATTGAGCGGGGAGCCTGATGTGGGACTGGATGCCAGGACTCTGGGCTCATGACCTGATGCAAAGGCAGCTGCTTAACCAGATGAGCCACCCAGCTGCCCTGAATTCTGATTTTTAAATTTACTGAGATTTCGGGTTTCTTCTATTGATTGTGCCATGTTGCGGGGGGCGGGGGGGGGGGGGTAGGTGGCTCCGTCAAAAGAGCGTGTGACTCTTGATCTTGGGGTCGTGAATTTGAGCCCCATGTTGGGTGTAGGGATTACTAAAAAAATAAATTAAAAAAAATTTCCATGTCATATATTAATAAAAGGGATTAAGTAGAAAATAAAGATTTAATAGCTATATAACCATATGCTCCAAAATCCTTTGTTATTCTAAAGCTTGACTTTTATTATTTTTTTAAAGTAATCTCTACACCCAACATGGGGCTCAAACTCACAACCCTGAGATCAAGAGTCACACTCTCTACCAAATGAGCCTACCAGGCTCCCCTAAGTCTTGATTTTTAAAAAGCTAAGAAAGATGCAACGGTAGAAGAGGGAGGTGGAGCTGGGAAGGAGAATTGGGTGTGGGATGGAGGGACGTGCATGGCTGAGAGGAGTAAGGAACCAAGGCCACCTTTTGGGGTGACTCAGGAATCTGGATGTGGGTCTCTTCCCTTCCAGTTCTGAGGCGCTCCTGGAGAGGTTCTAAGCAGGCACTTGGAGTCTGGGACAAGACAGTCAGCTGTAAACTGTTATGTTACACGTCCTGCCTTATAACTGGGGGCGTTCTGTGTTAGTGATACGGGAGCAGCGACTTCTTCCTTAGCTATGGACCTGAGAGAATAATGTTAGGAGCGAGCTTATTCTTAGGTCAGTGCAAACCCCCCAAAAACTGGACTAAATTTGATTTAGATTCTTCGGTGGACTCCATTTTCTGAAAGGCCATGACATTAAAAGATGATGTAGCCTTGTAATCAGAATTTTGATGATCTCTACAGACTTGTCTTCCTATTGTGTGTGTGTGTGGTTGTGTGTATTTGAAACAAACTCACAGGCTGCTTACATTTACCTTCCTTTTTCTTAACGGAAGGGACAATTGTCCACAAAGGGGCCCAGACTAGTTGCTTTTCAGCCCAGCACTTGGCATAGCTGGTGTCGTGGAGGGATATCTATTTACTTAAGTGATTTGTCTGTATCCCTCTTTTGTTAATAAATCGATATCCCTTCATACTCATTTCATGAAAAAAAAAAAAACAAAACCTGCAATCCCCGAATTTCCTACAAATCTTTTTGTGTCGCACACATATTTCAATTTCTGTCTTCACCTCATGAAAACACAATTTCCTGTTGACTTGATTTGTCTCATGCACGTGCTATTAGATCTTATGACTAACGCATGCCACCTTCTGAAGAGGACCTAAATAACCTACCTATAATTCTAGTTCTTTTGTAATAGACCCACAACTGGTTTCTCTTCCTGGTCTAGTTAAGGCAGGTGATGTGGAGGTAATTTTTTTATCCCCTTCCCCATGGGGGTGGGGGAGGTAGTGGGGTGAGCTGCCTGTCCCCACAATGCACGTCTGTGTCAGAAACAAAAAGAAATATGATATCCAAAGGGTTTCTGGGGAACCGTAATAAATAGTTTTCACTTATTACAGCTTTTATAGTCCAATCCTCCAAGGTGCATAAAACCAGCACATTGAGGTAGGGCAAATGAGTCTAAGTGTCGGAGCTCAGCTTTCTTGTCTCATAGAACGCCGCAGAGAATACCTGAACTTCTGCGTAAGCCAACACCAAGGTTAAAAATACCTCTCTCTGCTCTGGCTGAGGGAGAGTGGGGCTTCACCTTGAAGACTAACAGTTAAGGCCATAGCCACTGCTGCCTGACCTGGGCATTCTGCTTCTAGAAAGCTGCTCAAACACAAGGGTGGGGGGCGGCTGGGTGGCTCAGTGGGTTAAGCCTCTGCCTTCGGCTCAGGTCATGATCTCAGGGTCCTGGGATTGAGCCCCGCCTTGGGCTCTCTGCTTAGCGGGGAGCCTGCTTCCCCCTCTCTCTGCCTGCCTCTCTGCCTACTTGTGATCTCTCTCTCTCTCTGTCAAATAAATAAATAAAATCTTTAAAAAAAACCAAAAAACACAAGGATGGCCCACCACACACTTTCTCTAGAGGCATAGTGGGGACAGTCTTGAGCTGTCATAGAAATTTCAGAAGAATTGAAAAAGGCTTTCTCCTGGGCAAAAATACATTCCCTATTCTAACAAAGAGCCACCTAAAATTCTCTCTCTGGTGGATGCCTAAAGCTGTAGACAAGTGAAAATGCAAATCCTCCCAAGAGTGGTAACATACATCAATGAGTGAAACAAACAGCAGCAACAAAAACCCTGTAGTTGTTGAAAAAGTCCTATGTGCAGGGCACCTGGGTGGCTCAGTGGGTTAAGCTTCTGCCTTCGGCTCAGGTCATGATCCCAGGGTCCTGGGATCGAGCCCCATGTCAGCCTCTCTGCTCAGTGGGGAGCCTGCTTCCCCCTTTCTCTCTCTGCTGACCTCTCTGCCTGCTTGTGATTTCTCTCTCTGTCAAATAAATAAATAAAATCTTAAAAAAAAAAAAAAGTCCTACGTGCATGTGCTTTAAAAAAAAAAAAAAAAAAAAAGCTCTGATGGTACACAAGGCTATACATTAAAATTAGTTTTCTTCCCAACCCATAGCTTCAGTCTCTCTGCAGTCATACTCATCAAAGTCAGGCAGATGACAGATGGGTGTCCCTCTAGAGTGGTTCCCTTTGTTTCTTACCTACAGTTGTGGCTCCTCCTGTCCCTACAATCCCCACCATTTTTTTTTTTTTTTTGCCTCCTTGCTTTCAATGGATTGATTTAATCTGAGGGTTACTTAGCACTTGGAGCATTTCCTTCCCAGCTGCTTCTCAGTATTCCATGATCCTAACAACAGGCCAAAGCTAACCGTCTTAGGATGATCCTGAGGCTGGGGCACCTGGTGGGCTGAGCTAGACGAGCATGTGATTCTTGACCCCAGGGTCATGAGGTCAAGCACCACACCCGGCAAAGAGATTACTTAAATAAAAACTTGGGAGGGGGCGGGGAAGATGATCCAGAGGTTACGCATTTCCTTGAACAGAAGAAATAGCTGAGATCACTTTAAAGGGGCTTCTCTGAGTAGATCACAGGTTCATAGAACAAATTCTTTATTCCACAAAACATGGTAAAATATTTAGGATTTGGGGTAGATTAAGTTTTAAAATTAGGGGCGCCTGGGTGGCTCAGTGGGTTAAGCCGCTGCCTTCGGCTCAGGTCATGATCTCAGAGTCCTGGGATCGAGCCCCGCATCGGGCTCTCTGCTCGGCAGGGAGCCTGCTTCCTCCTCTCTCTCTGCCTGCCTCTCTGCCTACTTGTGATCTCTCTGTCAAATAAATAAAATAAATAAAATCTTTAAAAAAATAAATAAAATAAAATAAAATTAGTGGCTCTTAAAAACTTTGACAACGAGGTAAAACTTCAAAAGTCCCATCTTCTTCTATTTCTACTACTGGATTCTCTGTTGCTGCTCTTGATTTGTCAGTTATGGGGTTAGGGCAGAGGGAAGGACCAGGCAGAACAGGTAGTTAGACTGAGATAGGAACCAGCAGTGCTTCAGAAAGTGGAAACAGACAGATCTTGCTCCCAAGGAAAAAAACAGAGGTGTTTCCTTAAATATCCTAATTTCTTTTATGGGGATTTCTTTTTTTTAAATTTAATTTTATTTTTGTTTTATGGGGATTTCTTCCAGGCCATGTCAGGGCTCCTATTTGTGACTTATGAGATTCCAAAGGTAGACTTATAAGTAGACTCCGGTCCATGTAACAAATAAGTAAGTAGGTTTTGGATTTCATGAGACTAAGATACATGTGTTCAATCAGTTGATATGTATGCTATATTCTATGCCACTGTCATTTATGTCCTTCAGCCTTTCTATGAGATGCTTTCTCCATTTTATAAAATACACTGAGAATTCTGGCACTTTAAAAATGTTTAACCCAGGGACGCCTGGGTGGCTCAGTTGGTTAAGCAGCTGCCTTCGGCTCAGGTCATGATCCCAGCGTCCTGGGATCGAGTCCCACATCGGGCTCCTTGCTCATCAGGGAGCCTGCTTCTCCCTCTACCTCTGCCTGCCATTCTGTCTGCCTGTGCTTGCTCTCTCTCCCTCTCTCTCTCTCTCTGACAAATAAATAAATAAAATATTAAAAAAAAAAAGATTTCTTTAAAAAAAAAATAAAAATAAAAATGTTTAACCCAAATCTCTGTTTTAGATCTAACATGCAGGTTACAGGAAACTTAAGGAACAGAGAAACAAGCTAAGCTCCATCCACAGGACGCCATCACCAGTAGGTTGGTATTCTCCTAATCAGCCCATTCTAGTCCCCAAAGAGCCAGTAGCAGGAGAAAAGGGAATGTTGTAGATGAAGAGACAATAGGGACATAAAAAAACAGGTGTGATGTGTGCTCCTGCTTCTAGAGCCCAGTTTCTTTCTTTTTTTCTTTTTAAAAAAGATTTTGAAGTAATCTGTACACCCAACATGCCCCTCAAACTCAAACCCCAAGACCAAAAGTCACATGCTCTACTGACTGAGCCAGCCAGGAGCCCCTGGGATCCACTTTCGACGAAAACTATAAAGGACGTTACTGATAATTTGAGAAATTCTAACTGGTAATTGTATATTAAGGCATGTAATTAGGTAATTTAACTTTGGTTCAATGAGAAAACGTTATTTTGACTATAAAAAAAGTTCCTATTTTAAAAAGAGGGTACCCCGAAGTTAAAAAGCAAACTGTGTCGTGTCCTCCCCCACCCCACCCCGAAACTTTGAGTTCTTATGATGTAAGATGAAGGTTGCCAGGTCAGGGTAGGGTGCAAGGCTGTGCTACATTTTTATTTTCCTTCTGGTTAAAACCAAGTGTCATCCTGGACAGCAGTGTGTGTGTTGGGGGTGGGAGTAGGTGTGTGGGGAGGAAATTTCAGCAAATCGAAATGTTTACAGCCATGCAGGTCTTTCTGAGTTGCTTCTTTGTGGGCAGTGAGTTCTTTGCTCCGTCAGCAGAGCAGTGCCTGTGTTATGTAAAGCTCCGGGTTCCTGCATCACAGTATTTAAGCCTTCTTACCCACATCCTGTCACATTCAGCTGCAGATGTGGGAAGAAGCTCCAAGCAGCACGAAAGTCCTACCCTGATATACTGTGGGTCAAGATGAACTGCAAGGACTCTGGGTTGGGAGGGAAGGCAGAGGTAAAGCCGGTAGGTCCCTGGGCTGGGTGGTTTGGATTGGCCCTGTGGCTCCCACAGTCATAGCTGCCTGCAGTGGTCCCTGCCTTGCTACCCCACCCCCCCACCTGGGCCTCTACCAGAAACTCAGGAACAGCTTCCCCTTGGGACTTTTTAAGCTCATCTGTCAGTCCTCTATTTCTCAAGCCTGGCACCTGCGAGCCCTGCTGGGCCTGGCTGATGCTGAAGGCTGTGTCCTTCTACACATCCAATCTGCGGCTTTGATGAATGGGCTAGGAGGGTGGGAAGGGGGAAGGGATGTCTGAGGATGCCAGGCCCTGAGTGTTAACTGAGTATTTGAATGTTGCTGGGGAGCTCTCTGAGCGAACACCACAATGCCCATCTGTCCATTAGCAGTAGGCTATGGATTAGAAGTGTAGAAGGGATATCTTTAAATAGATTTCTTTTTTTGTTTGTTTGGTTTCAGGCCTAGTGATTGAGGTCACTCTGGGAGAAGCTTCAGAAGTAGCAGGAAGCTCTGGGCAGAAGCTTGGGGTTTTACATTTCACAACCATTATCCTCCCTCCCACTTCAATGGAAGAAAGAAAAGTTAGGTGGGTGGGGTAGTGGAATGAAGAACAGGAGTCTTCAGTCTAGGAAACTCAGAATTATAAAACATTACAATACATATTTTATACGACCCAACCGCTGTGGGGGAGGGTTCGGCTTAGCACAGCTCACCTTCCTCCGGGCACCCTTGGTGCCCACCACGCCAGAAGTCAGCCCGCCTCCCTGTTCCCTTTGAGCCCACTCACTTGCTGATAAAAAGCAGGAGGAGCTCAGACCTGGTTTCCGCTCCGTGGAAGGACTGGACTTATCCCAAGTCTTAGCTTTCAATCCTAGCTCCGGCGCTTGCTGGCTGTGCGGTTTTAAATATTTCTCTCCCTGGAGCTCAGCAGCTCGCAAAGACGGCTGAGATCAGGGCGTCCGACGTCAGACTTTGTTGGGGGCAGTTCTGGGGTGAGGAGACAGAGGAGGAGAGAGAGAACCGTGTGGAGTTTCTTCCAGGTCTACAGTTCCTCTAAGTTGCTCACAGTCATAATTAAACCTTATTAAACTTTTTATAATATTGATAATGTATCGTTCCTTTGTAATTCATTCTTTGAAAGTTTAAATTTGCAAGTCATCCTTTGTTATTCTTTCAACAGTGTGGCATTAGCACCCAGTGGAAGCAGCGTCCTGGGCTCCTTCTTGATGCCCGGGGCTGTGGAGGGGGCAGGGTGGAGATAGGGCGGGGTGGTTAATTTTGCCTCCAAGCCTTACATCACTGTTTACCAATTCTTTCCTCCCTGCCTCATCACTTAAGCGTCCATTAAAATGGCATCTCCCTTTAGTGACTGTACATCGAATAATGATGTTGTTACCTTCAGCTCCCGGGTCGGGGAGGTCTGCCTGTTTTCCCTCCCTCTTTGCAATCTCGGGCTTCTTCCGGCGTTTTGCGGAAAAGAAGCTGGTTGGGTGCTGCCACCTGTTGGCCAAAGTGCATATAACTAAGGAGCTGTGACCAGGAAAATGTTAAAAACCTGAGGTTTTCAAGACAATGCGCTGTGATGTCACGGGGGTTGCTGCTTTTTCACATTATTCTGTTAGCAACCTATAAGGCAAAGAAGGAATCCACAACTGACTTTCAGAGAAAAATAACTTGACTTTCAGAGAAAAATAACTTTAGAAATAGCTGCTTAAATCAAAGTTTTTAAACTTTTTATGTTGAAATAATTTGAGATTTACAGAAAAGTGATAAAACAGTACAGAAAGTTCCATTCACCCTTTATCCAGCCTCCCTTAATTTTAACAGCCTATTTGACCATAGTGCCATTATTGAAACTAGAGAACTAATATTGACACGATACTTTTAGGTACATTACAGACCTAATTTGATTTTTGAACGTTTTTGCTGGAATGTTCCTTTCCTTGTCCAGGATCTAACTCAGGAGCTTATGTTGTCACGTTTCCTTAGTTTTCTCTGATAGTGGCAGGTCCTCTGACCTTAACATTTTTGAAGAGTACTGGTCAGTTATGTTGTATAATGTCTCTCATTTTGTCTGACAATTTCTTATGATTAGATCGAAGAAACATATTTTTGTCAGCCCATCATGTAAGGGGATACATGATGTTAATATGACTTATGAACAGTGATGCTAACTTTTTTTTAAAGAAAATTTTTTAAAGTAATCTCTATACCCACTTGGGGCTCAAGCTCACGACCCCCAAGATCAAGAGTCACATGTTCTGGGATACCACTGGCTCAGTTGGTTAAGTGTCTGCCTTTGGCTCAGGTCATGATCCCAGGGTGCTGGGATGGAGTCCTCGGGGAGCCTGTTTCTCCCTCTGCCTCTCCCTCACTCATGCACACTTGCTCTCTCTGACAAATAAATAAAATATATTTTTTTAAAAGTCACATATTCTGCTCCCTGAGTTAGCCAGGTGACCTCCCCACCGCCCATCCTGTGATGCCAACTTGGACTTCTTACTTAAGGAAGTGTCTGTCAGGTTTCTCTGATGTAGAGTTATTATTATTTTCCTTTTTTAAGTTGATGGGCATCTTGTGCCAAATACTGTGAGATTTTGCACATGTCCTGTTTACCATACTTTCAACTACTGCTATTAGTATCCATCAGTGGTTCTCACTTGCAGTGATTATTACTGTGATTTTGCCTAGTGGGGACTATTGCCATCTTTCCTACATTTTGAAATTGGAATTCTACTGTAAGGTAGGGCTGTTTCTACCTCCCTTCCTTCCTTTCTCCCTCCCTCTCTCTCTCTTTCTTCCTGCATATCGGTATGTACTCTTGGATATTTATTTTATTCCATAGGTTAGAATTCAATGCTCTCATTTTTTATTTTGTTGTTCATATGGTCCAAGCTTAGGCCTTTTGGGAGCTTTTTTAAGTCTGCTCCTTTGCTCTTTGGCATGTACCATCAGTTTTTAAATAACAACATTACTGAGATATAATTCATCTGCCATAAAATTCATGCTTTTAAAGTGTACAGTCCCATGGTTTTTAGTTTATTCATAAGATTGTGCAGCATCACTACTACCTAATCCTAGAACATTTCCATCACTCCTAAAAGGAATGTCATACCTATTAGCAGTCACTCCCTATTTCCCTTTCCCTCAGCCCCTGGCAACACTAATGTCTACTTTTCTTTTTTCTATGGACTTGCCTATTCTGGACATTTCATATAGATGAAATTAAAGGGAAGCAGACACCCGAAAATGTATCACTTTGGCATGTGGTTTATTTGATTATTCTGAGCTGAAGTCAATCAAGACGCTGTAATCTCAAGAAAAACTTTCACCTCTCCCTTAACTACTGAAGAGAATTTATTTTTTTTTTACTTTTTTTTAAAAAAGATTTTATTTATTTATTTGACAGAGAGAGATCACAAGTAGACAGAGAGGCAGGCAGAGAGAGAGAGAGAGAGGGAAGCAGGCTCCCTGCTGAGCAGAGAGCCCGACGCGGGACTCGATCCCAGGACCCTGAGATCATGACCCAAGCCGAAGGCAGCGGCTTAACCCACTGAGCCACCCAGGCGCCCTACTGAAGAGAATTTAGATCCAGGGCCTGACCCAGAGAGAGAGAGCTATTACCACAGACAACTTGTATGTGAAAGGCCTATCTGTATGGCAGGGTAAACACCTGATTACCAAACATCTGCTCTGTGAATTACCTTCCTCCCCTTGGAGGCCCCAGGTCCATATCCCATTCCTTTGCTCAGGCTGGTGTACGTGTCTTTGCAACCTCACTTGCCTTTGTGTCTCCTACCTTTGGGGCTCCCTTACACGCAAAATTAAATTTGTTTTTCTCCTGTTTGTCTGTTTTATGTCAATTTAATCATGAAACCAGCCAAAGAACTTAGAAGAGGAGAAGGGATACATTTTCTGGCCCTACAGAATCATACGGTATGTGGCCTTTTGTGTCTGGCTTCCTTCCCTTAGTGTCGTGTTTTTTTTTTTTTTTTTTTTTTTAAAGATTTTATTTATTTATTTGACAGAGAGAAATCACAAGTAAGCAGAGAGGCAGGCAGAGAGAGAGGAGGAAGCAGGCTCCCTGCTGAGCAGAGAGCCCGATGTGGGGCTCGAACCCAGGACCTGGGATCATGACCTGAGCCGAAGGCAGCGGCTTAACCCACTGAGCCACCCAGGCGCCCCTAGTGTCGTGTTTTTGAGGCTCCTGAAATTTGTGGCAGGTATCAGTTCCCCATTCCTTGTTGTAGTTGAATAACCATGCATTTTGTAGATATACCTCATTTCGTTTATCTAACGAACACTTAGCTTTTTCCATTTTTTTGGCTCGCATGACTAACTGCTATGAACATTCATGTACAGGTTTTTGTGTGAACATGTTTTCAGTTCTTTCGGTGATATACCTATGAGTGGAATTGTTGCATCAAATGGTAATGCCATGACTAACTTTTGGAGGAACTACCAACTTGTTTCTAAAGTGGCTGCACCTGTTCACATTCCCACGAGTGACATGTGAGGGTTCTGGTCTCTCTACATCCTCACCAATACTTGTTCTTGTCTTTATCATAGCCATCCTAGTGGGTATAAAGGAACATTTCCTTATGGTTTTGATTCTCATTTCTTTAATGACTGATGATGTTGAGCATCTTTTCATGTAACCAGTGCATTGGTCTGATGGAAGGAGACTTTATATACAGAAATAGCCTCCCTGGCCACCTCTTTCTGGTGGGCAGAGCTGTATATGACAGCCTTGGATGCTATGGAACTGAGAAGGGATGGGGCAATCCTTGAGTTAGGCATAAACTGAGGAGGCAATCAAATGTTTGTCTTGAAGGCACCTGGCATATAAGGTAGAACTGCAGTTAAGGAAACAAAAAATCCTTTCTTATGATCAGATGGCTCCAGGTTGGTCTTAGCTCTTCCCAAAGGATGATAATGTACTGATAATGCAACTTTTTGGGTGACTCGAGTGTTCTGGACATATGGCAGGATATCTTCTGAGCCAGTGGGTTGACTGGGCTTAGCTGGGTTATTACTAGGTGGACCAAGGACGCACTTAAGGTACCAAAATTTGAGAACAAATTTTGGAAAGCCTATGATGTTTGATCTATTAAGAAAAGGATTAAAGTAGTTATCACGGGAAAAACAGAATTTGTCTAATTTTGTTCCATGTACTCTAGGTTTAGTATTGTCTTGAGTTTGAATCCTGCATCGGGGTAATGTGGGGAGGAGGTGGGTGAAAGGAGATGTAGCATAATCTTTTCAGTGCTGTCTGTGGGATTTATCAGAATGTGTTCTAGTGGGAAAAGCCTCTGAATCTTAATCTCTGATTTTATAAAAGAGGACGCTGAGGCTCAGAGAAGTTAAATCCTTGCTGTACAAAGTGTGATCTGTGGACCAGCATCACAGCACTGCCTGGAATCTCAGGTCTCACCTTAGACTTACTGAATCTAAATATGCATTTTTAACAAGAACTCTAGGTGATCTGTGTACAAGGTGGTCTGAGAAGCACTGGGTTGAGAGACTTATTGAGCGTCATAGAGACAGCAAAGCCAAAAGTAGGACCCGCCTCCTACCTGCTGTGTATTTACATTTTTGATGTCACAATTTACTTCTTTTTATACTGTGTATTCATTAATAAATTATTATAGCTATACTTATTTTTGATACATTTGCCCTTTAACCTTTATACTAGAGTTAAGTGATTAACACACCACTGTATGACAGCATTAACACATTCTGAATTTGAATATATACTTACCTTCACCATTGTGTTGTATATTCTCATATGTTTTTATGTTACTAACTAGTGTCCTTTCATTCCAGCTTGAAGAACTCCTTTCAGCATTTCTTGTAAGGCAGGTCTAGTGCTGATTTCCCTCAGCTTTTGTTTGTCTGGGAAAGTTTTTATTTCTCATTTCTGAAGGACAACATTGCTGGACAGAGCATCATTCTTGGTTGGCAGATTTTTTTTCTTTCAGCACTTTGAATATAACATCTCACTCGATCCTGACCCTCTGCTGATAGCCTTCTGGGGTTGCCTTGTACATTACTTCTTTTCTTTTTCTTTAAAGATTTTTATTTATTTATTTGACAGACAGAGATCACAAGCAGGCAGAGAGGCAGGCAGAGAGAGAGAGAGAAGGAAACAGGCTCCCTGCTGAGCAGAGAGCCCGACTCGGGGCTCGATCCCATGGATCATGACCTGAGCCGAAGGCAGCGGCTTTAACCCACTGAGCCACCCAGGCGCCCCACATTACTTCTTTTCTCTTGCTGCTTTTAAGTTTCTCTCTTTGCCTTTGATTTTTGGTAGTTTTTATTTTATTGTGTCTTGGTGATCTCTTTAAGCTGAATTTGTTTGGGTATCTATGAGCTTCATGAACTTGGATATCTAAATCTCTTCCCAGATTTGAGAAGTTCTCAGCCATTTTTTCTTTAAATAAGCTTTCTGCCCCCTTCTTCCCCTCTTCTCTTTCTGGAACTCCAATAATTTCTAGATGGTTTCTCTTGATGGTATCCCAAAGATCACATAAGCTTTCCTCATTCTTTTTTCTTTGTTTTCCCTGGATGATTTCAAAAGTTCCTGTCTTTTAAACACACAGATTTTTTTCTTCTGTCTGATCTGTTCTGCTGTTGATGATCTCTATTGCATTTTTCATTTCATTCATTATATTCAGCTTCAGAATTTCTGCATGGTTCTTTTTTTGTAGGGTTTCCATTTCTTTGTTAAACTTCTCATTTTGTTCATGTATTATTTTCCTGATTACACTGAATTGTTTTTCTATGTTTTCTTATAGCTTCCTAAAAACAGCTATTTAAAATTCTGCAGATCTCCATGTCTTTGCAGTAGGTTACTGGAGATTTATTGTGATCCTTTGATGATGTCATGTTTCTTTGAATTTTCTTCTCCCTTTAAGTCTGATATTGTTGCCTTCAGATTTAAAGTTGCAGTACCCCCTCCAGTCTTTACTGAATAACTGGGAGAGAAAAACCTTCCCTAAGCCCTGCTAGAGATTCTGAGGTTTTCTCCACCTTCTATGGATACACCTGCTCCATGCTACTTGTTTCCTCGTGTGGCAGAATTCTTAGGCTCTGTGCTCTCTCTTGATCCATCAGCATACCAGGCTGAGTGCTGACAGCCTCCCTTTTGCTTCCTCAAGGGTGGTTGCTAGAGCTCAAGTTTGTGGTCTCTCCCTGAACCAGAGATTTGGGTTGGTGCAGGCCTTCTGTGAGGGCTCCCTAGCCATCTGCCAAAGCTCTCTCTCACCTCTGCTGGGGGCACACGTAGGGAACTGGCCATAGGGTGTGTGTGAGAGTGAAGGGGTAAGACTTGAGGGGTGCTGGGGGTGCTGGTGGCCAGCTAGGGGGGTCTGTGGTTGAAGCATCCCTAGTAGATCATGGGTGAGCTCCTTGATGGAGTCCATGGCATGTTTATTAGGATCTATGGCCCTATAGTGCCCTCTGAGAGTCCTGTTACTGTGCCAGCCACTTCCTGTCACCCAGTGGTGAGCTTACAATTCACTACTCTAGATGGGGTGAAAAAGAAATGGGCTTCTTTGGCCCTGTCTTGCACAGTTGCGGAAGCTGGGCGCTCACTCACCTGGTTTCACTTTCCATTGTGGGAGAAATCATGCACTAAGAAGGTCTCTCATGGAGAAAGGGTAACGTAGGTAAGGTCAAACTGTTCCTCTTACCCTCTCCGATGCATCCAAATTCATATATATATATATTTTTTTTTTCTTTTCTCTTCTCTTCTTTTCTTTTTTCTTTTCTCTCCAGTGGTGTTCTGGAACCTCGGCTGCACTCCTGGACTTTCACAGAAGATTTCTTGTTCATGGGTAATTGTCTAAGATAATGTTCTTCAGGGGCTCCTGGGCCATGGGCAAGAGGCACTGGAGTCAGTTCCTGGTCCATTGCAGGGTCCACAACTAGAACTGAGGTGTGTATGTTTAGTACCCTGTAAGGGTTGGCAAGACTTCTCCTGAGTCCCTTGGCATATGGTGCTGGATCCCATAGCTCCCAGGAAGGCAGTTGTGATCTAGGGTGGATATCAAGTTGTTGATGGGGGATAGGGGCAAGGAACATCTTATTTGGCCAACTTACTGATGTCATTCCCTGGGTGTCAGTTTTCAACAGCTGTTTTCTTAGACTGCTGGTTAAGAAAAGATGCCATATCCTATGACTGAAATCCATGTTGTTTTGGAGATTTGGCTTTGAGATCTAACCATCTCCCCAGCAAAATGAAAAATCTTAAAAGAAGAAGCCAAAGACAAAAATACTCCTGCTTAATGTTTTCTAAGGAATTGGCTGATGTAATAAACACTTGTGGTCCCGACCATGGCAGCTTAACTAAAATTCAAGCAGGGGGAAGTCAATGACCCCGGTGTGGAGACTTCTAGTGGTAATATATTAGGGGGTTGGTGGTGGGAGTAAAGTTTTAAACACCCGAAAGGAGAGTAAGATGAATCCTCTCCCATCACCTCCTTCATGTTCATGAACATGCAGAATGCATCATGTTTCCATGAATGGAGTCCCTGAAAGTAAGGACCCTGCCTAGTAGGGTGGAAATACAGAAAACTTTGGAAATAACTGAAACTGATTATATTTTATAGATATTTATTTGCCACCTGCACTCAGTATGTACACTATTTTCAGCATTTTAATGAAATAGAAGAAAAACACTGACCCCATCTGGAAGGCTTCCAATTTCCTTTTGGCTTCCCTTCCCCTGGGCTTCATTTACAAGATCTTCTGCAGGTGCTCCTAGTCCCTCTAGGTCCTCCCTGTGGAGCTTTCCAAATCTACCCAAACTAGCTCCACTCTTCCAAAGACTCTTAATAGTTGAACTTTCAGGAGATACTGTTTGGGATGCCTCTAAGGAATCTCTTCCTCTTTGTCAGGGTCAACGCCCATTTGCCATTCAAAAATTTCTTCTAGACAGGTGCACTCTAAACAGTAGTTGTTTTTCTTTTCTTTCTGGTGTCCTGGTACTTAGGTGTTAAACTGGGTATCTCTTCAGGGTCAACCCACTGGACCACTTGGCAAAGCCCAATTCACATTTTATTCTACATCTTTGTTGCATAGCCCCTAATTTTAGAGAACATAAAGTAATTGCTAGAACATGCCAAGAAAACAGTCCTACTCTTATACTGAAAAAAAAAAACGGAAAACCTAACTTAGAAATTCAGTTTTTTTTAACTACAAAAATCTGCATTTTAGGATATTTAGCAATAATAAAGATAACTTAGATATATCAAGGATTTGACATATGCCAGACACTATACTAAGCTTTATTTACTTCTAATTTCTTATCTTCACAGCAACCCTGTAATATAGATACTTATCTCCATTTTACAGATGAGGAAACTGAAATTTAGGAAAGTTAAATCACTAAAGAATGGGCCCAAGGTCACAGATCTAGTAATCAGCACAGCAGGAATTCCAGAACTAGTTTCCTTTTTCCCTGAACCAGTCCTCTTGATCAATCACTACACTCTATTAAAGAAAAGAAGATCCTAATTTCTCAGTCTTCCCCTAGCTCCTGAGCGACACACACACACACACACACACAGTATTTTACTGGTGAGGACTTTTAAAGGCCATTCTCTCTAATAACAATTTTTATTTCTTCTGAAAGTCAATCAGGTTACTATAAATGACTAACATCTACAAATAGAATGTCCCACTTCCATTTAAAAGCAGCCTCTTGTGGCACCTGGCCAGCTTAGTCAGTGGGGCATGGGACTCTTGATCTTGGCATTATAAGTTTGGGCTCCACGTTGGGTGTAGAGATTACTTAGAAATGAAATATTAAAACAAACAAACAAACAAACAAACAGCTTCCTGTTCCACCGGGGAACATCATTTTCTTTTTTCTCTTGTGATGAATCCTTTAAACCAGGACATTGGCTTGAGTTCTCAAACATGTCCCATCTCAGCTTCATCCTTCCTCCAAAGAAAATCCATGAGCAACTTGCTGATAATTGTGGAGAATAAAAACAAAAGAAGGCAAGAATTGTCTAAATTTAAAGTGCTGGAAAATCCAACATTTTATTTTACTACATTTTGGTGACTACATAAATGCTGAAACATTTTAACACTGAAAAGCATGATGGCGTCATCACTTGCTTTTTTTTCTTTTTTTCTTTTTTGCTTAGCAAACACAGCAGATGATATTGCACGGCATAAAGTGAGAACAGTAGCGAAGCTTAAAAAAAATGAAAGAAACCTTAATGCAGTACAGGAGATACTCATAAACCAGAATAATGCCTAATGCATTACACTTTTTGTTGCTACACACAAAAATACAGAAGAAGCATTGGACAGAGAGAAGGAGAGAGAGAGACACAAAATATTAGCGAACAACCATAACTGGGTACAATAATCATTTAGTCTGAAATGTAGATGCAACGTAGAAACTACCACTGCTTTCTAATTGACAAAGAAAATGACAGCAACATTTGTCTTTTATCAAAAATCTTCTAAGCCCCTCATGGTTAGGTTTTTAAATTATTTAATTATGTATTTACCTTTTTTTTTTTTTTTTTTCATTGCTAAGGAAGAACTCCCTCTGCTCTTGGAAGATTTTCTACTCTACTGATCTTTTTAAAATTTAATTTTTAATTTTTTTTTTTTTTACCTGATGATTGTCTTAGGCACCCTCCTTACATAATAAACCATCAAGCTAACTTGAAGAGGGAAACTGAGTCATACTCAAAGGATAGCTAAGGTCAAAGGTGTACTAAAAATAGAAGGGGAGGAAGGGACAGGTCTAAGTGAGTGACAGATGGGCTACCTTCTGAAGGGACAAGAAACACAGGGAGATATGAAGACAACTACCCAAGCAAGTGGAAGACAATGTTTGAAAGTTTATTTTGTTAAAAAATACTTGTCACTTGGTTCAGATGGCAAATCTAAAATGAGCCCACAATGATTATGTAATAAATGCAGAACATACCACAAAAAATAAAAACCAAAACTAACACAGAAACAGAAAATATGACCTTGTGAATCCAACTCTGTTCAGCGTTTCATTGGTGATGGTAAAAGTCTACTTCCTCAACCATGTTCCTGGGCTTTCCGTAACTCGCTGCTCAGCATTTGTATTAAAAACAATAACTAGTCAATGCTCGCCAATCATCCTGCAGCTCAGAGCAGATTTATTGCCCTACTAACATACGTAACAAGTATAAAAATGTTTCTAAGAAAATGGAACATTTGACCCCAAGTCTAAGCCCTCCCTTTCTTTCCCCATCCCTAAGACCCCTGCAAAAGAAAATAAGATAAAATCCTTGTATTGAGAGGAAAAGTATTTACATCTGTGGATTTATGCCATGGAGTTGAAGCAACTTATTTCAGCAACGTAAAACAAAAAGCAGTGGGCACCGGCATTTCTGAGGATGCCGCTAGTTGGCTGAGAATTATGTCTGTGTGCTGACCTAAAGCAGGACCGAGTATCTGAACAGCCTCGATTCTGGGAGCCTGGGGTAGGGCCCATCTCTGGTGTGGACAAGAGAAGTAGTGGGAAGATGAAGAGCGATAAGAGACCAACTCTAACAGGGCTAGGGGACATTCACTTGGGACTCTTGCCCTTTTGGTTGGAGCAGGGGTCGGGGGAGGCGGTGTTGGGGGAAATTGTAGGTAGCACATTACAAGAAACGGATGTGGAGAGGAACGTGTAACTGTGAAGCATTTTCCTTGATCACTGGGGCCAAGCAATTAAATGTTGCTTCTTCCATGGGTTGGCCAGCCAGGCCGGAGATGGGCCAGCTGCCTCTCGGCCTTGATTTTCTGTTAGGGCATGAAGCCATTATACTTTCCTTGGCTCTGCAGGAGGAACTGCCCCTCTGCCCTGCCCCTTTGCCTTGAAGCAGTTCAGAAACCTGGTGAAACTTCAGAGGATTTCCAAATTCAAGTTAGCTTGCCTCTTTGAGTTTTTTTTCACACCCTTTACTTCTCATACCCGTGTGAATGATTAAAAAAAAAAAAAAAGTAGCAAAGTATCTCACAAATGCCGGTGCTTTGAAACATGAAACAGCTCTTAAATTCTTTGGAATTTCAGGTCTAACCTGCAAAATAATCTTTTCTTAAAAAAATTAATAAATTAAAAGAACACTAATAAACACCTTTCTCCTTTCTAAGTGACAAAAAGGACTACCTTGAAACACTCATTTTGGCATGTACAAGTTTTTTGAGGGGGGATCCTGGCAGTGTTCACAACACACACTGAAGTGCGTGCTAAGAAAAAGCTAAAGATACACCCTGCTGTTAAGAGAAGCTCTTGCCTTCAGCTTATCTTAGCGTCAAGAACAAAAAGATTGTAACGTAAAGCTTTGGCCATTTCAATTCGACTATATACACCATAAAAACTACACAGTCATAAATTAAAGCAGTGATTAAATAAGCTCGTATAAAATGTAATTAAATTAAAAAAATCACAGCACATTATAGAGAAAAATAGGAACCAGTTTCACAAAAAGGAGAATATATATATATATATATATATATATATTTTTTTTTTTTTTTACCCTGTGGAAACAAATTTACTACGAAACACATAAACTTCATAAGTAACCATCAAAATGAGAATCATTTCTTATTCCATTCTTGCATTTTTACACAACCCTTAACCCACCTGGGGGAACATTTCCGGAAATTAAGTCTTCCTTGAGCAACAGAGCAGTTCTGCCAAGAAAATAAACCCCAAACCTAAGGGGGGGGCAGGGGACATCCCAAACATACAAACTACAAAATAAATAAGAATTATAAAGTTTTTTTAAAAGTAACCTTAACAATTATCAAACTAGTAAGTTCTGCCTTATCACATAGACTCTCTATACAACATAACCCTAAAACTTTATTACTATGAGGTATTTGGAGGAATTGGTAAAAGTGATGCACGGCCTGCCTGGTGAAGGGACTCGGTGAAGTTGGGGAACCTCGAGAGGGAACGAGGAGGAGGAGCTTTGGTTTATCAGCAAGAAATTGGGGGTGGGGGGAGTCATCCTTTGGTATCAAAGAAAGTTTCATTGCATGGTTGCACGGAAAAAGCACCACGGTGAATAATTATTCCTTTTTTTTTTTTTTTTTCATTAGTGGCCTTTCTAAGAGGCTGAGGTATTCAAAGAGTATAAGGTGAGAGGTCAACAGCGGTTTAACACTTTGGTTCAAGCAAGGCACTCGTCCTAGGAGTTTACAAAGTTTGCAACATGTTCGCCTAGAGATTTACAAGTAGAACTAGCAGTAGTAAGAGTAGTATTTCCTAATGTTGTTGTTATCATTTCGTATCATTATTATTAAGAATGAAGACAAGTTTACACACTGAGTGAAGAGTGAGGAAGGGAGGGGAAGTGGGGAGGGGAAAAAGGTGGAGTTCCCTCTGCAGACCAAGGCCGTGCATGAACATATCTTTGGTATTCTTTGGTATCATCAATGTGATTAAAATCACCAATGGAAATCGAGTGAGGTAGCGTCTTTGGTTCACACTATAAATAGTAGATTTTTACACTTTTTTTTCTTTTTTTTTCCTTTTTTTCCTTTTTTTTTTTTCCTTTTTTTAACACGTGGAAGTAGCTATTTCTTACCTTCTGCTTCTTTGTCCTATTTAGGAAATAGTTACCAAATGTACTGTAAAGCTAACCACACCACAAGAATAATCCAGAAGGCCAATCGCATCTCAAAATGGCCTCTGGTGTTTGAATGCACCCTAAACAACTAGATAGGAAAGGGAGAAGTGCTTTCTCTTTGTTTGCTAAATGCATAGTTTTCATCCTTTATGTACAAAGAAGGGAGGACCTTTCTTAGGGAAAATGCCTTTAGAGTTCATGTGAAAATGTCCTAGGACTCTTTGGTATAGCAAAGTTTGCATTTAACCTGCAAAGATGGATCATTCACCTGGGGTAGCAATGGGAGTGGCATGAGTCCAAAAGTAGCGTAGTACTTTCACTTTTTTGTCCTGGAAAAGTAATTATGCTTTTTTGGGGGGCAGAGTGAGTGACATGTTCAGTTGGAACGTCTGAATTTCTCCACATTCTCTCTGTGTTTGGGGATCTATGCCAGCTGCTTCCATTAGTTCCTGACATCCAGAACTCATTTACCTGAAGACTTACTGAAATCTGGGCTCTTGGAGTGTCCAGACTTCACATCTCCCACTCTCTCTTTGCCCCCTTTCAGGGAAGCTTCTGGTCATGAGAGGACCTGAATGATTGATGGTCAAAAATAGTCTAACTTCCTCTACCAAAAAACCCCCAAAACATGTGAGTGTAGCACTGGAATCAACAAACATACAAATGAAAGACTGAGGTACCTTTTTGGGTGAATTTTGCAAAAGGATTGAGAAATAATGGGTGAGCAAATGGCACGTGATCTGCTCCACTGAATGTGGTAGGTTAAGAAACCTGAGCCGTAAATCAATGCTACATGCCAAGTTAGAAGCAATCATCGGTCATGTATGATATAACGAGTATATTGCTCATGAGAAGCTGAGTTTGTCTATTATGATTTTGAAAAGCAAAGTTTGTGAGTATGCTTGAACAGTCTAGTAAAAAAATTGCTTTTCAGGCTCTAATTTGTGCATCTGCTTATGAGAAAATATATCTCTAGGCCCTGAAATTGTGTAATGGGTGCAAATTCAATGCTGGTATGAAAATTATCTTTGGTGTTAGCAAATAGGATCACTGGATTATTTTTCAAAAAACCATTATGATGGGAATATTAGAAATGTAGCAATATTCTTTGAGGCTGTGTCTACACAGTACCAAAATAATTGGTCAAAAATGTAAAATGCAATTAGATTAATCTGAAGGGGTAATATAGCAAAAACAAAACAAAAAAACATGATGTTCTAATTCAACTTCTGTTTTTCCTGGGGTGCTGAATTTGGTAAGATTGTGTGTAGACACAGCTTGAGTTTCCCTGCATTTAAAATTCTTGTGTTTTAAATAAATAAGGCTTTCCTCCCTCCTAAATTATAAATATATAGCTGTACTCCTGGCCCCCTCCATTCCGGAGAGAGACAAAAAGTTAATCATTTTTCTCCTTTTGGTTTATGTCATTGACAAGATTATATGTTAAGCAAATCTCTAGGGGAGGCCGTTGAAATGGTCTCTTTTAATAGCTGAAGTGTAATTGTGCCATGTTTGGAAGGGAAAATTTTAAGCTGGAATTCGGTGTGAGATTAAAACCAATACTAAGACAAAATGTGTCAAGGCAAATGCGCTGTTTCATTAAAGGAGAAGCATGTGTTGGCTTACTTTTCTCATTCTATAGCAGATACGAAGGACAGCCAGATGGCTTATAGGTATAGCTTCATCTCTTCAGGTGTCTGTCTCTTCTAGACCTAGACAAGATGCTCAGATTTGACCTTAGGGAGTTAGGTTTTTGTGTCAAGATGGTTCAAATTTTTTTCTGTAACATTTTAATGACTCTCAATCAACAACTTGTTGTGGAGATTACATTTCATTTTATATTTCTAACTAGGTGTGGTAATTAACCAAGAGCACCCAATTCGTTACCTAATAGTACAAAGGGATCCTCTGCTATGAAAAGTTACAATTCATTGGCATTCAGAGAGAATTTTTCTGGGAAGCAAGTGATTCACTTGGGTACTACTACTACAACTGTGTCAACTTTTTTTCTTCCCCCTTGATTTCTCCAGCTGTGGTTAAGTGATTCGGAAAAATAGAAATTGAAAATTTTATATTTAGAAGCTTAGGTCTAGGGTTCTATCTGTCTCCGTTAGAGAGTGAACTCCATGTCATAAAATTTCCAGCTTAATGCAGTAGCAAGAAAGAATGTAGTACACTTTGGAGGCTATGCTTAGTGAAATAAATAGCTTTGTGCCTAGACAACCTAAAGTCTTCCACTAGAACTCTGGTGTTTTCTACGCTGTTCCACCATTTCTCAGTTGGATCTGCTATTTCTAGTGATGTCCAAGTCACACAATATCTGTGATTGCAATGAAATCAATTTGGCTACAAATGCTAGATAGTTCTTTTTAATAATAATGTTGGTCTGCTCACTTTGTGGGTTTGCAGAGTATTTTAAAAAGGTATTTGGTGTCAAATGCATAAAGCAACTTTAAGTCAAATTAACCTAAGTATGATATCCTTTATTCAGTGGTCTTTTACTAAAAAAGCATTACTTAGAACAAATTTTCTAATTTAATTACTTGCTCTGCTAAACTTAGTTTTCTAATTTACAAATGGGGTCCTACTATGGAAGAATCCCCAGGTTTTCTCAGCTATAAATAGATTATGGCATCATGTCTATGTGTCTACTTAAGTGTCATTTACGGATCCCGCAAGGGAGTGTGCCATCTGGCTGTACCTGTCCACTACACTGACCTCTCTCTTATGATATTAATTGCTTCCCTGAAGCTACATTCTTTCTTGCCAGTTCTGAAAACTAATATTTCAAATGTGTCAAGAGTCATAAATAATAGTCATGATCCTATGTGGCATGTGTATTACAGCTAGATCAGTTCATACGTATAACTTTACATAGTATCTTGTGTAAAAATAGCTTTGGTTATTAAAATCATTGCAATAAAATACCTGCACTATAATATTAAGTGTGTTCTTTGGTACCTAGGTGATTTTTTTTTTTAATGGATGGACTCTTGTTTCATTTCTTAAAAAATATCTGAACATTCCTTAACAAACAAAGAGAATGCACTGGTTTAGGTGTCATTCAAATTTTCTTTGCTGGGTTTGAATCTGCATTTAGGTTGCAGGCCTGGCAGGTTCAAACGCTAGGCTAGACGAGCGAAATCACACTCCTATCCAATGAACTCAGACAACCCCACACTATGTTGGTTGCACCCCTATAGCACAACCCTTCCTGAAGACCAGCCCTGCCTAAGTCCCTAACCACTGGTGGTGTGTGCATGTGTGTATGTGTGTGTGTGTATGTGTGTATGCACTCACGTACCCACACACAGTACTGAGACACCATACACCTTCGAGGCATGGTGGAACAGATGAGAAAGTCTGGTCTTAAGAGAGGTCCACTCAATGGCTCAAAATCAGTATGCTCCAAACCACGAAACAGCCAAGCACAGCGAGAATGATCATGGATTGAAGGTGTGAGATCCAGTGGTGCTTTCCGGCTCATGGTTTTTCTTGCCAAGTCGTTGCCCCGCTGAAGTGTGTGTCTCCGAACAAAGTCAGAATGCAGGTGAGCTAAGTCTTTGGTTTCTTTGGACTATAAATAACACTTTTATTTTTCTTCAAATATTTCTAAGTATAAACCTGCTATCTTGAGGTCCTGGTCTTTTAAAAATTTTTTTTATTTAAAGCTTTTCCACCGAGGTTTAGTTTGTGGTTATTCCTTCATGCTTTGGTACAAGTGCTTGATGAAGAAGATGAGTTGCCTGAATTGGAGCTGCCCTCGTCCTGCCACTTGTCCAGACTCCTCCTCCTCGCGTTCATGAAGAAATTGCTGACGGTGCTCAGCTCCAACCCCAGCTGCTGGGAAATAGTGATTTGCAATTCTTTGGATGGGCGCTTATTTTCCTTGAATATTGCATGTAGAGTTCGACGCTGGACATCTGTGAAGACCAACCTGGGCTTTTTGGGTGTGTTGCCTCTATCCTTCCCATGTTCTTGTTCTTTCCTTTTGCATGCTGCAAAAAAATCACAGTGGATGTTAGAACAAATTGCCCAGGAGATTCAAAAGTAGAAAGGCAGAGCCAGTAACATTTGTTTGCCATTCCTCACGGACCACTTTGTGGTTGCCAAGCTCTAATATTAGTACCATGGTGGGATGAGAAGCAAGCGTGATATAAGGATGGAGAATTTGGAGATGGGGTTCTGTGAGTCTTGGGTGTGGGTCCTGGCTTTGTAAGCATCTGCTCTTTGTCCGTCGTGAGTGGGAAACCAATGAACTCCACCTTGGCCTCAGATACTTCGTCTGCAGAAGATAGTGTTCTGGCAAAGCAAACTTGCTGCTTGAATTTTTATATCACCTTCTGCAAAATGGTTATAAGAATAATGGGCCACCTGGGTGGCTCAGTTGGTTAAGTTTCTGCTTTCAGCTCAGGTCATGGTCCTAGCATCAGGCTCCTTGTTCAGCAAGAAGCCTGCTTCTCCCTCTGCCTGCCATTCCCCCTGCTTGTGCTCTCTCTGTCTCTGACAAAAAATAAAAAATAAATAAAAATTAAAAAAAAATTTAAAAATCCCTTCCTTGCTGGGTTGTGGTAAGGATGTATGAAATAGTGCAGGCAAAATTGATGTTAACTGAAATGCTTTGCTCATGCAAAATCTTATTAGCCAGAAGTGGCTGTACCCTTCGAAGGGTTTATAGTCTGCTCCTGGTAGACTACTAAGAGCCTAAGAGTCTGAAAACAATATAAAAAGGAATTGCATTTGTTCTCCTTCTGATCTTTTTTGTCTCGCAGGCAACTCCATATGTAAGGAAACTGTAAATAGCATGCTGTCATACCCATCAAACAGTCTCCAATGTTAGGGAGTGTACCTTGGGGCTTGGAGACCAGAGACCACTCCCAATTCCCCCATCAATCAATATCTATGGCCATCCTGAGATAACCATATAATCTATGTAAAAATGATGCTCTGGTTATGTTAATGCAACTTAAGACAAAGCGCCTGTGTCCTGACTCCAATCAGATTGCTGTCTTTCATCATCCTACATAGGCACTGTGGAGCAGCCAGTACTATCTTCGTTTCTGGCTGGCTATACTCTGACGTGAGCTCCAGTCACAGTGAGAGGCAGATGGGGCATCTTCCTGGTTGAGGTAGAGACTGTTACTCTTCCTTCCATCTATCTTCCACCCTCCCTCTCTCTTCCTCCCACTCTTTCTTCCTTCTTTCCTCTCTCCCTCTTTCTTCCCCTCTCCTTCCCTTCCCCCTTCCTTCCTTCCCTTCCTTTCTTGGCCTGAGTGATACAACAGCCTTTATTGTAGTAGTAACACTGAAACAGATGTTCTATTCTGGATCAGGACTACCCCTACCTTGCCCCACCCTACCCCTTGGTCCTCATTAATGTGGAACTTTGGAGAGGAGGGGCAGAATCCCTAAAGAGAGCTGGAGAGGGCCAAGTGGGTATGGTGAATGCAGGGGTTACCTGGAACCAAATGTTCAGCAGGGTCAATAGGCTTGAATCCTCTGTCCTGATGGGGGCTGGGAATACTTGCATCCTGGGTTCAAGATTTGACAATGCCCTGACCTGCGTTCAAAGCTGGGGTGGGGTTCAAAGCCTTAGTCCAGGGTTCAAGAGAATGCCTTGGTCCCAGATCCCAGCTTTGGGGCTGAGCATGGGAAATGGATAGGTCCCAGGTTAGGGGTGGGGGAATATCCCTGGGTCCAGAGTTTGAGGTTGACCCTGGATGCTCTGATCTCCAAGCCCCAAGTTCAGGACTGGGCTAGAGTCTGGTCCCTTAGGTAATAGGGGTCAGGTAGGAGGGATATCCTCTGCTCCACCTCCAGCCTCTTTGTATTCCAGGTTCTCAGTGTCTTACTAGATGGTGGTTCATTGGCTCTGCGTAGATGCAGTCTCTGTGCTCTCCTCACCTAGCCGTGCTCTCCTGCGGGCCCCTATCTTTCATTCTTAATTGTTCCTGGATTTTAGAGTTTCCCTAGGGCCTTAGCTCAGCAGTCAGATCAGCTGAAAAGCTAATGAAAGAAGGCTGAAGAAGACTCCAGTCTTCGGGGGCGCCTGGGTGGCTCAGTGGTTAAAGCCTCTGCCTTCAGCTCAGGTCATGATCTCAGGGTCCTGGGATCGAGTCCCGCATCGGGCTCTCTGCTCAGCAGGGAGCCTGCCTCCTCCTGTCTCTCTCTGTCTGCCTCTCTGCCTAGTTGTGATCTGTCTGTCAAATTAAAAAAAAAAAAAAATCTTAAAAAAAAAAAAGACTCCAGTCTTCGGAGTCCAATCTAGTGGTCTCCAATTTTATTTATTTATTTATTTTTTTAGATTTTATTTATTTATCTGTCAGAGAGACAGAGAGAGGGAGAGAGAGCGAGCACAGGCAGACAGAATGGCAGGCAGAGGCAGAGGGAGAAGCAGGCTCCCCGATGAGCAAGAAGCCCGATGTGGGACTCGATCCCAGGACGCTGGGATCATGACCCGAGCCGTAGGCAGCTGCTCAACCAACTGAGCCACCCAGGCGTCCCCTCCAATTTTTTTTAACGATGTGCTACTTAGTAAAAAAAATGTTTTTAGTGTACACTTCTTAACATTATTTATTTATAAATTAAATATATGTGCTACTCTACTACTATATGATATACATTACAAAATATAAAAATTTTGAAAAGAGAAAAATAAAAACAGACACAGAAATTCTCTTCTACAGATGAATTCCTTTGCCTAGGCCCTAGCATGCATTTACCCCAACCAAAGTACCACTGGTCCAATTCCAGGGAACTATGAGGGCAAGAATTTCAGAATGGACACGAAGGGAAAGCTCAGTCGTAAAAGAGAGATCTTGAGGCCAGTCATGCCATATGGTACCTTTTATAACAAATCCTGTAGGTCACTGGCTATCTCCCTTTTCAACATGAGAGACAGCATCAACATAATGGGAAGTATTGTACTACATGCTCAATCCCTCAGAGCACTGCGCTACCTGTACAGAACCAGCTGAATTTCCCCGAACAGCATCCCTGCCTCTCACTGGGGACTAAGGGCCCTCAGTGGGCAACTAGATTAAGTCTCTGAAAGAACAGCTGACTAGATGGAAGGCACCTCTAGTTAGTTTGAATTAGCCCATGTAGACCAGCTTTATACAATACTGATGTACATGGCTGATGGATTCATTCGTTCATCTTCACAAGTGAATGACACAGGTTTTGCTCTAAAGGAAGTCAGTCTAATGATCACAGAAGTAAATGACTCTATCTATATAAGGAATATACAGGATTATTACTCCTGCTTGAGGATATTAAAGAAGGCATCATAGAGGAGGGGGTGCTTACATGGGGCCTGAAAGGATGAGTAGGAGTTTGCTAATGAGAGACATGAGACAAACTCACGTGCAGCATGGGGAGCAGTGCTCATGAAGGGTTGATAAATGTTAGTAGACAAAGATCACAACTGAATTATCTTGTTGGTAAGGAGCATTACTGACAGATTTTTGAGAAAGGGTAGAGTATGATTAAATTTGGGTCTAGAAAAACCCCTCTGGTGGTGTTGTGGGGATAAAATGGAAAGCAGTAAGATTAGGGACAAGGATGCTGTTACCATCCCAATTCCCTCAGGAGTAAGGCACTCATTCCTCCACCTGCTCCAAGAGTTGGTGATTGGTGGCCCTCAGCTGAGGGCCATTCTGGGAATTGCCCTGGGGGTGGGGTGGGAGGCTGCCTATATCCAGTGGGGGGTGAGGGGAGTAGGGGAATGCACCCCTCCCCAACCTCTTGCATCATGTTGGGACAATTCTGAGGGATCACCCAGTTCTATAGCACCCCACAGAATTGGTTGAGCTTATTCTGGCCACTATCAAAGTTCAACTTCTTCAGCCTGGTCTTTCATCCTCTACTCCCTCAAAAGGGACTGTTCTCCATAGCTCTCTCAGATACTCTGGCTACATGCAAGTCTCAGAAACCCAGAGTCTGTTTCCCAGAAAATCTGACCTAAGAAAACCAGCATAGTGAGGACCCACCCCAAATTAGACAATGACAGTTGGGGGTGGAATATGGGGACCAAATTCAAGAGCTCCTTAGAAGATAGAATCAGGAGGACTTAATGACAACTTGGCTGAGAGGGTAGAATTCTGAACAAGTCCCAGGTTTCTGATTGGAAGGTGGTAATGAGGCCATCAGGGAATGCAGATGGAGAAAAGAATTTTATGAGGGCAGTAATCACTTCTATGTGGGAGAAATTGCATTTGAAGTGCTTGTTGGACATTCTGTTAAAGATCTCCAATAGGGGGGCGCCTGGGTGGCTCAGTGGGTTAAGCCGCTGCCTTTGGCTCAGGTCATGATCTCGGAGTCCTGGGATCGAGTCCCGCATCGGGCTCTCTGCTCAGCAGGGAGCCTGCTTCCTCCTGTCTCTCTGCCTGCCTCTCTGCCTGCTTGTGATCTCTGTCTGTCAAATAAATAAATAAAATCTTAAAAAAAAAAAAAAAGATCTCCAATAGGTGGTTGTCCAGCAGACAGCACGATATATGGGCCCTGGAGCTCTTGAGTTAGGGGGAAGGGAAGTCTGGGCTAGGACTATAGACTGGGAAGTCATTAGAGCTCTAGATGGTAAATTACACAATATACTTATGGAAATGTAAGTAATTGAGCATCAGGTGCAGACTGAACTTATTTATTATTCAAAAGACAGAGCTAAGGGAAATCACCAAGAGATATCTGTTTTCCACCTAACCAGGCTGTATATTGGAATCACTTCAGTCTGGTCCTTGGCATTTAGCAGGACTGAGTGGGCTACAGCTACTTCCAAACCAGCATTTCCCAAATGGTGTCAGAGGAATGATACTGTCTCCAATGGGTTCCTGGAAAAGATGGTTTGCAGGTCAAGTACTTTTGGCAAAACCTACTATATACATAGCTTCTTCTTCAAAATTCACAATATGTGTTAGCACATATAATTATGTTTCCCAAATATTATTTAGCCCTAGAACTGTGTTTAGCAGGAGCTTTCTATTAATGTCTCATGAAATAATGAGTAATATTAATATTAATATTAATATTAGTAATTGGGGAAATGCAGTTTGGAAGTTTTTGCCCCGAGATCTCAACAGATGTTCTTACACATGTCACAACATCAGAGCCTGGGAATTGAGATTCTCCAGCAGCAGGGAGCCTGGCTGACTCACTTCGTATCTCTAGGGCATCCTAGCATAGTGCCTGGCTATAAGGGGAGCTCATTACCTGGTGGTGACTATAGAGAGGTGGGTGTGACTCAGTACCTGGGGTCTATCTGGAGGCAGCTCTGTGCAGACGTTGGAGTTGCTGAGGAAGAATGCAGAGCTATCAGTAGGATGAAGAGTAGATTAGAGCTTGTTGAAGGTCACTGGGTGACCATAACAAAGAGGTTAGGAGGAACAACCCACAGCTTACACAGAATGACAGTGGTTAGAACTGTCAAGAGAATATGAACGAGAGCAATGCTTTGGAATTTCCATGGGATACATTTCAGGGTTGAGATTACCCATTAGAAGGCAGGGGACCACCCACCGGAGGTCATGAGAGCCCACGTAGTGTGCAAGGTGGAAAGCAGGAGTAGGGCAGTGGAGTGAGGCATCACAGGAGGTACCACTGCTCATGGAACAACACTGCCTGTGTTTTATGTCAAAGTTATACATTCTGTTTAGGTGTACAGTTACCATTACAAATAGAGGAAAATTTATCATACAATGAGAAAATAGGAAAGAGGATTTTTATTGCTTGTGAAAGGTAGGGTTGAAAAAGATGACGACCTGTCATGAGTCACCTTTATGAAGGTAGGCCAGAGATATATTTGCAATGGCAGAGTGTAGTGGGTGGTCTCGGACACGATACTTTGATCTTCTTCTCTGTGGGCAAGGTCACCCACAGTGAGTGCTAAGCAAGAGGTAGAAATAGGCATGGGAGATGGTAAAAGGCAGCTAGGACTTTGTGTACCAAAAGAATAAAGATTGTAAAGAATTATTATTTATTTTAAGAGGAAGCACATGAGGAGATGGGTAAAGGACAAAGGCTTTCATTTTAGGCATGCCTGGGACCCGTGCTTTGCACGTAGCTGGCAAGACTGAGCCAACTGTATTTCCAGAAATATGAATTCTGCAGGATATTGAAAGGTATTGCATGAACAATGAGTTTTGAAGTCAGTTTGGGAAATGCTGAGTTAATTAATGATGAAACTGCAGGACTTCTCAGAGCCTTTAATATGTTAAGGTGCTCTGATACTAACACAGTCTCCCAAATTTAATATACTAATGTGTACTGATACTTATGGGGTCTCCCAAACTTCTTTGATTAAGGGGCTCTCTTCAGGGAATTTCTCTCAGGAATGGCGTTGCTTAGAATAGTATTTCTCAAAATGTGGTTGGCAGACCCATGCTGGTCTGTGAACTGTTAACTGACCTGCAGTAAGATCAGTACAGAAAATTGTGAATAAGCAATTAGAAATGTTTATGGCAGTGTGATACTGCTGTAATAATCAAGTGTGTGATTATTGTTCTAATAATACATTTTTTACTGCATTATCAAAACTATTGTTCTAGGGGTGCCTGGTGGCTCAGTCAGTTAAGCCTCTGACTCTTGGTTTTGGCTCTGGTCATGATCTTGGGGTCATGAGTTCCTGTTGAGATCAAGCCCCCCTTGGGCTCCGCACTCAGTGTGGAATCTGCTTGTCCCTCTCCTTCTGCTCCTTGCCCCACTTGTGTTCTTTCTCTAAAATAAGTAAATAAATAAAATCTTTTTTTTTTCTAAATTTTTAAAAAAGATTTTATTTATTTATTTGACAGAGAAAGAGAGAGAGAGAGAGAGAGGGAACACAAGCAGGGGGAGTAGGAGTGGGAGAAGCAGTCTCCCCACTAAGCAGAGAGCCTGATACAGGAGTCAGTCCCAGGATGCTAGGATCATGATTTGAGCCGAAGGCAGACGCTTAAGGACTGAGCCACCCAGGTGCCTAATAAAAAATAAAATCTTTAAAAAAAACCCTACTCTTCCAGGACAGATGAAAATTAGAAACAAACAGCTAGTCCTTTTGTACCTAGGGTTTAAGAAACTCCTAGAACATACTTTATAAAACATGGCATACAGTAACATCCAAGAATCAGCTGTCAGCCAAGGATTCCTTCATCAGCTTGTACCCATTTTCCTGATTTAATGACACAAAGGACTTTACAACATCTAAAATGCTGATAGAGTTAGGCAAAAGTCTGCCAAGACTTGGTCTAGGAACATGTGGGTACAGACATATTGGCCTGGGGGACATTTATAAAGCCAGATAGATTGATAAGACAAACTTTATAGATGAACCTGGGCTAAGGACACAGCTCAAGTCCCAGCTCTGTGGCCCCTGAGAGATGTGTGATCTTGGGCAAGTCCCCCACTTTATTTGAGCCTTAGTTCATCCAGCCGCAAAATAGAGGACAATGGCCTTCTTTCATCACAGGATTATAATAAGCATTAAGAAGATAATATCTGGGGGCTCCTGGGTGGCTCAATTGGTTAAGCGTCTGCCTTCAGCTCAGGTCATGATCCCAGAGTCCTGGGATTGAGCCCCATGTCGGTCTCCCTGCTCACTGGGGAGTCTGCTTCTCCCTCTGCCCACTGTGTTCTCTCTCTCATATCTCTGTGTCTCTCTCTCTCTAAAATAAATAAAATCTTAAAAAAAAGAAAAATAAAAAGAAGAAGATCATATATATTGAAGTGATTATTAAAACTATAAGCCCTTAAGGGAATATTCCAGATGTTGGCAAATTAATTTTTTTACTCCTTCCCCCCTTCTTTGATCACAGTGCAAATATAGACACTGGATTCGAAGAGTAGGCTGGAATAACCTTTGCTCTGACTCTAGCCTGTGGCATGAACTTGGACACATCGTTTGACCTTTCTTTCTGCCTTCTTTAAATGAGCAGACTGTGTTTCAAGGCCCCTATGGATGCAAAAGTCCTGTGAGTCAATGAATAACACACAGTTGCAGTGTCCCTCCTGGTTTCCAAAGTCTATGATCACCTCAAAAAACTTCCAACATACATAACCTTACTCTCATTTAGAATATATAGCCTTGATGTTGACTTTCTTTTTTTTTTTGGCATTTTTTAAGGATCTTATTTCTTTATTTGAGACAGAGAGATCAGAGAGAGAGAGAGGCAGAGGAGAAGCAGACTCCCTGCCGAGCCAAGAGCCTGATGTGGGACTCGATCCCAGGACACCAGGATCATGACCTGAGCTGAAGGCAGACGCTTAACCAGTTGAGCCACCCAAGTGCCTCCATGTTGGCTTCCCTTTTCTCCCACATTATGGCATCTCAAAACGGGTAATGGCTCTGCAGGAATATCAGCCAGCGCCGCCAATAATCCTGATCCCGATCACCATCTGAATGAAGGTGATACACATAAAATTACATTCCTCATAGTTGCTTCAGCTTCTAAAGTTCAAGAGCTCTGGAGATTAAAGCGTTTACAACAACCAGTACTGCAGACGCTGAGAACAGTTAAGCATTTGCCCACCTAGGATTCTGAGCCATTAAACAATTGTAGTTTATATTTTTACTGAGTTGCTACTTTTTCATTACAATTGTAGGGAGATTTATTTAACTTGCTTCCTGACTTTCTGGATCATTTGTCCTAGAGTTGGCTGCTTCACATAAAATGGAAATGTGGAGGAGAGTAAGGCTGTCTTCTTGGGGGCAGTGAAGCTGGGTATGTTTCACTGTGTGCTTGCTGAGAGTACACCATGGGTCTGGGAGACTCAGAGTGTACTCGATATTCCCAGTCTATGAGTGAGGAAGGCTTTATAAAAAGCACTGCACTGGTCATCAGAAGTTTTGGGTTATGGTTCCTACTCTGTCATTGATTAGTTGAATGACTGGGTTAAATCCCTTAACTAAGCCATACCCAGGTTCTTTTAGTGTATATGTATAATGAAGAAACTGGACTAAATAGCTTATAGTCCCTTCAAGGTGTAGCCATATGACTTGATGTGCATAAATAGATTTCCACATCATTCCAGGAAGTGGCAGGCAGTACAGACCCTGTTCAGGACTACTGGTTTCTACGTCATTCATGGGCACCTGGACAAGTGTGAAGGTTGGACTATTTACTTTATGGAACAGCTGGGCAATCCTTCCAGGACACACCCCATCTTTTAAAAAATTTATTTATTTAAAGATTTTATTTATCTATTTGACAGACAGAGATCACAAGTAGGCAGGCAGAGAGAGAGGGGAAGCAGGCTCCCTGTTGAGCAGAGAGCTCGATTCGGGGCTCGATCCCAGGACCTGGGATCATGAACTGAGCCGAAGGCAGAGGCTTTAACCCACTGAGCCACGCAGGGGCCCCCAGGACATGCCCATCTTTTGTCAGATTGTCCAAAGACCACTACTACCCCCATCTCACTCCTAGGGGATGGTTGGGGGGGGGGAATTAGAGAGAGAAGATCTTTGGGGCAGGGCACCTTTCAATGAAGTAGGAAGGGGAAAAATACCTGTGTGTACAGTAGACCATATTATTAGGTAGGAACAGAAAACTGGACTCCATAAATTGTTATTCTTAGACATAATTTGTAAAGATCTTTTAGAAAATTCTAGCTTAACTTCCTTGCCCTAAGAAGGACTATGGAGACTATGTGATTTTTTTTTGGGGGGGGGGGACTAGAGGATGCATATGTAGACAAGTGAAAATCAGGGAAACGGGCTCACTTCTAGGCAGCCATACTATCTGATAGAATAAGACAGTTTTGGGGCCAAATGAAGGGTAAAACTTGTGTGTGTCACTCGAGAGGCATTACTGAATCCAGCAACTGCTCTGTGAAAACCACATTTAATGGGCTGAAGGAAATTTAGGGACATATCCTGTGGGGTGGGCAAGTCTGGGCCTTGATGTCTGGAGGGAGAACCCCAGAGAGGCAGGGTAAAATGACTGAGGGATTCAGGGAAGAACCAGACCTGGGCGATTCAAATCAGATTCATCTGGTGGTATGAACATAATGGATTGAGAGAGGACTGTATGCCTACAGCTTCCCCCTTCACAGGTGGCTTGTGCCCTGTGAGTCCCCATGCTACAGTCAAGTATTTTCTCCCTCTAAACAACTGCCTGAGTGTCTGCCTCAACATGATTTCAGGGGAGATGGTTCAGAAAGAAGTAAAGGGGAAAGCTGAGATTTCCAGAGTGCCATGAAACTGTGGCATTTTAAATAGGGCCAGCTAGAGACCAAGTGTCTTCACCCTACAGGCCAGTCCTGGTGGGACACCTGGGTGGCTCAGTCAGTTAAATGTCTGCCTTTGGCTCAGGTCATGATCTCAGGGTTGTGGGATCAAGCTCTATCTCGGGCTCCCTGCTCAGCGAGGAGCCTGCTTCTCTGTCCCTCTGCCCCTCCTCCTGCTCGTTCTCTTTTCAAATAAATAAAATCTTGGGTGGGGGGGAAAGGCCAATGCTGGTGCTGAAGTCTTCTTGAGTTGGTAAGCCGGTGATGTCCCACGTCATTCAGGGAAGGTCCAGCCTGGATTGGGAGGAAGAGAGTCCAGGCAGCTGCTAAGGCTCTCAGGTCCTCTACTGCTCCAATGCCTTCAAGGTCAGGTGGGGTGCACTGGTAACATAAAGGCACACCCTAAAATCCTACCCAGATTCCTGATGGGCTTGCCAGAGAGATCCCTGCACACTCTGCTCAGGGTAGCTCGCTTCAGGAGTAGGGAAGAAAGGATAAAAGGCAGCTGGGCCAGAATAGGTAAATCCACAGGGACAGAGAACAGGTTGGTGGTTACCTATGACTGAGTGGGCAGTGGGAGGAAATGCCAGTGACTTCTCATGGGTATATGCTTTTGGGATGAGGTGATGAAACGGTTCTAAAATTGGTTGTGGTGCTAGTTGCACAGCCCTGTGAGTCTACTAAAACCACTGAATGATACACTTTAAATGGGGGAATTGTATAGGAGGTAAATTATATCTTAATAAAATTGTTTACTGAAGAAGTCGCTGGGCACGCCCTGTGATCGCTCAGTCTGCCACTGAGAAGAAATCCTCTTCTAAACTGTGCCAAGGAAAAGCAGGGGTCGGCTGGTCATGTCTACTGAGCCCCCAAAGACCCTCTCTTGACAGCTGAAGCGTCTTTTCTTTTCTTTCTTTTTTTCTTAAAAAAAGATTTTATTTATTTGAGAGAGAGCATAGGAGGGAGGAGCAGAGGGAGAGGGAGAAGCAGACTCCCCACTGAGCAGGGAGCTCCATCACAAGACCCTAGATCATGACCTTAGCCAAAGGCAGATACTTAACTGACGGAGCCACCCAGGGGCCCCAAAGCTGTCTTTCGAAACAAACTCTATGTGGAGGAGCGAGAATGCAAATAAAACACATTTCAGTAAAAAAGAGAGTGGTTGAGAGAGACGTAAAAAGCAAGACCGTGGCGGTGACCATGGCAGGCTCTGGAGCCCGTTCCACAGGCCAACACCCGCACTGTGGGGGTCAGACAGCTAGTGAGTGTGTTACAACAGTTTACGGATTCTAGCTGGGACTCTGGGAGTGCTGGGTCCATGTCACCTGCTTTGCCTCGTGTCATTCTGCTACACTGTGGTTTATCGGCCAGGCCCCCAGTTGTTTCTGGAAGGAGGCAGTTGCTGAGTGGCAGCTTTAGAGGGCCCAGCAGAACACACAATGTACCATTTGAACAGCAACTCCAGTGAGTTCCCCGTGATACGGTCAAGGGCAGCCTCTGCATGGGGAGTGTACCCCTGCACAGATTGTCTGGAAACCTCGAAGCCCAGCAGAGGGAGGTGGAGCGAGTACGACCTGCTGGCCACAAGCTAGCTTCGTGCACTTCTGTGAGTTTGTGGGTAGCCAGAGCCCCCGTGGAGACTCTCCTGGGCATGCATGGGGCAGGCCTGCTAGAAACCTGCCAACAAACATTCCCAGCCAGAAATGATCCCTACAACTCACCCCTGTATCTTGCTCTACAGCGCTTAAAGCATCCCCCCTGAACCTTCCTATGGGATCTCCACAAAACTCAGGTGAGGTAGAAATGGGTATGCCTTCTTTCTCTGTAGATGAAGAAACGATGTCAGAGAGGTTAGGGGACTTGCCTATGGGTATACAGCTGATTGGGTGGGGACCTCCAACCCACTGTGCCTGGAGGCAGATGTCAGCAAAGTGGACACACGTTCACGAAAACTTCCTCAAAATGGTTAAATGGGCAGGAGCAGTGGGGGGAAGGGAGCCCAGGGAACCTTCAGCCACAGTGAGCAGGACAGGAACAAGGGCCAGTGGGCAGCAGGCTTTTTGTCAGCCATGATTCTCTGTGGCTGAAAGGGTTACAAGAGACTGTCTAGGAGAGTGGGCACATGGAAATTGAACCGGAGAGAGTTCGGGCAGTGTGGGGACAGCACACACCCCCACTGGGCTGGGAGAGGGAAGCTAGTTCCAGTAGGGATACCAAGGAGCAGGAGATAGCTATCTCATGGGGATGTGTGCTTAGAGAGGAAGCTACACAAAACTGAGCTGATCAAGTGGCAAAAGAAAGACAGGAGCAGCTAAAGCTGGGAGAGTGTGCTCCATCAAATTCTCGTGGGAAAAGTCACCCAAACCCTTCACCACCCTGCCTTTGTGGGTTTGTTCAATAGAGCCGTCCAGGACGGAGACCTGCCTTCCCATGCATCTGCTGCCTGGACTCCTTCTGGAGTCAGCATATAAAATATTGCCATCAACCTCTCTTCTCTAATGCCTGTACGAGAAGGAGCTCAACAGTCTATAGCCCAAGAGGTAAGGCTGTCGGACTTTATGATCCAGAGGGCAGAGGCTGCCTGTGCTTGGGAGGGCTGGAACAGGAGCGGTTGAAACGTGTAGCTGCTTCCCCTATGCTATGCTCCATATGCCTATCACCTTACAGAGCCTCTCAACAAGTATGGGAGCTAGATATGACTGTTACCTCTAGTTTGCAGATGGGCAGCCTGAGGTTCCAAGGTCCAGGACCTGGCCCAGTGTCACCCTGACAGTAAATGGTGGACCTGGGATGATACCCTGGGGAAGACCTGCTGATGGTTCTGGAGGAGATGACAAGGGTGGCCCAGGTATTCCTTGGGCACAAAGCAGAGGGACACCAGAGAATCCTACCAGATTTTATTCTCTGTGACCCTAGACTGTCTTAGTTCTTCTCCCCACAAACTTTGTCTTCTCTCATTTGTTCTGTGTTCCTTCTCATACAGGCTGAACTTGGGCTAGAATGGTGAGCTGAGAATCCTCGTTGAATGAATACATTTTCCTATCTCTAGGATACTTGCATTGTCCTCTCGCTGGCCATTCGCACTCATGCACACACATTTTCCTGAGCACAAGCTCAAGCTTTTTGAGGCTCATGGGAAGAAACACCCACTACCGGAACCACCCTTCCATGAAGCTCTTTCTCTACACTGCAGCTTCAAAGGAACCAGTGGGAAGAGACGCCACTGCCTTGCACCTGCTTGTTCACTTAGTAACAAAAGGTAATGTGGCTCTTTTCTGAAAGCCTGGCACAGAAATTCTGATTTTTAAATTGCTAAATTTCTCTTAATGCCTGATCCTTTGGAGTTTTATCATATCAGTATCCCTCATCTTAAAGAGCCCCTCAATAATTTAGACCCCAGTAACTGGAAGTGTGATATTGATTTTGATGTTGCTTCATCAAAAAATCAAAACAGGGGTGCCTGGGTGGCTCAGTGGGTTAAGCCTCTGCCTTCGGCTCAGATCATGATCTCAGGGTCCTGGGATCGAGCCCTGCATCGGGCTCTCTGCTCAGTGGGGAGCCTGCTTCCCTTCCTCTCTCTCTCTGCCTGCCTCTCTGCCTACTTGTGATCTCTGTCAAATAAATAAATAAAATCTTTAAAAAAAAATAAAAACAAATGGTAGACCTGATGAATTACATGCTTTTGATGTGTTATTACCTCATTTGGGCCTACTGTGTATTGCAAGTCTTAGTTTGTTGATCCTATTTCTTGAATTAGTAGCCATGTATAATACTTTATAATATTTGTAGCAATTGAAAATTATAAAATAGAATTCCTTTATTTTATTTTTTAAAAGGTTTTATTTATTTATTTGACACAGAGAGAGAGAGAACACAAGGAGGCCAAGAGGCAGGCAGAGAGAGTTGGGGGTAAGCAGCCTGATGTGGGCCTTGATCCCAGGACCCTGAGATCATGACCTGAGCCAAAGGCAGAGGCTTAACCCACTGAGCCATCCAGGCGCCCAAAATAGAATTCCTTTAAAAATAACGTACAATTTTGACTTTTCACAAAGTTATCAGATATTTTCCATAATTAATTTCAAATTTCAAATTAGTGGTTTTCCTTATTTGCATTTCTGGACGGTTGTCCATAGAGTCGAACTGTAAATGCTATTCTCCCAATGGCATGTATAATCAGTCTCACAATGGCCTCTCAAGAGCCTGAAACGAAAGCTGCTGGTGGCTATTCTAGGACCTTGACACTGACTGCAACTGCTTTTCCCATCTTACTACCTACTACTGCCTGCCACCACCCCTGCTGAGCCACACTGCTCAGAAGTCAGTCCTAGATCCACCATGAATTTCACACCTATATTTCTTTCGCTCAAGTTGTTCCCTCACCCAGAATGTCCTTCCTTGTCTTTCTTTTCTTTTTTTTTTTTAATATTTCCTTATTTATTTATTTGACAGAGAGAGAGAGAGCACAAAGTAAGCAGATTGGCAGGCAGAGAGAGAGGGAGAAGCAGGCTCCCCACCGAGCAAGCAGGGACTCCACTGCAGAACTTGATTCCAGAACCCTGGGATCATGACCTAAGCCAAAGGCAGCCGCTTAACCAACTGAGCCACCCAGGCGCCTCTGTCTTTCTTTTCTATACAAATTTTTCCCCGTGTGCTCAAAGCCCAGCTCAAATATCTCATTTTCTGGTAAGCCTTCTCTACCCCCTCTCCCATCCAAACAGAACTGCTGTCTCCTATGATCCGACCACCTCCCCACCATATCCCCAGACAATTATTTACCTACTCCTCTCTCTCACTAGACCAAGAGTTCTGTAACAGTAGGCTGTGGACTATTTCTTTGGCATATTCAGCATCCTTGTTGGAAAAATAATTTGGATGTGGCCCCACAGAAAATGGATACACCCAAGACACAAGACTAAACTTTGAGTGTGTACAGAGAATGAAATTCCACGAGATTTCTTTAATCCTTTTCACGGGATAACTGTTTTGAAGCAGTTAAATGGTACTGTGGGGAATATTTCTGAATTGAAACTGTGAAGTCAGTGAAAGGGGGGGTGCTGAGCCCCTGGTAAAGGAAACTGGTGCAGCCACGACCCCTATGGTTGAGATGGAAGGGGGTTTGGGGTTTGGGGAGGAGGCTGAAGTAACAGAGTGGAAAAGAAGATGCAGAGGGGCTGAATTGGGGCAGGACACTGAAACAAGCTGGAGGCAGGGCAGTCAGCCTCACCAGATGAAGCACCTAGGTGGGGTCGCTGGGTTTCAGAGGACAGAAAGATGCTGTGTTTGTCCTTGCTAAGTCTGGGTGTTGACTGGTCCATACACGCTCAGTCAAATACAGGGATGCTGTCAAATCAAGGGACACAAATCAAGGCTGGGTGAGAACAGAAAGGAACAGATTAAAGGCTGTGAGCTTTTCAGCACAGATGACACCTCCTCCATCTTGAGGGTACTGGTAACCATCCAATGCAGAGGAGGGCGGGGGAGGGGCAGATGTGGAGCTGCAGGCCACCCACCCCCTCTGGCAAGTGATGGTCCTTCACACTCGCCCACTCTGCCTCCTGATTATCCTCCTGGCACCAGGAAGAGAAAATAGAACTGGGGTGTTTATTTTCTTTTACTTTACACCTCCATACCCATGCTGTGACAGAAAAATCCCTATTAGTTTGCATTGGACCAGCTTCATGGCTGTTAGGGTTAGAATACGTTTCAAGCACCACTTTACCTAGGAATAGCCTGTTCTGTGTATACACACATACACATATCATAAACCCATGTTGCAAATTTCTGGCTATGCTTCTCAAACTTCAGCTTTAGAATCACTTCCAGAGCTTGTAAAAACACAGATTCCTGGGCTCCACCTCAGAGTTTCTGAATCAGTAGGACTTCTAACAGGTTCCCAAGTGATGCTGGGGCACAGGTATGGGGGAAGAATTGCAAATGAACCTTACCTAAAAATTTTTATAACAGGTTTATTTTATGGGTATGGGTGAAGCAATTTTGAAATTATTTTAGATATAAGATTGAATAAATGAGTAAGTATGGGTGGTGAAGAAAGAAAGAGAGAGAGAGATGTTACGGATGCCAGGATTCTTATTGTAGAGGAAAGGGGATACAAATACCACAATAAAGTTAGACAAATGAACGAGTAGTGGGAGCAGCAGAGGGAGAAGCAGGCTCCCTGCTGAGCAAGGAGCCCGATGCGGGACTGGATCCCAGGACCCTGGGATCATGACCAGAGCCGAAGGCAGACGCTTAACCAACTGAGCCACCCAGGCGCCCAGCAATAAAGTATTTTTATTAAGGTATGCACCTTTCATAGACATAATGGTATTCCACACTTAATAGTGTAGTATAAACATAACTTTTATATGCACTGAAACCAAATAATTCATTTGACTCCCTTTATTGCTATATTTGTCTTATTGTAGTGGTCTGGATCTGAACCCACAATACCTCCAAGGTATGCCTGTACAAATATGGAATAGGAGAAGGCAAGAAAAAATTCAGTGGGTATAGTTTGCAACTGGATACAGAGATATTCGTGTGAACTCATGATTTAAAAAATATGTGCACAAGCATGTTTATGTATATATTATGTATGTATGAATATATATGTATATTTGTATGTATGTGTATAAATAAGCACACATATATTTCCTGGATTTTTCTGGGGGATCCCAAAACAAAGTCACCGTGGCAGCTACCCCTAGTGCCCAGGACTTCTTGGTCTCTAACAACATTCCCCACCATAATACATCAGGGCTCATTAAAGTGGCAGATTCAAAAGTTGGACAGAGCAGGTAACAGATGAGCTTGGTACATCGTATTATAACACCAGAAAGTTTAAAAAAAAAAAAAAAAGAATGTCCCAAGAACACAGGAGCCAGATTAAAGGGTCCCCCACTGGTCAAATCTGGGATAATTTGAGCACTGAAGGTGAGTACAGTAATGAATTATAAAGCATTGGGGGAAAAAAAGTAATGTCTGAGTTTATACTGATAATAAGTAGAAGAATCAATGAAAGGGAAGGGAGCTCTTGCCAATGAAGAAAGCTGAGAGCTGTCTGCTAAACCTGGCAGGACTGCTGGAGATGAAGACTCATTTTGAAACCATTGTGATAAAGACTAGATCAGGTAAGAATCAGTAGATTCTTAATCTAAATCCATGGGGAATTTTGAAAAGAAATAGTGTTTTGCAGCACCTTAAAGTATCTCCCCACAAACTGCTTATTAGTTGTAAGAAAGGGAAAAAAAAATACCAACCACAACCAGATTATACAGTGGAGAAACTTGGCAACAGCTTGACTGGGTGATCGAAATGAACTCACCAGTCAAGGGAGGGACAGACAGACATTGGGCCTCTAGATGTAAACCTTGAGAAGGACACACCTCACCCATGCAGCTTTCTGGGTAAGAAAGCATCACCTCAATCCTTTCACGAGGAAACATCCATCAAACACAAAATGAGAGAGGCGCCTGGGTGGCTCAGTGGGTTAAAGCCTCTGCCTCCAGCTCGGGTCATGATCCCAGGGTCCTGGGATCGAGCCCCCCATCGGGCTCTCTGCTCAGCAGGGAGGCTGCTTCTTCCTCTCTCTCTGCCTGCCTCTCTGCCTACTTGAGATCTCTCTCTGTCAAATAAATAAATAAAATCTAAACAAAACAAAACAAAACACAAAATGAGAAATATCTTTTTTTTAAAAAGTGGGGATTGGGGATATGTGGGTGGTTTTTGGTTAAGCATCTGCCTTTGGGTCAAGTCATATCCCAGGGTCCTTGGGATGGAGCCCCGAATCAGGCTCCCTGCTCAGCGGGAAGCCTGCTTCTCTCCCTTTGCCTGCTGATCCCCCCACTTGTGCGCGCTCGCTCTCTCTGGCAAATAAATAAAAATTTTTAAAAGTGGGGATCTGATTCACAGACCTGTACCCCTGGGGCTAATAATACATTATATGTTAATAAAAAAATAAACAGTGGGGATCATATGCTGCCAACATGTCGGTATTATAAAAGATAAAGAAAGGCTGTGGAATTGTTTCAGATCAAAGAAGAAAGGAGATATGACAGCTCACCTCAGGACTAGATCCTGTCTTGGAGGAGAATAATGCTATATAGGACATTACTGGGTAAACTAATGAAAGTGAACTCTAGTTGCATAAGGGAATAGCCTTACTCCTGGAAATACAAAAAGGGACCAGATGGATGTAGCTTACCCTCAAATGGTCCATGAAAAAAATTTCTCTATGTGTATGTATATGAGAAAGAGACAGAGCAAGCATGAACACTTGACCATGTGTGCATGTATGATAAAGCAAATGGGGTAAAATGCTAACAGCTGGTCAACCAGTCCAGTTAACAATTGGGAAAATGGTATACGGATGTTCTTTGGACTATTTTTAAAAAAAAACTTGAAATAGTTTCCAAAAAAATTTTTTTTAAATCAAGCTTTTGGATAATATTTAATGACACTGTCGGGCACCTGGGTGGCTCACTGGGTTAAGCCTCTGCCTTTGGCTCAGGTCTTGATCTCAGGGTCCTGGGAGCAAGCCCCGCATCGGGCTCTCTGCTCAGAAGGGAGTACCTTCCCTTCCTCTCTCTCTGCCTGCCTCTCTGCCTATTTGTGATCTCTCTCTCTGTCAAATAAGTAAATAATAAAGTTAAAAAAAAATTTAATGACACTGTCAATTGTAAATTCTCTGTGAGCTCAATTTTGTGAAAAATAAAAATTTCATGTATCTCTATCTTTGTACTTTTATTTATTTATTTAAAAGATTTTATTTATTTGGTGTGTCCACGAGAGAGAGAGGGAGAGAGAGAGAATGCACAAGCAGGAGGAGGGGCAGAAGGAGAGGGGGAAGCAGACTCCCTGCTGAGCAGGGAGCCCAACGCAGGGCTCTATCCCAGGACCCTGGGATCACGACCCAAGTGGAAGGCAGACGCTTAACTGACTGAACCACCCAGACACTCCCCTATTTTGTTTTTTTTTTCTTTAAACGTCTTTATTTTAGAGAGGGATAGTGTGTGTGTGTGTGTGTGTGTGCGCGCACGTGCGCGTGAGCAGCTGGGACAGGGAGGGAAAAGGGTGAGAGAAACTCAAGCAGGCTCCACCCTGAGTGCACAGTCCCACCTGGGGCTTGATCTTAAGATCCTGAGATCAGGACCTGAGCTGAAACCAAGAGTTAGGTGCTTAACCAACTGTATCACCAGGTGCCCCTATCTTTGTACTTTTATTTATTTTTTTAAAAAGATTTTTATTTATTTATTTGACAGACACAGATCACAGGTAGGCAGAGGGGCAGGAAGAGAGAGAGGAAGGGAAGCAGGCTCCCTGCTGAGCAGAGAGCCCGATGTAGGGCTGGATCCCAGGACTCTGGGATCATGACCTGAGCCGAAGGCAGAGGCTTAACCCACTGAGCCACCCAGGTTCCCCTCTTTGTACTTTTAAAAAGCTAGAAGGAGGGGCGCCTGGGTGGCTCAGTGGGTTGGGCCGCTGCCTTCGGCTCAGGTCATGATCTCAGGGTCCTGGGATCGAGCCCCGCATCGGGCTCTCTGCTCAGCGGGGAGTCTGCTTCCCTCTCTCTCTCTGCCTGCCTCTCTGCCTACTTGTGATCTCTCTCTGTCAAATAAATAAAATAAAATCTTTAAAAAAAAAAAAAAAAAAAAAAGCTAGAAGGAAACAAGCCAGAAAATCACAGGTACCATCTCTGGTTTATGGAGTGGATAATTTGAGTTTGTTGTATTGTTTATAATGTTTCATATTTTCCAAAGCTTCTACATCTAGCATGTATTACTTTAATAAGAGAAAAATTATTTTTAAAGTAGTAAAACAAATAATCAGTCATGTTTTTTGTATAATGTTTCTGACTACTGTGTCATTCATTAGAGCAGAGGGAACTGTCTTTGTCCTTCTTTGTCCATCTCTTCTGTCCTGCAAATCACAAATATCTTGTCTATTCATATCTGCTAAATGAATGTATGCTGGTCATGAGCTATTTGGGAGGAAGAGGGATGACAGAATTATCAGGGATTTTTATTATCTCCATTATTCTTTTATGTATTTTCAAATGTTCTACCATAAATTTAATAATATGGGATTTTTAATTTAAAAGTTATAAATTAGTAGTATGTATCATCCCATTGAGGAAAGATTAAAAGGATATTCACAAAAAGGGGGAGTTATCTCTGAGTGGGGATTTTATAGGTAATTCTTGTCATCTTTTTCCTTGATTAACATTAATAGTTTATTTTTTAAAAGATTTTATTTTTTATTTGACAGAGAGGGAGAGAGAGAGCACAAACAGGGGGAGTGGCAGGCAGAGTGAGAAGCAGGCTTCCCACTGAGCAGAGAGCCCAACTCAGGGCTCAATCCCAGGACCCTGGGATCACAACCTGAGCTGAAGGCAGATGCTTAACCGACTCAGCCACCCAGGTGCTCAAACATTAATACTTTACAAAGGAGTTTTTTTTTTTTTTTTTTTTTTTTGAGATAACTGGAATAAAAAGCATAAGATACAGAGTGCCTGGGTGGCTCAGTCGTGTCTGTCTTCAGCTCAAGTCATGATCCCAGGGTCCTGGGATTGAACGGCATCAGGCTCCTGCTTACTGGGGAGTCTGCTCCTCCCTCTGACCCTCTTCCTGCTTGTGTTTGCTGTCTCTCTCAAATAAATAAATAAATAACATAAAATCTTTTAAATAAAAATAAGACACAGAGTGATTGGACACAGTAGGAAGGCACCACATAGAAAAAACATTTACTGGGGCGCCTGAGTGGCTCAGTGGGTTAAAGCGTCTGCCTTCGGCTCGGGTCATGATCCCAGGGTCCTGGGATCGAGCCCCACATCCAGCTCTCTGCTCAGCAGGGAGCCTGCTTCCTCCTCCTCCTCTCTCTTTCTCTCTCTCTGCCTGCCTCTTTGCCTACCTGTGATCTCTATTTGTCAAATAAATAAATAAAATCTTTTAAAAAAACATAGTTACTAAAGCTATGTCAGGACAAATGCAGGATCTAAGAATATGTATATATATATATATTCTTATATATATATGTGTGTGTGTGTGTGTATATACACATATATATAGTACAATAACTAACTTACTGAAAAAAAATTCATTGTGTTGAAGGTAGTGTTCTAAAATGATACAATAGTTGTATTTGGGTATTGTATTTTTTTTTAAGATCTTTTATTTATTTGAGAGAGAGAGAGAGAAGTCAGTGGGAGAAGCAGACTCCCTGCCAAGCAGGGAGTCCCATGTGGGACTCGATCCTGGGACTCCAGGATCATGACCCAAGCCAAAGGCAGACTTTTAACCAACTGAGCCACCCAGGCGCCCAGGTATTGTATTATTTTAAAGTAGGGAGGCAAGGTGGTAGATCAGCTTAAATTTTGAACAACTTTCCTACATTAAGTTGTCTTTCATGAAAGAGCTGGATTAAAGGAACCTCCACTGAAGCACTTGAGACCACGTTCAACATACCCGGAAGGGTGGTCACCCTGTGCTACTCCTTAATTGCAATATTCAGATAATTTCACTGGGCAGCACCTTCCTGGGTATGTAAATACGTTTCTAGGAAAGCAACTGTCAGTAAACAGAGCAGAATAAAGGAAACAAGAAGCATGCACTCTTCTTCCTAGAAGTTCTTATTTGGAAAAAAAATACCTAAGAAACTGGTAACAAGGGTTGCCTCTAGAAAGAGGGGAACTGGGTACTGAGGAATAGATTATGAGGAGAACTTCTTTTTCTCTATCTACCGTTCTATGCTGTTTAACTTTTAAAACACGATGTGCACATAGCACATACTTAAAAATAAACATTAATTAAAAATAATTCTTAAAAAAATTGGGGCTCATGGGGCAACAACTATGTAAACTAGATTAGAGAAAAACAAAATTTGACTTTGGAAGGGTTAATTCCTATCCCAAACTAATGTGAAGGTGACAAAATCCAAGACTTGGCAACACCTGCCTGCCCTCCAATATATCTGTGCTTCTATCCTCTGCCTGTTGGCTTTGCTCATAGAGAGAGGGCTCCTGCCCTACTGTTACAGGGGACTGCTTTTGTTTTTCTACTAGCAGGAACAGATTTGGGCTAACCTTGGACACTGGTTCTTCAAGGCTCATGTGGGCCCAATGCAGGCAGCTGGCTGGAATGAAAGCACTCATCGCTATCCACCAGCACTGGGAAATAAAAACGAGACCCAAAGGACTGAACCCACAATCGTCACCTCATTAGCATGATGCTAACATCATGTCTCCCCCACACAACCACCCTATGGCTAAAGGTATATCCAAGCACCCAGCTTTCTAAATCAGAACCACAGGAGTCTGTTCCTCTCTCATTTTCGTTCTCCACGACGTCTTCCCAATTTTACTTAAAAAAATTTTTTTTAAGATTTTATTTATTTGACAGAGAGAGATCACAAGTGGGTGGAGAGGCAGGCAGAGAGAGAGAGAGAGGAGGAAGCAGGCTCCCCGCAGAGCAGAGAGCCCGATGTGGGACTCGATCCCAGGACCCCGAGATCATGACCTGAGCCGAAGGCAGAGGCTTAACCACTGAGCCACTCAGGTGCCCCCCAATTTTACTTTAGATAGATCTCTCAAATTCTGCCCACCCATTTTCTTCACCTCTGCTGATAATGACACACAATCAGACTCTCATAATCTATTTCCACCCCATCCTAGCTAGTTTCTTGTTATTGCTTTTCTATTATCTCACTCAAGTTTTCTTTCAAAAGCATACATCATCTGACAACTTCATTCCACTATATATTATATCAGGATCTATCTATATGTACCTATCTTTCTACCTGTAAAGTTATGGAACTATAGATTACTCCAGAAAAATGGTAAAATAACTAAAGGGGCAAAAATAAAGGTCACTTGCCCTTAAATTCTCAATATCAATGTCCTAATTCTCAACTTGGAGTAATATCAGAATCACCTGGGAATTTATTTATGCGAGAGAAAGAGAAAGAGCATGCAGGTGGTTATGCTTGTTGGGGGTGGGGTGGGGGGAAGGGCAGAAGGAGAGAATCCTCAAGCAGACTCCCCCAGGAACAAGAAGCCAGGAGCTGGAGGTGGGGCACTATATGGGGGGCTGGTTGGGGGTGCTGGGGGGCTCGATGCTGGGCTTTACTTGGGGCTTGTCAATCTCATGCTCCGTGAGAGCATGACTTAGGTTGAAACCAAGAATTGGACACTCAATTGACTGAGCCATGCAGGTACCCCTCATCTGGCAAGCTTTTTAAGCAACACATAATCTTCTTCCCACCCTTCCTCCCCCAATCTGATTTGCACTCTTAGAGGAATATAAAACCCTCTTCCCACTCCTCCCCAGCACTGAAAACCCTGGAGAACACTTTTGCTGTTGTTGTTTTTAAGATTTTATTTATTTTCGAGAGAAAGAGAGCGTGCTCATTAGCCAGGGGAAGGGGCAGAGGGAGAAGCAGACTCTCCACTGAGCAGGGAGCCTGATGAGGGACTCGATCCCAGGACCCTGGGATCATGGACTGAGCCGAAGGCAGACACTTAACCCAATGAGCCACCCAGGTGCCTGAGAACACATTTGTTATTGATGGAAAAGTATTATGTCACTTAGCTATGCTAGGGAAGAAATAAGCTTTCAGCTATATAGTAATTCAGATTCTAGAAATCTTCAGCAGAACATATTTCAACCAGGGCCACCACACATACTGCTGTTCCTTCTGTCTGTGGACCTCTTCTTCCATTTCTGACTCAAGTCCTATTCATTTTCCAGATCTTCAAAACTGTCCTTTCATCACACCCCAAACTTCTCTTTATTGGCACACACATACATACAGACACAAAACAATCAAGAAGGAAACGAACTATTTGTCTCTCTTCCCCACTAGACAGTGAATCTTAAGGGACAAGTCGGCTGTATATACCGTCCCCAGTACTGAGCACATCAGTGTTGTAGCTGGTACTCAAATGAATGAAAAACAAACCTCCCTTTCCATATCTAATGAAATTTCTTCTCTCACTTATTTTTCAAAGTTTTTATTTAAATTCCAATTAGTTGCATACAGTGTAATACTAGTTTCAGGTGTACAATATAGTGATTCAACACTTGCATACATCACCCTGTGCTCATCACAGCAAGTGCACTCCTTCATCCCCATCACCTACTTCATCCTTTCCCCGGCCCGCTCCCTTCTGATAACCAGCAGCTTGTTCTCTATAGTTAAGGGTCTGTTTTTTGATTTGTCCCTCTTCTTTCATTTGTTTTGTTTCTTAAATTCCACACAGGAGTGAAATCATATGGTATTTGTCTTTCTCTGACTGACTTATTTTACTTAGCATAATATTCTCTGGCTCTAACCAGGTCATTGCAAATGGCAAGATTTCATTCTTTTTTATGGCTAAGTAATATTCCATTGTATGTGCATACCACATCTTCCTTTAAAAAATATTTTATTATTTATCTTTAGAGAGAGAGAAAGAGTGTGCAAGTGGGTGGGGGATGGGTAGAGGGAGAGAGAGTATCCTAAGCAGGTTCCATGCCCAGTGGGGAGCCTGATGCAGGGCTCAATCTCGTGACCCTGAGATCATGACCTGAGATGAAATCAAGAGTCAGATGCTTAACTAACTGAGCCACCCAGGCGCCCTCATGTCGCTTCTTCGTTGTCCATTCATCAATTGATGGACACTTGGGTTGTTTCCATAATTTGGCTCTTGTAGAAAATGCTGTGATAAACATCCTCTTTCCACTTCTTATGTCCTGTCCACAACTGGCAGAACATAATTTCTAGGAGGGCTGATGTTTAGTACGTGGCTAGGAACTCTGTACAAATGCTGTTGGGTTTGTCTGGTCCAAGCTGTTTGGGTTGGAGAGCCAGGAAAAAAAAATCTTTTCCTTCCCAATGTTAAAATTAAAAATATTTACCTCCAGGAACAATAATGGATATTTAAGATAGGAAGCCTAGTAACAAAATGAACATTTGTGAGGGCAGCGTCCAACAAAAGAACTGCAACATCACTGGCTTTTCAAGCTACTTATCTTCTGACCTTCCCCAACCGGGAGTAACTCTGGAATCTGAGTTTATTATTCATTTGTTTTTTGAAAATAGCTTTACCACATTCTTAAGTATCTCCAAACAATAAATTGTTCAGCACTGTTTGCTTTTGAGTTTTGGAAAAGTGGTATTGTTTTGATGTGTGATCGTCCATGGCTTTTTTTTTTTTTTAAATTCAACTATGTTCCTAAGACTTGGTATAGCTGTTCATTTGCATTGCAGTATACTACTGCATTACAGGAATATATCACAATTTATGTGTCCTTGTCAGTGAATGCTTGGGATGTTTCTGGCTTCTTTGCTCTTATGACCAATTCTGCTACCAGTCTTGTACACATCTCCAGCAGCATCTGTGAGTTTATCTAGGGTATATGCCAAAGAGTAAAAACACTGGACAGGTGTAGGTTCAGGGTTATGAGACAATGCCAAATTATCTTTTGAAGCAATGGTCTGAATTTACATTCCCAACCAGCCAGCAGTGTATAAATTCCTGTTGATTCAAATCCTCACCAATAGCTTGTATTATTAGGACACGGGAATTGGAATCTCAGATTGTAGCATTTTTGTGCCAGAAGGTGGCACTCCTGACTGGACGGGCTGCTTTCTCTTGACCATGTGACAGTAGAGCCTGACCTGAGACCTTGCCCAAGAGATGAGCCCCGGAAGCTTACACTTCATTGAATCCTGACTTTGGGACAGTGCACTAAATAGAGACGAGAGACTTTGTGGTGGATACACAGGCATCCCAGAAGGCAATCATAGAATGTGGAACCTGGAAGAGCCCTAAGGCCAAATCCTTCATTCTATATTTAAGGAGACTAAGAGCCCAGACAGGGTAAATGACAAGTTCTCTGAGCTAATTAGTATGAGAACTTGTCTCTGGGGCTTTTGGTTCTTAGTCCAGGGTTTTTAACTTTGTTTGTTTATTCTAGTAATATAAAATGCCATAACCTGATTAAATTAATAATAACTATAAGTATCCAAGTAATTGCCAATTTATTTTTTAAACGTAGTGGTTTGACTTATGTAACTGATGAATGCAGTAACTTTTTTTTTTTTTAAAGATTTTATTTATTTATTTGACAGAGAGATCACAAGCAGGCAGAGAGGAGACAGAGAGAGAGGAGGAAGCAGGCTCCCTGCTGAGCAGAGAGCCCGATGCGGGGCTCGATCCCAGGACTCTGAGATCATGACCCGAGCCGAAGGCAGCGGCTTAACCCACTGAGCCACCCAGGCGCCCCTGAATGCAGTAACTTTAAAGTCTTTGCTTATGAGGCAAACAGGGATAATATTTAAGTCCAATGAGATAAAAAGGGGAAAGATGCAATCTCCACAATTATGATTTTCAGTATGCAAATTTAACAGGGCTAAAAGACACCTATCTCCTGGTGAAAATAATCCTCAATTTTATGACTGACCATCTTCGTCCTTGATCATCCTCCCCACCCTGGACAAATGCTGAGCACCACCTTAGGAAGCCATTTTTATGAGGAAGGCAAACTTCAAATCCAGTTGTTTCAATTCATCTCTCTCTAATGAGCTCTCATAATCAAGCTACCATAAGAGGCTGGGAATTATTTGTGGATATTATGGTAAAATAGCCTCAGTAACTTGAGGGTTTATAATCTTAGATGACTTTACATGAGAATGCAGAAAAATACTGAAAAAGGCCTATTTGCATCTGAGGTATACTTAGCAATCTTCAGAGTGTGCATAACAATCAAATGTGGCAGGATCCCATGCAGAGGAATCTGTCCTCTGGAGTCAAAGGCAGTAAAAGTGGATCTAGGGAAGGGGAGAAGGACTGCTTACTTGGAAGGGAGCTTCTGTGAAGGGACATGGCCTCAGAATCCTTCAGAAGACATTTTCATTCTGGAGCTGCTGACTTCAGGAATTCCCTCCCCAGCTCATCTGCCTAGCTCCTCCCTATGCTGAGACTCCACTTACCACGTAAAAATATCTTTTGGTTTAACAATGTCTGTAGGCTGGCAATGAAGGCTTTCTGTGAGGTATCCCTTTTTAAATGGGGGAACTGCTTACTATTTTGGGGGTGTGGGGCTTAGAAGGAAAGAAGACCAAGAAATTTTGCTGGGCTTGCCGACCGAACTACTGAGGTGCTCTTGGTTCAGGTTTTCCTCCTAGCAGTCATTTTAATCAGCACTTCCCCTACTTAATGAGCTTGCAGTGCCATTACATAATCACCCGACTCGCTGGATTAATGATGAAAAGAGGAACTGATTTTTCCAGTTGCATCATTTGAAGTAAATGTTAACTTTCTTTCTGAGTCCTTAGTTAACCGCATTAGTGTGACAAATATGTCTTTGTCTAGCATAAGTAATTAGAATTTAATCACTTTAACTGCATCTTAATTATCCTAAATGAATTGGAAGGACATTTAATAGCAAAGATTAAATTGCCTTAATGAACGATTTTTGTGACTCCATCAATACTTGAACCGCGTTAGCCACTCCTCTCACGCACTTCACCTGCAGTGAGCATGGAGGCCACTAGGTGGCGCGCTTCGCTCGTTTATTTATTTAATTTCCGGGGCCATTGATCTGTTTTAGGAGACAACAGTAAAGAAAGCGAAAAGCTCATAGTTTATTGTGTTCTTTTGATAACCTCTCTTTGGGACTATGAGATCATCACCAGATGTAAAAACGAAAGTAGTGATTTCAGAAACTGTCGATTCTGAGTACCCTATGGCATATGCAAAGGAAGATGAGAGACACATGGATAACTGGAAACACCTAGTGTTTGAAGGAAATTCTAAGTTGTCCTCTGGATGACTGCCAACTTATACACAGAGTTTTAGTTAATTTATTATTTTTTGTGTACAAAGTCCTAAAACATGAGTAACAGGCAAGCTTGGGATAGCAAGACAGACAATGATCTGAAGAAAAGAAATGTAACTGCTGTGCAAATGCAGATCTCAGAACACCAATGCCTGAAAGTATGGGAGGTGGGCGTGTTTGGGCCCTCCTCCAGGCAGGAGTTCCAATGGGCCAGTCCTACCCACAGAACACATCCAATGATTGGGTCTTGCCCACCAATAATTGTTTAAGTAAACAAATGGACAGGGAGACCTTGGTTCCATGTCTAGCTCTCATACTGCCCTACATTGCCTCTGGCTGCTTCTTCAAAAGACAGCAATAAAAGTTCTCTCTTATAAGTCTTGAGTAAAAAAGAAATAAGTTTCCATAAGTAACCTTCCTTGTGAGTCACAAAGGGATATACACACTCTCCACTAGCAAGACCTTTACTATGCAGATACTTTCTAGATCAGGTGTTTATGACAATAAATTGGACACCTCCACATTCTAGGTCCACTGACCTGGTGGATCCGTACTAGTAGGCACAGGGTGGAAAGTAGGGTTCTGTGCTTTGAGCTGGGCAAGCTGATTTCAGGGTATCACTGCTTTCCAGTTGTGTTACCAGAGATAAGTTATGTAACCTTAGTGAACATAGAAAGAGGGAAAATAATAGTAACTACCACATAAACTAGTGGTTCCCCAACTTTGCTGCTCATTAAAATCACCTCAGAGCTTTTAAAAATCCCAATGCCTAGGTCAGGCCCTGGATTTTAGCTAGAAATCATATTTGTAAAGGTCCCTAAGTGATTCGAAAGTGGAGCAAGATTTGGGAGCCAATGAAATAGAATATTAAATTAGATCTTATATGTCCCAGTACAGTACCCGACTAATAAGATGTACACAACAGATATAAGTTCCTTCCTTATCAATTGCCATGACAAAATGGATGGGTAGTATTTCAGGGACTGGTTCCGTTCAGCTGGGAGGTTTACCAGATTGTCTCATCTAAAGGAGAAGAAAGAATCTAGAAGCTAGTATTTTTCCAACTTTATGATAATGTAACACTTTTTGGGAGAAACACAAGGTAGATGATTCTATAGCAAGACTCAGTAATAAAACATAAGTTCCTATGTTTGCATCAAATCATCAGACTGCCTTGTAATTGGTCTATCACATAATCCAATCCTATCACTTCAGGAGGAAATTAAACCTCATTAGTATTAAGTTATTTGTCACAAAATAAAAACCCGTGAAAATCTATTGATAGAAGACAGGAATTTATGATTGTGCAATAAATTCACAAACATAAGAAATCAGTTTTTTCGTTTTACTGAACTTTATGAGGCTGGCACTTCTCATGTAGAAATAATGTGGCTTTCTTCTCCCAAAGGTGCTTATTCATCTTATTTAAATAGAGACATGATGAAAATAGTATTTAGTGAATACTTGTTGAATGCTTTTACCAGAATTATGAGAAATCTATCCTAACTACCATGAGTTCTATAAGACCCTTCTTCTATTGCTACCCTAGGCTGGGGACCATTCCATTTTATCAAGAGTGTGGAAATTCTGCTGTTTTAACTGAAATGAAACTAGTCATTTCTCATCCAATCCATCAAGGCTTCTTGGCTGAATTAAAGCATTAATCTGGTGTTTAACTATTCTAATATGCAGAGTTTACAAAGAGCACTGAGCACTTAATTGAAGGGCAAGGCTTCTAACAATGGATTTTGAGGAGCAAGACACAGAGAACCCCTTTTTAAATTACCCAACTCCATCAGATTTGAGGATTTTCTTTTGTACAAGGAAATCAAGAATAAATTTTACCAATACACCCTGTAAGAACTATTTCTTCTGAGAACTTTGAGTAGCAATGTCCTTTTGATTAGCTGAATTTGCCATGAATGTGGAAATGATGACATCAAAACAGCTCATGTAACAACCTTCTTAAAGACCTCGTAGATTAGAGATGACTATAGATTTTCCCCAGCACGGATCAAAGGGACTGAATTGAACGTTTTAGCTTAATGATCCAACCCCTGTCACACCCATAGGGACTCGAATTCCGATTTTATAAGCAGGTGTGCACGTGTACTCAGACATACACAGAAAAGCTGCTGGGGAGGGAGGAAAAGATCAATTATCGACAAAGATAGGTTTGATCTTTTTGATTACTTGACTGTGCTGGTGAATGTTCCTGGCGGGGCCTCGAGATTTCTCATGAACTTCAGAATATTAGCTGTTAGTTCTCGCTTCCTTACTACAACTCTTCAAAGGCATTCTACCCACTTTCCAGCAGCAAAGAGAAACGGGGCCAGGCTGGGGCTGGTGGGGTCCTGTCCAGGGTCCTGACGCTGCACCAGAGCTCCAGGCCAGTCAGCCTCCACAGGCCCTTTCACCCACCCCACTCAAGAGGAAACAAAGCCCTCCCAGCTCAAAGCCTCAGGGCTGCCTCCTGACTCCTGTCAGTTAGCTAGAAGGGGAAACAACAAAACAAAGGAACCACTAATCCACGCTCCTAGAACTATATCCTCCAGCCCCAACCTCCTACTCGAGTCCCGCCAGGGTCACCTTCTCTACTCTGACCCTGCTTTCCTCAAAATAAAAACATGCCAGCAAAAGTATAATTTGGATAGAAAGTCCAAACACGTATCTTGTTTAGAGAAGTCAGAGCTGGGGTGTAATGTGGGGGTTGGCAATTTTGTCTCATCACTGGGGTAATAAACAGACATTGTTGGAGACCAAGATATATTCCTCCTCCACATCCCTTTCGTACCAGAAAATAATCGTTGTTTTGTAAATCAGTAGTACAGCGACATAAAAACAAAGCCACAGCAAGCATCCCTTTCCTCTCGACAGCTCACTGAACCAAGGGCTTCTCTGGTGGCAGACGGCAGCCCGCAGGGGGCGTGCGGAGCTATCGCACCACACAGCCCATCAGGCTCCCCCATGGAGGGAATCTGGGAGGGCAGGATGCCAGCTCCCTGAAGGGCACTGAGGATCAAAGCTTGAAGATGAAGAAAGATGCAGCCTGGGCTTTCAGTTATTTTGTTGCTAAAATTGGTATTGTTGGCACAGTCTGTCCCAAGTGCCAGTTGTCAAATAGCTATGGGGGCCTGGGTCTCTAGTGACCACTACAACCCTGGGGCCAATGGGTTGCTCTGACTGACCCTGATCACCCTTTGGGCATTTCCAAGGGGGCTTGTAACTTGGGGCTGCACCCACTGGTGGGACCATCAGAATGGGGTTATTTGTCTCAGGTGGCCAGCCTGCTTGTGCTGACACTAGGGTCACCACACAATAACTACCAGACCTCCTCAAGACTCAGAAGCAGGTCTTCCTACCGTTGTCAAACAGTGGGCTCCAATCTTCACCATATGCACACTTCTTAACACTAGGCATTCCTTTCCTCCCTTCACTGGGGTTTGTGCTCCTGGGGAGTGCAAGAAGGAACGATTGTCCCCAAACCCTCAAGGGATCAGGCATGGGTGCAAAGGCCCATGGGGAACTTTTTGGTGACTGGGGTGAGAACTTTTGGTTTCCTGCTGTGCTGCTGTGTGTGTGTTTGGTGGGGGGTCCCCAGCCGACTCCCTGGGCACATGGCCACCATTCACCCTGAGGGGGTGGGGGTTCTTTGGGACTCCTCCTGACAACTGGCCACCCACACCACAGCGCGTTGGGAGAAGGCCACACCAATCCTTTGGAGAAGGCACTCCCTTCCCTCTGTTCTACACCCCCTCCCAGTCAGTCCCACTGGCTCAAGGGCTGTGAGGCTGGCTGCCATTGGCCGCGCCCCACAGTCCCTTTGTTTGAACTGCAGCCGCTGGGAGCAGCTGCACTGTGTGAGAAGTGGGGCGAGAGGCAACCAGTCTGCTTGGGGCTTTCTCTTGGGCCCAGGAACCCTTCCAGTTTCTGAGTCCCAGTCCCAGTTTTCCTCCTGGCTCAGGAGTCTTTGAGATTTGGGAAAATGAGGTTCCCAAGGCCCAACACTGCACTGCTACTTCTTGGCTAACTTGGCCCAGGGAATTGGGGGGGGCAGTTGAAATGTCACCCGCCAGGATAAATATTAACAAAAAGCAAATGGACTTGCGTGGAGGCCAGTTATCAATCAACCAGACCGCAAGGCCACTTATGGCAAACACAACCCAGGTTGGTCACTGTGAGACTTTCTCATGACCACCTCCTGGCCGAACATCCCTCCTCTACCCCCACTCTCTCCCAGGCTCCGGCTCTCCTCTAGGTCTTTCTGGGGCAAATTCTGGACGCGAAAGGGGCGAAGTCCCAGGTGTGGGAGACTGGGCAGTCTCCCCAGGGCTGTTTGGAGGTACCCTTCCTTCAGGTACCTCAGAGTCGGAGGGGCCCAGCACCCACCTCTGCTGGGCCCTGCCTCCTCTGTATGCGGTGCTCTGCCCTCTGGTGGGTGCGTGTTGCAGCCTCTTCAGATGCTGACAGCTCCCCTACTGGGGCCAAAGCCTTCTGAAATCTTTAATTGGAAACTAATCTATTCAAGTCTTAATAGGCGCCCATGTCAGAGGCGGAGGAGCCCACCCACCCCACCTCAGATGAGATGCGGCCTCCAGCCTAGCTGCACTGTACTTTAATGGGGCAGCAGCAAGATTACATTGAGGGAACACGTATTGATTTTTTTTAAAGGTAGTTAATTTGATGAGAATTTCCTCCCATCTCCCACCAAGCTGATGTAATTTTGTAAGGAGAAGGCGCCTCCCCAAACATGCTGCCAAGTGTGGAGGTTTTGACTCTCTGCAACAAGACTTCATGGAACCTCAGGTACAGGGAAGGGCATGGAGAAGCCACTCTGCCAATGAGCGAAGGAACCGCCCCGAGGGGTTAAGGATAAGGTGGAGGGGTCTTTAGAGCAGCAGCAAGCCAAACTACAAGGGACACCTCTGTGCGTGGAGGCTGGTGGTGGGAACCCCCTCTCCCCCAAGCAATGTCCCACAGCCTTGGCGAAAGTGCCCTGCAATGCATTTGTTTAAGTCTGCGATCGAGCCTCCTAGGATCATCTGGAGAGTCTGGAAATGGCCTGACTCCCTCCTTACCCCATCTCCGAAATGAAAATATTAAAGGGAAAGCTCATGACTTTTCAGTGATTTTAAAATAGGTTGTGGTTCCTGAAGTGTAATGAGACTGATTCCAGTTGGGCTTGCTCTGCAAGTGCCCCCAACCCAGCCTTTCCCACCCGTTTGATTAAGTTAAAGAGAGGAAAATTAAACACTCAAAGCTCCATCTGGGTCCTAGGATGCAACTCCACCTGGGGGTGGGCGCCAAGTTTTGTGCTGCCAGAGTCTCCCATTTTCCTTTTATTATTATTATTATTTTTTTTTTTTTCCCAAAGAAAAAGGCCAAGTGCCTCCGGAGAGCATGACTAGTCTTAGGCGGCTGGGTGTCAGACTGTCACCCCTTCCATAGCCTCCTGGCTAGGGTGAGCACTGGCTGGCATGCCCACACCTCCCACAGGAGGGTCACAGTGCTAGTGCTCCCACTTCAACAGCACTGAGGCTCCCACTTGTGTAGTTCAGACTGCAAGGCCGGGTTTCCAGGGTTGGGGGTCATCTCTGAACAGAACCTGTCAGTCTGATTTTCCAGGGGGCGACAGGGGCAGTGGGGAGAGGCGGTCATTGAAGTCTCCAGCAAGCACCTTCGGGGTGTGGGGGGTGGGGCATGCTTCCCTAGGGGGGATCGCTTTTCATTTCCAATCCTTTCCTCCGTTTCTCCCCACCCCACTGACTGGCCTATGTGAGCAGTGCCTGGGTACAAGATTCTGAAGCTGGTCATGAGGCTGACCTGGGCTTGTAAAAAAAAGCCACTAGTTTGGGGCCGGCAGAGGCTGAGCAGTCAGGGAGAAGGGTATCCCTTTCTTCCACCCCTTCCCGAACCTGAGCTGCCCTCTGGTCTCGGTCAGCTTAGCGGGGTGGGAGGCGATATGGTGGATGCACACAGGGCAGGGAATGGATTTGTGGGAGCCCCAGAGGACACCTTGTCAATCTCTCCCTTGCTTTCCTGTCCTCTTATCTCCACCTCGCCTAACTTCCAGGCACAAGCTGCAACAGCCTGCTGGGGATTTTGCTTGGAACCAGTGAGCACAGGGCTGGGCTGGAAAACCCTGGCGCGGCAGAGGCTCATGAACTCGACCCGCGGGAGGGAGGCCACCAGTGCCCAGACCCAAAGAGTGCTTTGGAGTTACTTCCAGATCCAGCGGCAGGCTCCCTGGCACGCCGGCACCTGCCTCCCTCTAGCTTCTCATTGGCCCGCATGAGGTGGGGGAGGGGGTTCGGCCTCTCGCTTTGATTTTAGACTGTGAAACGGCTCAGTGCCCCCGGCTCTGATCGGATTGACTGTCTCTCATTCTCCAGGGACGAATTAATGGAGAACGATCAGTTAATTAACAAACCCTCATTCCGGCTTTTACCTTTCTCTTGGTCAGGACTCAGGCCAGGGCACCAGGCTGAGACTGGGGCGGGGGGAGTAGCAGGGAGTCAATCAAGTCGGCAGGGTCTCATCAAACCGTGTCCGCCCTCAGCTGCCCTTGGCTCTACCTCCCCGTGTGTCCTTTGCCCTCAGGGGTCGCGGAATCAGCTTGAAATATCTGGTGTGATTCAGACTGGGCTAAGCTGTCCCCTCGACCAGCTTCCCGGAGCCTTCCACGCACCTTGGCTTAGAGAGGCTAAGAAGGATAGGCGCTGTCTGTGCCGCGCCGGGGAGACCTTCCAGCTTAACTCCCGGGTTTTGGGGCCAGAAGACCTCTGCCCCAAGACTTGGGGGTCATGTTCACACCCCCACCCCCATACACGGGGATACATTCAAAACATAATGCAGAGGAATAAAACGAAATATGAAGTCGTAAATGAGTCGGCAGTAAAAAGCGGTCCTTGGGCTCAGCTGTAAGCTCCCTTGCTGCCCCTCCGTCCTCACCCTTACCTCGGCACCATCTGCCTTCCTCTCTTTTCCACAGCCAGTTACCAGGGCAGAGTGCTTGCTAACTCTTAAACAGCTTCGGCGCCAAACACACACCTTCCCGGGGGCTTCAGAACCTTCTGCCGGAACTCTCAGAGGGTGTTCCCCATCCCTCCCACTACTGCCTCGCGCCAAAAAAGTGTGTGGGGGGAGTCACCGCACCAAGTTCAGCCAGTGCAGCTCCGGCACGCTCCAAACCAACTCCCGGGAATGTGCCGGGGGTACGAGCGGGCAGTATCTGCACACAGTTCCATGCAAGAATCGCCTCCCTCTTCCCAAACCTGGAGTGCCCAACTGAGAAGCGACGCACAGACCGTGTCCGGCCAGGTGCGGGGGTTTCTCTTAGCCTCTGGTGGCGACCGCTTCCAGCACAGTCTCAGAGCACAAATGCGTCCCTGCATTCGCTCAGGCAGTACCCGTGAGCTCCCGGAGCCTACCACAGCCCAATGTACAGAGTCCTGGAGGAGACGGTCTGCTCCCAGGAGCCGTCGCTAGCTCTACCAGGCCCAGGGAACTAGCCACCTCCCCTTGGGGAAAGGAGGATGGGATGACGCGTGCCCAGCTCTCTCTTTTTCCTTCCCTCTTTCAGTCTCTTTAGCCTCCCCAATCCCTTATCTCCCCACGCGCCCAGCTCACCTGCTAAGCGGAGCGCAGACATCCGCTGGAACTCCGGCTCTTGCAGCCACTTCCACATCCTCCGGAAGGTCTCCCGGCCGGACTTGAGTTTGCTCCAGGGTTTGGGGTTGCGCAGCAGGTCCGAGAGGGTCCCTTGGGAGCGGCAGAGCACCCTTTGCGCGAAGATGGCCTGTGGGATGCTGTAGCGCTTGAGCTCCGTGGTGATACGCTGCGCCACCTCTTTGGTATTGATCTCTTCCATCTGCCCTGAATTACTTCCATTGCTGACCTGTGCGCCGGTCACCGAAGGGTTGGGCTCCCGGGCTGTGCCCAGGAGCTGCCCGTGGCCTTGGGCGTTCAGGTGGGCGTGGGGGTGGTGCGGAGGAAGGCCATTGATGGGCACCATGCCGGCCGAGGTGGGCGTGAGGTGCTGCTCGCCGTGGCGGCCGAGCATGGCCGGGTGATGGGCTTCAAAGCCGTTTGGGGTGAGCATCTTGTCAGTGGGCATGGCGGCGCCCGGGTGGGCATAGTGAGGGAGCCCTTGCTGGGAGTTGTGGATGCCGCCGAGACCGGAGCTGGAGAGGGGCGAGAGGCTCTGGCCCATGCCGGCCACGTCCTTGTGGTAGGGGGTATAGAGGTTATTCATGGAGGCCAGCCCGCGCTCGTCCCGCATGAGCGTGAAGCTACCGCTCACATTGCCCGCCAGGCGCTGGTGGTGGTGCGGGTGGTGGTGGTGATGGTGGTGGTGGTGATGGTGAGGGAATTTGTCCGAGACGGTGGAGATGGGCGGCAGCGGCTGCAGAGGGGTTAAGGTGGTGTAGGTGGTGGGCATGCTCATACCTGGGGGAGTCTCGCAGGCCATGGTCATGGTCGGGTGCAGGGGTCCGGCCAGGCTGTGCTCGGGGGCCCGGTGGTGGTGGTGGTAATCGCCGCCGCCGCCACCGCCGTCCAGCAAGGACGCCATGCCCATGGAACGCGGGTGCGCGGGAGGCAGGTGGCTGCCACGGTGAGCCACGGAGCTTCGCGCGTGGGGACTGCCGCCCAGGAGGTCGGCAGGAGCGGGCACCGGCTCATGGCTCACCCCGTGCAGCTCGCCGATCGCCTCCATGGTCAGCTGCGCGTTCATCGTGATCCGGGCGAGCGGGCGACGGACACAACATCGATGAGGCCGGGCAGAGGCGGCGAAGGGCGCACGCAGTCCGGTCTTCACATCGGCTGCCGGCGACTGTTGCCTGCCTTCCTTCCTTCCTCTCACTGTGGGGTTCTGTCTCCCTCTCTGTGTGTCTCGCCTTCCCTCTTGCCCCCACCTTCCCCTCTGCGTCCTCGGCTTTTTTTTAAATATTAATTTCCAAAAAGGATCCGTGCCGTTGGGCGAGCGCGGCGCCCCCAGCCCGCCCGCCCCTGGGCCCCTCTCGCCCCTCTCCTTTTTAGAATTCTGAGGCCCCCGGCTCCCCTGACGCAGTCCGCGCGTCTTCCGCGGCTGCTGCTTGCCCGCGCCGCTGGCCAGCTCCAGCCATGGCTCGGTTACTGTTGCAGACTCTGTGGCCGCGGTTCCGCCGCCGCCGCCGCCGATGCCGCCGCCGCCGCCGATGCCGCCGCTGCCGCCGCCGCCGCCGCCGCCGCCGCGGCCCGCCCTCACGCCCGCCCGGCTCAGCGCGCAAGCGCGCGGCTCGGCCCCGCCCCCTCCGCCCCCGCGCGCGCGGCCCGTGACGTCCCTGTACAAATGATGAAGGGGGGGCGGGGGCCCGCGCCTTAATAGCCGCGCGGGATGGCCCTGGAGCGGCGCGCACGTGCGAAGGCCTGGCGTGGAGCGCGACCTGGGGCAGCCAACGCGCCCCTCTCGGCTCTAAGGCTCGGGTGGGCTCTCACCCAGTAGCACTTGCCGGGCTCCCGTCCCGGGTGGTGCGCCAAGACTGGAAAGTCCTCACCTTTCTCTCCAGCTGCTACCTCTTGGTGTAGATTGCCCTCAGAGCCTCAGCCCGTGTCGTTACTCCTTCCACTCTGGCCCACCGAGCTGTATTTCCCAGAGGGCTTCTGGGAGCCCGCCTTCTCCCCATCCTCAGGTGCTTGGCAGTTTTGGAGGGAGGAGAAGTAAATATCTTAAATGCCTTGGTCGGCTTGGTGACTGTTGACCCTCTGCCCACCCTTCCACTTCCTCGGGCCAGAGAAGGGAACGCTCAAGCCAAGAATTCTGGCCCTGGCCATACCTCGTTGTCCCCCGCCGCCTGGCTCCTTCTTCATCTCAGCTGATAATAAGGCGGGGTGCTGCTCCGAGAATGACTCTGTGTGTGTGTGTGTGTGTGTGTTGGGAGTGGTGAGTGCCCTGGTGGGTTCCCACTTCAATTTCTGGGTGCTGGTGGGGTTGCCGAGGCTTGGGCTGTTCCTGCGGTTCCTCTACGTCCCTCCTGGTAAAGCACCTGGAGGCCGCTGCCTGCGTGAAGGACTGACGCCGGCAGAGTGGAACAGGCGCGCCGGTCTCCGCTTGGCCCGTAGGGACGCCCTCTTCCCGGCGTCCCCGAGAGAAGCCTCCAGATTTGAAAATCAATTCAGCTTCGGGCATAATTGTCCGCTTCCTACAATCACGCTCCAATCTGGAATCGAACCCGGTCCTTGGGCTCGGCGGGGACGCGTGGGGAGGCCCCCAGTGTGGGACGTACACCCGGCTACCACATGCCGAGGCTTTCTTTCATTTACAAAAGAAAGGAAAAAAAAATCCGTAACAAAAGGCAGAGCCTTGTCTGCTTAGGTGCTTTCATCCCTCAGAGAAAGGACAGATGTGCCCATTGTCCAGCCCTTGGCAGTTACGACCGGGTCAGCGCAGAGCCTCAGCCCGGGGCGAGCTGTGGTCACAATGGGGGACAGCCTCTCAGAGCCTGGGTAGCTGGATCTGATGTGGAACAAAGTGTGTGTGGCCTTTGCTGGGCCAAACTTAGACTGTACGTTCCTTTCCTGGGGCACTTACTGAATCAGAGCCCACCAACAGTGTCTCTGCTGAAAATGTTCTTAGATCCTAGGAAAGGCCGGGGCTGGGGTGGTGGGAGTAGTGGTGACTGTGTACCCTAGGCAGACACCTGAGCCAACCAATCCTTGGGGGAAATTTCCCACCAGCTAAGGCATGAGCAGGCTCATCTCTATCCAGTTCCCTGGCACAATCAGGGCAACATCATGATCCAAGTAGGTCAAGGCCAGTGGGTACAGTCCAACCTGACTTCTCCTTGAAAGCGGCGGCCATGTGCTGGGATTGGCTAATCTGCCTGGCTTCATCACCAGAGGCACTCCTATCTTGTCCAAATAATGCCCACAGAGGCCCAGGAAATGGGAATCCATCTCTGTAGACTTGGTGTCTACCTGCACAGTGAACATTTAGGAATTTAAGGCCCCCAGAGAAGAAAAATTGTGTGTGTGTGTGGAACATACTGACACAAAGGAGCTCAGAAAACAAAATTACTCTATTTGAACTTATATCTACATCTAACTATTCATACACATAGACACAAAAGCATAGAACATATTTTCTGCCTAGTGGATCACAGTATATTGTTGGGAAGCTGCATCCTTGGTTCCTTCTTACTTTTTGGTTCTCTTTTCTTGTAACACAGAGCGTGTACCTCTCATATAAGACCGAACAGCGGGTTTCAGTAGCAGGCTACCTTTGAGCTAAACTGTTGTGTCTCCCCCACACGCCCCATTTTAATCACCTCTGATTGATTTGCCCTTATGACAACGCTCTTCCCAAAAGACAGTTTGTTAAAAGAAAGAAGTAAATACCACTAAGTGCACAAATTGTTCATGGTTTTCTCTTTGTGTAAGTTATTAGGGACTTGATCCTGGAAACCTCCTTCACGTATGGTTCCCAGCAGGGCCCCTGGAGCCTACCTAAAGATGGCCGAGTTCAGGTGAGTTCAACACTGCCCCCACAAGCCCCATGAAAGGAGGGTCTGCTTCAGTGTTGGTCCCTAAAGGAGAGGCAAAGGAAAGATCTATGTTGAGTTAATATGTGTGCAGGACTTGCTTTGGTTTGCAAATCTCCCTAATCTTTCTTGGCTTTTCATGCCTTTCATTACCATTGTTTACCTGTAGTTGACTAAATTGCAGTGATTTTTAAGTAAACATTGTATTCTTATTTGACCTTTTGGAAAATTTTCCCATTACTAAGGATGTGTCATGAGTGGGAAGGATGCTCTTAGGCCTAGTTAAAGGTGAATGTACTTGTGTGTATGTGTGGGAAGGAGAGTTGATGGATTGCCAACTGCTGGAGGTGTGGGATAGCTTTTCATCATTTTGTCCCTCCCTTCCTTTCCCCTTTCCAGTGCCAGCACAATGCCTGGTATCCAGTAGGTGCATTATGAGGAATTAGAGCCCAAGGAGGAGTCCCTTAAAACTACTTGGTTGGTTAGTGTATGCAATTACAGGATGCTGTTCAATTTTTTTATAACAGCCAAGATGTTTGAGGGGAGGGCTTACTCTCAGCTGGTTAGATTTTGAGTAGCTGCAGGAAAATTAAAGAAAGAAAAATAGGGTCAATCACCACCATAAAATTACATTTGTGTATATATTTAGGAAAAAAGGAAATATGACTATGGACTGGATGCTTGTTACTGGCAATATTTTTAATGTGGAAACAAGGATTTCAGACCGCTTATTTTGTAAATGTCAGGTGGTGGTGCCTGGGCAGGTATAATCCTTCCTCTACTGAGTGGACCAGAGCTTGCCAGGCAACTCCACCATATTTAGAATAGAGACTGAGAATAAGGCCATTTTTTTTCCAAATGCTGGCCACACAAGTTTCTCTCAGAATCTTCAATCAGTTTCAGAGTTCCTGCCTTAGTTTTTTTGGTGAGTAATAGAGGTGTAATATACCCCCCAGTCCCAGTTTTCAGGACTATTCCAAAGAAATGAGCCATCAAATGTTTACTTCCCATTTGTTGATTGCACAAACAGCAAACCTGGTGTCAGGGCAGAGTCCCCCATCCAGGGCTCTAAGGGGAGGCTGACTCCTCGGCCAGAGTCTCAGAATGGAACTCACCAGAATTTCTGATGCCTATAGCATGTCTAGAATTAACCTCCTGGTGAGGAACCATTTCTTTGGTGTCTGGCAACGGTAGGGAACTTGATAACTATGAGATGAAGGATTTGATCCTGGGTGCTTCCTGCCAGCTTCTCCTGTCCTTCTTCACACCTCTGCAAAAATTTTATTCAGAAAATTGTTGTTAGCTTAGAATAGAACACCCATAAAATTCTAAGTGCCCTGGTGATTCACTATTTAAAAAAAATTTTTTTTAAATTAGTCAATGGCTTCTTCCTACTCTCTGGGGGCCGAGGAAGTGGTAACCAATTATTCTAGCTCTCTTTGGTAATCTCTGATCTTCTATTTAGCATGTAGTTTTTACTCATCTGTTAGGTTAAACTTTTTCTATTTTTTTAAGGTAAAAAAAAAAAACCTAACAACCTAAATTATGGCTTTTGCCCATGACATAAGTATGTATGTGTATGAAAAATATATACATATATATAACTCTGTACTTTTGCACTCTCTTTGTTTCATTTCTTACCCACCCTCTCTAAATCCCAAAGAGATGATGGCTGGTGAAGGGCTCTCTGGGTTTCTTACCCAATCCCCCCTGACTCTGGGTTCTAGAAGATTCGAAGATTGCCTTCTGGGAGATGCAAGAGGCAGCAGTCTCAGGATGTTAGACCGGTCCTTGAGCGTCTCTGATTACTTCTTCTCCTGGGCCATTTTATGTAAACTAGAGGCAGCTTCTTTCCGGCTTAAATCCATTTCAGTTTGGTGAGGGTTTTTTAAGGCCTCAGGCTCAGAGCGCTGAAGAGAGATGGTGTGTTCTGAGGATATTATCCAAAGCTTCCGGGAGGTGCTCCGGCCAGAGGACCTGGCGTTGGACGCAGTCAGCTCTATTCCGGGAGAGTTGGCCTTCTCTCACCAACCCTTCAGTGGATTTTCTTTCGGGATCTTACCTCTATATGGTTGAAGTCTATTACAAAGGAGACCTATAATGGCTGCGGGGGAGCGATGAATTTTTTCAGTTCTGGGGCCATGGTTGAGGCTTCTCTTCAGTCTCACCCGTCTGGGGCTCCGTTCTGGATATGCCACGCCAGGGTAGAAGGTACAAGGGCCAGGGGCTAGGGAGGACAGGAGCAAGGGAGAAGCGTCCCTTACAGTGCAGATAGATCAAAGCGGCCCGAAATGAGCAAAACTCGAAGCGAAGGGAGGCAGGCAGAGGGCAAAGTCGGCTCACGACGGCCTCGGGGCTCTCCATCCTCCAGCCCTGAAGAACAGAAGGGCGGAAGTTGCGGATCTCGGCCCAGCCGCAAATCTGAGGCAGGAGAGGCTTGGACCAGCCACCCCTACCCCGTGTAGATTGCGGGTTCTGTGGTCGGGCATACAGCCCACTTGGCGGGCTTTTCCGCAGCCTCGCAGGATAACCTCCACCAGGGCGGAGAACAGCTGCACTTGGGAAGGAAAACTCTTTAAACAAATCATTTTGGTGTCTAATCAATTAGTGTTTGCGCAGTCAAGTACCATAGATTTAACAGAATAATCGTTACTGCCCTTGTCTTTATTTGACCCGCAGACACCTAGAAGATTTAAAAATGAAATGACGGTGTTCTGGGCTCTCCACCCCTTGCCTGTGCTTCTCTCCACGGTCTGCTGGGCCCCGACGAGTCTTTTGTTTTCTCTAGTCTCCTCTTTTCCTCCCTTCCTGCGTATCTCTTTTCCCCTTCATACTTTCCACATTCTTCTTTCTTTTCTTGCCCATCTGGCCCTGTCAGCCTTGCTGGTCTCAGCTTTCTGATCCCATCACTCCCGTGACTGGCATGGGAACCCATCTTCAGAGTATGGGACCCCTTGTGCTGTGGGCGAGCGTGCCTGCCTTTGGCCCGAGTGCCATCCAGGCACAGAATTATGAAGTCTCAGGTGCCCGGAAATATTTCCCTCGGAACTTTGCCCTCTAATCCTGAAGCTCACTTTCTCGTCCCCCTTTGATCCTCCGTGCCCTTTAGCTTCACTGGAGTTCCGCAAAGACCTTCACCTGTGTGCCTCTCAAGATCTTGCCACATCAATGTGGTGACCCAGGGCCTGGGAGAGGCATTGAGAAGGAAAGCTGAGAACACAGCCTTGGGTCCCAACCTACCAAAGCCGGGCAAGGAGGCAGGTCCTTTGAGGGGTGGTGCGTCCCTAGGGATTGATGTGTGTGTGTGTGTGTGTGTGTGTGTGTATGCGTCCTCTCTCTGAGGTGTGCTTCTCTGAGCCTGTGGGCACTCAAGGTCCAGGGGTCCTTGTTGGGTCTGCAGGTGTTTGTCAATAGCTGCTCCTGTGTCTCCCGATCCACCTCCTGTGTCTTTTTTCAGGCGTAACCTGTGTGTGCCTGCATGTATTTGTGCAGGCACCTCCCCCCCACCCCCCACCACCCAGCCTGCCAGACCTCAGGCTACCAGCGCTGGGATGTGGGAACCCATAACCCTGGGTCAAGACCTGAGAATGTTGTACCCATGGGTACCAGGCCGAGACACGTGGAGGTGGGGCTAGGAGGCTGTGGGGAAGATACCAGGGGGAGGTGAGGAATTTTGGGGGACCCGGGTGGCCAAGAATACCTCCACCTCTCATCTTCTCTAATCATCATTTAACCCAGCAGAGAGGTCAAGCCTGACACACCTGGGGAGCAGGTTTGTTAAATACAAAGCTGTAATTCTAAAAGGGAGAGAAGAGTGGGCTGGAGGTAAAGCCGCCTCCTTCTCCCCACACTGCCAGCCCCTGGTGGCTCCGGCTGCCCCAACCTAAGCCTCAGTGTCTTGAGGTCCCTACAACTGCCTCTCAAGTCTCTGGCACTCACCTGGGGAAGAAATTTTGCTCTCAACAATAGATGATTATAATGTACTTGACTAATGCCTGTATTTTTCTGTTTAACATACATTAATCCAAGGAACAAAAAAAAAATCAATATTGCTAACAATATTGCAAACAAATCCTAGTCTCTCTCACACAAAAACTGTGTCCGATTTTCAGTCATTTCTACCCATTTGTATTTTGTAGATTCTCCTCACCTATTGTAGTTCCTGACTAACCTGCAACCCAGTCCTGTATTTCAATAATCTTTCCCTAGAAATCCCGATATTATTATTGTTATTATTATCATTTTACATTGGGGGAGAACCAGGAACATTCCAAATCCCAGCCTCCTCCCTTCCATAGGCTCTTTGAGGACTCTGAGTTTACTTAAAACTCTGTCCCTACCGGCACCAGCAGATGCCCAAAGTCGCTGCTCAGTACTTTGGATTTTGTTGTTTACCTTCCCTAACAAATCCCCTATATGGCAGCTCCCAACTCCTTGGAGAACTAGAGTCCATACATGACTCTCCAGGCCAATATGCCCCCACCCCTGACACTCGCAGCTAATCACAGCCAGCGGTTTTTGTTGGGAGATTTTTTATGATTTTTACAGTGCTTCTTCTTCTTATTTTTTTAAGGGTGTTTTCTACCTGGAAGGAACAAACCGGAGGGGCTAGCTAATGAAGGAACTTAGGTTTGCAAAACACTGTAAATAATTTAGTATTGTATTTCAAGGGAAAAAAATAGCTTTCTTAAATCATCCCCATAATATAAATTGCAGACTTACAGTATGGTCCTGGTAAGTCTAAATTTTTAAAGGAGCAATATTCAAAGAGACATAGATGTCTGTATTAATTATTTATTCGCCAGTGCCTTCCTTCGTTTCTAACTTATTATTAATTAGGCGCCTCTAGTCTTTCGCAGAGCGCTCCACTGAGCCGGTTGCAGCTTTAAATATGAATTAAAAGCAAATCCAAGCTACTGTAATGCGAAAATTATTCCGTGTCTTGCATGGCAGAGATGAATAGCTGCGTGGATCAATACCGTGAAACTCGGCTCGGAACGACAGGGTTATTGATAGCGTATATTAATGATGTTAATGATGGAAAAAGGAAAACAACGGCCCACACGACTTAGAAACTTTTTAGCCGCTGAAACCCCGCAATAAAAATGGGAAGGGGGCAGGAATCGGGCTTAAGTGTAATAAGAAAATTATTTATGAAACCGGATAAATGACTTCAGAGTCTTGATGCATTTGAACCTAACGCTCTGGCTCCTGGCGGCCCCGGCTCCAGCTGGGGAGACCGCGAAAACCCCAAGCCTCGGGGAGCTGAGGGTGGGGGGCTCTCCGCTGGCCTCTGTAGCCTCCGGTTTGCTGCCCATCTTCCCCCATCCCCGCCGGGAGAGCCCTCTGGGGCGCTGGTTGCGGGCGCTTTTGGAAGTTAGTGGGATGGAGCAGGAGCTAGGCTGATGTCTGCTTTCCCAGAGGGGACAGTGAAGCTGTCGTTGGAGCCCGGCAGCCCAGACTTTGGCCGATTTCTTCACTGGTCTTCTTGGCACCCACTCCCAGAGAGGAATCAAACACTTTGGGCTTGAGGGGGCTCAGAAGTCTGATACCGCATTGTCGCCTCCAGTACAACGGGTTAAGGGTCTCCGGATCCCCAAAATGCGAACGGGGGCTCGTCTGAGAGGGAAGTAGGTTGGATAAAGAGAAACTGCTTAAACAGGGAAAGAAAACTGGGAATGATGCCCATTCTCCTCCTCCGTGCCTCAGCAGGCTCTTTACCAGGCACCGGGTGTAACTGGGCCTTGGCATTCAGCGCCCCGCAAG